>NW_028259164.1:3624166-4277500 GCF_977971745.1 Zootermopsis nevadensis | reverse complement strand
GACCTGACCTGACCTGACCTGACCTGACCTGACCTGACCTGACCTGACCTGACCTGACCTGACCTGACCTGACCTGACCTGACCTGACCTGACCTGACCTGACCTGACCTGACCTGACCTGACCTGACCTGACCTGACCTGACCTGACCTGACCTGACCTGACCTGACCTGACCTGACCTGACCTGACCTGACCTGACCTGACCTGACCTGACCTGACCTGACCTGACCTGACCTGACCTGACCTGACCTGACCTGACCTGACCTGACCTGACCTGACCTGACCTGACCTGACCTGACCTGACCTGACCTGACCTGACCTGACCTGACCTGACCTGACCTGACCTGACCTGACCTGACCTGACCTGACCTGACCTGACCTGACCTGACCTGACCTGACCTGACCTGACCTGACCTGACCTGACCTGACCTGACCTGACCTGACCTGACCTGACCTGACCTGACCTGACCTGACCTGACCTGACCTGACCTGACCTGACCTGACCTGACCTGACCTGACCTGACCTGACCTGACCTGACCTGACCTGACCTGACCTGACCTGACCTGACCTGACCTGACCTGACCTGACCTGACCTGACCTGACCTGACCTGACCTGACCTGACCTGACCTGACCTGACCTGACCTGACCTGACCTGACCTGACCTGACCTGACCTGACCTGACCTGACCTGACCTGACCTGACCTGACCTGACCTGACCTGACCTGACCTGACCTGACCTGACCTGACCTGACCTGACCTGACCTGACCTGACCTGACCTGACCTGACCTGACCTGACCTGACCTGACCTGACCTGACCTGACCTGACCTGACCTGACCTGACCTGACCTGACCTGACCTGACCTGACCTGACCTGACCTGACCTAACCTAACCTAACCTTGTCGCAAGTCTTGAGAAGTTCTTGTCCCAAGTCTTGAGAATTTCATGTCCCAAGTCTTGAGATGTCACTTGTCCCAAGTCTTGAGAAGTCCTTGTCCCAAGTCTTGAGAAGTCTTGATAAGTTCTTGTCCCAAGTCTTGAGAAGTCACTCGTCCCAAGTCTTGAGACGTTCTTGTCCCAAGTCTTGAGAAGTTCATGTCCCAAGTCTTGAGAATTCACTCGTCCCAAGTCTTGAGAAGTCACTCGTCCCAAGTCTTCAGAAGTTATTGTCCCAAGTATTGAGAAGTCACTCGTCCCAAGTGGCGTGAAACGCGAAGAAAACTAAGAAAAATCGAAATTTTCGAAAACAATTTGAATTCAGCTAAGATGGGTGAGGCACAGCCCTAAAAAAGCAGACAACACTTGGGACAAGAACTTCTCAAGACTTGATACAAGAACTTCTCAAGACTTGGGACAAGAACTTTTCAGTTTTTCTTAGAATTTTCCGAACTTGTACCAAAAACTAAGTTTTTGGCAAAGTTCGAAGAAATTCTCAGTTCTACCTAGAGTGTATGGAAGTAATTCAGGAATCCTAAATGATAACATTATTCAAAATAAAAAAGTCTTTATTATGCAAAAAAATTCTGTTTGTACATCAGTTTACAAAATATAATTCATTCACTTATTTCATCTTCTTAATCTCGACTGGAAAAAAGTATCATCACCTGAACAAAATCAAAAAACAAACATTAATTTCAATCAAAGCAAATAAAATTAACTGAAAACAAAATAAATATATTCTGCGTAGGACTTCTCAAGACTTGGGACAAGTGACTTCTCAAGACTTGGGACAAGTGACTTCTCAAGACTTTGGACAAGGACTTCTCAAGACTTGGGACAAGTGACTTCTCAAGACTTGGGATAAGTGACTTCTCAAGAATTGGGACAAGAACTTCTCAAGACTTGGGACGAGTGACTTCTCAAGACTTGGGACAAGTGACTTCTCAAGACTTGGGACAAGAACTTCTCAAGACTTGGGACAAGTGACTTCTCAAGACTTGGGACAAGAACTTCTCAAGACTTGGGACAAGAACTTCTCAAGACTTGGGACAAGTGACTTCTCAAGACTTGGGACAAGTGACTTCTCAAGACTTGGGACAAGAACTTCTCAAGACTTGGGACAAGGACTTCTCAAGACTTGGGACAAGTGACTTCTCAAGACTTGGGAGTCTAGTCCTGATAAAGATGGGACAGGTCAAATTTAGAACGAGAAATTTTCAAATTTTTGGAAAAATAAAAAAACGCTACAAACCTTCTGAAATGCGCACAAAACCAAAAATTTTCGGAAAATTCGGAAAAAAATTAAAAGTTGAAAATTTTCAAAAATTCTTAGTTTTGTGCGCTATTTGGACGATTTGCCACGTTTTTCGATTTTTCGAAATTTTTCGAAAAAATTGAAATTTCTCAAAGGGGTACCCCTTTGAGAATTTTCAAATTTTTTCGAAATTTTAAAAAAATTAAAAACGACTGCAAATGGCGCGAAACGCGAATAAAACTAAGAATTTTCGAAAAAATTTGAATTCAGCTAAGACAGGTGAGGCACAGCCCTAAACAAGCAGACAAGACTTGGGACAATAACTTCTCAAGACTTGGGACGAGTGACTTGTCAAGACTTGGGACAAGAACTTCTCAAGACTTGGGACAAGAACGTCTCAAGACTTGGGACGAGTGACTTCTCAAGACTTGGGAAAAGAACTTCTCAAGACTTGGGACAAGTGACTTCTCAAGACTTGGGACAAGAACTTCTCAAGACTTGGGACAAGTGACTTCTCAAGACTTGGGACAAGAACTTCTCAAGACTTGGGACAAGAACTTCTCAAGACTTGGGACGAGGGACTTCTCAAGACTTAGGACAAGTGACTTCTCAAGACTTGGGACAAGAACTTCTCAAGACTTGGGACAAGTGACTTCTCAAGACTTGGGACAAGAACTTCTCAAGACTTGGGACGAGTGACTTCACAAAACTTGGAACGAGTGACTTCTCAAGACTTGGGACAAGAACTTCTCAAGACTTAGGGAAAAGGACTTCTCAAGACTTGGGACAAGTGACTTCTCAAGACTTGGGAGTCTAGTCCTGATAAGGATGGGACAGGTCAAATTTAGAAGGAAAAAATTTTCAAATTTTTCGAAAAATCAAAAAACGCTGCAAACCTTCTGAAATGCGCACAAAACCAAAAATTTTCGGAAAATTCGGAAAAAAATTAAAAGTTGAAATTTTTCAAAAATTCTTACTTTTGTGCGCTTTTTGGACGATTTGCCACGTTTTTCGATTTTTCGAAATTTTTCGAAAAAATTGAAATTTCTCAAAGGGGTACCCCTTTGAGAATTTTCAAATTTTTTCGAAATTTTAAAAAAATTAAAAACGACTGCAAATGGCGCGAAACGCGAAGAAAACTAAGAATTTTCGAAAAAATTTGAATTCAGCTAAGACAGGTGAGGCACAGCCCTAAACAAGCAGACAAGACTTGGGACAATAACTTCTCAAGACTTGGGACGAGTGACTTGTCAAGACTTGGGACAAGAACTTCTCAAGACTTGGGACAAGAACGTCTCAAGACTTGGGACGAGTGACTTCTCAAGACTTGGGAAAAGAACTTCTCAAGACTTGGGACAAGTGACTTCTCAAGACTTGGGACAAGAACTTCTCAAGACTTGGGACAAGAACTTCTCAAGACTTGGGACTTCTCAAGACTTGGGACAAGGACTTCTCAAGACTTGGGACAAGTGACTTCTCAAGACTTGGGACAAGTGACTTCTCAAGACTTGGGACGAGTGACTTCTCAAGACTTGGGACAAGTGACTTCTCAAGACTTGGGAGTCTAGTCCTGATAGGGATGGGACAGGTCAAATTTAGAAGGAAAAATTTTCAAATTTTTCGAAAAATCAAAAAACGCTGCAAACCTTCTGAAATGCGCACAAAACCAAAAATTTTCGGAAAATTCGGAAAAAAATTAAAAGTTGAAAATTTTCAAAAATTCTTAGTTTTGTGCGCTTTTTGGACGATTTGCCACGTTTTTCGATTTTTCGAGATTTTTCGAAAAAATTGAAATTTCTCAAAGGGGTACCCCTTTGAGAATTTTCAAAAATTTTCGAAATTTTAAAAAAATTAAAAACGACTGCAAATGGCGTGAAACGCGAAGAAAACTAAGAATTTTCGAAAAAATTTGAATTCTGCTAAGACGGGTGAGGCACAGCCCTAAACAAGCAGACAAGACTTGGGACAAGAACTTCTCAAGACTTGGGACAAGTGACTTCTCAAGACTTGGGACGAGTGACTTCTCAAGACTTGGGACGAGTGACTTCTCAAGACTTGGGACAAGAACTTCTCAAGACTTGGGACAAGTGACTTCTCAAGACTTGGGACAAGAACTTCTCAAGACTTGGGCAAGTGACTTCTCAAGACTTGGGACAAGAACTTCTCAAGACTTGGGACGAGTGACTTCTCAATACTTGGGACGAGTGACTTCTCAAGACTTGGGACAAGTGACTTCTCAAGACTTGGGAGTCTAGTCCTGATAGGGATGGGACAGGTCAAATTTAGAAGGAAAAATTTTCAAATTTTTCGAAAAATCAAAAAACGCTGCAAACCTTCTGAAATGCGCACAAAACCAAAAATTTTCGGAAAATTCGGAAAAAAATTAAAAGTTGAAAATTTTAAAAAATTCTTAGTTTTGTGCGCTTTTTGGACGATTTGCCACGTTTTTCGATTTTTAGAAATTTTTCGAAAAAATTGAAATTTCTCAAAGGGGTACCCCTTTGAGAATTTTCAAAATTTTTCGAAATTTTAAAAAAATTAAAAACGACTGCAAATGGCGTGAAACGCGAAGAAAACTAAGAATTTTCGAAAAAAATTGAATTCTGCTAAGACGGGTGAGGCACAGCCCTAAACAAGCAGACAAGACTTGGGACAAGAACTTCTCAAGACTTGGGACAAGTGACTTCTCAAGACTTGGGACGAGTGACTTCTCAAGACTTGGGACGAGTGACTTCTCAAGACTTGGGACAAGAACTTCTCAAGACTTGGGACAAGTGACTTCTCAAGACTTGGGACAAGAACTTCTCAAGACTTGGGCAAGTGACTTCTCAAGACTTGGGACAAGAACTTCTCAAGACTTGGGACGAGTGACTTCTCAAGACTTGGGAGTCTAGTCCTGATAGGCATGGGACAGGTCAAATTTAGAAGGAAAAATTTTCAAATTTTTCGAAAAATCAAAAAACGCTGCAAACCTTCTGAAATGCGCACAAAACCAAAAATTTTCGGAAAATTCGGAAAAAAATTAAAAGTTGAAAATTTTCAAAAATTCTTACTTTTGTGCGCTTTTTGGACGATTTGCCACGTTTTTCGATTTTTCGAAATTTTTCGAAAAAATTGAAATTTCTCAAAGGGGTACCCCTTTGAGACTTTTCAAATTTTTTCGAAATTTTAAAAAAATTAAAAACGACTGCAAATGGCGCGAAACGCGAAGAAAACTAAGAATTTTCGAAAAAATTTGAATTCAGCTAAGACAGGTGAGGCACAGCCCTAAACAAGCAGACAAGACTTGGGACAATAACTTCTCAAGACTTGGGACGAGTGACTTGTCAAGACTTGGGACTTCTCAAGACTTGGGACAAGGACTTCTCAAGACTTGGGACAAGTGACTTCTCAAGACTTGGGACAAGAACTTCTCAAGACTTGGGACGAGTGACTTCTCAAGACTTGGGACGAGTGACTTCTCAAGACTTGGGACTTCTCAAGACTTGGGACAAGGACTTCTCAAGACTTGGGACAAGTGACTTCTCAAGACTTGGGACAAGAACTTCTCAAGACTTGGGACGAGTGACTTCTCAAGACTTGGGACGAGTGACTTCTCAAGACTTGGGACGAGTGACTTCTCAAGACTTGGGACAAGAACTTCTCAAGACTTGGGACAAGAACTTCTCAAAACTTGGAACGAGTGACTTCTCAAGACCTGGGACAAGTGACTTCTCAAGACTTGGGACAAGAACTTCTCAAGACTTGGGACAAGGACTTCTCAAGACTTGGGACAAGTGACTTCTCAAGACTTGGGAGTCTAGTCCTGATAAGGATGGGACAGGTCAAATTTAGAAGGAAAGATTTTCAAATTTTTCGAAAAATCAAAAAACGCTGCAAACCTTCTGAAATGCGCACAAAACCAAAAATTTTCGGAATATTCGGAAAAAAATTAAAAGTTGAAATTTTTAAAAAATTCTTAGTTTTGTGCGCTTTTTGGACGATTTGCCACGTTTTTCGATTTTTCGAAATTTTTCGAAAAAATTGAAATTTCTCAAAGGGGTACCCCTTTGAGAATTTTCAAAATTTTTCGAAATTTTAAAAAAATTAAAAACGACTGCAAATGGCGTGAAACGCGAAGAAAACTAAGAATTTTCGAAAAAATTTGAATTCTGCTAAGACGGGTGAGGCACAGCCCTAAACAAGCAGACAAGACTTGGGACAAGAACTTCTCAAGACTTGGGACAAGTGACTTCTCAAGACTTGGGACGAGTGACTTCTCAAGACTTGGGACAAGTGACTTCTCAAGACTTGGGACGAGTGACTTCTCAAGACTTGGGACGAGTGACTTCTCAAGACTTGGGACAAGAACTTCTCAAGACTTGGGACAAGTGACTTCTCAAGACTTGGGACAAGAACTTCTCAAGACTTGGGCAAGTGACTTCTCAAGACTTGGGACAAGAACTTCTCAAGACTTGGGACGAGTGACTTCTCAATACTTGGGACGAGTGACTTCTCAAGACTTGGGACAAGTGACTTCTCAAGACTTGGGAGTCTAGTCCTGATAGGGATGGGACAGGTCAAATTTAGAAGGAAAAATTTTCAAATTTTTCGAAAAATCAAAAAACGCTGCAAACCTTCTGAAATGCGCACAAAACCAAAAATTTTCGGAAAATTCGGAAAAAAATTAAAAGTTGAAAATTTTAAAAAATTCTTAGTTTTGTGCGCTTTTTGGACGATTTGTCACGTTTTTCGATTTTTAGAAATTTTTCGAAAAAATTGAAATTTCTCAAAGGGGTACCCCTTTGAGAATTTTCAAAATTTTTCGAAATTTTAAAAAAATTAAAAACGACTGCAAATGGCGTGAAACGCGAAGAAAACTAAGAATTTTCGAAAAAAATTGAATTCTGCTAAGACGGGTGAGGCACAGCCCTAAACAAGCAGACAAGACTTGGGACAAGAACTTCTCAAGACTTGGGACAAGTGACTTCTCAAGACTTGGGACGAGTGACTTCTCAAGACTTGGGACGAGTGACTTCTCAAGACTTGGGACAAGAACTTCTCAAGACTTGGGACAAGTGACTTCTCAAGACTTGGGACAAGAACTTCTCAAGACTTGGGCAAGTGACTTCTCAAGACTTGGGACAAGAACTTCTCAAGACTTGGGACGAGTGACTTCTCAAGACTTGGGAGTCTAGTCCTGATAGGCATGGGACAGGTCAAATTTAGAAGGAAAAATTTTCAAATTTTTCGAAAAATCAAAAAACGCTGCAAACCTTCTGAAATGCGCACAAAACCAAAAATTTTCGGAAAATTCGGAAAAAATTAAAAGTTGAAAATTTTCAAAAATTCTTAGTTTTGTGCGCTTTTTGGACGATTTGCCACGTTTTTCGATTTTTCAAAATTTTTCGAAAAAATTGAAATTTCTCAAAGGGGTACCCCTTTGAGAATTTTCAAAATTTTTCGAAATTTTAAAAAAATTAAAAACGACTGCAAATGGCGTGAAACGCGAAGAAAACTAAGAATTTTCGAAAAAAATTGAATTCAGCTAAGACAGGTGAGGCACAGCCCTAAACAAGCAGACAAAACTTGGGACAATAACTTCTCAAGACTTGGGACAAGGACTTCTCAAGACTTGGGACAAGAACTTCTCAAGACTTGGGACGAGTGACTTCTCAAGACTTAGGACAAGTGACTTCTCAAGACTTGGGACAAGAACTTCTCAAGACTTGGGACAAGTGACTTCTCAAGACTTGGGACAAGAACTTCTCAAGACTTGGGACAAGGACTTCTCAAGACTTGGGACAAGTGACTTCTCAAGACTTGGGACGAGTGACTTCTCAAGACTTGGGACAAGAACTTCTCAAGACTTGGGACAAGGACTTCTCAAGACTTGGGACAAGTGACTTCTCAAGACTTGGGAGTCTAGTCCTGATAAGGATGGGACAGGTCAAATTTAGAAGGAAAAGTTTTCAAATTTTTCGAAAAATCAAAAAACGCTGCAAACCTTCTGAAATGCGCACAAAACCAAAAATTTTCGGAAAATTCGGAAAAAAATTAAAAGTTGAAAATTTTCAAAAATTCTTAGTTTTGTGCGCTTTTTGGACGATTTGCCACGTTTTTCCATTTTTCGAAATTTTTCGAAAAAATTGAAATTTCTCAAAGGGGTACCCCTTTGAGAATTTTCGAAATTTTTCGAAATTTTAAAAAAATTAAAAACGACTGCAAATGGCGTGAAACGCGAAGAAAACTAAGAATTTTCGAAAAAATTTGAATTCTGCTAAGACGGGTGAGGCACAGCCCTAAACAAGCAGACAAGACTTGGGACAAGAACTTCTCAAGACTTGGGACAAGTGACTGCTCAAGACTTGGGACAAGAACTTCTCAAGACTTGGGACAAGAACTTCTCAAGACTTGGGACAAGAACTTCTCAAAACTTGGGACGAGTGACTTCTCAAGACTTGGGACAAGAACTTCTGAAGACTTGGGACACGTGACTTCTCAAGACTTGGGACAAGAACTTCTCAAGACTTGGGACAAGAACTTCTCAAGACTTGGGACAAGAACTTCTCAAGACTTGCGACGAGTGACTTCTCAAGACTTGGGACAAGAACTTCTCAAGACTTGGGACAAGTGACTTCTCAAGACTTGGGACAAGAACTTCTCAAGACTTGGGACAAGTGACTTCTCAAGACTTGGGACAAGTGACTTCTCAAGACTTGGGACAAGAACTTCTCAAGACTTGGGACGAGTGACTTCTCAAGACTTGGGACGAGTGACTTCTCAAGACTTGGGACAAGTGACTTCTCAAGACTTGGGAGTCTAGTCCTGATAGGGATGGGACAGGTCAAATTTAGAAGGAAAAATTTTCAAATTTTTCGAAAAATCAAAAAACGCTGCAAACCTTCTGAAATGCGCACAAAACCAAAAATTTTCGGAAAATTCGGAAAAAAATTAAAAGTTGAAAATTTTAAAAAATTCTTAGTTTTGTGCGCTTTTTGGACGATTTGCCACGTTTTTCGATTTTTCGAAATTTTTCGAAAAAATTGAAATTTCTCAAAGGGGTACCCCTTTGAGAATTTTCAAAAATTTTCGAAATTTTAAAAAAATTAAAAACGACTGCAAATGGCGTGAAACGCGAAGAAAACTAAGAATTTTCGAAAAAATTTGAATTCTGCTAAGACGGGTGAGGCACAGCCCTAAACAAGCAGACAAGACTTGGGACAAGAACTTCTCAAGACTTGGGACAAGTGACTTCTCAAGACTTGGGACGAGTGACTTCTCAAGACTTGGGACGAGTGACTTCTCAAGACTTGGGACAAGAACTTCTCAAGACTTGGGACAAGTGACTTCTCAAGACTTGGGACAAGAACTTCTCAAGACTTGGGACAAGTGACTTCTCAAGACTTGGGACAAGAACTTCTCAAGACTTGGGACGAGTGACTTCTCAAGACTTGGGACGAGTGACTTCTCAAGACTTGGGACAAGTGACTTCTCAAGACTTGGGAGTCTAGTCCTGATAGGGATGGGACAGGTCAAATTTAGAAGGAAAAATTTTCAAATTTTTCGAAAAATCAAAAAACGCTGCAAACCTTCTGAAATGCGCACAAAACCAAAAATTTTCGGAAAATTCGGAAAAAAATTAAAAGTTGAAAATTTTAAAAAATTCTTAGTTTTGTGCGCTTTTTGGACGATTTGCCACGTTTTTCGATTTTTCGAAATTTTTCGAAAAAATTGAAATTTCTCAAAGGGGTACCCCTTTGAGAATTTTCAAAATTTTTCGAAATTTTAAAAAAATTAAAAACGACTGCAAATGGCGTGAAACGCGAAGAAAACTAAGAATTTTAGAAAAAAATTGAATTCAGCTAAGACAGGTGAGGCACAGCCCTAAACAAGCAGACAAGACTTGGGACAATAACTTCTCAAGACTTGGGACAAGGACTTCTCAAGACTTGGGACAAGAACTTCTCAAGACTTGGGACGAGTGACTTCTCAAGACTTAGGACAAGTGACTTCTCAAGACTTGGGACAAGAACTTCTCAAGACTTGGGACAAGTGACTTCTCAAGACTTGGGACAAGAACTTCTTAAGACTTGGGACGAGTGACTTCTCAAGACTTGGGACGAGTGACTTCTCAAGACTTGGGACGAGTGACTTCTCAAGACTTGGGACAAGAACTTCTCAAGACTTGGGACAAGGACTTCTCAAGACTTGGGACAAGTGACTTCTCAAGACTTGGGAGTCTAGTCCTGATAAGGATGGGACAGGTCAAATTTAGAAGGAAAAGTTTTCAAATTTTTCGAAAAATCAAAAAACGCTGCAAACCTTCTGAAATGCGCACAAAACCAAAAATTTTCGGAAAATTCGGAAAAAAATTAAAAGTTGAAAATTTTCAAAAATTCTTAGTTTTGTGCGCTTTTTGGACGATTTGCCACGTTTTTCGATTTTTCGAAAAAATTGAAATTTCTCAAAGGGGTACCCCTTTGAGAATTTTCAAAATTTTTCGAAATTTTAAAAAAATTAAAAACGACTGCAAATGGCGTGAAACGCGAAGAAAACTAAGAATTTTCGAAAAAATTTGAATTCTGCTAAGACGGGTGAGGCACAGCCCTAAACAAGCAGACAAGACTTGGGACAAGAACTTCTCAAGACTTGGGACAAGTGACTTCTCAAGACTTGGGACAAGAACTTCTCAAGACTTGGGACAAGAACTTCTCAAGACTTGGGACAAGAACTTCTCAAAACTTGGGACGAGTGACTTCTCAAGACTTGGGACAAGAACTTCTGAAGACTTGGGACAAGTGACTTCTCAAGACTTGGGACAAGAACTTCTCAAGACTTGGGACAAGAACTTCTCAAGACTTGGGACGAGTGACTTCTCAAGACTTGGGACGAGTGACTTCTCAAGACTTGGGACAAGAACTTCTCAAGACTTGGGACAAGTGACTTCTCAAGACTTGGGACAAGAACTTCTCAAGACTTGGGACAAGTGACTTCTCAAGACTTGGGACAAGAACTTCTCAAGACTTGGGACGAGTGACTTCTCAAGACTTGGGACGAGTGACTTCTCAAGACTTGGGACAAGTGACTTCTCAAGACTTGGGAGTCTAGTCCTGATAGGGATGGGACAGGTCAAATTTAGAAGGAAAAATTTTCAAATTTTTCGAAAAATCAAAAAACGCTGCAAACCTTCTGAAATGCGCACAAAACCAAAAATTTTCGGAAAATTCGGAAAAAAATTAAAAGTTGAAAATTTTAAAAAATTCTTAGTTTTGTGCGCTTTTTGGACGATTTGCCACGTTTTTCGATTTTTCGAAATTTTTCGAAAAAATTGAAATTTCTCAAAGGGGTACCCCTTTGAGAATTTTCAAAATTTTTCGAAATTTTAAAAAAATTAAAAACGACTGCAAATGGCGTGAAACGCGAAGAAAACTAAGAATTTTAGAAAAAAATTGAATTCAGCTAAGACAGGTGAGGCACAGCCCTAAACAAGCAGACAAGACTTGGGACAATAACTTCTCAAGACTTGGGACAAGGACTTCTCAAGACTTGGGACAAGAACTTCTCAAGACTTGGGACGAGTGACTTCTCAAGACTTAGGACAAGTGACTTCTCAAGACTTGGGACAAGAACTTCTCAAGACTTGGGACAAGTGACTTCTCAAGACTTGGGACAAGAACTTCTTAAGACTTGGGACGAGTGACTTCTCAAGACTTGGGACGAGTGACTTCTCAAGACTTGGGACGAGTGACTTCTCAAGACTTGGGACAAGAACTTCTCAAGACTTGGGACAAGGACTTCTCAAGACTTGGGACAAGTGACTTCTCAAGACTTGGGAGTCTAGTCCTGATAAGGATGGGACAGGTCAAATTTAGAAGGAAAAGTTTTCAAATTTTTCGAAAAATCAAAAAACGCTGCAAACCTTCTGAAATGCGCACAAAACCAAAAATTTTCGGAAAATTCGGAAAAAAATTAAAAGTTGAAAATTTTCAAAAATTCTTAGTTTTGTGCGCTTTTTGGACGATTTGCCACGTTTTTCGATTTTTCGAAAAAATTGAAATTTCTCAAAGGGGTACCCCTTTGAGAATTTTCAAAATTTTTCGAAATTTTAAAAAAATTAAAAACGACTGCAAATGGCGTGAAACGCGAAGAAAACTAAGAATTTTCGAAAAAATTTGAATTCTGCTAAGACGGGTGAGGCACAGCCCTAAACAAGCAGACAAGACTTGGGACAAGAACTTCTCAAGACTTGGGACAAGTGACTTCTCAAGACTTGGGACAAGAACTTCTCAAGACTTGGGACAAGAACTTCTCAAGACTTGGGACAAGAACTTCTCAAAACTTGGGACGAGTGACTTCTCAAGACTTGGGACAAGAACTTCTGAAGACTTGGGACAAGTGACTTCTCAAGACTTGGGACAAGAACTTCTCAAGACTTGGGACAAGAACTTCTCAAGACTTGGGACGAGTGACTTCTCAAGACTTGGGACGAGTGACTTCTCAAGACTTGGGACAAGAACTTCTCAAGACTTGGGACAAGTGACTTCTCAAGACTTGGGACAAGAACTTCTCAAGACTTGGGACAAGTGACTTCTCAAGACTTGGGACAAGAACTTCTCAAGACTTGGGACGAGTGACTTCTCAAGACTTGGGACGAGTGACTTCTCAAGACTTGGGACAAGTGACTTCTCAAGACTTGGGAGTCTAGTCCTGATAGGGATGGGACAGGTCAAATTTAGAAGGAAAAATTTTCAAATTTTTCGAAAAATCAAAAAACGCTGCAAACCTTCTGAAATGCGCACAAAACCAATAATTTTCGGAAAATTCGGAAAAAATTAAAAGTTGAAAATTTTCAAAAATTCTTAGTTTTGTGCGCTTTTTGGACGATTTGCCACGTTTTTCGATTTTTCAAAATTTTTCGAAAAAATTGAAATTTCTCAAAGGGGTACCCCTTTGAGAATTTTCAAAATTTTTCGAAATTTTAAAAAAATTAAAAACGACTGCAAATGGCGTGAAACGCGAAGAAAACTAAGAATTTTCGAAAAAATTTGAATTCTGCTAAGACGGGTGAGGCACAGCCCTAAACAAGCAGACAAGACTTGGGACAAGAACTTCTCAAGACTTGGGACAAGTGACTTCTCAAGACTTGGGACAAGAACTTCTCAAGACTTGGGACAAGAACTTCTCAAGACTTGGGACAAGAACTTCTCAAAACTTGGGACGAGTGACTTCTCAAGACTTGGGACAAGAACTTCTCAAGACTTGGGACAAGTGACTTCTCAAGACTTGGGACAAGAACTTCTCAAGACTTGGGACAAGTGACTTCTCAAGACTTGGGACAAGAACTTCTCAAGACTTGGGACGAGTGACTTCTCAAGACTTGGGACGAGTGACTTCTCAAGACTTGGGACAAGTGACTTCTCAAGACTTGGGAGTCTAGTCCTGATAGGGATGGGACAGGTCAAATTTAGAAGGAAAAATTTTCAAATTTTTCGAAAAATCAAAAAAACGCTGCAAACCTTCTGAAATGCGCACAAAACCAAAAATTTTCGGAAAATTCGAAAAAAATTAAAAGTTGAAATTTTTAAAAAATTCTTAGTTTTCTGCTCTTTTTGGACGATTTGCCACGTTTTTCGATTTTTCGAATTTTTTCGAAAAAATTGAAATTTCTCAAAGGGGTACCCCTTTGAGAATTTTCAAAAATTTTCGAAATTTAAAAAAATTAAAAACGACTGCAAATGGCGTGAAACGCGAAGAAAACTAAGAATTTTCGAAAAAATTTGAATTCTGCTAAGACGGGTGAGGCACAGCCCTAAACAAGCAGACAAGACTTGGGACAAGAACTTCTCAAGACTTGGGACAAGTGACTTCTCAAGACTTGGGACGAGTGACTTCTCAAGACTTGGGACGAGTGACTTCTCAAGACTTGGGACAAGAACTTCTCAAGACTTGGGACAAGTGACTTCTCAAGACTTGGGACAAGAACTTCTCAAGACTTGGGACAAGTGACTTCTCAAGACTTGGGACAAGAACTTCTCAAGACTTGGGACGAGTGACTTCTCAAGACTTGGGACGAGTGACTTCTCAAGACTTGGGACAAGTGACTTCTCAAGACTTGGGAGTCTAGTCCTGATAGGGATGGGACAGGTCAAATTTAGAAGGAAAAATTTTCAAATTTTTCGAAAAATCAAAAAACGCTGCAAACCTTCTGAAATGCGCACAAAACCAAAAATTTTCGGAAAATTCGGAAAAAAATTAAAAGTTGAAAATTTTAAATAATTCTTAGTTTTGTGCGCTTTTTGGACGATTTGCCACGTTTTTCGATTTTTCGAAATTTTTCGAAAAAATTGAAATTTCTCAAAGGGGTACCCCTTTGAGAATTTTCAAAATTTTTCGAAATTTTATAAAAATTAAAAACGACGGCAAATGGCGCGAAACGCGAAGAAAACTAAGAATTTTCGAAAAAATTTGAATTCAGCTAAGACAGGTGAGGCACAGCCCTAAACAAGCAGACAAGACTTGGGACAATAACTTCTCAAGACTTGGGACGAGTGACTTGTCAAGACTTGGGACAAGAACTTCTCAAGACTTGGGACAAGAACTTCTCAAAACTTGGGACGAGTGACTTCTCAAGACTTGGGACAAGAACTTCTCAAGACTTGGGACAAGTGACTTCTCAAGACTTGGGACAAGAACTTCTCAAGACTTGGGACAAGAACTTCTCAAGACTTGGGACAAGAACTTCTCAAGACTTGGGACAAGAACTTCTCAAGACTTGCGACGAGTGACTTCTCAAGACTTGGGACAAGAACTTCTCAAGACTTGGGACAAGTGACTTCTCAAGACTTGGGACAAGAACTTATCAAGACTTGGGACGAGTGACTTCTCAAGACTTGGGACAAGAACTTCTCAAGACTTGGGACAAGTGACTTCTCAAGACTTGGGACAAGAACTTCTCAAGACTTGGGACAAGAACTTCTCAAGACTTGGGACAAGTGACTTCTCAAGACTTGGGACAAGAACTTCTCAAGACTTGGGACAAGAACTTCTCAAGACTTGGGACAAGAACTTCTCAAGACTTGCGACGAGTGACTTCTCAAGAGTTGGGACAAGTGACTTCTCAATACTTGGGACAAGTCACTTCTCAAGACTTGGGACAAGAACTTCTCAAGACTTGGGACGAGTGACTTCTCAAGACTTGGGACGAGTGACTTCTCAAGACTTGGGACGAGTGACTTCTCAAGACTTGGGACAAGGGACTTCTGAAGACTTGGGACAAGAACTTCTCAAGACTTGGGACAAGGACTTCTGAAGACTTGGGACAAGTGACTTCTCAAGACTTGGGAGTCTAGTCCTGATAGGGATGGGACAGTCAAATTTAGAAGGAAAAATTTTCAAATTTTTCGAAAAATCAAAAAACGCTGCAAACCTTGTGAAATGCGCACAAAACCAAAAATTTTCGGAAAATTCGGAAAGAAATTAAAAGTTGAAAATTTTCAAAAATTCTTACTTTTGTTCGATTTTTGGACGATTTGCCACGTCATTGCTAAAATAAACCTCTTCCTTGTATTAAAAGTGGTGGTGTCTTGTGTGAATCTCGTACATCATTGTCAAAAGAAACCTCTGCCTTGTTTTGAAAGTGGTAGTGTCTTGTGTGAATCACGCACGTCATTGCTAAAAGATACCCCTGCCTTATCTTGGAAGAGGTAATCTCGTGTGTGAATCTTGTACGTAATTGCCAAAACAAACCTCTGCCTTGTATTAAAATTGGTAGTGTCTCGGTTGAATCACGCACGTCATTGCTAAAAGAAACCCCTGCCTTGTCTTGGAAGTGGTAGTGTCTGTGTCATGACCTTGACCTAACAGTGACATCAATGTTACAAGAGAATAATCACTCTGATAACTGATGAAGATGTGAGGGCGAAATAATGTACAACAGTGGTCCCCAACGCGGTGCCCGCGTTGATACGGAAAGAGGTTATACTGAATAATAAAGGCCGTTCAACCATGAACATTATAAAATCAAAGCACAGTTCTCTACGTACCAATGCCCATCTTGACGATTGCGAGCAGCAACATCATCCTACTCTCCCAAATTTGAAAAACTGGCCGCTGAAATGCAGTGCCAAACATCACACTAACTTCCCACTTGAGTAATAATAATTGTACTTATAAAAGTACGTATTTTTGATTGCGTGGTTTCTTGTATCAATAAACGTCGTGTTGTTTTGTGTATTATTTGGTGTCCATATCTTATTTGTCCAGAGAAAAGGAAATTTGGCTTTGTTAATTGGTTGGCGCCCGCCACGATCTCATAAACTCTGAAATGTGCTCTTGGGCAAAAAAAGGTTGGGGACCACTGACGTAAGGCAATACATGCCAAACATTACCATCAGTGCGTTTGGTGTAATCACGCACGTCTGCTGATATCGAAGTTTCAACGTTCCTACGTGCGGACATCCGTATATCCCATGTACACATAAGATCGAGATTAAATACATTTCTTTTGTACATTCATGTATGTCTGATGGTACTCATGTTGATATGGGTTGCCATTATCCACACATTGAAGGCAGATTCAGATTTATTTATGACGGATTTTGCTCGACTGTCTTAACTACCACGCACCGTGGGACATAGCCGCAGAGCTCGACCGTCCATGTACGACGCAGTGCGAAGAATGAAACAATAAGAGAAGGGGGGAACTCCAAATTAAAATATAAATAAACATCAGCAGCTTACCGTGTCTCGTTTGTGTGCGGTGTGCGGTAGTTGGCTGCCTGAGTCAAAGTCACACGGTGCGTGATATCTGACTGGCTAACTTCTTCGGTGCGTGCTACTTTCCGCGTTGCCTGACAGCACAAGTCCCTCGGCGATACCGACTACATAAGAATAAAATTAAGAATATATATACGCATGTGTATATAAATATGGATATATATTTTTGAGAGAATAAGAAATTTTGGTAGAATCAAAAAAGAGTAAAAACATAATATAATAAGAAATCACATAAAGTACGTTGCCGTGGCTTCTGTGTGTGCGCGCGAGTGCGGTGCATGCTACTTGGTCGGTCGAGTTCCGAGTCAATGTCCGGCGGTGCGTCGTAGTCAGCAGCTCCCGTTCTGAGGCAAAGTCAGACGGCGCGCGGTAGTTTTCTGTTTTGCTTGGCACCACAAACCCCTCGGCGATACCGACTTGGTAAGAATAAAAAATAACAATATATATGCATACATACATTTTTATGTACGTATTTATATATTTTTTTAAAATAAGTGTTAGTGAAGGCACGACCGGCGATTGCTGATTTACGGGTGGCTGAGAACGCAGTGCCGCGAGCGAGGCAGGCCTCGAAGAGGGGACAGATACAATGGTCGGCCGGTCGCCGGGAACTCTTTCGCGGGAAAGGCCCCATGGGCAGCCCGGCCGAGACCGTGAGAAGCAGAGATTGGGTGCTGCACAGACGGAGTCTCGCATGGACTGGGTGTCATTCAACGTTTCTGGTAGGTATAGAATGGGAAAAATTTCGACATTTTCATAAATTTTCATAATTTTTTTGAAAAAACTAAAATTGCTGGAAATTGTCAAAAAAAACACAAAACACAAAAAAAATTTAAGTTTACATTTTTCTAATTCTTTAAGCTTTCTGCGTCCTTTCAAAGTAAAGAACTATATTGAGGAGACTTTATGGCCTTACAATTTAATGACATTGCACATTAAACAACAAAGGTCCTAATACAGATCCTTGAAAGATACCAGACAATAAATCAAAAGGAAATGACAAAACTCCAGAATAACGTACTTGCGAATGTCTGCTGGTTAGGTAACTAAGAAATCAATCATATAACCAGCAGACAGTTCATAGTCACCAAGTTTGTGCAAACGTAAGACATGCGAAACAACACTGATAAATGTCAAATCACAATTTATAATAAGATGATAAAATATTTAAAATATCATTTCACGTTCCGCATCGAATGATCGATTTAGAAATTGGAACGTCTCTTACGACATGTTTCGGTTATATTTAACCGTCTTCAGGTATAAATTAGATTGGTAAATTTAAAACTCGAATTACAATCCTTTACAATGTTATGCAGTTTATGGAAGATGTTCTTATCAGAATTACTCTTATATATTAGAACGAAGGTATTGTTTTTTATATGGCGTGGTTCATCTGATGTTCATTATTAGTCTGTAAAGCAATGATTTAAAGAAAACATTAATAAATATGGAGTAATATAGAAAACAAAATGATGGAAGTAAATAAATGATAAAATCAACATAAAATGCATCAGCTTGAGACTGGGAACAAGCTATAGGGGAAAATACATCCAAAAACGTAACCAGATTAGAAGTGGTGGATTTGGATTTACTAAAACCATGTTGACAAGGGATTCATTTAGAATTAAAATTATAAGAAACATGGTATGTACAATAATTTCAAATATTTTGGAAACATTATTAATTATGGTAGTAGGTCTATAGTTTATAACAGAAACAGTTTTGTCTTCTTTTTTGAAAACTGGAACAATAGCTGCTTGTTTCCACAAAGTGGGAAATTGTTGCTGAGAGAAGCTAAAATTGAAAATAAATTTAAGAATAGTAGCAAGGATTTCAGAACCCTTAATAATAACTTGGTATACCATCTAGTGCAACGCTTTATAGCATTACGAATATGTCTGCGTTTGCGGGTAATATTTTCTTTGCGATATGGGAATGAAATAAAAGTAACGAAATGGATATATGGCTTTTATTTAGCACAACAAATATACAGCCACCTACAGATGCACCCGATGCACCCTAGTCAAACAATATCTATGCCACTGAACTGGTAGCTAGCTAAGAACACAGACAAGCCAAATCAACTCATCCACATGAGAAAGTACCCTGCTTTGGACGCAACCAAACCCAACAAACCTAAGTTACTAAGGACGTATGCTGTTACGGACACAGCCTAGCCCAACCAACCTGAAGCGGATTAGACGAACGAATTAAGACAACTGTGGACGCAGCCTAGCCCAACTAAATAAAACGTATGCAGTAGTATCCCGTTTCGGACGCAGCCATCTCCCAGTAATCTGTTTCGTACGCGGTTTACGGAAAATAACTCTGCTTCGAGCAAAGCCTTGCCTAACCAACATATGTTCGTAGTGAGGTCGGTGAATGGTGGTGACCTGTCAAGTATGTGTAAGAAGCCTCCTGAGCATAGAGCACAGCCAAACTAAATTATGCCCATAACAGAGCAGATCGCTGCAGAAAAAATCGTGTATATTGAAATTAAACAAAATTTTTGTTTTGAATCGTTTAATTCATTTGCAACTTACATTTATTGAATACAGGGTAGTGGTATGAGAAGTAGGATACATATGGCTTTGAAATTATTTGAATACCTCTTGCAAATGTCAAATCTATACAAGTTTTCCCTTGCGTGGTTGGTTTGTCCAAATTATTCACTAGTTCAAGTTTAAAGAATTTCTGAAGGTACGCACATCAGAGTTCTAAATTTTCGT
The DNA here is from genome assembly GCF_977971745.1 of Zootermopsis nevadensis. Taxonomy (NCBI): domain Eukaryota; kingdom Metazoa; phylum Arthropoda; class Insecta; order Blattodea; family Termopsidae; genus Zootermopsis; species Zootermopsis nevadensis. The sequence continues at coordinate 4,257,817 of NW_028259164.1, read as the reverse complement.
CACTATTATATTCTAGTTCGAATGTTCGAACGTTTTCACGTCAAAAAGTATGGCCAAACATATCTGGATCTGAGCACGTAACCTGCGACGGACGTAGCCTACTCCAACCAATCTATGCAATTGAGCCTGTATCCTGCTTAGAACGCAGCCAACTATCAGAAAATTAAACACGCTAGGATGTAGCTCGCTTGCCTCGCAAAAATTACCGATAGCCTTAACCTGCTTCAGATGCAGCCTTGACCAACATACGACTCCCACGTACTTGATGCAGCCTCGGCTAAAGAACCTATTCACGCTTTGGACGCACACTAAAGTAAACAACCTATGCCAATCAGGTGGTAGCCTGTTTTAGACACAGCATAGCCCAATCACCCAAAACACTCGAGAAAGTACCTTGCTGTGGACGTAGCCTAGCCACACCAACCTATGCCTCTAAGAATGTAGCATTTTAGGGAGTTGTCATCAGACCTCACTTTATCATAACTACATATCAACTGTATGATACTACAATTTTAAATTCAGTTTTACTTAATTGCATCTTTCCTTCTGTATCTTTATCAGTTGTATTGTACTATAAATCATCTTGTATCTTCTTAAATAAGTTGCCTGTCTGCTTCCTCGCACAAACAAGAAGCAATGACAATACAAACACATTTACAGATCACTTAATGTTACTGCTACAGTGCGCCGGCCATGCATAAGCAACATAAGGAACCCATCACCAGTAGAAGGAAGAATTAGAACTTTGTTAGTCGGTTAATAGACACAAAATATCTTTAAGAGTGATCTGTTAATGTGTATGTAAGCATCATCTGTTGCATTTATGGCTTCCCATCTCATGAACATAATGTACTACTTCAACTTTAATAAGTGTTTGCCAGAAATGTTTTAACGCTTAAAGATTACCATAGTAAAGTGAACAAGTTAAATAAATTTCTTTATTTTTCTTCTATCTAAATTAAACGTTAAGAATTAATTTAATTCAATTTTTCTGTATTTGAAACAATTTATTATATTTCAAAATTTCATGTGCTCTTAAACATTCTTTTCTGTGCTTCCGTGCACTCCAGTTCTTCTTAAATCACTTTCTTTCAATCATTCTTGTGATAGACTTCCTAAGATATCAATTATAGTGAGCAATTAGCCAGCTACGGACGCAGCATAGCAAAGGACACTGCCTAGTACTATCGTAATATCCACGTTACAAATTATCCTCCTCTGGACAAAGCCTGACACAACAAACCTATGCAAGTAAGGCAGTAAGCTGCTATGGACGCGGCCTTCAACACAGTCGATCTCTTCGGACAGAGCCTTGTCAACCCAACCTGTGATTTATTCAGCCACTAGGAATCTATGTACGCAACCCAGACTGACCAATGTTTGCCTGTGGTCTTGTTGCCTTCTACGGCCACAGCTGGGCCAAACTAAGCATGTGAAAAGATTTATTGCTACCGCAGCAACCTAGGATTAATAACAAACCTCTACAGTGGTGGCCTATTTCAGACACAAAGTAGGCAAGCAAACATAAACCTAACTGGTACAGCACTGCACATGCAGCATTACCAAACAAACCCATACAACTGACAAGGCACACGGCTACAGACGCAGCCTAGGCTAAGCAAGATATTCACGTCAACCAGTCGCCTGGCATGGACGAAGCATCGCCCAACAAAACTATACATGTCGACCACTAGCCTGATGGCCAGCTACTGACGCACTCTAACCCAGACTTCTTAAGCCCTGCAGATGCGGGATAGCCGAACGAAAGTGTGTACCTGAGATCGTAGCCAACTACGGACACGGCGCACCCTCAACAATTCATGCAAGTGAGCCAGCATCCTGCTACCTATTCACGCAGAGCACGTACCTTGCTGTTTCTATAACCTACAGAACATGATGTATCACCATTTTCTTTTAGCCTGATTCCAACGCAGCTACTCCTACTCCTAGTAAATCCAAGCTATCCTCCAAGAGCTGAAAATCTCGAAGACGCAGCATACGCAAACTACACCGTGACCCTTTTCGGGTGGCCTGATTCAAACGAATCCACAATAAAAACATACATATGCTAGTGAACATTTCGGTAGAGGTGGCGTGACATGTGAGAAAGTAGGTGTGCCTCTTCGCAAGCAGAAAAGACTAAAGGCTGATGGATACATGCCTACGCTTCCGACCTCCTTGTCATAGTAGAGTAGTAGTAAACTATGTCTTATGCAGGAAATGTCTGAGAAGTGTTCGCCAAAAAACAAAATTGACAGCACAATCTTCCACGTGCCTCATGGTGGTGGTCCAGGGGGCAAGTAAACAGAGCGAAATGCACAATGCAACCAATTTCCTTCCATCCATATCTCTGCTTCTTAAAATAAATTAAAAAATAAGTCACTCTGCCTCAGTCTCTCCTTGAGGCTGACACTTGCCGTGGTGAGCCTCGTGGTCAACCAAACTCAAATACTTTACCTACTCAGAGTGTGTCATACTCTACATTTAATGGGGCTACACGCAATCTGCCTACATCTTTGACCGTTCTAAACAGCCAACAGAGGGCACATGTCAATGTCTGATTTCAAATCAGAATGAAATTTCAAAATTCCTTTGCGTTCGTCGGACTCCGTTAGAGACAATAATAACTCTACATGATCGAAAAAATCAACTACCTTTGCACGTTGCACCAAGTACTGCACCATACGCCATTCAAAGTAAGCTAATGAACGATACCGCAACACACGCACAAAGAGCCCTTCGCTTCGAGTCCCCTCCAGAACACGCCGCGTCCACTGGTACGTGTCCGATGCACTGGCGTACATGAAACACAAACACAGAATATAAGTCAAACATACCAACCACCGATCGCCAATGCTCAGAAATGACATCGATAAAATGGAAAGAAAACAAACCTTTTAACAGTATCGGCCTTTCTGAAGTTAAAATGGGGAGGTTCTTGGTGTCATTACATCCACCGGCAATCCCATTTTATGTAAACTGGATGTAAATGAACAATGATAAGGAGATATAAATACAATATCAATTTCAAAAGAATCAAACATGAGCAAACATTTACAAAGTTCAAAACCACAACAACGAAGACTCAAACGATATCTCAACCTCTCACAAGAAATAAATAAAACACTCTCTCAAAAAAGAGAAACTCGGCCTCAGTCTCTCACCGAGAGATAGGGCAGCTATCTTACCTATCCTAGAAAGCCCCTTTCTTGACCAAATTAAAATACCAATGCCAAACACATAAAATGAAGGCAGAGCTACCTCCAATGGAAAACATGGTAGAATACTATTATTATTATTATTCAGTGTTCTGTCTTACAACAGGTCCATTGCTTTGCCCAAAAAGAACTCTCCAGTTTTCCCTATTCTCAGCTTCTCATTTTAATTCCTGGAACTTCATCTTCTTTCCTTGTTTCAGATCGTCGGTTAGCTGTATCAGTCTTCTTCCCAGTCCTCGCTTTCCTTCAACCTGACCTTCGATGATGTCACTCAGTAACCCATTCCTTCTCGTAATGTCCGAGCCAGTTAGCTTTCCTTCGTGTAATCGCCTGCAGAATGTTTCTTTGCTCGTCGACTCTCCTCAATACTTCTTCGTTGGTAACTCGATCCGTCCACCTGATCTTCTCTATTCTTCTCCAACACCACATTTCAAAACTCTCCAGGTATTTCTGTTCCTTCATCCTGAGTGTCCATGTCTCTGCTCCATACGTAACACTTCACTAGTTTCTTCTTCATCTCCAATCCCAACTTGTTAGTGAGAAGTATCCTCTTCTTGACGGAAAACTGCTTTGGCCATGGCTATCCTTGCTTTTACTTCCTTGGTGCATAGGGCGTCCGTCGTGATTATGCTTCCCAAGTACTTGAAATTCTCCACATTCTCCAGCCGTTGGTTTTCAACTATAACGTTCAATGGTTCTGCTCTCGGTGCCATCCTCATTACCTTTGATTTTTTAATGTTGATTTCCATTCCATACTCTCTACCTGTTACCACTAACTTGTCCATCATGTTCTGTAATTCCTCCTCTTCCTTCGCCAATACTACCAAGTCGTCTGCATACTTTACAGTCATTATGATCTTCCTCCAATTTTGAAGTCTCCACAGCTTCCTTGGCAAGCCATTCCCCGTACAGGTTAAAAATAAGTGGTGATACGCAGCATCCCTGTCTTACACCTCTACCTATCTCAACGCTGTTGGTGTCTCCTGAGTCCAGTCTCACGTTGACTTTCTGCTGCATGTACAGGTTTTCGATTAGTCTTCTATCTCTCCAATCAATTCCAATTCTCTGTAGGATCCTCATTAATTTCTTCCATTTTACTCGATCGAAAGCCTTCTTCCTGTCGATGAAGCAGGCACATACTTCTTCCTTGACATCGAGAACTCTCTCTGAAATTATTCTCATAACTCCGATGGCATCTCTGGTTCCTCTTCCTCTCCTGAATCCAAATTGGTCGTCTCCCATCACTCTTCTTTTCTAGTCTTTTAGTCAGTATGGTAGAATACTAACATCAAATAATTAAAGAAATACATGTCTTTGACGGCCCCTACACCTCATGTAAAGCAAATAAATTCACATTCCATTTTGAGAAGACATTTTTTGTCATGGGTCTATTTTAGGTTAAGACAGTGAAGCAACCTTATATTATTAGGTCTGCCAGTACTCCACACCACACCCTAATACTGTCCTTCAAACTGTGAAACTTGTTCCAATGCAGATATCAAAACATCTTGTAAACATAAACAAGATCTTTACCTAAATTGACAGGTATTTCTACTTACAGACCAGTTTCATTACCAACGGCATTCTCTAAAAAATTTTCAAAAAGACATGCAACAACGTGCTATTGAATTTTACACACAAAATCTTAAGTGAACTAAATAATGAAGAGCATGTTGGTGGAATATTTCGCTATCTTGCCAAAGAATTTGATTGTGTGAATCATGAATTAGCACATCTGATAATCATATTTCTCGTATACTTACACAATGCATGTCAAGTTGACACAGAGATAAATCTCTCGCAGACATGAGGTCCTTCGTGATAACAGCCGATTGATTTCCTGTCGTCATATCAGTGAGCCACCATAGTGTTTCTGCACATACTCCACTCTTTTCCTGGCAAGCAGTAGTCATGTCAGGTGACGCATCCTTCAACCTCAGTAAAGTCCCATGGATCAATCAAGCTTCTTCTCTGCAGCTATTACCAGAAAAAAAATGCAATCACATTCAACACATCACCTAATTTAAAGGTTTCATAACCGATCCCCTTGCTCAAAATTAACCAAAAGCACAGAAAATATCCCAGCAGCTCCGGTCACTGTGCACAATACTCACACGTCAACAAAACTAAATTCCTCACCTTGGCAATTACTCACTTATTAATTAGTAAACACATCACATTAAAGGCTCCACAGCACTACACACATCACACATGTAACAAAACCACTCATTAACAAAACCTTATCACAAATAGTCACCACACTCGTCTACAAGCTATACCTAACCTCCAATTTTGATGTCCTATGAACAATATATTCACTAGAGAATCATGAATGCCTCTAGCATACCACAGATACTGCAATTATGCCAATCTCTCACCGCACATAGGTCTTTCAACATATCAAATCTCACATTTAAGTTCACAACATCTGAAGTACCTAATAAAATTGGACAGACTCATCTCTCTCACACGACAACCACATCAAATACATTCTAATGCTCATGTACTCACACAACGAATGCCTCGTTCAGACTGATATCAGTTTCTTGCGGATACCATGTTCCTTCTTTGTCCCAGCAGGTTTAATCTTCTGACATCAAGTCGGTCTGCCAACTGTTGCCGCACGTACTTCAATGCTTGTCTGGCTGGCAGTACGCAGGTCACGTGACAAACAGCATGGTGCTCAGTAGAATCTGAAGGATCATTCTGTTTCTCGTAATCTGCTACTCCCAGAAAGAGAAAATACAGTCACATTCAAGAAATCAAGACACCACACTCTTCTAAGAGCACACAGTTTTACTTCACCAAGCAGTTAACACTCCTACCTTAGCCAATGAACAAGCACCTTCCATTTTCAGAAGACAAATTCTGTCAAGTTCATTACAAACCCATTCACAAGTTAACTTTAAATACGGGTCACGACAGTGTCACAACCAGCGACCTGACAAATTCTGAACTCCCTCACTCACAGATTCATACTGGAGCCTTTCTTTCCTCCCCCCCCAGCAAATTTAAAGCATTCGCCAAGTGGGCCATTATTCCACACGTCATAATACTGCAACTACAAACTCTACAACTCACACACATCACGTCAGTCCCACGCAACTTCTGTTGCCACTGATTCAGTGGATATTTAACGAACAGTTCGCTTGCCGTCTGTTTGGAGCCGAGGATGTTGATCGCTGTCTCCAAGATACACGGCTCCCTCTCCTCGTGCCCCATTATGACAGCAAGGGAGTCTACAAACACCAGTCGGTCCATGCCCCTCAGGTTCGCCTGTTTTGATGTCATGGAGAAAGGACCTAAATGAAAGATTAAGAAATGGCAAGCCACTACAACACAGCCAACATCTGTAGCACTTCTACTACTAAGGTGAATTCAACCGACAAGGGGCAAGAGGTAGCCGTAGCAATTAGATTTTTTTTCCATATCACCATCAGTAATGCCACTTTATCATACCTTCTGGAAGCAAAGGTGGAAACTTCACCATCAGTAATATAAATTGTTTCAATGTTGAACAATCTAAATTTATAAAACTGAACTCACCAGCTACCTGAGATATCGCCACCATTGTGTAGTGACAAACAAGGAACACACCGTCGTAACTCTTTCATGGCTGCAGCAACAAACACTCCTACCAACATACACAACAGGCCTTACTGGCTTTTCCAGATATGAAGCAGACGCTTTCAACAAGTTCACATACTAAATGTGGTTTTAAGAGAGATTTCAGGTTCTCACAGTGGTCTTTGGGTTCTAACACCACTTGGACTTACAGAAAACCAACACAGATTATGATTTTTAAACATTTAATGGTTCGCTATATCAGCTGCAGTTATCCTTGTGACTAAGCGCAATGCCATGAGGCAGTGGGAGCATGGAGGTACACTCCATGCATTCTCAATTATAGAACAATGTGGAGGTCAGCCTCAAAATGTGGTTCCTTAAACTGGCAAAGAAAAATCACGTTCTTCATTTTTTCTTTGTAGTCTCAACCATTTACTACTTTTCAGGAAAAAAGGTCTTCTTCTTTCAATAATGGCATTGCAATTCAGAAAATAAGTTTATTAAACAATTTACTCAAATGGATGAACTTGCCTGTGACTGCCATCTGGTGAGTGGCTCTGGCTTGCTTATCCTGCAATCTGCACGCAATCCCATGGACTGCGGAGATCTCCACATGTGGATCATCAGAACTGCAACGGCGAATCACAATGAGTACATATAATTACACTCACATCCTAATGTTCAGTGTACAAAATGTTGGTCAGTGGCCAATGCAGTAGCTGCTTCCTAAATCAGCAACTGATATAAAAGGGACAGAGAAAATGGGAAATCTGGGTTTATGATATGAGAAAGAAATACATTACGTGCAGATGCCTCCTGGTACTGGCAGGATACTAAACACAAACTAATTGTGATACAGCCTCTAACAGGCTCACTGTACCAGTAAATAATGAGTTCTGGGTGCTCAGAGAAAGATCTATACCAGTGCCTCATAGACTGCCATGGGACTCGCTTACAATTCTGCGTTGAAAAGCCAGTGATTAACAATCTGTTATGTCATGTTAGTACCATCAGGCTGGAAAAACATCTTTTATTTTGCACACTTTTTTAATATCAAGAATGAGGTTAGTTTTACAATATTCTTCTGCCTCCAACTGCTCTTATATACCTTGGACAGGAGAAAAGCTGCTGCACTGTATTCTCATCTTCATTAAAATTCAGGGATGCCACCAAGAAACAGCAAATTATTTCCCAGCACTGACGACGGTAACGGATCCGTCGTGCTTGACTTCAGAGCAATACATGCTGTCTCCACGACCTGGAAAACACAAGCAACAGTTTCAAGTTATAACGAGTGACAACGCAGGCCAGATTCACTGGTAAGGGAAGTCAAATGTTTTAGTTACAGTAACTTTCAAGTACTGCACTTACTGTAATACTCTAAACACCTTTTCTCCACATCAGGGCGCATGTCATATTTATTTCCAGAACCTTTGGGTTTCATGGACACCAACATATCATTGACTAGACTTTTATTTTGTAAGTGGAGTTTGACAAATCTCAACAATAAAATAATAATTAATTACAAGTATATAATTTTTCTATAGTCTATGCTAACCCTAATAAACGTCAAAAAGGAACGTATTATACGCGTATCAAGTCATTTAATGATCTTCCACCAACAATTAAAACTCTAAATGATTTAAAGGTGTTCAAGCCTGCATTTAAATTATTTTTCATACTTGAATTGCAGAATCTGAAGGTTATGTACATTCACATGTGAAACACATCCTTGTAATTGTGTCAAAAGTACTGAAGTTTATATGTATTGTATGAAATGATTTGTTCTCCATCCTTTGGTTTAGTCCTAAGAAGGATCTATGGAATGTAAATAAACTCTACTCTCTAACATACCTGAACAATGCAATTCCTTATCCAAGTCACAAACACTACAGGTGCTTTGTTCTGTCTGGTTCTTCACATCTCCAACTCCAAAAAAGCTGCTTCCCCATCACGCACACAACTGATCTTCTGAAACGCTGATATTCAGACAAATTAGTCCTCCATGTCTTCGTTGATACCAGTAAACACACACTACAGCTACAGTTCACATGAAAGTTGCTACTCAGTACATCCCCTGATCTCAAACTACTCTTTGAGACAGACTAGGCACTCCCACTAAATCTATAACCGTACACCTCCTCGAAAAGCAAGGTAATCGCACGAGGGCCTGAGGTCTTCCTTGTGGCATTGTGAGGCATGCTACGAACACCCCATACTTGGTCACTAGGAATCAAAAGTGGGCAACGGCTATAGTATCCCACATGCTTGCAGGCACTCCTACCTGAAACAATACCAAATACCAAAATAAATATCCGCATTCTAGTACCAGTCGTAACTGCTACTACGAATGCACTCTACACCTCATCAATAATCAACTGGCCAACTAAACCAACCCTCCATGCAACCAAAATATTTCACACATTACGTCCACGCCCTGGCAATATATATGAGAGTAAATCTGCACTGGACTCAGAATGCATCCTAGCAACCAAAGAAATACAGAGGGGCAGAACGCCCACGCCATTTTATCATAGGTAGGGACGGCAACGTCTGAAAAACAGCGAACTCATCCGACCTCCTTGTCATAGCAGAGTAGTAGTAAACTACGTCTTACGCAGGAAAAGTCTGAGAACTGTTGGACAAAAAACAATCTTCCACGTGCCAAATTCCTGTTGCGATAAGAAGTGAGCCTGCCAAGTGTACTGAACATACTCCACTGATTTCCTGGCAAGCAGTAGGCTGGTCAGGTGACAGACAGCTTTTCCTCGAGTAAAATCCCAAGGATCAATTAAGCTTCTTCTCTCAGCTATTCCCAGAAAGACAAAATGCATTCACTTTTAACTAACACAAATGCAAAAATAAACAGCATTCTGATGACGCAGTTGATTGAACATGTACTTTTGTTCTTGGGGAGGGGGGCACACAACACACACACACACTTCTGAGTATATAAATGTCACTTATCAATGCCGTAAACGCCTCATGGCGTTTATTTATTTGATTCCTCGGGAATCATCGACACATAACCTCAACCGTTAAACGAGAACACCCCCATCATTCCGTAACCTGATGACAGCCCACCTAGATCGCTGTTCGCACACATAAACTTACAGCACCTCCAAGACTCCGAAGACTAGATTCACGCTTACCAACACACACTCACTCTCACTCACTCTCTCTCACACTCTCTCTCTCACACTCTCTCTCTCTCACTCTCTCTGCGCGAACTTGACCACAGCGAACCCAGTAAACTACGTATTGAGCGGGAACAGAAGGGCAGCCGAATGGCATCGGCAGTTCGAGACCCAGCGGATTCTTACAGTAGTATTAAGTGTAGTATTAAGTTCTAAATATAAAACGAGGGCAGGACTGAACCGATTTCTGATTTCTGCCCTCTAAAAAAATAATTGAGGGTTAACGGGTGGGTGGGGAGCCGAAGATGAGAGAATGAGGGAGTTATGCAAAAATATATTTATGAGGGAGCAGCCAAAGGTGGTCCAAACAGACATCATATCAATCAACAATCTTTAACCAAAATGTGTTCAAAGCACTTGAGTCGAAAGAAAAAATCCAGCCAAATAAATCAACAAATCTGTCATCTACTGGGCATGAGATTTTTGCAAGCAAATCCAAATTCATAACAAACACCACACGCCAAACTTACAAGTTTTAAAACCTTTATCCTTGCTTAACACAGCAGACTCAAAATTAACCACAAGCACAGAAAATACCCCTGCAGCTCCGGTCACAGCACTACATAACAAAAACCAAAATCACTTCACAAATAGTCTCCACCCACGCCTACAAACGATACCTATACCAACTGGAAACAGCAATAATGTCAATCCCAAACTGCATTTACTTCTGTCAACATATCATCTCACACTTACAATCTAAAGTACATCCTATAGGTCAGGTAATTACACACTTCATTCATTGTCCCATCAGGTTTCCTGTTCAGATATCAAGTCAGTCTGCGAACACACTCAACAGCTTACATGACAAGCATGCAGGTTTGATGGTTTGATTTATTTCGCTGGATTGTATTGTTTCTTTTTCGACTCATATGCTTTGATGTCTGTATGTTGTTGGTATACCCCCAACTGAGCCCCCTTTTATATATTTGTGCATAACCCCCCTCATTCTATCATATTAGGCGCCCCACCCTCCCGTTAACCCACAATTATTTTTTAGAGGGCAGAAATCAGAAATCAGAAATCGTTTTGAGTCCTGAGTCCTGCCCTTGTTTTATATTTAGAACTTAATACTTAAGTAAGAATTAATACTACTGTAAGAATCCGCTGGGTCTCGAACCGCCGATGTCGTCCTCCGCACGCCAGCACGCTATCCATTCGGCTACCAGGCTCCTACAAGATTACGATTCTGGATCTTCCTGATATATCGATGCCCTGCTGTTTCCCGCTCAATACGTAGTTTACTGGGTTCGCTACTAGAATTCGCTGTGGTCAAGTTCGCGCAGAGATAGATAGAGAGATAGATAGAGATAGAGAGAGAGTTGGTAAAATTTGTTGCGTGAATCTAGTCTTCGGAGTCTTGGAGGTGCTGTAAGTTTATGTGTGCGAACAGCGATCTAGGTGGGCTGTCATCAGGTTACGGAATGATAGGGTGTTCTCGTTTAACGGTTGAGGTTGTGTGTCGATGATTCCCGAGGAATCAAATAAATAAACGCCATGAGGCGTTTACGGCATTGATAAGTGACATTTATATACTCAGAAGTGTGTGTGGTGTGCCCCCCTCCCCAAGAACAAAAGTACATGTTCAATCAACTGCGTCATCAGAATGCTGTTTATTTTTGCATTTGTGTTAGTTAAAAGTGAATGCATTTTGTCTTTCTGGGAATAGCTGAGAGAAGAAGCTTAATTGATCCTTGGGATTTTACTCGAGGAAAAGCTGTCTGTCACCTGACCAGCCTACTGCTTGCCAGGAAATCAGTGGAGTATGTTCAGTACACTTGGCAGGCTCACTTCATATCGCAACAGAAAACCTGACCTGCCTACTGCTTGCTCAATTTATTTTTATGTTTTGCCATATCACAATGTTGTTGCACATTAAATCCCTTACCAGCTGTAACATTAACTTCACAAAGTTTACAGAACAGAATTGTTCCATCAGAACTAAAATATTCCTCACCGAAATCTTTAATGAAAGCTCTTAACTTTGCACTTTCAGAACACCACTTTTGGCATCTGAACTAAATGAAGGATTCACTGTAAATGCCCGAGAAATGTAGTTTCAAGTAAGAATTTCATACCCAAAATATGAATTTTATCCTCAAAATATAACAAAAATGATCCTAACCATGAATCACCAGTATTGTTCCCAACAAACTGTGGTCAACCAGTGTCCTTGAAGATCTAAACATGATTTTGTGATTGTAAATAAAATTTTCATGAAGCAGAGTCCTTGAGAAGCTAATAGTAGATCATACAGTAAAGACTGCACCAAACCCTTAATTTAGTATGACTCCTTCTTGTTCCTGTACGAACAAATATCTTTGAACAGAATGAGCAGTTGATTGATCCACTGGTTGCTTAGCCGCCTGACTGTGATTAAGAGATCAAGTGGCTAAAAGGGTGATTGAACTGACTAATTGATTCGTAGGCTATTTAATAATTATATTTCAACCGTACAAATTACTTAATACTAAATGGGATTAGGATTATTGTGAATGGAGGATCCAAGACATGAAATTGTAATCTGAACAAAATTAAACAAACAGCAATGCAAATACATAGTAATTAAATGGCTAATTTGAAGGGAAAAAAACATGCACAAACAATATTGATTATATAACTATCCACTGCTAATACTGAAGTGCCACTACATTCCTTGGGCAACACCAACCACCCACTGGTTTCTTGATTTGAACACTTTCCCAAAAAAACAGCACAATTCATGAAGCTCCTCATTATGTAATTTTCTCTCGCTGCCTGTATGTTTCTCTTAGTTACATGTATTCTGCTCATCACAGACATCAGTGCAAGACACCAAGTTTAACACCCACACAAAACAGCAGGTGAAATAAGTAGCCATTATTATCTGTAATTAAGAACTTTTCCAAAAGCAGGAACTTTGAACAATGAAGCATGAACTGGCCTTCAACCTAATAGAGGAAATAAATGTCTTAAATATACTGTCTCTTAGTATAACGATATTGCACAGTTCAGTATCACCTCACAATTGAATAAATATAGTCATTTCTTTCACTCTGATGTTGGAAACATACATGGCACCTATCACACCGTGCAAAGACGTCCATTCGACACAGCCCACACTGACAGGTTAATATTTCCCACTTATAGGACCACAGTTCCCTTGTTCTGTAGTGTCCTCTGTATCAATGAAACATTATGTCCATGTGACCATGCACTCTTTCTCCTACACAGTAACAATTCTAAGGCCATGTGAAATCCCCAATTTCATCATGATCATGTAGTGACTGCTTACCATAATATACTACCAACATAATAAACAGCAGGAAGCAGCAATTACCTGGCATCTCACAGAATTAGTGGGGGAGCCTACACAGACAAGACATGCAACATAAATCACATGCGTTGCGCATATGCGCATGCCAATCCAAATGTTCTTGGATCAGCACACAAGAACAAAACACAATTCTAACACACATGAAGAATCACAGCAAGGTGAAAAATCACTAACACACTGTCTGACCGGTATTCTACACTACTGTGAATGGAACAGTGATCCACAGAGCAATAAAATTAATTTAGTGTCCTACAAAACAACTCATTACAAAGATGGTTGCCTGCGACGTTGCACAGACTGATTTTTACATTAAATGGTGCAACAACCTGCAAGACAGCCACCTCCATATTCACTATCATAAGAACCTCAAAACTCAATTCAGTAATGGCAGATGACAAAGTTAAAATGAACAGAAGATCAAGAGAACTGAAATGGTAGATATTCACACCAAATTTCACAAAAACCAGTCAACTGCTGTGTAACTGAATCAGGCTATATGGACATACACATGCAGCGTACTTAATTAATAAGACTGCTTTATAAGTCATTCAAAAACCACTGGATCAACTGTCATATTCTGATACACTATGATCAGATTCAACTGGAAGATCTGAGGAAACTGACAAAAAAAAACCTCTTCAGTCAGGACAGCAAATCCCCTGCTGAGACTTGTGCATAGGACGTAATTCATTTGAGAAACAGGAGTGCTAACACCACACTGCTATAATTTACTGGTAGAATCACTCCTTCCCAAACGAGGATTTGCACAGAATAGTTTTGTCCATGTACTACACAACAATTCAGATCATTTCTTCCTTACGCATAGGATATATTTATTTATGGGGGATTTACACTAGTGACAGACTTCCTTCCTGTTGCTATAAAACAAGTTTGTGTCCCAAATTCCCCAAACCCTATTTCCTTCATGTATTCTAAAACACAGGTAACCCACAAATTTAGCATTCTGTACTTGCTATAGTACATTCTTTTCCAACTGAAACACATTTGCTCATCTTACATTCAGTTCACATATGAATAAAATGGGAAGAACCCTGAGAGAAGGCACAGACAGACCACAGAAATCACGTCCACAACATTCACAATAACACTCACCTGCGAGCTTCTTCGTACTTAATCTGCTGTCGCAAGAACACTGCATTCTTCAGCAGTTCCTGTATGTTACCAAGGTTATCCTCTGCCCCCTCCATAGACTTCACTGCCCTGGAGAACAATACAACTGCTGAAAAAACTACACAAAGTTCTGGGAAGGTCTTGTGATTCTCACTTTTCTTCCAAATCATATATATATATAGATAGATAGACACACGCACACACACCATATTTGGCGACTTTGTGTCAGGACTCAGGATCTTATTCCTTTGCCAGGCAGAAATGTCAAATGAATGAAGGTCTAAAATCACTAAGTTAATTGATTAAATAATAAGCTTTCCTTGTAACATAAAGAAATTACACTTCACATAATTCAAAATGTCAACTAGAAATGAGCAAGATGCTGCTACAAGCCTGTGGAAAAGTATTCACTTGGGAACAAGGTTCCTCTTGAATACTAGTGAACTAACAGAATTTGCTTTAAACCTTACCCAACGGCATACTCCACATCGTAGCAACGTCCCTGCAACTCATGATGCAGTCTGGTAACTTCTACCCTCTTCTCCACCATCAGGGGGCAGTGCTTTGCAATGTTATGTATATAAGTTCAACATAAACAACTCAATCCATGTTTGACACGTTTTCAAACCTTTTTTAACTTTCATTTCCAATTCCGGGTCTGATGACAGAGACATCGACACGATTCTCAACACAGTTACGTTATATTACCGATAACAAAGCACATCCATATGTGCCTAATAATTATTCCAAATAATCGCATACGAAGTACAGCCGATTAACAAACTACAGTTCTGAGTTACAAAGCATGTTACAAACTATGGAACTTCTAAACTTCCGTGTTTAACAGTGAAGCCAAAACAGTTTCATTTTAACATTGGCAACGGCTGGAACGGTATATTTTATCGTCATTAACTTTTAAATTGGTGACAATGAAGGGAACCGGAACTAATTTTTAAGTGCGGTCATTGCCAGTAGGAGTCGAATTACATGCTTTGTTGCTTGTGAGTTGGCAACGAGTTGGAAGTTTTGATAAAGAAGTGCCATTCCGTTGGGAAAGATTCCAAGTACTCGTGCGTACAACACGTTGGGGAGTGTATAAATTAATATTTCGTTAAAAGTCTTGAAAGAATGAAATTTCTAAGTATTTTTGTTCTCGCAGCCCTAGCTGCTTATGTAGATGGTAATGAGGAAGAAGAAACGGGTGCCAGATTGCTAATTTCGAAACAGATACTGAATAGATATCTGGTTGAAGACATGGACATAGTAGCTGGGATATTTAGATGTCATATTGTTTCAGAAAAATTATCGTCCGGTTGTTTTTGCAGAATAGAAATTTTTACATATCATAGGCCGTTTATGTTACAAGCCAAAGAATATGGAGCATCTCATGATAATATTGTATTTAGTACCCATATAATACCAACATACCTCATAAACTTGTTTGATTATAACACACAACATTCTTTGCAGTACACACTATATAATGTTGGCACAAGTACTGCTCTTGGTGTTAAGCTGAGTGACAGTAGCTTTCACAAAGAGGCCTTCACTTTGGTGGGTGGTCAGCTCAACATCAAGATTGACAGGATCCCTGCAGGGACAAATGTATCTCATGTAGTAGTTGTCAGACCAAGGAAATATGGATACTTCAACTTCACAGCTGCAGAAGTCAACTACAGACCAACAGAGGATGCCTCTGAAGTGAGTTATCACTTGCATGGACCGTGGTCAAAATTTATAGAAATGTTTGTAATTTCCATTGTGCTGGTCCTAAATTATATATTTAGAATGTACAGGAAGCCATTGTAAAATAATGAGCATAAAACACAAATTCTTCAGATTGATAAAATGATTTTCATTTTGAAACATTTAAATATTATGTAAGACTTGAGGTTCTCACAGCGGTGAATATGAAGATTTCTGTCTTCTGGGTTATTGCGCTGTGTAGTCTGGTCGATGTTAACCAACGTTTCAGAGGTCATCCAGTTCACCATGGAGACTGAAAAGGACGGCCATCTCCCATTCCTCGACATAGACATTCACCGGAAACCTGACGGCTCATTAGGCCACAAGGTGTACCGGAAACCAACCCATACCGACCTTTACCTCAACTCCAATTCCCATCACCACCCGTCCAACAAACAGGCCGTGCTCTCGACCCTGGTACACAGGGCTAAAGCCCTTTGCGACCACGACAGCCTACAGAGTGAACTGGAGGCACTCACCACCACCTTCAGGAAAAACGGATACAGCAACCGTCAGATTCAGAAAGCTCTCAATCCGCCTGCGAGGCTGCCACCTCCTACTGAAAAACCAGCCTCGGTTGCCTTCCTGCCCTACGTCGGGACGACCTTCAACCGCATAAGCAGGTTGCTGGCCAGGCACGACATCAAGTCTGTTGGTCTTCCGCCAAAGAAAATTCCCAGTTTTCTCCGGCCGGTAAAGGACGACCTAGGACTGAAGACGCCTGGCGTATACAGAGTTCCCTGCGAGTGCGGAAAAGTCTACATCGGCCAGACAGGCCGTTCCGTTGAGGCCAGGATCAAGGAGCACGGACGCCACATCCGGCTCGGGCAGCCCGAGAAATCTGCGGTTGCTGAACACCGCTTCAACTTGGAGCACAAGATACAGCTAGAGGACACTTCTATCCTCTCCTCAAAAACCGGCTACATGGACCGGTTAATCAGGGAAGCCATCGAGATCGAACTTCATCCTGATAACTTTAACAGGGAAGATGGACTTCACCTGAGCCGGTCCTGGAAGCCTCTGATCCACACACTCCGAGGACTCCGAGAACGAGCAAGAGTGCGCCGCCAGAACCAACCAGACCACTAACTCGGCCCCTTTCAGGGCCTTTATCCATACAACTACACTCACCTTTCTCTCTCTACTTTCTCTCCCTCTCCCACCCTCGCCCACGTGCTACTATTGGTCCACTCCCATACCTGCTCCCATTGGCTCGGGGCAGGCTACACCTTTCACTTCCCTGCCTATAAAATCCAACTCCTCACACCCTATTGGCATATTCATCGCCCTGATGACGGAGGCAGTATGACCTCTGAAACGTTGGTTAACATCGACCAGACTACACAGCGCAATAACCCAGAAGACAGAAATCTTCATTTAAATATTACTTGGAAAATCCATCTATGGACACCATACTTGTTTCTGTCTGCTTCTCTGATATTCAAAGCTCATAATTAAAATGAACTGAGGACTGAATATAGCTAACATCAAAGCTAAAATTGAATATTAATCTCCAAACTTCTTACAAGTCTTCCAAGTGGTGTTCCTCAGGTTTCACCATCAAATTTCTGCATACATTTCATTTTTCCAGAACTTCTTGACAAATACATATGCCACAAAGCCTGTAATCATGTAAAATTCCTAAGTTTATCTCTTGTTTTGTTTTTTGGGTTTCTGTTAACATCGTCACACACTGCTCCTGTAGGACGCAACAGAAATGCATAACAAGTCTTTCCGTTTCAGCTGCAAGTGGCCGTGACAAGCGAACCCGGCGAGGGTCTCATCATTGCCTTCCGTGACTATGATAAGAAAACCCTGTCTCTCAAATGAGATACAAACCCAAGATCTGCCAGATATGAAGTAGGAGAGTTAACCGCACAGACAAAACGTTTAACAGATGAAAGTTTTAAGTTAGTCTGTATAAAATTTACTCTCTAACAGTGCTGTAAATCCATGACAACTGTGTGATACATACTCCAGGTGGCAACAGTATTGCCATCTTTGGTGATGTTGTACTGGAACACACCACCGATCTTCTTGGCACGCTCTGGGTTTGCCGCAACCCGCTTTTTCAGCAAGTCAAACACACCATCCGAATCCAGCGCTGATGTGGATGCCTGCACCAACAATGCAACCTCACATTACAGTTTACAAAGCCACCAACATCATACACCATTTCTGCATGTCTCTAGGAACCTGTTAACTCTCTGGTGATAGAAAACGAAGGTCGAACATTGCCAATACCAAACAGTATCACTAGCTGCAGGACCAAGCCACTTTGGCACAGTTCAAACACATCTGTATTTGTCTAAGATCCAGCTTAATATTATCCTCCCCTTAAATTCTCAGTCTTACTTATGTCCAATTTTTTTAACAGGATTCCCACCAAACTATGCATACATTATGTGTTTTCATCTTATGAACAACACATTTAGTCCTTTAGTTCACTATCCTAAGAATCCACTTATTTGATCCTTCAAGATCCCAAATAATATTTGGTTGTTTTCAAACACAATTTAGGTTCTTCACACAAAGAAAGAAACCATATTTTACAACCATACAAAAGTGGAAAAATATGGATATGATGTAACTTGATCTTTAGCATTACTGAGAGTAGTTTCGATGGTTACACACTCTGTAATCAATAATGAGTACTTCCTGAACGTGTTAAATATTTATGAATACTATATTTTTAGCTTAAAAACAAATGCAAAACAATGTTCATATTTTCATTCTATGTCAGGACATGAGATGTGCCTCTGAACTACAAATTCCAGTTTTCACTTCCCTCACCTTGGTGGACCTCATCACAGCAGGCATAGTGACTGACTGATGCAACCAGCATACATCAGAGCTACTCACTTGTGTTTCTTCCATGACCTTGAACACAGCTACTGTACTGTACTGTACTGTACATGTTATCAAGACAACCTTACATGTAGGCTAAAGTGCAAAGTCTTTCCTGCCTCCTTGACAGTGACTCAGCTAGTCAAAAAACTTACTGCTTTTACAAAACAAAGGTTCATTATTCTGTTAGACAAAACACACACAAATGGCCATATCATGAGTCGGCTCCACCCCCAGCTTCATGCCAAAATTTTTTCCAAGTCTAAGCCAATTTCTGACCTAATGACATTTTACATAAACAAGTGTAGTGAAACAATGTATTCATGTGACAACTTCTCTTTGTCTCCCACAGTTCACTATTCACAAAGCACTAAGTGAACTGTACAAATCGTGAAGTTTGTTCCTCACTTTGCCCACTGAAGATGCAAATATCCTGAGAAATTGATTTGCAGATATTTACCATAAGCTGGAAATGTAACTAGGAAAGAGAAAACAAAGAAATTCCATAGAGCTTTTGAGTAACCTCTGAAGACCAACTAGATAATTAAAGAAAATAATTAACCCCTTCAGCCACAGTGAAGGTGCATAATATTCTATCAATCCATTGTTACCTCAAAGAAAACACAACACGTCTCCACGACAACACTAAACTAGTTAATGCTGCTTAGAGAAATAAATTACTGTTTATTCTGAGATCAATATAAAACCCACATTATATATTCTGTGGGCAAAATGCAGAGATAATGACTGTTACAGCAGGTGGTACATACAGTTACAACTCAGCTTTAAAGGGTTAAAATGGATCTTACTGAAGATGTGATACTAGCAATGCTGTAATGTTTGGGATCTTAACAAAAAGGAAACATAACCTTGTCACTGAGAGTAAGAAATTGCTAGGCTGAACAATGCAGGTTATCACAAGATAACAGAATATCAGTTACACTTTATATCGATTATAAACACAACTTGCAATCTGTAGGAACAAACACCACACAGCTCAGGCCTGCCTCATGGACTTATCTTGAACCACTTGAACACAATCCACAACCTAACACCCAGTATTTTAAAGATCCATTTTAATATTACACTCCCATCTATGAGTTGGTCTCTGAAGCCATCTCTTCCCTCAGGTTTTCCACACAAAATTCTGTACTCATTTCATGTCTTGCTCATGCATGCTGTATGCCCTGCCCATCAGAGCTTTCTTATCATTTTACTAAAACTCCAGAATTAAATCTTATATTTGGCTCATTAAACCCACACTAAATTAAACATTCTCCAACACACAATTACAGAATTTACATCAAAATGTACATTTATATTAAGTAAGCTTTACATGCAAACAACACAGCTCAAATGCTTCGTCTTGTTTAGTAGCAGTGTACTGCATAATCAAATTGCATTTTTCTGTGAGGAACCTGCAATATGTGTGACCTTTTATTTCCACTGCGTAGACATGAAATTTAACACAAAAATTTCATTGGAAAAGCTGAAAGGAAGACAGTACTTGGGAGATCTACACACACACAGACATTACTAAAATGCACCTTAGAGAAATATGATGTGAAGAAATAGATAGACTCAACCAGCTCATGACAGAGCATAAGGGCAGAATTATGTGAACGTGGTGAAAGGCCAGCAGCAACGAAATTTCTCACCAGCAGAACAACCATCATCAAAGATGATCTTGGCCCATCAGTCAGCCACAAAAACGTACCTTGTGCTGCGGGACGGATGCCTCGGTGAGATCGACATATGCGCCAGATATCACCACGCTCCCCGTCTCTTTCACCTTGGTCTGAAAGTGGATACGGTTCCCCTGTTGCCACATGTCAGTCTGTAGTGTCTGCCCAGGGATAACCGGCTTGCTGAACCGAGCCTGTAAACCAGTGACAGTCATCATTTTCTTCATACCCTCCCACTCTGATGGCCTGTGTAGTGCAACGATCTAAACCATATTAATGGGGATATCAGGTTGCATCTCAGTCCAGTTTCTGACTATCCTTCTCAGGCTAATCAGAGTTCTCCTCAGTCCCTCCAAAGAACTTCCAGCATAGTAACATGAAAATTAATATTACTGCCCCTTTCCAAATTCATACCCATTCATTATCCTCTCATTCTATCTGATGCTATATAACCTCTGAAAATGAAACAGATTCATGAAATAACATCATATTTAACAATCTCTCTGATGGAAAAAAAGTACAAAGAACTTACAAAGCAACAAGATGATAAAATTAAAAAAAAGAGACTGAAATGGTAAAATGTTATGAACAGTCCTCTGGAATTACAACTTAGAAATCTACTATCAAGCCACACCATTGCACCATGCTTCACATGAATATTTTTTTACTTACCATAGGCCTCCCTTAACGTATCCACTGTGAATGGGAGTCACGGTTATGAAGTATTCCAACAGGGATGCGAGAAAATAGGAAAGCATGTGGAAAGAATAAGAAAGTACAATGACTGACATCAACTGAACTGTACATCAGACACGGAAGAGGCAAGTGAAAAATGCTGTGAACACAAACAATCCATAGAACAACAGAAAGAGGGTGCTGGAATGTTATCATGAGAATGTGAAAATAGGAAAGCCCCAAAAAGAGATGTTTCTATTACACACCTTTATGGCTTTGAATTTGGTTGGATCATTATCCGCATACTGCTGTAGGACATGGCGGGCTGAGAAGCCCAGCGAACACAGACCGTGCAGGATGGGCCGATCAAATCCACCAAATGCAGCCACATTCGGGTCAATGTGAAGTGGGTTGCGGTCTCCAGACAGTCGGTAGAGTGCAGCCTGCAGGAAATAATGTTGAAGTGAAGAAACATTGACAATTAATTTGTAGGTGTGTTTATGATCTCTCTCCATACTAAATTCTACAGACTTAGCTGCAGTGTTTCATTAGTCATAATTTTCACACACAGCAATAAGTGCAGATTCAAAGCAGTCAGCATTTTCAGTCTACATCAAATAATCTTAAGGATGCACATTTTACAAAGCTCTATCACCACAAATATGTCAAGATCTTAATTAGATTGTGCTTCTTCTCCATATTTCACACGTTAGTACTACTGACAGAAGAAACTAAAAATACATACACAGAATAAGAAAAGTTACATTCACCCCCCCCCCCCCCCCCTCAAAGAAAAATAACCAAAGAGCCTCACACGTAACACATGCTTCCCTCTATTCTGACCTGATCAAGAGACGTGTGTTGCTCAACAGACAAATCAGGAATCCGCTTTGGTGGTTCTGCTGTTGGCACATCATAGGGTGAAGTACGCTTGTCTGTAACACCCTTCATTCCAACAGCAAATGTTGTCAGCAGGGACTGTGCCACCTTCTCACCACTTTCATCAAATGTCTCCACTGCAATAATGACAACAGACAGCAACTGAATTTGTATCACCTTGAAGACTAGACTTTTAAACCACTTATATTCCCCCTAGCCTAGACAGATCAAAGAAAAAGAGACACGTTACAACTGCACGAACCAAGTTGACAGAAGTTACAAATGGAATGATCATACTGCACAATTTTATCTCACCTTCCACCAGCACAACAGTCCCAGATCCCTTGTCCAACACATCCACCACCTTGCAGTGCACCTCAAGAGTCCCTTCACTGTTGATGGGATGCAGAACCTCCAAGTACTGCTCACCATGCAACATCTGGCAACATAGCAGCAACACGATCCTCCTCAGTCAACTCCAATTATGTACTCAATCGTTTCTCATTCCTTTGTGCCTCATCAGCAACCCTAAGGTTCATAATCCAATCAGTCTCTACGTCGAAACCACTGAACTATCTTTAAGTTAGCAGAACTTCTCGAATCCATTTAGTGGAAAGAAAGAAAGAAATACTTTATGATATATCTGCAAAAACAACTGAATACTGTCATTTGTTTACATGACCGAGTGGCATGCCAGTGGGAAGCATCTACACTCTGTGCAGCTCACTGAATCAGTGTGAATTCTATCCTCACTCTCTCTATGGTGCAGGATATTCTTTGAAAAACTGACTGTATACTTGGCTTCTCAAAAAATAGAACACTTTCTTTATAGAAGCCAAAGGTTCATCACTGAGTTCACAAAAGCCTGCCATAAGACTAACCTGAGCCAGCTGCATCCAGTTTGCTCCATAGATTCCTATCTCCCAAAGGTCCATCTTAACGCCATCCCACCTACGCCAATGTCTCACCCACAATCTCCTCCCTTCAGGCCTTCTAACCAATATCTTGTAAACACCCCACAACAACTTCACTAGCATAGAATACGACCTGAATGATCCTCCGTTGCAATGAACAGAAAAACAACTCACTGCAGTATTATTTTTGCAGAAGCTGGATCTGCTTTCATTCCATGAGGACCAGCAGACTTTTAATTTCTTCCTCACTGCATGTACAGTGAACTAAACAAGTCAAGTGCGATGGAGACTGGCTATTATATTCGTAATAGACAAAGCACAGGCAGTAAAATGTGCCTTGCGTTAAGATATATGGACATGTTCAGCTGCGAAGGCAAGAAATGCATATAGGACTCTGGTGGAGAAATCTCTTGGAAAAGAAGCCACTTAGAGAAGTGAGTAAGAGATGAAAACACAGCAAGAAGATTGTGAGGTGGCTCAGGGTTGCATCCGAAGGCAGGCTTCGAAATGACCGATGCTGAACCTTGCGGTTATCCTCAAAAGAGTCTGCTTATCAAGACATAACCTCACTTACCCTGGCAGGATTGAAATCCCTGCCACTGAACACCTCAGCAGTAACACTAGACTCCATCACGGCAGACACGCCTTGCAACACGAGGAACGTCGGCAACGCAGAGAAGTCTGCGTGGCCTTCATACAGGAATCTCAGGTCACTTGGGTTGGTCACAGTGCTACCAACTGCAATAAAACAAACACATTACTTGTCTGTCACACTGTCACAAACACACGCACATAACGGCACATTACTCACCTCCCAGTGCATACAGGATCAGGTCACGAGGAGTGTATTGGAACTTTGTCACAACACTCTTCTGGAAAGGAAATCAGGACCTTAAACCATGTTCACAGAATAAGTGTCATCAAAAAGACAAAAGAAGTTCAAGTCTGCACAAAGATTAGCCACCATCAATACTTGGATGGCAGCACCAGCCATTTCCAAAACTAATGTACACCTCATTTAACAAAATACTGGACCTCCAGTGGCGTAAGCCACAATGAAGCAGTCAGCTTCTTCCAACACCATACGCAAGAAACACACAACTGAAGTAACGTAAACCACGTACTACAATTATGGCGACGGGCTAAAATCCTGTAGACAATAAACAAAATTAATTCTGCTCATTCATACGTCTTATACTACACTCCCTCTATACACCTCCACTGGATGGTGCTTAGACACAGGGGTAACTTGAATAATTACTATCTGAAAGCATATGTAAAAAACTACATCGAGTCATAACTCACGCCATCAGAAGAAAGCCCAGAGTTCGACTTCATCTGCTCCAGAACGGTCATCAGGGTACCAGATGCCTCCTGGATGGACTCCAATTTAACGGCAGCAGACATATCTGTCACCTTGCCCCAGTTCTCACGAACAGCCTCTGGTGTCACCAGCTCATTCATCTGTGCACGCAGCAGGCCGCCCGGTGAACGCACCAGATAACCTGAAGGTTGTCAGACAAGAACGCATCCTGATGGAAAGTTCTGCCGACACTCAGCACGGGAGGTAAACGGTTCTCTGCTTGTCTATCATTACTGCGTTTCATGGCTATTCCAAGCTGTCTCACTGAAATCAGGACCCTTGCAACATGAATCCGGTCATTCTACCGCTGTTGACACATCTACGGAAGTCCACATGCAGATTCTGCGACTTATCTACGATTGTGATTTGCAGTGAAAAAATCATTTCTGCATTTCACTGAAAGAGCAACAACAGACCCAACCTTCATGACCCTAATGAAATGCAGTCCTGTTTTGGACGGCATCACATGACTCAGAACCAGTGGTGTCGTTACAGGCATCGAGCATATTCCGAACAGGGGTGCCACTGACACTTACATTTTCCTGCCCAGCCAGCAGCAGACTCGATGATGGAGCCAGTCTCCTCACAGGATTCGTGACACAGCCACGCGACGACTGGCGCAATCAGCTCTGGGCGCAGCTGCGCAAAGAAATCTGTGCAACAAACAAGTGACTTATCAGTATCACATTAGTGTTTATAATCATGAGACAATATTAAAAACTGCTGATAACAGATCTCCAAAACATGAACTATTTATTACAACTGATAATATGACAAAAGGGTGAATATACTTCCAAAATGCACTGTTTGCATCACTTTGATGTTCATTTATTGTAAACAGAAGTGACACACTGTCAGGCTTTAGTATCAGCAGCACCCACCAGGTGGCAGGATGTCTTCAGTAAGCCGGGATGCCGCAGTTGGCACAATCACATTGCAGTGGATATTGTCCTTCCTGCCCTCTATCGCTAACGTATTGTTCAGACCAACCAGCCCCATCTTGGCAGCACTGCAACCATAAAAAAAACATACATGGACTCTTCCCAAGAAATGCATAAAGCGGCCATCGCTCACACCAACTTTCTTATTTGAGAACAACTTTTCAGCCGCACAAATTACACAGTCCTGAAAGGAAGAGCGACGGTGAATGACGAACTGGAGAGGATGTAGAAGTGACCCTCGGTTATATAACACACTATCCCAGCATCTGTCTTGAGGAACTGTGGGGGAAAACAGTTTCTACCATTTCTGGCAACCAAAAACAAACTTTTATTTTTATAAATAACCAGAATGTTAAATCAATATTTCATAGGCGGGGGGAGGGGTGTATTGTAATTAATACTTTTAAATCCCAAAGATATTCAAAGCAGAACAGATTAATGTCCAAGATATCACGCACACATTATACAAATGATCAATCCTATGAAAGATAAATATACTGAAGTGTCACTAACACCGACCTGTAGTTTGCCTGCCCAAAGTTCCCATATAGACCAGAATTGGAGGATGTCACAATGACACGTCCATACTTTTGTTTACGGAAGTGAGGCCACGCGGCTCGAGTTGCCTTGACAGCACCTGTTAGGTGTACGTCCTGAATTAAGCCTGCAACAGTAACAAATGATCATTAAACCTTAACAGCACTAGTAACTAGACAAAAAAGCATGCAAAACCATCCCTGAACTCAAGAAATCTACCATAGTCCCTTTTCTTTTGGCCTCCTATACAATATCAATAACAGTCAAAACAGCTCAGCATAGCAGACAGTATTTGTCAAGGTTTTCCTCAGCCTCTCTAGGCAAATGCCATGGACAGTCTCTTGAAACTGGTCAGAACCACAATGAGAATAGACGCTTGTGAATTTTAACTCTTTCAGAATTAGTCTCTGCAGAAAAATGATATTCCAATTTCACTGAACTATCAGACTTTAAGGTAAAATGGCCCCTGGGACAGCTACATAATATCCAGTCACTGGCGCTCTTAGTTTTCTGACTGACTGACTGTAGCAGTCCAAATACACTGAAAGTACCCCACAATCTGATATTATGGCCAAGAATAAGATTTAATCTCAAACATACTCCAGTCTGCATCACTAATCCTGGAGAATGACTTGTCCAGGATCCCAGCATTGTTCACTACCACATCTACTCGTCCAAACTCTTCCAGAGCCGTCTATATAATCTTCTCTCCATTCACCACAGAATCATAGTTGGCTACAGCCTTGCCACCTACCAGAAACAAAACAATCTACGATACAGATGCAATCCCGCGGTGCTGCGACTTCACCGTAAAACAGAAGTTGGAAAGGAAAGGGAATCAGACGGAGGTGGTAGAGGGGGACACAAGGAAGCAGTTTGTAAGAAGGAAGGAGAAAGAGAAGAGGTGAGAGGACAAACAAGAAACTTACATGCAAATGCAGTAGCAGCCAACAAGCATCATAATGCACTAAACCCACCTTTGTGCCGGATCTCTTCTACAACACTGTCTGCTGCACTGCTACTCTTCCCATCGCCATGGCGACCACCACCAAGGTCATTCACCACAACTGATGCTCCACGCTCCGCAAACAGCAGGGCATATGCTTTACCCAGGCCTGAAACATAAAGTCATGGCTGGTCAGAATTATGAGGAACTGGCACACAAGAAATGATAAGTGGGTGAAACGACACACAGAACTGTTCATTGCAAGAAGTTGTAAGCAAATGCCATGATTAATACGATTATGAGACAATGGAAACAGACAAATGATAAAAGAGAAGGGTATTAACTCACCTCTGCAGTGCACACATCACATGGCATGTGGAGTCTCATCATACTTTAATATTATCATGACAACTTTTATCCATGGAAATGGACACACACAAACTGGTACAATTAAAACTGGAAACATACTGTTGTAGCAGCCCACACCCTTCAATTTCATATTTCTGTCTTAACAAATGAGGGAAAGAACTATATTTTTTTTGTACAATATAGTCATTAATGAAGCTGAAACCGCGAAGACAAGAACGATAACCTAAAATAATTTCGACAAGAATTAAATATTTCCGAAAGAAAGTCTTGCATACTAGAAAAGCGATCAGGCACAAACATTATTTTCGTGTACGATAATCACCTGCACCAGCTCCTGTAACTACAACCACTCGGCCATCGAATCGCAGATCTGTCATGCTTAATAGGGCCCTACAGAAGTCCGAACCTGAAACAAGACGAAGTTACGTGACCAAACACACGGATAAGGTAGTACAAGTGCAAGATTAACCAGTACTTCGTACCTTGTTTACTTTCGTGTGTATAACTGCGAAGTCATCGTCAAGAAATAATGTAACCGTTAAAATTATAATACAACGCACAAATTGCTAAATCTTACTACGTACGATAAATCCGCCGCTGTCTAGTCGTAGACTCCAAGACACAATCCACTACCACGAGATCATCAAAGTTTGTGTGCTTGTTTTTTCAGACCTTCGCATCAGATACGGCCAGTCTGCTGTCTGACATAACTGCAAAACCTCTGTACAAGAAATATGTACTGTACTTCAAAACAGGTTACGAAAGTGATCGACGCAATTTCGCTAGTCATTCTTTCCCATATCGATATATTTAGATTAATGCAGTGCTACCAATAGTATCAGTAGATCTAGCGAAAATGTTCGAAAGCAACAAATGGCATTTTACCTGTCTGAATGTAGAGTTCCCAAATTGAGATATTTCCTTGCCCTACTTTCACATTTTATACATTGTATCATAATATCCCATAGAAACTGTACTTACTGCTTTTATTTTTCTTAACTCATGTCACAGTTTTCCTGCCTATGTTATTAATACAGAAAAGAAACATGACTAACTTAAAAGCATGAAGTAACAAGGGGAATATGCTTACTGCCTTCATCACCAGAGAGATCGCCTAATAATGGTGTCAATTTATATTACACTACACTGCGCAATATCCCACAACGCTGTCATCTTCACACTCTTTTCCCATGAGCATCTGCTCTACACAAGGAAGTTAAATCAGCAACTAGGATGTGTCTTACTGAAGAACATTAGGAAAGAGCATGCAAATTGCAACAATGAAAATTAAATGTGATACTGAAAGCTGAATAAAGCTAAAGCAGTGTTAAATGTATTTTTTATAAATTACTATGATATTTTAATGTCCCCAGTCCAAGACTGGGATTTCATGTCAGTGACAACTTCAGATCAATTTATAAGATGTCACTAGTAAGATGGGATGTCTTAAAATTCAAGGTCGTGCAGACACATGTTCATGAATTTCTTATCTCATACCATCACACTGACAGTCCCGAGTTTCAGGCACACAAAGTTACAGCATAACAAAAGCATGCGAGTCACAGTAAGAATTGAGGTTCTCACAGTGGCGAGTACGAATATGACTCGTTTTCGGTGTTGTAATGCTACAACCCAGAAGGCAGCCATCTTCATGTGACTCACAATTTATTTATACTTTATTTAACGATGCTGTCACTAGCTGAGACTATATAATGTCGAGTGAGAGGATGATAGTAAACAGAGAATTGGAAAACATGTGGACAGAAGTGATCATGGCCTAATTTAAGGAACTATCCAAGCATTTTCTGGAGGGACTGAGGAAAACCACAACAAGCCTTCGTCACGATAGCCAGTCTGCAGGCCAAGATCTGAACCCAGGACCTGCCAAACATGTAGCAGGAGTACTAACCATTCAACTATGATGTTTTGTGTGATTCACAAGATACAAACAATTTTATTACACATAATCAACTGGTTACCGTAGTAAACCGACGTTTCGGGAACAAACTCTGTCCCCATCTTCAGGGTTTGTTCCCGAAACGTCGGTTTTACGTGGGCAAGGAACTGAGACAATTGTCTGGATGTCGGATCTCGCGTGGTGGCAGATTTTGAGCAACTTCAATTCTATCTCCGATAATGACAATGACTTCGTGGATTCAAACTTGTTACCCTAAAATATGAAGCCAGCGAATGTGAACATTTGCCAAGTGAACTCTGAAAACCAGAGATGAGCTAAATGTGGAGCGGAGAATTTCCCGAAGCGATGCCTACCGACGCCAGTTCGCGTTCAGTTTCATCAAAATCCGTTCAGCGCTGTTGAGGGCAGCAACCCGGGGCATTCTCCTCCTGAGCCAGCTTTATCCACACAACCTACTTCCCTCGCCGGCCCGCGGTAAATTCGAGTAAAGATTCCTGTTAGTCCCCGGGTCTGGATTAATCGAGCAGGGCGAGTTATTAAGCGAACGACCAACATTCCGTAATTCTTTGGCAGGCCCAGCCCTCGCACAACGCCGAAGGCCAGATCACAAATAGCGGTCAAGATCAGGGAACCGTCTCCATGGAAACAACCGACAGTCGGAGAGACCCAGAAAAACGACTGGCGGCATTTCTCAGGAGCTACAAGAAAGGAATTAGCACGTCTCTCGAGCAGCTGACAGTTGCCTACACTTCCACGAAGGATCATCACCGCATTCCCCAGAAGCTGAGGTCTGAACTCCATCCGAATTAAATTCAGACACTGTGTAAGTCCCACGTATTGAGATTAAGCAGATGTAATATGAGAGCGCCCTCACAGCTCGCAACGCCTCCTGTGATAACAGTTTCCTTATGATGTCATCGCCTGTAACGAGATCACGTGTGAGGTCGCACTCATAAAGAGAATGACATCACGCCACCTTCTTCGATATTATACATAAACTTCATGGTCCCAGGGCGCGTGAACTTGATCTTGTCTTGAGACTGAATAAAACTCTTCATATTATTATCTACAAACTGACAACCTTCAGCTATTTCAAACTGCCCGTCAATCCTACGAAATACTACCAACGTCTGAGGAAGCCGATTACCAACTTTACCTCAGGCACTTCCAAGCGTATTACAACTGCACGACGCACCTTCACATTCTCCCGCCCGCAGTTCACAATCTTCTGTTTCCCGTCTCCTCTCTAACAACGAATGTTTCCTACTGTTTTGTATGGGTGTGAAACCCGGTCTTTCACTTCAAGCGAAAACACAGACTCGGGGTGTCTGAGAAGAGAGCGTTGAGGGTAATATCTGGACCCGAGACGGATGAAGTGACAAGAGCGAGGAGGAAACTGCGTTATAAGGAGATAAGAATTTCGTTCAGAATTTGACTAGCCGACCGACCGAGGGCTGAAGATGGACTCTGCTCCATGCAGCTCGTTCTGGTCAGACTTTTACATCGCCAAGGATGCTGCAATCAATAGGCGTTCGGTGTAACCCAGTTATCGGCAACGTAGTCTGAAATCGGTTGTCAGCTTTACTGCGGGGCGTGGTGGCAACTTAACTTTCACAGAATACATTTTTATACGCCAAGGAACGGGGTCCTGCTCGATGCCTGACAGTCACGAAATTTGCAGGACTCATAAGTTCACTGTCGCTTTCATAAATGCCAGACTTAACCCTCTAAATCCCGAAGCTCGCCTAATTAGACAAAAGTGGTTAGTTGTTTGCGTTTTTATAATACAATATAACGTCTTCTAGACTTAAACACGTCATGCAATGAATGGATTATTACCAGGTTTTTGCGATCTACTTCCCTAGAAACTGCACCAGCGTCTGACATGAGATATTTTCTCAACTCTTCTCTTATCTCGCCTCCTGCTCGAGATAAGGAGTGCGTGTTTGGTGGCGTTGTTTCCACGTCATTACTGAAGTGATAGAAAGTTTTTCCAGATTTTTACTAGGAATCCATCGCGTAACAGGCGACTAATATCAAATCATCACATGTCTCCGGCAAAATGTTTATGTGTGTATAAAACACTCAAAATACTTGGCAAATCTACCCAAATGCATTTTCCGATACCCTTCCGGCACGACAAAGGCGATAATTGAATGTCTGTTCAGTTACGTCATTCTTTGCAACTTCATCAGATACGCGTCGAGACCCGATGCTTCGCCTGAAAGTTAGAAATGGTTCCCGGAAGGCACTCAGGACCCGGAAGATTAAAGTTATTTCCAATAATCACCTTCTTTGCCATATGCACCGACGTCGACCGCAATAAACTTGTAATTAGCGTCCACGATGGCTAAAAGAACGATAGAAAAGAAAGCTTTGTAGTTGAAAGAGATTGGCTCCAACGGCGTTCGGAAAATTCCATTTTATCCAAAATTCGTTTGAAATGCGTTGAAACTCTCGTTGCGTAGGTTCAGGCATGAGTTGAGGTACCAACTTGTTTCTTAGACACCTAAGAACCTCTTTCACGATTGGTGAAATATGACGCGCTGATATACGGTAAGCAAACGATAGTGAAGCGTAACTTTCGCCAGTCGCCATAAATCTGAAGGGAAAAAATTGTCAATCACTCAATAAGTGATATCGTACACAAAGAACACGCACACGAAAATGGGCGTATTTTCTCATTTCAGATGGAGACTGTAGAAAACGCTGGAAGTATATACGGGATTCATACAATCGATTTAAACGCAAAAGAAAAATGTCAACCGGATCAGCTGCACCACCGAAAAATTCTAAGTGGGATTTTTTCAAGAGACTCCAATTCTTAGAAAGACCTACTGCATCTAATGTTGAGTCAGATTCAGCGGCAAACGCACAGTTTGAGACTCGGACTGAAAACAGCGAAGGTTGTCCAGATGAAGCATCGCAGTCCTCTGTACCACAGCCTCCACGACGAAAAAGACGCAACAACAATCATGATGATATTCTTGATAATCTCGTGCAACAGTTAAGTGCCAACACTGATACAGAAATTGAAGACGAAATTGCTTCATTTGGGAACCACGTAAAGGCTCCACGTTTGAAAATACAAGCTAACATTTTAAGTCACTATGAAGTGATTCAGATGGATATGCGAGGAGCAACATGGGATGTCCAACCCAAGTTCATCTGAGGTATTCTCCTATAAGAACTGCCTCGACCCCCGAACCAACCAACATCACAGAATGAAGACAATTGTCATTACATTTGTGACATAATTAGTAATAATACAATATAAGAAACTTAACCGTAACGTGAGCGACAGTTTTTGTTGTTTGTATGTTTTTCCTATTAAACTCAGTGCGTAACCAAACTGCTTTTGATTCAATCTGAAATAACTCCTGAAACTTTCTTCTTCTAATGATAAATGATTCTTTATTAACAGACAGAAAGATCCTTCTTCGCGTCTGGTTTTGAATATTGAACTCGTAGGTTTTCTTTCTTTCTTTCTTTCTTTCGCAACAAATAACACAGCAACACATCTTCTTCTTCTTCTTCGAGTAACCTTTTTAGAAGCATTTTTATACTCATTTTTCACAGAATATGTGCACGCGTCTCAACAAAACAAACACTTTGCCGCATGTCTCGGTCGTCACCTCAAAAGTGAGTGGCGGGAAGCTGCGATGAGTCCGTCTCTGTCGCGTGCAGCCAAATTGTACCTTAAGAAGACCCCATAAATATAACTGCAGGTGGTACATATAGTTACCACTGTGCTTCAAAGAGTTAAATGCATCTAAAAATATTTGAGACACGACCTGCAGTTTAACATTCCGTGATAAGAGAACTTTTCCATCACAGTGATCGTGTCGACAGCCATAAAATGCAGACGTCCTCTTCAGGAAATTCTGCCACGAGCTCTCGTACCGGATCCTGCCTGAAGCAAGAAATCGCCGCGTGAACCAATTACTTAGGTCAAGGCCAGCGGAAATCAGGCAGAGCCGTGCGTGAGACGACGCAGCTGCGATAATGATAAAACCTCCTCGTGATTATCTTTTTACAATTCAACGGATTACACAGCGTCGAATGAGAGGAAGACAATGAATAATGAATTAGAAAGGATGTGGAAGGAAGCGGTCGTGGCCTAATTTACGGTACCATCCCGGAATTTGCCTGAAGGGGCTGAGATAGCCGGGCTCTGAGCCGAGATTTTAACCCGGGACCTGCCGAACACGAAGCAGGCCTTTAACAGAACCCCGAGGATCAACAGAATCCTCCGTCTGTCCTAGTGCCAAGCCACACGGATCCAGTCCACGTACTCGCAACTTATTTCCATAAAACCAACCTCAATGGTATCCCCCATCTCCTTCTTGATCTTGCAAGTTGTCACTTTGCCAGAAACATCCTTGCTGTAAGTGAGATTTCAGCTTCTCACAGCGGCAAGTAATCTAGTAGAAACTGGCCGACGTTTCAGAGGTGCTTATTACCTACCATCATCAGGGCGATGAGTGCCCAATGATGCAGGAAGTAAGCACCTCTGAAACGTCGGTCAGTTTCTACTGTATTATACGGCGCGACATCCCGGAGAATTTTCGTCTTAATATTGCAACTCTGACACCAGATTCAATCGACCTACGAGTCCAGTCCGTCGAAACCTTTCACTGCATCAGCACAGCTGAGTGCGATGATGAAACCATTAATTCATTTTATGCCAAGTACCCAATGTTTCATGCTTTTCAACACAAAGCATTCGTCCAAAACGCAAAATGTAGGCGTTTGTGACACTGCATAAATGCCACTGACGAAGTTTCGCGTCGTAAATAATCCAAACACAAGAGAATTATTGAACATACATTAACTTGAAAACATCCAAGTTTCCCAATTAAAATCTGAGGGCCCACAAAATTGAGCCATCGTAGGTTTAGCTTCATGAAATTCTGAGGTCATTATTCAGTCTTTGTATAAATGTATTCAAATACATTAGGACTGTTCTCGTCACGTTATAAGCTCTAGATTTGACTGCGAAAGAAACTGTAGAACAGAATGCTTCACTGGGCTATTCAAGAAATCTGACTTCTGGAAAAGTATTCTAAACTTCCATGGTTTGCCCTATTAGATCACAGCGCATGGAGCATTATATTTGTTATTGACGCTGAGAACCAAGCAACGAACACACTAGGACAGTGAAGGACGCTGTCTTGCTGCTCTGGGTAAGGTCAGGCAGCGACGCGCGGCTTGGGAGGGGGCGCTGTGGAATGGGGTTCGTACTCGGCAGGTTACTGGTTTGAATCCAAGCCTGTATGCTCTGCTGTTTACCCATCCAGCAGTTGTAATTAGTTACTGTGTTTTATGCGGAAAGTCTGGATAATAAAGACAGGTGGATGGACTTTCGGACATGTAGATAGATAGAGATCTGTTCTGCCATAATCTTAAGCTCAGAGGGGGTTCGAAACATTTATTACATGAATAACGATCCCCTCATACATAAAAAGTAAAGATCGAAAGAGGTGTGTTATACATCTAACGCACAGTAAATTTTATTTCAACGACAATTAACATGAAACACCCTGTTTCAGCTCAACCTTCTTTTAAATGGGGGGGGGGGGGGTGGAGTCGCATAGCGTGTGTCACCAAGCAAGCTACCACAGCTGCAGTTTTAGTAAGTTCACTGTGACAAGAAATTCAGGAACGCTAAAATTGTTGAAATAACACGCACGTTGCATTCTGCATTCATGGCCAGTTGCATCGTAACTCAGTAAAGTCCCAAAATTTAAAAAGTTTGCTTGCCGCATTTCAACGTCAAACAGTGAACGAAAGTTCTGACAGCGTACAGAAGCCTGTCGAAATAACCGGCTCTTTTTAAATTCTAAATTACGCATGTCTTTTGAAAATCAGCCACGAGCACGTGATAAAATAACTCCACCCCACAAAGTATTCTTGTACCCAATCGGTAATAGTCGCCACAAACCTCTAATTAGATCAAGTGGCTAATAAAATATGCTCGGTACGGAATGATTTTCTGGATATGGACACTTGTTCTCGAGTCTTAGCTCTGTCTTCTTCTTCTTCTTCTTTTTATCTTTAAGTTTCATTTTTACGTCTCGGCCTTCTAAAGCCGGTCCACACCGACGCGCACTGCCATAACATAACAGCGGAACGCGAAAATGTGGACCCAGATTTGTGCCCGAAATTTTTAACAGAGTAATGTCAATGAAATTGACCATGTTTCGCACCCATACCACACAACAGGCAAAATCATTGTTTTGTATATTTTCATTTTCAGGTTCTTAGAAATCAGACGGGAAGACAAAATATTTTGAACTGAGAAGTAGCAAGCATTTCCATAATTTAATCTCCTCCTAACTTCCTCGTGAGTATCATTTTGAATCGTTATTGTTTTTCCCAAGTATTTGAACTTTGTCACACTTTCAAAGGATTTATTAGCCTCCCTAATGTCTGTCGCGTACATCGCGGCGTCCGCTACGACGTGGCTGGTCGCACACTGCGTCCCACCCCGGAGAGTGACGTAGCTGGTGGGATTTTTAGGGGTTTTGATGGGTTGTCTCAGGGATTCTTAATTAGCTTAGCGAATCGGTAGGCATGGACTCGAGTCTCATTTGGTGTCACGGCCAATTCATAACCTGCGTGATCGTTGATCTAGAAATGTTGATCCCGCGTCTCGCAGTCCAATCCTTGATGTTTTATGATCCACGGAGCATACTTGAGATAGCTTCCTCGCCCCTTCCGGGTCTCCCACTGGGGCTTTATTCTCATGGCCTTGTTTCCGTCGGTCTCTCGACTCGCAGTTGTTGACATCGCTCGGTTCATCCGTGTCTCCAGAGTCCTGTTCTGTCCTGGTTGTGACGCGAGGCTATGACGTCATTTACTAACCCACGTGGTATTACCACCTGATCGGGGCAATGACCTCCCGCTCGCCGATGTAGTAAGCCATCTTTGTCAAGGCAGAACTGACCTTTGTCAAAGCTATTTCTACAGACGCTGACGAAAACTGTCGCTCTGCTGCTTTAGCCATGTTTTCCCGACTCAAGCGGTCGTTTTCCAGGGTCGCGATGTGTCGACTTAGGGCGTCTACATGCTGGATAAACTTTCCTGGGCGGAATTCTGCTGTGAAATCAAACTCCGCTAATCTGAGAGACCATCTCATTAACCGGGAGTTGGTGTCTGAGAATTTCTTTAGATAAAGGTCGATGGTCAGATCGGGCTACGAACTGACGACCACGCAGATGGCTTCGGAAGTGACGTGTGGCCCACACTAGAGCTAAAAGTTCTAATTCACTAGAGCTCAATATCTGCTCGTGTTCGTTTAACTGTCCAGAAGCACAGGCCATGGGTCTTTCTTTCTAGCCTTTTCGCGTACTTTTCAGGAGTAGAACTGAAATCATCAAGTCATCTGTGTAGCAGATGACCTCCCTGCCTATTAAATCTCCCAATACTTTGTCCATCAGGGACTGAAACATCGCATAAACCAAAACATAAGCGATTATATTCGTAATGCCCAAAGGGTGCGCCAAATACAGTCTTTTCTGTCCTGAACCAACTGAATGTGGTTTAAACCCCCCAACCAATACCCTAAGATCCATTCAAATAAAATTGTCCCATCCATGAATAAGTCTTTAAGTGGTCTCTTCCTTTGAGTTCTTTCAACCAACATTTTATATGAATTTCTTGTCATCTCCATTAATGTTACATCCTCCTGATAATATTTTATGAAGTATAAATCCTAGTATGCATTTTCATCCAGCCTTCTACCTTTCACTTCACTTCTCTCTCTCTCTCTCTGCGAACTTGGCCACAGTAAATTCCAGTAGCGAACCCAATAAACTACATATTGCCCGGGAAAGAAGGGCATAAGTGAACGAACCAGAATCCGAATCTACCACACGCCTCGTAGCTGAAGAGGTAACGTATGAGACTATGGAGGACGACGTCGGCAGTTCGAGACCCAGCGGATTCTTACGGTAGTCTTAAGTTCTAGAAATAAGAGGAGGACAAAAACGGGTTTGGTTTTGTATGCTTAACCTTCCCGATTTCTGCCCTCTAAAGAAATTACAGAGGGTTTAAGTGGTAGGGGATATGGGAGCCTAAGATGAAAGAAGGAGGGGGTTATGCAAAAACATATTTATGAGGGCGCACCCAAGGTGGTCCGAACAGACATCATATCATTCCATTTCCAGGTCAACAATCTTTAACCAAAACCACGTGTTCAAAGCACTTGAGTCAAAAAGAAAGAATCCAACCAAATTCTGGCACAGCCTCTTCTACATTTTGCTTATACTATATTACATTATTATGGTGCATGGTATCTTTGTTCAAATTATGATTTGAATTCCATATTTAGGGTATTTTTGGCAATGCTACTCACTGATCAGGTTAGAGACATCTTTCATGGTAGGATATTAAAACTGCAAATGTGGTTGAAATAATATTTATATTTAGTATGTAATGTGTGAGAACAAGAATGATTAAATATATACATATGAATTGTTGGGTTCCCATTTTTTAGTCTTTAGAATTTGGTCACCCTGCCTCAGACTTCAGTGGATAAGCAAAGGAAAATTGGTATGAGATTTGTAACTTTGAATATCAAGAGTTTATTTCTTTATTT
Source organism: Zootermopsis nevadensis (assembly GCF_977971745.1). Classification (NCBI taxonomy): domain Eukaryota; kingdom Metazoa; phylum Arthropoda; class Insecta; order Blattodea; family Termopsidae; genus Zootermopsis; species Zootermopsis nevadensis. Next base: position 4,219,966 of record NW_028259164.1, on the reverse strand, counting down.
GGTACCAATGACAACAATTCCCATCCACTGCTTACAAAAGAGAAGATGCATGATATATAACACGTAGCAGAAGTACAGTCTTTAACCACATTTATATTCAGAGTTCTTACCATTAAATAAATCAAGAAATTTGGTCTCCAGGGTCAATGTAACTTTAAAGTTTTGGCCTGACCTTGAATCAGCTTCAGAGGTGAAGTTGCTGTGCGCACTGCATTTACCATTTTCATGCCGTTTGCACTCATGGCAACACAATCACCATTTGATGCAACAAGACCATTCCTAAAGTCCACCCCTGCATTGCCGGAGACTCCGCTGCCTTCTGATTTCAATTTCGTTTTCCGTCTTGTCAGTTCCTCCTCGGGCAAAGACTGCGGATTAGGAACAAAGCGTATGAGTAGTCTAATGGCGACACTGTTCAGTTTAATGAACAATTTCACGCAGATGTAACCCGCTATGAAGCAGAAGATAATGACGTCAATCAGATAATACTGCAATACGCTGTGCTCTTTGGCTGGAGATTGTAGATGGTAGGCACCTTTGTGCCTTAGTACATATTCTGTCCAGTAGATGGCACGATTCAGTGGATGTTCTGGTTGATCCCTCAGTAATCTTGAGCGCTTTCTCACACCCTCTCGGTACCTGTGAATGAATGATAACTGAATACATAATAGTCACAAAATAACCCGTGAATAACATCCAAGGATTCATGAATATTGTTCAAAACATTTAATTATGTAAAAAGTAACTTATTTTCAAGTAGGTGTATCTTTCTACAGTTAACAGTATATGGTTTTACAAGAATTAAACATTTATATTAAAATTAGATGCACTTATTTTCCACTTCTGCGATTTTGCATCCCTCACTCAAGGCAACTCAAGACCTCTAACCTACACATGCGAAAGCACCATTAAATAGCAAGAAACAAGAAAACGTTTTGATCGTGAATTTACTCTCAGTGTAGGAGACACATCATAATATACAGTCAATAGCAAACGTATTAATCATTCACTGCTATTTGTATTTCGTAAGTTACACAAAATCAAAAAATGTTTCATAACATTCTTTTATGCCATGTCTCTACCAATTTTACAAAACCCATTGAAACCGAATTTTGGACAGAAAATGTAAATGGATGAGACCACTTTGGAGACATATGCAAATGTGAAAGGAATGTATTAATACGGAGGGGATTCACTGGATTCATCTGGCTCAGGACAGGGACCAGTGGCGGGATCTTGTGGACTTCGTAATGAAGCTGCAGAGAACTTCTTCACTAGCTGAGTGAAAGTCAGTGCCTCAGGAAGGGTTCTTCAATATGGAGTTAGTAAGCTTATCAATAAAGCCCCTACATGGTAAAACATTAATTTACATGGTAGCCCTGGTACTGAAATCAAACTGAAAAAATAAAATAAAAAAGGTTGTGGTTAATGTTTTGTGTCCTCACTTTGGATCATGAATGACCTCATTGATGGCCCACACCAACTTCTCTGTAGTAAGGTCCTCAAGCTGCAGCATCAGGGCATAACCGTCCAGGACCGCCTTGGCTGAATTGGCATCGTGGTCACAGAACACTGGCATCGTCACAACTGGCACCCCGTGGTATACGGTCTCAAACATGCTCAGCAAGCCCCCGTGGGTCACAAAAGCTCGGATCTTATTGTGACCTACGGCAAGACCACAAAATAATTAAAACTTGATTTCCAAAGTACGTCTAACTTAAAAGCGTTGACAGCAGGCTTGCTTTCTGGATAAGTATTCAAGAACTTCAAAAGTACTGAAAAAAAATTAGTGGTCTACTCTGCGTAGAACCCAACAACACTCATTCCCACTGAGTGCTCCTTCCAGCAAAAAGCACTAGATTTTCTGCAGAAGCCACCTTTTAAATAAAGTAAAAGGCTTTGACAAAAGTTTCATGTTTTTCGACATTTTACAAAAACACAAAATTGTAGGACACAGCATTACATGGAGTTGGTTAACTGGAGCATGTTATGCAGTTAGATCTATGTTTCATTTCAGTTTAGTTTGCATACTTTCACTTCGTAATGAAATTGTTTTTTTAATTCATCTAACAGCAAAAAAGATATTCACTTCACAGAACAAAATGGTCAGAATTGTGGGCGGTGTCAAACCACACGTTTTACTCTCTTGGTGAATTTCTAATGACAGAAAATGACTCATAATGGTTTTAAAAGTTTTCTTGCCTTTGTACGGTATAAATGGGCAGTATAATTCATTTGTCGCAAAATTCAACAGGAATATTTCTCTTTCGTTACATGAACGATATTACTGTTCCTATCCTGCGAGACCCCTGAACATGCAGTTACAGGTTACGAACTGAACCCCTAGTGTTCCTCACTGACCCAATATGTCCTGCTGCGGCAACCACCGACTCAGAAGCACGTTGCTGGGCAGGTCAAGGACGCTGTTCTCAGGGGTCTCCCACTTCCAGATCACACGGTAGGGCAGCAGGGCGAAGGCTCTGAGAAATGTCATTCGGAGCACCTCAGGCATCTTTGCAGTCAGGACGGATGAACCCATGCTGACGTAGATGAAGCCCATCTCAGACCCTGACACAAACTGCTCCAGCTCCTGCAGTTTGTTAAAATTTTGTAGGATTGCTGTTTCACGGCAGTGAGTGCAAGAATGGCTGTCTTCTGGGTTGTTAATCCGTGTAATCTGGTAGAATTTTACCAGAATTTCAGAGGCCCTTGTGGTGAGTCATTGCCCTGATGATGGAGGCAGCTAGGACCTCTGAAACGTTGATAACCTTCTACCAGACTACACAGCGCAACAACCCAGAAGACAACATAATTTTTTAAACAGTTTTAAAAACTCGCTACATGAAGCGAGAAAGAAAACACAGGAACCAAAAGGCGCAATCCGTATCTGAATGAGTACATGCAGGCGTTCTTTGCACGTTTCAATTCTGACTGCTCCCAGCTGTTTCAAATAGCTCTGATGATGATGACAAAAAACTGGATGCACTGCGATCAATGTTACGTCTGTACACAACTATCATCGCTGGAAGAATAAGGACAAGAAATTTATAACACTAAATAAAGTTGCTGCACCTTAACAATAATCTGAAAGCAAATGCTTTTTGCTCAACCGAAGTAAATAAACTGGAGCACAGAAGTCCCCCCCCCCCTCTGGCTGTACGTCAGCAGTGAAGGCGTATGATGGGCGTGGTCGATCACAGCTCTCTGTACCACGGTGCACATACGAGAGGCAACGGAGCCTAAATCGAAATTGAAGTCGTCCAGCCTAACCTAACACTCACCTTCGGCAGGGGTTTCGTTGGTCTACAGTGAATGCAAGCTATTTCTGCGACGTTCGGCAGGTATGGTCTCGGGTACGTGACTGTAGCGTGTCCGTTCTGAAGGATAAAGCTAACATTCTTCGCCATGTCAAAAACACGTGGCATTGACGCGCCGAAGTAATTCTTCATCATGGCCTCCAAATACCAGCTTATGAACACTGAATGCACTATCTCTGTTCCTGTCAGGTACACGGTGTTCCGGACTCGGTCGATGAATCCCATGTCGTCAGTGAACGGCCTGGCAAAGAATGGTGTCACCGAAAAGGGCGCGGGACTGCCCCCATATGACACCGACCCCATGTAAAATGCCACACTGTTGAGGTACATGAATGGAGCACGGAAATGAAAGGCGAGACCAAGTGCGCACTCAGGGTAAGCACCGTCCAGTATGGCGAGGTCAAAGGAGCGCCCAGAGTTCATGAGTTGGCGTGTTTCAGGGTCCGACAGCACGGTGTCGCATGACTGGAAACAAGAGCAGAGTGACTGAGTCAAGAGCACGAATGCTTTTCAAGAAACAGCATTCCTGATCGAAGTAGAAGTTCCCAAAACAACACATTTTGTACCTCAGTTTCTTCCGCACTCACCAACGAGTGCCCTACTTACGTGATAGGCGTAGCGGAGCACGTCAGCAGGAGGCACAGCTTCTCTGCCACTCATCCGAACTCCCAGCAGGTCCCAGTTCGTGTAGTTCCGAACATAAAACACGAAGTTTAGAGGAGTGATCTCCTCTAGTCCTGCTTCCTCAGCGTCCGGAGGAAACGCGTTTAGAAAAGTTACGTTGTGGCCGCGTGATATCAGTCCACGTGCAAGTTCCAGGAAGGGGATCTTGTGGCTTTTGGTGCCCCCCATCGTAACCATGAGCACACGGGACCCACCTCCACAGCGACACCAGACGAGGACTGCACTCACCGCGTAGACCCACCGAAACGGATGCATTTCTCGATGTTTACCTGCAAATAACACAAAGAAACCCTCTACAAACCTCAGCACTACTATACTATCGGATTTTTACGCCGTGAGGAACCTGCTGTCTCCATCTTCAACCCTGGCCACACCCTTCAGCGGAGTGCCAAAGTGGCACAGTTCATTACATTAGCTGCAACATGCAATTACTTCCAAAGTTGGTTGCGCAAACCATTCTATAGGAATGCGTGTAGTAGGTTTTTAATAGCGCTGTATCAACTGTGGCTAATTCCAAAATACCATCTTCTGGTATGCAGAATGCAACTTCGTTCGCCGTGTACTCTCGTACACACGGCAGTGAGAACCTCAATCATATTACGTAACATGAGAAGTAGTTTGAATACGTAAACCGGGAACAAGGAATGAGCTAAGGCATCTTCAACGTAACACAGAGACGTATCTTCACATTAGAAATGTACAATCAACTGTAACGTTTCGGTAACTTTAAGATTTGCGTGAGGAGTCGAAGTAAATGCAAAACAGACGACCACGGAGTGCAGTCGTCAAAATCTTAAAACGGAGAATGAAGAAGATTCCTCCGAAACGTTCATAATCTGCCACGTGACTGCCTGGTGTCGCAACCCTCGGGCTCAATTCCATAATTACGCACGTTTATTCCAAACGTTGACAAAAGCGTTATTTTTTTACAGCTTACCAAGCCCTCGCCCCCTTTAGGCCTTCGGAGCTGATGATTATACGCCTAGACAACTTAGTGAAACTTTGGGAAGTCTGATGTTACGGTTCAACGACCAGCTTCCAACAGCAATGTCATGATAGTTATTTCTCTCACTCTCTCCCAAAGAGAAGCAGGTTTCCCTAGTAGATAAGTGTGTCGACTGTGATCTACAGGACGACAAGAGAACAAGGAAGATATTTCACAGATGAACTGCGGACGCTGAGGCACTTTGGATACGTCCAGCTTGAGAATGATATTCCTGAAAGCACGGAAGGCGAGCTTCCGAACAAGTCACAGTTCTTAAATGTTTGAGGATATCAGGATTCAATGCAAATCTTCGGCAGAACCTCGGTTGCATTCTAAGGGCAGCGCCTGGAGGGCGTGAGGAAGCCGACTAAAGGCCTCAGGCATGAATTTTCGTTATGATAAAGCATCCGAGAATCTTCCGTTGCTAGGCAACACCGATACTGGAAAACAAAGGGCCTGGTCTGTTTAGCTACCTAACGGACTTCTGGAACCTCTTTAACACGGGCATCAATGAAACTACAAAAACTTAAAGGCGACAACCTAAAACATCTTAATCGGAAGATGACCTTAATGCGACAAGCAGTCCTGTTGCCTACAGACTTGAGTTTTTGCCGTCTTCAGTAGGTACTCATGAACATCCGCTTCGAAGTTATTCTGCGACAAAATGTCAGTCGTTCTGTTCGGGAATCCTGCACTGTTGACGCCACGACATTGGGTGCCAAGAAACTAGAGCAATTTGCTAATGCTAACCAAGAAACACAAAGTGCCGTATTCCCAGCACGCGATTCATCACGCCGCTGAACTCACCGTTCGATGTCCAACCGCCAAATCCGCTATGGATCGCCGTCGAAACACTCGCCTTGCCCTTGTGCTGGAGCAATGAGGTTGCTGTCTGCTCGGTGAGAGCAATTTCTCCCACGGGGTGGGAGCAGGCGATGAGACGTTTCAAAGAAAATAAAAAACAAACGTGGGCGGGCCGAGATATGAGGGAAAGAAAGAGAGAGAGAGAGAGCGACCGCCGTGTCATTATGAAGAAAGTGCGACCATTCAAGACGTTTCGTTACAACCTCCTGACTGCCTGATGGACATATTATTTTCACAACCTACTTCTAAAAAAAGTCTAATGAGGACGTTTTAGAAACTGTCTTCATATTCGGCGTTCAGATTGTATGACTTTCGCTCAGATTATCTGCCCATATAAGAACAGCCTTGGCGCCCAAATCCCCTTCAAAACTGTTCACCGATGGCGGGAAATCATTTTAACCCAATGCGGTCCCTTTTAAATACCACTAAGCTATATAAATTCAAGTTCTATTATGAACTGGTTTGATTTTGTTTTATAACTTGCATAAAGCGGAAGAAGCTTTGCTGAATATGGTGAAAATATGTTCTGAGAGGATCACAGTTCCTCTTGTTTGAAAACTGACCGTGTGAAATATTTTTCACGGACTGTACCACTGTCGCCAGTGAGATGCGTAATAACTGGTGCCTTTCTGCGTCCTGTCGTTCCGGTTCAAAACAAGGAAAGTGAAACACAACACGAAGTGTAAACGATAAAGTCACTACACATAAAGAATGCTTGATAAGACGACGATTGGATGTGTGTATGTCAGTGGTGGATTGCTCTATGCGTCAAAAATAATTTAAAAACATAATTTCCTACTAGGAAGATGGGATATTTGTTTTATAATCTTATCAGACATAAAATATTAATATTCTAAGTAAATACGACAGCCACACACCCGATGGTATTCCTTCGCTTTATGATGTACGGCAAAACATTGGCTTCCTTCGACACGTCAGAATAAGTTCCTCCTTCCTCCTTTCACTATTGTGAGGCACACGAAGTCTAGGATAGAAAAGGTGCAAAGAAGAAGGCTTGGATGATGTGATGACAGCCTCAGTTTGACTCCAGATCACGTATAAAAATTCGCTAAATACGCGGCGGACTCAGTCCGACGTAGGGCCCCAAGGGTTAAAGCAATACTAAACCAAATCTTCCTTGAGAAGCTGACAGTCGCTAATGTAGCAGCTCTCGCTTTATTTCTGCTTATGGCCAATTTGATGGTTGTTGAGAATGACTGTGAGGAACCAAAATGTGGGGATTTTGAAGAAAACCAGATTGATCATCCGTTGGACTGGCCATGACCGTGGGAAACAGAAGGCGGGTCAAGGGCGCACGACCTACACAGAATACAGGAAACTCACTCACTCTACGGCGCAGGAAATTCTTTAAAAAGTCGACTGTATACTCGGCTTGTCAAATAATAGCCCACTTCCTTTAAGGAACCCGAAGGTTCTTCACCGTGTTCACAAAAGCCCCGCCGCCGGACTCTATCCTTAAAATCAAAAGTGCGTTCGCCGTTAGAGATGTCTCTCATTTAAAGTACAACCTACAACGTCATTACCTGGCCGTTGATCACGACCTTCGACGAGTACCTCAACCCTACCTCTGAGCTACCCTGAGAGCCGATTTACAAAATCCCCAAACCCCATCATCCTCTCGCTCAGTATCAAGGCGTGTACAATGCGCAGACAGACAGGACGCGAATGAGGACATAAATGCGAGCTCAACAGCACGTCCTCAGACATAAAAAACAGTAATCGGCGAATAAGCACAAACCGGCCGGAATTAGGTCGGCACCACTCGCTGCAAAAACGCGTCGGAACTCACAGAAACACTTCTACGCAATTCGAAGCCACGGAACACGCACTGACGTGCCCGACGGAAAAAGCTTTTCTTAAAACTGCGTTACTTAACTGCATAACCACATATTGAGGGACGCCCCAGAGCAGAGTTCGACTGCACCGACACAATGGCCGCCTCGTCTTCACTGCTTTGACTGAAGAATAGGCCAAGGTGATCATCAGATGGGCCCAGCCAAATAGGATGTGCGAACAGATTAGTTTCAGACTAAAAAGGACGCGTCCTTCATTGGTCCTCCGTGGACTGAATGCTGATTTCGGGACACAACACACAGTTGCATCACCTAACTGATAATTATGAAGCTGAGAAAAATGGATACTCCGTGCACTCCACTGATTCATCAGACGTAATTTTATCGTGTTTCTATATCTTGCTTTTTACTATTAATTTCGCCTTGCGTACCCAAGAGACACCACTTCAGACCTACAGAAACGTTCTGTTGTTCACGTCGCACACTCTTCATCGCCATCCCTTGCCTTTCCCACATCTGACCTAAACTTTAAACAGGAAATCTAAACCCAAATGAAAAAGGATAACTTAAAACAACAAGTTCTTACAAACAATGAAACATTCCATCATAATCTTTTAACATCATTTCACTCAATTCGTTTAAAAGACATTTCTCAATATCGGATGGCCGGTGCATATCAACATACAGTTCCTGGTTCATTGTGAATGCTCTGGGAATTTTGTTTGCATATGGGGACAGGCCCACCGCTGAAAAACCGCTGGCTATGTGGAACACGTGAAAATTTTTAAGCATGAAAACAAATACAACTTCTGCTACAATATAAACAATATTTTGCCAGAAGAGATTGGCCAATCTAATGACGGTTTCGATTCTCAAAGCGGATTGGGACTTCTCTGTTTACTGCCATGTCCAGAGCAGCATTTGGGCTCACGACCTTCCTATCCGATTGAAGCTGGGCCGAAGTACGACAGAACTCCTTGCCCAGGAAAGACAAATTTTAGAACATGCCAGTGCAGAATGTGGCGGTCGCAAAGTACTTAACATTTGTACGGTGGAGAAAGAGGGGCGACCTTGGTGGGGTAGTCGTGTAGAACTGCTCCTTTGACCAACTCGAGAGGCAAGCAGTCTTTCAGAAGACTCATTTAATAACGTTATCACCTCTTACCTTTCAAATTCCAGTTTCGTTGGAGTGGACGCATGGACAGGGATTCGGAACGATGCTAACTTACAGAAGGAAATATATTTCTAAGGTAATGTTAGCTTCCACAACTTAACAAAGAAAAATAATATACTTCGATTACTTTCTTAATAATGCATAAGAATTAAATACATTATAGGTGACGTGCGGTCAGCACGACGAACCCCCAGCCATTGCTAGTTTTCATGACCGGATTACGCTACCCATTGTAGCTCCCAATTTCCACATAAAAGTAATATGGGACTTGAAGTGAATGATACACTCACACGTGACTGAAGGCTTCTCATCCTCGGGTCCACACGCGGTCCAGCCGAACATGAGACGCTGCTGTTGAATCTTGGGGTTTGTCGAGGGGGTGGCGGCGCACGGGATAATGTGATTCGGTAAAGGAACGTCTGCCGTAATGTGACGATCACATGCTGACGCCCTCCAGATCACTAAAAGGAGGACACTTGATAAAGTGCTTTACGCAGTCTTCTTTTATTTCATCTCACACGGAACACATTCATCCTCCAGACCACACCCCACAAATTAAAGAAGTCATATTCCTAGTCTCATCCCTCGCCCCAGGCCAACAGACAGCTGGCCAGTTATCCACCGCCACCCACGAACACAACAGACTCAGAGGCCGAGGGTGGGATGACTATCCCACCCCTAGTTCTAACTTCTGAACTTACCCTACAATAAGTTTGAAATATGCCTCGCAGTCATCACTTCAAGCTCTGCCCCATCCAGTGGATCATGAATCATACTGACACACAGACATGTCCAACCCGTAAGGTATTCTTCAGTCACACCAGGGCATGACTACCTAAAAACGCCCCCACTCCAATAACATTTCCATTTAAGCTCGTTGCATAATATTGCTTCTAACTGTACTCTGTTTTAAAAATTGACCTCTTAATCTTCATATGGATCCACCTCGTTGCCAAACGCTACAATTTAACCTTGACCCCATTTAAATGTTGTGTTCTGACCAAATTCCCCTGCAAAGTTTATGCACAAGTGACAATTCATCAAATGAAACTAGGAAATACCGTCATGTAAACCCTTGAAGACCGGGAGGAGTCAGACTCGTCCCGCGCTCTTATGCCGGCCGCCTGCCGTTCCCATAACCCTGTGACGCCCACTTCCAGCAGTGCCAAGTTCCTGTAATGCAATTTATGCTGCCACGCCGGTAGTCCGAACAGCCGCTCACGCGCACGTAAAGGCCGGCAGTCGGGCGAAGTCGACCTGAAAATCTCACCAACCGGCGTCACAATGACTGCCAGCTTCTCAACAAAGCTGGAACCACAATTTATTGCACCGGTTGCCACTCCGTATGACCAGAGCAATGGTTTCTTGTTGCGCTCGTAAGTGAATCTGGCAATGGCTTCAGCTTGATGATGAGCTGTAAATCAGTGATGAGTGCCTTGGGTATGTAGAAATGATGCAACATATCACCACTGATGACACTATGATAGCCCCTGCGCCACTGGTGGCTCAGCCAAAATATTGATTTGCAACGACTACGACCTGCACGAGGCAGGGAGCAAGGTGCGACGACATGACTGCTCATTCCAGTAGGGAAAAGTCAGCACATGACAACACTGACGGACTGCACCATAAATTTACAAATGCCAGTGACAAACTTAAAAATCTATAAAGTAGCGAACGATCATCAACGTTCATTCACGGAGAACGTGTAGCCGCACTTTCACAACACCAACGAAATAAAGAGGTAAGGCAAAAAATAGTTTAATTTTTAAAAATGTAAACATTCATTGAAGGCAAATTTACATTCAGTATAACGGGTAACTGCAGGCTTCATTGTTCCTCTGGAAAAATATGGCGCACGCATTCGGCTCTGCACTGGAATCACTTCGTGTTATTAACATCTAAATGATAATGAAAGGGAAAAAGCTACGTAAGCAGTTTTAGAGAGATCATTCAATGTTTAAAGACTTAGCAACGAAAAACCGCGTCTTCAATAAGCTAAGTACTATTATTATTATCATCCCATCTCTTCACCACTTCCATGTACCCGAGACAGACCTTGTCCCTAAGGTACATAGGGCAGCAGCTATTTCTGGGATAGATTTTGTTTTTAGCAAGTGCCACATGAATTATATAATTTTAATTTATGACAGCTTATTATTATTATTATTATAAAGATGAAACGTGTATAAAAAATCTGAGCTTTTGGGCTACTTGCAAATATGATGCCAATTTTTAAAATTATGGAATTGTCAGTGTTATTTTTAACATTGTATGCGGCTGCTTTTGTCAAAATACGAACTAGCGCCTGAAGATGGCCTTTCATTATGTTTACGTTAACTACAATGACAACTTTTGTATCCCGAGTACAAACAAGTTTACAACAGAGGGTTTTTCTTTTAAGAGATTCGCCATATTTGGCGACTATACCAGTGACATAACGTGGAATGGCATTTCCAACACGCACGGTCACCCTGTCGGCCGCCTCGTCTCCCAGACCAAGCCGCACAGTCCCCGATGCATTATACTTGCATCAGTAACTAAAAAAACAGGACACAAACTATTTTAACACGTCTGTACTAATTATACAAAATACGATACAAACACTTACGCTCAACAATTTTAATGCACTCCAAAATTCCAGATGTCACTAAAGGTTGACAACCTGAATACAGGATAAGCAGCACTTAAACCTCATATCAGAAATAATACCATAAATTAATACAAATAAACATTTGTAATTTTTAAAGTTAATTTGAATTTATATTAAAACATCTGATTAAAAATTAGTTTCGCATTTACATTGAGAAGTTGTTCCCTTGAACATCATTAATGGGCAGAAATGTGTTCTGTAAAATGCTTTGTGGGTAAAAGTTTTCAGCACTAAATCAGATGTGGTGAAGCCAGTGCTTCGCCGTCATGATCACCAAGCGAGACACAGAACAGAAACTGTCTTCTACTTACAGTCTTAATCCACAATCAGACACCTTCACTGACCTACCATCTTGGCTCAGAATCACGCACTTCCGTAAGCAGCACAATTTTCAAAGTACGAATTGCCTCCCCTTCACTTTCTATGAAGAGAGCAGGACACCTGTTACAGATGTCCTGCTCTCTGCGGGTCAAGACATAACAAATGAAGAATTGTGGCTCACATTTTTTAATTGTACCACCACAAAATGGCTTTACTATTTCTAGGGTATGTGATTACAATTGTATTTCTGGGAAGAACTCAACATAAACAGATCTGTCTATATTAAAATTTGTTGGACACAGCGTCAGCCTTTCACATTGTAACCAGGTTTGTCATTTTTGAGTTACAAACATTTCAAGCATTATCTGTAGGTGTTCACGATCAAACTGCATATGAAATTTTACACCCTAGTTACAATAACACATTACTAACTGGAGTAAAAGAATCTGTATTTTATTTTATTTTATTTCATTTTAAAGGCATAGTTCTTTTATCTACTAGCGTACGTCACTTCAGGGCCCCATTAAACAGTCCTAGTGTCACTCCACATCACAAATTAACATGTCTGCCACACCATTATTACCAACCATAGAATATTAAGAAGTACGAGTTCTGGGCGGCCTCGAGCGGCACAAATTTCATGCCAAATTTATTAAAAATCCACCAGCAGGTGTGCAGAGAGCTGATCAGCTCAGTGCGTGTTCATTTTACGCGCAATGTGTAAAGAACATACAAATCATGCGCTGTTCAATGACCTTACTTCCTTCATTACGACCTACTACAGATTTTACTTCGTAGACAGAGAAACACAAGGGTATAAGCCACAATATTGCAGTAGTGTTAGGTTAAAACATCAACAATGTTTATATACAATACACGTAGTACGATTAAGTTCGGACTTGTACCACGCGGTACTTTTAAAAACACTGTCACAGGTAAGAAACACAGCCAGTAGTGTACAAAATACTGCCATCAAATTTCAACTTTCTGCAACATCAAACACTTAAGATAGAACATAAATTTGTTAATTTACATAGACGTTCGTTCACAGGTAAAATAATAATCTTCACCTGGTACTTAATAAAATGACTAGTAACAAATAAGAACACAGCATAAAATTTTTGCTTTTAAAGTTCAAAGTCATGGATCAAATGAATTTCTTTGTTAGCATTCAAAGCTTCAATCCTGCTGCACAGGGAATACTTGCGTGATTTTGCCGATCCCTTTCGTACGGCCCTCCCGAAACAACAGCCTCATTCCGACTTTGACGTACTCCGGGTGTCTGAGAAAGCGGAACAGCGCCGACGCTCTATCATTAGTATGGATTCCCCCCGAGGCCATGATGCCTTCGATCACGGCCGTCTGACGGATGTTACCGATGTGCACCGTTGTTTGAAAACCCGGATAGATTGCAGTCGCGTGAAACAGTACGCATACTGCCGCCTGGAAGGAAGCAAAATCCGAGTAACTGTAAAATGCAAAGTTGTACGTGTGCTTAACTAAGCACCACACCTTGCAAACACATGGGGGAGTGGAGGTATAGCTCCATATATTCTTAACAGAAGACAGGAAAGGAAACTTACCTGGAAAAAGAGACAACCAACAGGTTTTGACTCTGGACTGAGCAACACCATGCCATTTCTTAATCCTGGCACTTCCCGATTCAGTCCCAGGGACGCACTCTGGCTTGCTCGCACTATCCGACAAGGAGCCTTATTACGATGTGCTGATTGCACAGTCACTGGCAGAAACCTGCCATCATTTAATGGCCCTATAAATACAAAAAGGATGGTATGTGACTTTTTCTTATTTTCCAAAATAAAGATCTGCTTTAAAAGGACTCCCTGGGAGTATCTGAAGGAATTCAGAGCAATATAAAGACAGGATAACTAACTACTTCAAACACTGTTTCCAGCCATACCTGACACTGCAGCCTACTGGTTAGCATCCTGAATTTCATATTTGGTAGGTCCCATTCTCAAATTCTTCCTATTCTGACTTTCTTCTGGTGTTCTACAGTCCCTCCAAGAAACCCCAGGATAAGACCAAAAAATCAGATCACGGCAATTACCATCCTCATCCTTATTAATCGAGGTATCATCTGATGCTATGTACTGTATTTATTGGAGAATAAAATGCACCCTCATTTTTGGATTCAAAAATTAAAATCTAAGTATTCATGATCAATGACAATGATAGTGAGAGTGATGATAACAGTATTGGTAAAGAGCAAATGACACAAATATGTTGAAGAATTTTTACTTTATGACAATTTAAATCAAACTACATATTACTGACAAACAAATGTTAGTTTTGAAATTATATAAGAAAATAACATTCAGCTGTGCAACTGTGTGTAGGGAAAAGGAGGGGGGACCTTTCTCCTTTACACGTGTTTCATACATTACACACCATAATCTTAACGAGGAATAATTATGAAAACAGATGCATGTTATGTATGAGTAAATAATGCAGTCTATGTTGTAAAATGAGCCGCAAGTAAAATACTTATATCGGTGACAAAATACATACAAAAATAAAACCAACTCTAAAGAGCAGATTCCTTCTTGCGAAGCGATCAGTCGCACTTGTATGGTGGTGAATTCCACCATATTCTGCGTGCCCTGAAGAGATCTTAGAATAAATGTGATACACCTTCACTGCAGTTCATTTATAAGGCCCCTAAAAATTGCAGTTGGGGAATGTAACTTCACACTTCAATGACCAATCAATCCTGGACAGACAGTGGACTCCTATTATACCCTTTCAGGAGACAACAGACTTACAAAAACTCAGCTGTCATAAGGAATTACCATTACCTACAACAAGTTTGACTCCCTCTGCAACCACCCCCTTTATCAGCAAACCTCCAACAACTGTACCCACTTCCGGAACGCGGAATGTCTCGTCTATTTGAAATTCACATAATTCCTGCAAACAAAACATGAAACTGCTTTCAGACCACAAATTAAAAGAAAAGAAAAAAGTATATGTTGAGGATTATACTTCACACAATTCTGCTTTGGCACTAAATGGAATAGCCTCAAGTTTCAAACCATACATTCAATAAAGATGGCTGCCTTCTGAGGCGTTGCACTGTGTAGGTGCTTACCGCTGCCACCGCCACCTACACTTCAAAACTAGAGCCTGAAACCTCACAATGTCACTTTTTCTTTCCTTTCCTATTTCTTCTTAAGATGGTTCCAATTAATCTTTGTCTAGCTTTAACTGGCTGGTGGCATCGTGATGAACCTTCAGGCTCCATAAAGTGTGTTATATTCAAAGAATACTCTGCACTGCAGAGTAAGTAAACAAGTTTGACTGATTAGTCGTCCAGAGACCGCGGCTGGCTCTTTCCAAGGGACCAAACTGAGTAAGAGTCCCCCATATATGCACCTGGTAACACATCAAGCTTTCCAAAAAATATTTTTTGGAATACTGCATGATGGACAAAGGCCGGAATCCCAATAAAACAAACTGTAATATACCATCATCAGAACCATTTAGAAATGTCAGGAAGCATTAGTGACACGCACTGCAAAAAAGAGAACATACGTACCTGTTCTAAACGCTCCTTCTCTTTGACACTAATTCCGGGCGGTAGTACATGCAGAAACTTTGTCAGCAGCTCTAGGCCGTCGCCCGTCACATTCGACACGCAGAATATTGGCACGATGTTCTCTGCCAGCTGATTGGAACCTGCTGTAATAACATCATCTTCATTTGTCACCACAAGTGGAACCTTAACAGATAGAAACAGGCAAACAAAACACAGCCTAATACATGAATACCATTCTCTACGAAAATAAAATCACTTTAAAATAAGCGGATATACAAGAAACCAGAGAGAATAGGCTAATCAGAACAATATTCAAGACATTACTTTGACAAGTTCCAGCACGTTAGATAACAAAGGAAATCTATCAATATCACACACGCACACTGCATATTTGTGGAAGAATCCAATACTTCCATGACAGTCTGACACTGGACACTCTTCTGACCCACGTAAATTCAGTTCACATTGTCACACTCTTGTTTCTTATTACGATCTTCTCAAATATGTCCGCCTTTTCCAAGAGGTCTCTTTCCTCAAGGTGTCCTGACTGACATCTCTTAAGCATTTTTCAACTCCATCCATTTCATCCCTAATACTGGACAAAGGGTACAAAATAAAAATCTTGTGTCCATTTTCCAGTGATTAGGTCATTCCCAACAATCCACTGAGGTAACACACCAATGAAATAATTTGGTTTGTAAGATTGCTAACGTAATTCTTGTACATTAAAAAACAAAATTAAGCTAGTAGGAGAATACTTAAAATTATTTGTTGTCAGGACTTTTTCCGTCGTCTGTTTTTAAAATTCATGACGTTTCGGAGGCTGGTTCTGTCTCTGTCTTCAGGTGAAGATGGAGACAGAACCAGGCTCCGAAACGTCATGAATTTTAAAAGCAGACGACGGAAAAAGTCCTGACAACAAATAATTTTAAGTGTAAACGACAGTCATCAAAACCCTTTAAAATTGAATTAGTAGGAGAAAGCAAAGTACGATTATTTTAGCGGTATGTTATCGGACTTCCCTGCCTTCAATGGCCTCGACCGACTCGGGATAAGTTCGGAAAACATGGATTCCTATTCGAAAGTTATTCTCTCCGAGTCCCTCTACACGCTCCTTCAGTTTGGCCCTCCTTTTGAATCAACCTGTATATCTTTCTCCAAATCAACCTGTAGCAGGTGGCACAACTGTTCACATTTACTGGCCTGCATTACCTTGCGACAACCCGCAGACTTCAGCATGGCCTCCAGGCTGAGCAATGTGTCCGCAGGCGTCGTTACATCTGTTTTGGTGATGGTTATGAAGAATGGCACATCAAGGGCAGTAGCCAAGGCAAGGTGCTCCTGTGTCATGCCAACAATCCCAGCACTCCCACTGACAACCAGCATCACGTGGTGTGGCGAATAACCAGTCAGCCCCAGCACCGTCGTTCTCAGGTACTTGCGATGACCGGCCAGATCGATGAATGTGACCAGTTTTGTAGAATTTTCACAGATCTCTTCTGCTGTTGTGAATTCACTATAGTTAACCAGATGGCCCTGTACATAAACAAGCGAAAGTTAAGACTGTTTACAAATCTTCTACAGTGGCCATCCGCTGCAATTCAACTGGAAAAAGAGCACTTATGTAGTGGAAACTGCTTACTAAAACAAATCTGAAGTCACTAAGAATTTCCTCCTTCAGCAACAAAACTAAAATATTAATTTCAAACAGATACATAATATTATCATCCTAAACTGACGATATTCAGAAAATTGGTAACTTCTTATAGTTCTTTTGTTTGCTTTTTAACACACCTGACATTAATTAACCTTTATGTGATGATGATAAGTAAACAACTGATGTTTAACCAGTTGAACTCAATACCTCTTATTTACATCATTTTAGATGATAATACCATACACTTTTATGACTGAAACAGGAAACTTCGAAGAAGAAGTTCACATTAGTGTCACTAAATGGTGGAACACTCTCGATTGTCAACAAAATACACAGATTCCAAAAAATGGTTACTTCTAGCAAACAACAAACACTCTTCAAAAAACAGATCCAAATTAAAATCTTTTGCCACATTTCATTTTACTACGATGAATGTAAGCGATACTTTAATAAGTGTCCAACCTATACATACAAATTCCAAAAGAAAGTACTTTCTTATTTACAAGGTAATAGTACCACTCGCCAGTAATTCCGTCTTGTGACCTGGTAGTCATCTTTCACCAGAGATCCAAGCTTCAAAGCCCAATGAAGACAGTAATAATCTTTTCTCTCGTTAAGCTCAACCCTCGCCTCTGACAAAGTCACGAGAACCCTTAAGCAGTTCAGAATAAATGTTGTGCCTTGTAACCAGTAATTTCTGTCCCTTCAAAAATGAGGAACACATTATAGCAACGACTGACCCGTGTATCAAATCCCAGAATTTCATGAGAGATTGACGAGGTTCTTCCAGACTGCACTTCATGGAGGTGCCTGAACATGTTGAGACGGGCTCGACCTCGCCCATTGTCCAGTTGCCCCTGTGTCAACACCCCCAGCAACGTAGACTTGCCAGCGTCCGCACTCCCCATCACTGCCACACGCACCTCTATGTTGTGCTGGTCATCTGGTACCTACAGCAAGCAACAACTTGAACACTGGTTCAAAACAGCATCGACAGATAAAACAAACGTGAAGAAGGAAAAACAACTGTCATCAATCAAGTACTAAATGCAGCATCTGTAACATCTTCTTTCTCTCCTGCCAACTTTTTTTCGCTTTCCCAATATTTCATCATTTTCTTGTAATGACACCTACCACATTCGCACGAATATAAACCACACCTCTTTCCCTACTCCAGGTAAATAAAAGAGACCCAGTCTAATGATGTTTATGAAATTCCTTACCTTCCTAACCAAAACCTCTGCCACCTTTCTGCCACCAACATTATCACCATCCACAAGCCGCTCTCTGAGGATTGTGGTTGTGGCACCCAGCTTATATGCCATCTGTTGGAGTGTTTGCAAGCTTGCAGTCATCTCATACTCTGCTAGTCCCGTGAGTACACCACTGTCTTCAACCCCAATTTCGTAGATTGCTTCCCCCTGTCCTTCGCGGAGCCGCCATTTCATCTATGCAAATCAACCACACTCACAAAATCAAAGTACTGTGAGAGGATCACAATCATCGGCATAATGGAGCTAAGCAAAGAAAGAAAAATCAAAGTCTCTCTTTCACTGCGCGAATGCAAACACACAGTTCCTGCTGCTTTTAAGAACAGAACACACAAAGCTAATAAGCTACAACAAAATTTATAGCAAATGCAAGTGATCGAGTAAGACGATTTGTATTAGGTAATCCCTTGCAAATATAAACCCCCCTGAAATATCTGTCCCATTTCACGTGCGCACACACGGATATCCACTCGTTCAAAACCAAGTCTGCGCAACATCAATATGATGCACGTGTCACCCTCCTAAACTATGTACCTGCGTAACCAGGTGTTCAAATCGCTGCTTTGAGGGGTTGACCAGTTTCAGCTTATACTCAACATTCCCAACTTGAGGCTCTGGAGGCAGCTGATCTGTGATGTCACCATGCACATCACAAGTTTCATCCGGAGGACAGGGGTCAAACAGTTGAAGAAAGTCCATCTAATCCTGCAAAACATGTTTCTTGTAATTAAACTAAAGTAAAGTTCGCAGATATCATGAAAATTATCTGCTTTTAAACGTAAATACCGCTAGTAACAAATACCAATACGCATACATCTGGGAACCAAGACTGCGATCAATTAACACACTTCTCTCTCAATAAAACATGATGCAAAACAAAGTCATCATTTCTTTTGTTAGCGTGTATCCCCAAGTGCACAAAATTAGCGCACGATGGTGAAGTCACGTCTGTCCAGTCACGAGTTCCGTCTGTAAAATTACTGAAAGCATTCCATCCACTGACATAGAAAATGTTCTAAAAACTGGTTAACTGGTTCCGAAGTTCAGAGGGGACACACGAACACAAAAATAGCACTGTCATGTAACAAGCCTTTCCTTACAAAAAGGAAATAGGCTAACAAAGTTTTTTTATTTTCTGAGGAATCTTGTAACACATCTGACAATGTACAAAACTTCAAAGTTACAAATGAAAGACCTGAAATGGATAAGTACTGCAATTTAATAAGCAACTATATATTAAAGGGTTTTTGAAATATCAGAAAAAGAACTGACCCCTTGCCCTTCTGGCAGTATGGCATTCTACTCGTTAGATCTTTCGCTCTGAAAAAAAAATCAATGTCTTGCTTAAAAAATTCAGAAGTATAAAGAAATCTCCTGATTCCTCCTTACCTTTATCACACCATTAATATGAAAACAGTTCTTTCCTTTGCTTTGGCCTATCACACTAGAAAGTATCATGGAATTTTACACAACCGATCTTTCAGCCAACATTTGACAAATCTCCTCACTTCCACAAAAATTACATACTATTTGAAACAGCAGAAGACACAGAAGAGTCACAGTTACTTCCTTGCACTGTTCACCAACTGCAATAAGGCGGTGAAAGTTGAGTCAGCTGGTAGTTCTCTTAAATCTGTATCAGTGACCCACTTACTTACAATTAACTTTCTCCCGGGGAACAATCTATAATCCACAGCAGCGTAAATGCACGCAGGAACTACAAATGTTATAAAAAAAGAAAACTATTGTGTAACACGCTGCACAGAAAAGTGTGATGAAACAGTATGCAAGAGAATGGAGCCAGACATCACTGATGATGTAATAAGTGAATGCAGAACACAAGCAGGGCATTTCATATGTTGCATGATGTAGGGAGTTGCAAAAATTAGATTCACAAATTTTAAGGACATTCAAAAACACACTAGCAGACAAACCAACAAACAATCAAGGAATCTATTATGAGTGAAGTCACACACCTTCCTATTTCTCTCACTGTGGCAACTGGACAAACGTGGACTGCAATGCAAAACCCCGGCCATCAAGCATTAAACTTACCTTATATTAGAAGCAAATATTTTGTGAAAAATGCTAGTATATAAAATCAATTTTGATAAAATTAAACAGAAAAGGTGGCCACTTTGTCAAGCTCTTTTTGACTTACACTTCAAAACAAACATCAGTTGTGGTGAGTGCCACATCTTCTGGCAACGGGAGCTCCCAACCTTGCTCTGACACTGAAATTTCATTCTATAAATATGCACCAACTGCTGTGCAATGGTACAGTACCATTCAAAAACACAGTACAAGCAGATATCTGCTTCAAAAAGATACCTTCACCTTCCCAAGTCAGATTGCAGGCTGCATACTGTCTCACATTTTCTTTCTGTACACGCAACGAACCGCAACCTAGAAAAGTTTTTAAATGCAGCAAACAGTAACAAATAACTCCAATACAAACTGTAAAATATTCATAGTATGAATATACGTGACAAGAAATTAACTTGAGCCAGTTTTCAAAAAATTCTCAGAGGGACTAGAGGAAATCTTGACAATAAAGTTACCTTCATGTACTGAGTTTCAGTACATCAAACTTATTGACAACAGATTATCCTTTGTTCCAAGATCTGAAACACATATTTTCCCTGCATTTATAATTACCCTTTTCCTCTGCTTTAATTACTATGAATAATTCTGCCCAGCATAAATAATAACTAATGTACATATGCACCAGAAATATAGTTTCTTGATCAATGACATGGGAAAGAAACATCAAGACAGAACTGGTTCAGGATCAGGCTTAGGATTAGTAGTGGTGAACCTCTGCATTCTATTATAAGGGAGCTGCTTAATCAAGTAAATTATTAACATACCATTCTGGTTCATTTACTTGTGTCTATATGTACACTCCATTACACACATACAAACTGACAACTTGCTTTGTAAAACTGTTGGTTACAGCGTAAATTCCGTCATACAGTCCACAGCCAACCAGTTGCCTACTTTTGCAACACACAAAAATTGTATACAAATGGGTAAATCAGTCACCACAAGGTCAACACATCACAGTCAGCACCCCACTCTACAATGGGAACATCATGCCTGCTTACAAGCATAAAACAAATACTCCTTCACTAACTAGAAAATTCATAGGAAATTATGAAACAATTACGACAATGAGAAAGTAAAACTTTTTAAAACACTGTGATAAGTTTGATAACACTGCAAAATCTGGAGACCTGTATAGAAATACCAACAAAATACACAAGTATATTACATATCTGAAAATCCCCTCTGCAAACAAAATCTTGTCACCCAGCAAGACTAATTTTTATCTGACACAAAATTGCCCTCATAACTGGTTACTGCAACGTTCATATAAGTATGCACTGTTTGTGTAACCTCACATCTTAACTGAGAATGACTACTACATGAATGTGCTGAAAAAGTACAGATTTAAATAACTGGAACAGAGGCAGCATCTCCAAATAAAAAAAAAATATATTTTACTAACACAGTGAATCTGAAGACAGAAAGAAAATCATTATGGCCCTAATGGGGAGAGCTAAGAAGTTGCAAATATCTGCTGCAAGATTCCTAACCAACTTATGGTAACAACTTACTTCTATACAAGTGAGAAAGGTATCAAAGGCTTAAAAAGAACAACGTAAATTGCAGCCTTCTGCACAGAGGCACACACAACTATTGACACTAAAGATTAAGACAAAAGAACATATGTTTGACAAGCTGTTTTACGTTAACCTTGACTACGCGCCTCTGGAAGCCGATCAGTGACACGAAGTAACCTTCAAATTAAAGTTTGCAAAACAAATTTTCCGTATATAACATTAATTTGCACAAAGCTACGGCGTAAAAACCTGCGGCAACATATCAGCCTAAAAATAAAATGCGCTGTCATTTTGATTAGTCGTAATGAATATAAAGAGTGATGATCCATCATTGTACTGCTTCAGTAATGTAATATAGCAAACCCCATATTATTTTTTCATTATAAATACTTGTATTCGTTCATAAAAGAAAGGAATATTCGGCTTGAACAACCACACGCACATATAAGCTTATACCTTCAGAAGTTGTTACTGTAATAATGGCTTACCTTGCATCAACGATAACAAAACAGAATAGCAAAACTCACGTAAAATCAATTTTCATTTTTGTGCCACCGCATTTCGGCCGTTATATTACCAGTGTTTTCTACACTGCACATATTGTTTCCAAATATACTTACCCAAATAAGCTATTAACGAAATTTAGAAAACAGAATTACTTTCAACACAACCATTTCAACAGTCTCAAACGCATTACCAATGGTAACCAACAAATTATTCTCGCGAATTGAAAGAACGTTACGTCAAATCACTCGCTCTTTAGTATATATTAAAAAGACAAGCATGTTATGTTATTAGCTGTAAGTGCAGAAAAATTTAATTTGGCTGTACAAGGCACCTACTTAAGAACAACATCTTCACAGCCGCGAGATCAAATCTCACACAAAAACTTTTAGTATATTCATAACGTTGGCTCGCCTGATATTTTGAACTTGTTTCAAAGGTAACCACCCACACATTTATCTCCTAAGAACGATCCTGATTGTATTGGTAACATCCAAAAATTGGCCTTTACCAACTCTGCGTGAATGATGTCACAGCTTGCTTGATTAAAGCCAATACTCTCGCATTAAATTATGACAAAACAAATTTCGTGAAATTATGTACCTCCAACAAAACTTGTGTTAATCTAGGTATTGGACATGAACACAATACAATGGAAGTAAAAAAAGAATTAAATTTCTCGGCCTACAAATTGACAATAATTTAAATAGGAAAAACATATTCAATACATTATCCCTAAACTATGCTCTGCAAGCTTTGCTATGGGGACTGTCATAACATTCATGAAAGCCTCAAATCCTACTTCTAAAAATCTGAATCATATTATAAAGAAGTTTAAGCCAGCACTGAAAGAGTAGCTTCTGTCTCATTACTTCTATTCAAATCTTTGGAATGTAAACAAATTATATTCTATGCTGGTTTCATTAATAAAACAGGTGCCTGAAAGATGTAATTGCAAGGCTAACATTCATGCATTACAGGTGTGGGTATGCATCTTCAACACCGTAAGGATGATTTGGAGTGACTGCATTGTATTCATATTTATAGAGAAAATACACATAGAATATTTAATAATAAATTCAATAAATTATTACAATAAAAATATAAATAAAAATGCTAAACATCCTAATAACAATTAAGGTTTTCTATACCAATAAATATTTTCAATAAAAGAAATCAGTATGTCTGAAATGAATAAAGTCTAGGTGTCTTAGCTTGCAGTCAGGATCTTACAACCTTGGACACTTACAAATAAATTTTAATATTCTGTTAGTAGGAAGTAACATCAATATATGTGATACCACATATCAAGATATCAGGTTTTACTAATGCTATGCCAGATATGGTTCAGATAATTCTCTGACTGATGCCTGAGTTATTTCCCAACTCATACTTTACTGAATTCAGTATCTTTTCATATGACATCCCAACTACAGCAAACTGACATACCCAACTGATAACACTTTACAACACTGATAAGTCAAAAAAGCACTGCCAACTATTCACTGTCATAGATCAAACATTGACTTAAATCTGTTGCATACTCATTACAAACACACTGCACCTTCAACTGTCATTTATACTCTTCAACAGATATTGAGCTATAATGAACATGTAGCATGCATAGCGATGATCAGGCAAAGCCAAATTTTGTCAGAACGCCTGAAGGGAAGAGATCACTTTGGAGACATAGGAGTAGATTTGGGGAAGGGGACGGGTGGGATAAAAACCTACATTTAAATTTCATTCTATCTTCCGCAGCACAGTTCTTCTTACTAAATGCCAAAAAAACAATTTTTACAAGCAGAAGAATTACTTGAGTATGGGATGTTCTTAGAACTTAAAAGTCAAAACAGTTTATTACTAACAAGGTGATTAGGAAGTGGTGCTTAAATCAATGCTGGAAAAAGATCCATTTAACGTACATGCAACGAAATAGCCAGAGTCTATCTTCAAACTATAGGAAATATCACAGACTAGTCATTATAGTGTTGTAATTTTCTGATTGCCTGCAGTAGCATACAGAAGCTCACCACATATTCAATCATAAAACATTAAGTAAGTCTTGCATATATATTTCTCTGTGAATTATCCCAAAATGTAGATGAAAGGACAATCAGTACTAAAACTGATTACTTTCATTATAGTTTGTAGTTACATCACCCTATTCGCTATTTAATTGACTGCAGAATGTAAGATACCTACATTAACACTGAAAAGAAACTAAATTCAACAGGTGGTAAACAAAGGTCTTAGATTATTCATAAAATATTACCACAAATATGGTACACGAAATTTCTAAACAGCAAGAAGAGTATCTTGTGAAATGTTCAAGAAGGAATTAAGGTAAAACTGACCCTTGAAATTCACAACTACTTTCTGACTTCAATTACCTCAGCAACTTTATATCACAAAACTATTTAAATCCTATAAGTCCTCACATATTCTACAAAAACCACGAATTACCGTTTAATAGTTTTGACACTGTTAGTTTCATAATAAGTATGCAACAAGTGTAATCATGCAATATTGTTATATAATTTAATAAACAATTAATTCATATCACATTATTCACATATTCCATAAATTTACTCCATAAATCAAAATTATATAGAGTGATTTGAGTTGTGTCTACTGAATATAGTGAATAAATAAATATATGTTAATTCGTTGGTATAACAGAATGTAGTTTGAAGAGAAATTGTACTTTTCAATTAGGCCTAAGATCTAGTCTAATATAACCACTTGTGGTGTTGTCTGAACAGAATACATGGCACAAAGAAATCATTGCGTACATTATGCAGTGTGGCTCGGAGTGTAGCAACTGAGCTTGCTTTTCAACTCCATAAAAGACCTCTTAACACATGACAAAGTAAAATGCTCTGTTCTGTCTTCAACTGAAATCTCAGATTTACATAAACTTGTTCAGCACATATCATATCACAGCATCCATACACAAAAGCTGAGAAAATGCCTGTTCTTCTTCTATGAGTAATCTGTACTGAAATAATGAAACTGCTTAGTTATATGATAATCTTGCATTGAACAATTTTCTACTATTTACTGGTGTAGCACCACATAATGATTGTTTTATAAATTAAATGGTCGGCAAACAATGAAACAGTCGTGGACACAGATGCCTCATGCCAGCTGTGGTCACGTAATAACCTGATCAGTTGATAAAATAACACACAAAGTTGCAATAACATTATGACACCAGCAGTAACGATCACAGCCCACAGATCATAACAACATGCAGTGTCCAGTCCAAAAAGAAGTGTTATTGCAGTTCCTGATATTCGCTTGAAACGTCCCCCATAAATCGCTACACATTCAGCTAATTTGAACGACCAGCATGAACATGACTGAACACAACAGCGTCAAACTGATTTATGGGAGTATTAGGTTACACCAGAATTTCTCAAACCTCTGACTGAAACCCACAAGGATGATAAAATAAGTTCATGTTGTAAAATTATAAGAAAAATGTTATTTCTGGCTGTAAAATAATGCCTCTCCAAGGCATATCATTCTTCCAAGTCTTCTGTTAGGTAACTTAAATCACCTGATGAACACATACACACAACCCAGTTATACAATTAAGGTTCTTTCAGAAGGTTCTGAAGGACCATTACATGAATCCTGCACATTTATTAAAAATAGGCTCCAGTTTTTTACAATCTTTGTATATGTGATTAGACAAACCAATGTCTTTTATTACCACTGTAACCTATTAAAGGTTACAAAATGTAGACAATACACAAAATAAAATGTATAAAACATAAATACAAAATGTGTAACGTCTACAACAAATTTGTCTTTAAAACTGAAACATACAATTATACAAAGAGGGGAGGAGGGATATGTAGCTTCTTAATGTGATGAATACACCCAAATTCAGTGTGAGTTTTAAAAATATATGCCTCACAATGAAACTTTTCTCTGTGTTTCCTGTAATGGTAATTGCCATTTGTCTCAGTTGCTGGTATTATTTAAATAAAATTTACTTTCAGGCAGGGAGTCCTGAGGAGAAAACAAATGAGACCAACAGAACCACACTAGAACAAAGTATGTGCTATCTGTTTGACCACACAACATCCACATGTTCAATACACCCATACTTACTACCTTCATTTGTTTTGACCATCATGGTAAAATGATTGTCATTATTTGGGTTAATACAAAGATCCTGTGGACAAATTTTAGATCACGTGATAAAGTGCCTCAATGTCTGAGCATAATAATCCACTAACATACTTTGACTGCTGCTCCATGCCCACCCATTCTCCGCTGTGAAATGTCAGGATGAAAGCCAAAATTATTCATTTATTTGATAACATGCGGGCACTGAGTAGGCAGAATCAAGTAGTGTGTTAACATTGGTTGGAAGAACTGCTCATTTAACCTGTAAATCCCATATTTACTTTCACATAAATTCTATACAGGCAATGGAATTTAGACAGGAACATGTACTCAAGAAACCATGATCAGGACAAAGGGCATATATGCACCTTGAAGGACTTACTCCAATTCTAGTCATGTTCATGTGTTCCTGCAACCTATGTAATATACATGTCAGTTTATCTGCGGCAAAACACACCAATATTTTCACTCCGTTGCTTTAAGCCAGACACCCCCAGAATGCATCATAATACGCAGGTATCAAAGTCACCAGTGCTGACAGTAACAGGTCCTTTTTACAAAACAAAAGACTTGAGATAATTAATCAATAGAACATTACAAAAACTGCTTCATGTTGTCTTAGCCCTACTTAGCAATGAAGTCTGGTATCACATGTTACTGTTACTGGTGAATGGCAGATTGCGGAATACCACTGGATAGCACCAAGATTGTATTTATAAACTGTGTAATGTAAGGGTTATTGCTCCTGTGAATGTTTTGTACAATATATTACAAAATGAGATCATAATGCCAGTATTTGCTCAAACATGTTGTTCAGAAGGAACGTGGCAAGTTCAGAAACATGACATTTGTGCAAGAACATGATTAATTTCGCAAAACATTTTCCACAATAAAAGTGGCATTAATTGACAAGCAGGTTAATTTTAATTGTCAAACAATGCAGTGAGAACCTGTATTTCAGTATAATTACTTCTGATACCTAGATGTAGATGGGAGTGCAATATTAAAATAAATTTTACAGGCATGCTATCAACTGTACAAGTTCTTCATAGCATACTGCTAATTTAAAGTATAAAATGTTACATTTAAACAAGCAAACTGAACTGACATGCTTCAAACTGTGCTATTGTGCACTAAAACACTACAGCAGACCGGGAGATGCACAACTGTGCCATTGAATTTGCAAACAGTAAGGTATTTGTGTTAAACAATTTGATATTCCACATAACTGCTAGATTTTTAATTGTTAGGAAGACAATGAATTACTGTTATTTGTACGCAGTTATTTCGGTTGGTTGGGGGGGAAGTACATGGCGCACTAACCGCAGGATGACTAACAATACTTTAAGCAAAGATAGGTGGCATTATCTGGGGGATATATATATATATATGTACGCGAAAGAAGATTAATAATACACCACAAATAGTATATACTACAATCTATCTAAAAAAATTTATGACACATCTGTAACAGTACCTGGAGAAATACTTGAACATGATCTAATGGTAAGAAAGATCATAGAAGTTATTCTATGTAATTTGTACGACTGAGGAGAATAGCTTATACACGCATCCGGCTGTATGCCACGTGACGTCGTAGTCATAATGTGATTTACAATTTATATTTTATAATATGCTTACATTGGCTCTATCAAGCAAATTACAAAGCCGATAGAAGACGATCATATTCATCAAACATATCCACAATTAAGTAATAGTTATTTGTTTACAAATACAACCATTTCTTAGTCAATAAATGAACAAAATACTTTAGTAATTATTCTATAACTGCTACTGAAATTAGTTTTGTTACCTGTTAAACTATTAAGACATAGTGCACATTGCTAGTATTTAATTTGTAATTGGTGTGGTCAATATCCAAAAACACAAGAATTGTTTACAAATCTCAAAATACAGTCCATCAAACTAAACCAGATGCAATATTCAATTTAACAATTTCAAACATCACAGACATTAATGTCCACAAATGTGAAAATTACAACCAATTTAAATTTATAAACAATGCTGATGCGATATTGTTGACTTTTATTCTTTTTCCAACTTCACTTCCCAAATTAATATAGTTTTCATATATCCTGGTAATATGACTGCCTTGGACCGGCAATGTATCAGTTAAGTCTCTTATGTACAGAAGAAATATTTACAATCAGAAGAAATTTGTTTAACCTTAATGGGGGGGTTTACAAGAATACAATAAGCATCACTTTAAAATGTGGTACCCCATATTCATCCCAATGATTATGGCCATGTTGCTTCTCTAAGATTAAAATTACTAATATAAATATATATTAATATCTGTAACTACTTCTCGTTCTCGAGCAACCGTGATATGAGGATCTACAGGAAATCTAGGCCCAAGAGATGAAGATCCGGGCATTTGTGAGGTTGCAATGTAGTAACAATATGTTTCTCTAAGGAGCCCATTGTTCTTCCCCCATATTATACACGAATGAATATGTAGCAGTGGTGGTATGACACTGACAGAGAAACAGAAGGGATCCAAAAAACACCTGTCCCTGTTCCAGATTGTCCACTAGAAATCCCACACGGACTGACCTGTGCCTCTGAGATCAGACGAAACCAACCAAATGCCTGGGTTGTGGTACAGCCATCGTGACACCACAATATTACATGGACAGACAGACATCAATAATACAGGGGTCCCAGCCACCATGTTTCAGGACCTGGGCCAGATACAACCATTTTTATAGAGGCTCTGTCTGCACAATTTATTAGAATTTTATGCCACTCTATTACAAATGCTACCAACACATAAGACTCAGTAACTGAGCCAGAAACTAGGAGTGATGTAAGTCCCTTGTGCTCTCTCTAAGAACAGATGTTCTTTTATAATTCTTATATTTAATTCTCTTTTAAGAAAGTAGTGTTTTTACTGTAGACCAGGCATGTAAAACTCATTGTCTACTAAGGGCTGTTTAAAGAATGCGTGACTGCGCTAAGAACCATCACAGGGGTGGGGAAAACCATAATTTCCTACTTTAACAAAGTAAAAGTTAAGATATATTGCTTTGATCCTCTATTTTCCCACAAGCACACATAAACATAGATTTCTTTGAAACGACATTTCCACTTCATTTAACTGAAATATAAAATAGTGGTACAGAATCTATTTAAACTTCATATTTATTAAAACTGGACCATCTGGGGCCACACATTGTGGATAATTGTAGAACTGAATCGGGCCCCACGAAACATCAAAGAGGACCGCATATGGGTTGCAGGCCACAAGTATGACAAACCTGCTGTAGACTAAAGTCAACATAATCATGTTCTGCGATATTTCTATGAAACAACATGGAAAACTTCAAGTTCCTCAAAACAAAGACAAAATCTCTTACATCACTCCTAGTCTCACTGGCACAATTTTCTGTTCCAAATTTATCAACTCATTTAATTAAGTATTATCTTACAGTCCAATTTTCGATTTAGATGGTAACGAATCTATCATTACAAACAGGGAGATATTAAGAGAATATTAAGAAGTGTACATGGGCCACAGAAACACACTGGCAAGCTGTTGAGAATCGTTGGTTTAAAGCAAAGTCATAGCCCATGACTTCAAAATTGGTCATAATCCTTTTCAGCTTCTCATAAAGAGGTCTGCTCCATGAAGTTAATTCCACCAGAGGATCAACAGTGCATCCCCCTAAAGTTAGTACTGCGTCACACAGATGTCTAAACCGCTCTGCAACCCCTGTGTATATACATCAGGTGGTATTTGTAAACGTAATGAAAGACTGGGATGTGAGGTTATGTTTGATCAGCTGAGAGAACTTCAAAAAGTATAAAATATGATACAGCACCAACTGACAAACTAATAAGAGAAAATTGTGCAGATATTTTCTCTGCACCTCTAAACCTAGTGTTTTATCTACACGTGCACAAAATAGAGTTTGGAACCTGACAAAATAATTTCAGTATTTGCTATGGTGAACTGAGCGAGTAGGATCCATGAACATTCATTCTCTCGTCACTGAGTACAGAATTCAACTGATAATTACTCATTAAGCCAATAATATTACATCACATGTGGATCATGTGTTTCTGCATGGAACATTTTGACCTTTTGTACCCTAATTAATAGTCTACAATTACATATTAATTTTTTCTCCTACACAAGGCATTGCTTCTTATCATTAGTATTTGAACAGTGAGTTTAAATTTAAATTGAATTAAAGAAATATAATTTTGTTTATATAAATGTGGTTCTTATTCCTAAATTATACATGATCCGTACATGCCACTGTAACATTTCAAGGGCAAATTCATTCCTTAAAGAAGCCCACAACTAATGAATGAGTACTCATCTTATTTTTGGTTTGCATTTACTGAAACTTCCTGCCAGAATTATAACACAGGTACGCCACCTTCTAGTGACCGCCTAAACACACAGACACCATCACCGTTTCCACATAGAATTCTGAAGAGAAATAAAGGCGCAGAATGTATCTACTGAGGAAACTGAAAAGTGACCATCTGTACGACTGTCACAGTGAAGCAATTGATTGTCTAACACGCTATATTCTTAAACATAAATAAACCAATACATCCAATCATAAAAAAACAGACAGGGTTGCCACCTGTGCATGGCAATCTAACTTCCTTTCACTTATGACGAATTCCCCAAAGCAGGGAAACAAAAATATGTCCTATCAGCAGATTGACAGTACACGGTGTGTGACGAAATAAACATTTTAATTAATATACGAGTGAAAATGTGCCCTCTTATCTGTTTTCTAATTCTATCGTGAGACAATATATTAATTCTGTCTGGCTTCAATGAAATTCAGTTAGTGGCAACCCTGAGCAGGTAATACGGCAATAACTGGTACACCTGTCCTCAGGATCTAAAAGTTCTTGACGATGGTGATGAGACATTTGAATAAAAATTTTCTTGGATATTATTCATCGTCTAGTAGATAAAATATAACATTATATTTTATCTACTAGACGATGGATAATATTCAAGAAATTTTTTATTCAAATGACTGTCCTCAGAAACTTACAAATTAAATCATACTGCAATATTTTGAGATAATAACCACTTTTTGACCCACATAATCACAAATCTGGCTGATAAACACAGCTTTGTGGGGAGGTGCAATGGTATTAAAAGAAGTTCAGAATTAAATTTCAAAGTACACAGAGATACTAAACGCTAATCACGGCATGCATTACTTCTTCCTGACATCATTTACTTAACAATGCTCCAAATTCTGACAAGATGTGAGTTTGAAACTAAATTTGGTTGCAAGTGAAGAGGTAACTGATTAACATTAAGATTTCTAAATGACACTCGCCATCTGCTACATTTTAATATGTTCAACACTGCAATTAGAAAAACAAATGTGTTCTCTTTAACCTTGCATATATATTTTTATTATAATAAAATTCAAGGTGTCTGTAGTAGTTAATATTTACAACTAAGTTGGGTGTCAGAATTTGAATTCAATATGGCAGCTGTGATGAAAGTCATATAAAAACTGGATAAATTTCCAAGATACCCACACAGAATGTACACACTATAATAAAATTAGTTAGATGTCTAATAGTTTGTTTGCTAATATACTAACAGGATGATGCAATTTGTAGAAAGTCTTTAAAATGTCTTCCCAATACCATATATTCCGATCTGATTCATTTATAAAATTCTACTGCTTGAAAATAATTTCTCCTCAATTCATCCCATCTTATTCTAGAGAATTCCACAGAATCACATTTCTTTGAAAATCACACTCAATGAGAAATCACAATAAGTACATTACATCGACATTTATACTTCCAATATATAATTATAACTGAAACATATTTTTATTTCAAACAACCTTCAGTTGTTTAAAAAATTTCACGAACCTTTCTTCTGTCAGTATTTAAAACACCCCAGATTTCTGTATACATTTTCTGCCCACTAACCATGAAAGTACCTGCATTCTCTAATCTTCCACAAAAATATTTACTGATCTTCTTCAATTCAACTGCTTAAAAATCACAAAAAAATGCACCAGCCTTTTAGCAAATAACTTTCATGATGGGCTTTTAGTTATAATCTTACATTATGCAGGCAGTTTTCAAAAACTTGTTTTAAAACATAAGACATTTTCCAAATATATGGCAATTATAAAATCATGAACGCAACGTATGGGCTGTGGTCTTTTGTATTGACATCATGTAGACTTGAGGACTGTTATCTTCAATCAGAAATAGCGCATTGCTCATCCTGCAAATATGGGATACTGTGCCCTGTATTCTGATAAAAAATGACTGACGTTTTAGAGGTTATGGCTGGTCCTGTCACAGGTTCCTCCGGAAACTGTATAACGACTTACATGAATACATAATATCACAACCAAAATGACCACAATCAAATTATCGTCACAAGAACCTCAAATCTCAGAAACAGCCTGACAGGATTCAGGAACTTGCAGCAAGGTGAATTGTGGAAATTCAATGCGACCTTAAGTACCAAACAAATGACAGTCACCCATTTCAGTCCCTTTCATCATGTTTCAATTTTGGTACCTCATGTGATGTAAATGTTTTCTGTAGTAGTTCTTACATTTATACATCAAATTTTCATTTACTTCTTTAATACTTCACAGGATTTTAAAACTTCGGATGTGAGGCGAGACAATATTCTACCAGGCTTAAAAATAGAACAGAAACTAACATATTTTAGCCCCAATTTAAATTCGACACCAGATATTTGGTATTTACGGAACAACAATTATTTCTGCTTGCATGAATGCCAACTTCCCCAAAATACAGCTTTACATGCTGCTAAAAAAACATATATTATATATAAAAGATTGGATGAACAGCATTTTGTGCGTCAATGACACTTGCTTGGTTTCAAAATCACGCCTGTGTCAATGATCGTTTGCTGACCCACCATGTCCTGAAGCACAAGATAATAGATGTTATAAATAAAGCAACACTTCAATGTCTATACGAAGACTTCGTTACTCCCTTATTCAATATAACCACAAACACATTCAATATATTAAGAGTGATTTCGCCTCATTCGAACGTTTCATATTTCGTTGCTAGAAAAATTACAGTTACATCAAATGCCGGCATCCAAACGAGATGGCTAGATTTTTAGTTATCACATGGTTAACAAACTTGGGTTCTATAGGTATAAAGTTTCGTTGCTACTTTTCCGTGCTTCCAATCAATATCAACTAACAATAGCCACAAATATTTCCTCCCACTTCCTTCCCAGAAGTTTTTCAAGGACTTACCGTCGATTTTTTGCACAATTTTCGCCTACGACATGCTGATTGCCGTGATGTATAGTTTTCCAACTGCTGCTGGCTAGATTTGGTTTCCGGGATCTGAGGTTTGTACAACGAAGAAACCATCAACACATACGAAATCTGAAAATTATTTTCTTAAAATCTCCGCCAAGCAAACTAACCACGATTAGTGTTTACCTCCTAATATGTCTCCTGCAATTATCGATTCGCGACAGTCGACAGTCCTGACATTGCTCATGTTTTCATATGTAGTTCGCACACACCGCCGCCAGGTGGCACCTGTGTCGGGATCACAACACTGTATCCAGCGTCTCCAGAGACTGGAGAATCTGTTCGTCTCTGGAGCACCACTCCACTAGCTCGTCAATTGTCACCACACCATCCTTGTTTGTGTCGATTAGCTGTAATCACACACAAAACAATTAAAATCAGAAGGAAATAAAATTCTTGTTGCTGACTCCACGTGGACTTGTATCCTGGACCAATTCTTTCACACAAATTCAAGTTGGTCATCGGGAACAGGCAGGGCTGTTCACTGTCTGTTCCCGATGACGAATTTTCCATTAATTATCGCAGTTGAGGCACACAATAATCTTTTTATGCAACAAACTGTTGTAATCAAGGAAACAGCTGTGAACACAGATCGCGTTCACGCTACAATGGCGTGATTGCAGCAAAATTGACAGTGGAACCACGGTTCCGGAGAATCTGACGTAAATACGTCTCTGTATTTAAATTACATTTAAGCAATAAATACAATGAAAGGAAGGTAGCTGAATGGAATGTAATGTCAAAATTATCTAGTCTACGACGCACTTCTTCGACAAGCGATTCACAGCTCAGATCTTTCCGCAATAACGAAAGCGGATTGTTGACGGCAGTAATGTGACACAACAATGCCGATTAAACAGATGACGTTTCCTAGGTAACATAACAATGCAACAACAGATAACCATTGTTGTCGATTTGTTGATATGGATATTACACATTTTCGTTCCACTTTTTTGCCGAATGTCCCTTCCGTATAGACGTATTTACGTCAAAACTGGGAACAGTGTGAAAGTGATTTCAATAAGACGTTTCCTTGCCTGTGATGACGCAGAATTTTTGTAGCCAAATAACTCGAAAAGTAAGCAACACGGGCAAACAAAATATACATATTTGATGACGCATTAAGGGTCTTGGGGCCAGATGCGTCCAATTTTCTATTTTTCTGACATCAGATTTTGCTGACGTAACAATTATTTCGAAATTTTTAAGTGGATTACTTACAAAATCAAGATATTGGCGGGGTAACTAAGAATCCAGAACACACAGAGAAAACTCGGTATTTTAGAGACATTGATAGTTCAAATCACTTGCTGCCAACGAGTATGTTTGTCTACATAACAACTGAATGGCGTGTCATTTATTTTTCGTAATTTATTTAACGACGTTTTTCAGTAGCTCAGACTATACGGCGTCGAATGAGAGGATGATAGCGAAAAATGAATTTACGAGGATGTGAATGAGAAGTCTTGGCCTAATTCGAGGCACCATCCAGGCACTTGCCTGGAGGGAATGAGAAAAATCAGGAAAAAAAACCAGTCGCGTCATGCCACTAAGAGAGGGCGGTGCTTTGCTGTTACCAAATTCGTAGAAACAAGTGTTGAAGTTTCTACAATTCACAATAAACTGAGAGTGCCGCCTATTAGTTACCTAAATTGTCTTGTTTGTTTCTACATTAATGACGCTTAATCGACTGCACACATCGATACATCGATACTGCACCCTGCTTTATCGTTCAACGAGCTACCAAGAGATGGCACATCGTTCGGTCCATCGTAACACAAACTATGAAGTTCGTACACGAGTTCCAAGCGATTAAATTATCTTGCTTATCATTAAAAATTCGGGATATGGCATCACGACCGGTTATCTATCGCCGCTTCGATTGAAGGCTTGGAAATATCAGATACGTAGTTTAATATGTGCTAACATAGTGGCGAAAAGCGTGTGTGCATTAATGGTCTCCTTGTAACCACCGGACGGACAGGGCTCGAACTTAAGAACGGCGTGATTCAAGAAGCCTGTCCTTCACTAAACCGAAACACATGAATTAATTACTGAGCCAACTGCGAAGTTCAGCTGGAAAGTTGCCACGGCGTTGTAATGACTTTCGCGCTTAAATTATCCAAAGCAGCCGGACTAATTAATTCATTACTTAATTGTCGCACAGTCCGCTCGCACGATGCGACAAAAACATATCGGGAAGACATCGTTGCAGACGGAATATGACATTTTCGCTAATTTACTGAAGCCAAGTTGTCGATCCAATTTGTTTCAGACAGCGAGTGGATATTTAGACTCATCTAGCCTCAGTAACAATACCAAAGACGTACACCGAACGCCATTTGCAGCTCCTGAATTATTCGATCACACCTCGTTCACTGCTGGCGAATTGGTGCGACGTAAAACATTTCAGAAGGCGAAATGTTTGCGTGGGCCGAAGTTGCGAGGATCTGACACTGCGACCTACAAACTGTGGTTGTCAGGCACTGGTAGGTCCGCGAGCACTTTCGACTCTCGTAAGAAATCTCAAACTCGTAACTGGAGGGTGGCCGATTCACGTCCCCGCCTCTTACAAGGGTGTTCGCGGGTAAATACGTAAATAAGCTGCACAGTGCCATTTCTCTTTCCCCAGAGATTCATCAACTCGTCACACTCGATGTCTTCCAGTTTCTGACTTGAGTTAAAGAATAAATAAATTATGTAACAAGCAACTAATAAAAGGGAGAATTTATGCAAGATATTAATAAAGAGTGATGTTTTTCGCAGCGCCACTTCTAATTCTCGTATTGCGCTAATCCATTCAACTGTTATCGCCCGGAAGCAAGTGGCAGCCCCTTAAGAGTTCACAGCATCTGCCCGATCAGTAAAGGAGCAAACAACAGCAATGACATGTCGGCTATTTATTTGGCTATTACACTGCCGCACGCCCAATTTATGAGCCCCCGCCCAAAGGCGTGGAGAAGAAGGAACGGTAAATTTGCTATCCGGTTCAGAGGCGAATGATTAGTGCTTACGCTCGCCGCGTGGGGCGCAATATCGCGTCTCCTGCTGCGCCTCACTTTACTGCCTAATCACTCGCAACGCAGTGAGTGGAAACAGGCTTCTTAGGCAGTCAACGCAAATTCACGTCGACAACGTAGTGAAAAGATCCCGTCTTCCTGCCCGCTGAGATAACGGGAAAGATGCTAACTCCACACTGAGCGAGATGAGGAGGGTCGGCAAATCTGGAGGGAAGAGACCACACACGAGATCTAGGAGTAGATGGTACAGTGGAATAATATTAATACGGGTCTTAAAATAGACGGTGTGATCGGGCCCAGTGGCGGGCTCTTGTGAACATTGTGATGAGCCTTCGGGTCCCATGAAATACAGAGCAACCATTACCTTCTCGTGAAGGATTTATGTTTCGTATCAAACAGCTGGTCGAAACTTTTATGGACGATTCGAAGCCAGCCAATTGGACGCGCGTTCATTGGCTCCCCACGGTCGACCAACTGAGGAACTCGATTAAGTGAAATTTATGGACGTGCCGGTGTTCGCCCGGCGATATTAAAGACAACTGACTGAGTCAGCGTTCGATACCAACATGAATTCTTACAAAATTTAGCAGTGCAACAGAACACCGACAAGCGCTGTAAGCAATACCACGCAATGAACGATGATTATGATGGGGGCATTTCGAATACTGGAATCCAAAAGACAAGACAAAGCTGAAAGGACCGACTGTCAAAACGCGTGCGAACAGGATAACCTAAGCAGTTGATTAACACACGGCGAAAAATTATGGCAACACGTTTTTGAACTGCGCTGGCTGCAGATTTTCGAAACAACTTTTTGTCTGACAGACAAACCGAATAGCTGAGCGACTACGAGCTTCGATGTGCCCGCGCACCTGCACGCCCTATTTACGATGGCATCGACCCGCCACGAACACTTCGGCCGTGCAGAATCCGGTCCCACGTCATCACTGACTGAGAAGTTACTCCGAGGAAATTGCTTCGTAGCGCCACTGAACGTTTGTAACAGAAAGAAATGAAGGTCTGCAAACATCGCTCATGTTTCGCAACGGCAAATACTTTTGTTCAGCAGAACACCGACACGTAACTCGCCGATAGAAGAGAATTAAGAAATCGAAGCGTCGAGCGTAACAACTCCGAGGCGAAGGCCCTACGTCGCGGGAACAGAAAATTCACAGAGAATAAGCAGAGGTGAGATGCAGCTTCAACAAGCGGTCCCGCTGCCTAGCAACGACGCCACGGAAGGAGGCGGCACATCCCTCACTTAAATACTGCACTGTGACGTCACGGAGTGCTGGAAATGTTAGCGGTTACGACGGTACGAGAATGTGAAATTGGGCGACACGGCGCGGCTCGCGAAGCAGATGGCCTTATGGGAAATTAGGAAATCAGGAACTACAAATTGGATCAGGATTGTGACCGGAAGACGAGACTTCTACGTCGCTAGAAATGGTGTGTGGGGGAGCGGAGGCAAAGCTCCACGCAATGAACCTCCGGGCCCGAAACATTCATGCGCCTCGCTGGACTCAAGCTTCATTATCGACTGAGAATGCCGGCGTCACACAATCAATCGCGAATACGAAAAATACCAGTGGCGAACCGTCATGAAGACGTGGCGGACTGTTGCCAAGTTTTGCAAACACGCTGCTGGTTCAGGGCAAGCCGTCTGTCTGACAGGGAAACGGGAAACAGAACAGACGAAATAAAATCCGAACAGCCAGCAGATAGCAGGCAGTGGATTGTTTCGGAGCCATGACGGAAGAACCCCGAGCCATGTTTCAGTCGGCTGAGTGTCCATTATCACAACGCACGAGACAGGCCCAGAAAGTTCTGCGTTTCACTGTGCAAAGACAAAAGGAAACTCGGCCAACTTCCTCGCAGCTTAACTTACCTCAGAACACGGCCCACCCGAGCCACCGAAGTGCTGGAACGCGGAGGAGTTAATTCACTTCGCAGAGACGAAAATCTCGTTCTCGTGTTTTTATCGTCCTCGTGGCGAATTTCAAAATAACTTCACCAAGTTATTTTCGAAACATTCAGAATTGAAAGTACCTGATCCTATTCTGGGCTGTAAAGCCGCGTGGGTTTGTGACAAGACGCCACCGTCTAGGATAAAGAACATGCTGTTTCCATCTGCAGGGCTGAACATGGAGACGATGTTTTCCACAGTCACGTCCCGAGTCTTTAAGAAACGTTTTCGGAAACAATTCTCTCGCATTTTGGCTGCTGCTGATTTGTCGGCTCAAATAACGGGGAGAAATCTCTGTGCGCGGAAAAACGAAAACTTGCTGGAAATTTGCAGATCAGAGGGTTCAGAAGAGGCGCCGACAGCTTCGGACGACCAGCGCCTGACGTCTCGTTGTATTAAAAATTATTAAAATTAATTTTCATCCCTAAATCCTTAAAATGGGGGAATAAAAGTGGAGCGAGGGACGGTAGGAGCCCCTTGCAGAATTGGCGAGCGAATTGCGCAGGGGCAGAGCCCCTAAATCATTTATAAATGTCTTCATCCCCGATTACAGAAGTAATTGACATTCGCTGCATAAAGCGAAAATGTATCGCGAGCTTTAATGAAAGTCCTGTCGTTTTAATTCGTTTTTTCATTACGCGAAAAACTTTATCGAGTTACCGCGGGTTTAGACGTACGAGGCCGGCAAACCACTGAGACTTGCTTCGTACGCGGGCCACGTCTGCATTTTAGTTGCACGGCTCATTGATAATTTAGTCATTCATGTCCACGTGCGTTGCAAGCAGAAGACGTTACTTTTGCTAAATAAAACATATTTTTGAAAAAGTTAAATATCAGAGCAGTCGAAAGAACGAGTAGAATTAGTATTTGTTTGTTGTTGCTACTAAAACAAAAGGCAGTTCGTGTCATTGCTGCCAGTAATTACAAATCTCTTCGCTGACAACTGACAACTGTTACGCGATCAGTGGTACCAACTTCGTCATATCCACCAGAGACGTCTCGGTTCGGAACGGAAGTCGAGTGGCAAAACTGCTTTCTGCAACGTTTCATTAAGCGCCATGTGGCAACGGCGGATTTTAGTTAATTAGGTTCAACTTGAAATCCTGGCTGTCTGACAGAAGTCAAGTCATGCCTTCATAACTGAGCTGAGTTCACAACCGGAAGGTTACGAACTGTGTCAGAACTGTGTTCCTTTTAAACACACCAGCGTAAAGTAATTTGCCGTTCGCAGAAAACAGATGTTTAAGTCTATTATTAAAATACAATAGAAGGGCCATTTATTTACGGGCGGAGCGAGTATCAGCGTATCAAAAAGGGCTCCGTGGACATCTCATCCCAGACGAGGCGCTCCTGAACGGGATAATCACAAACAAACTGAGATACTGAAAATAATTACATTTCCGTACTGCAGCCTACAAGCAAACTGGTACGAAATATCGTCCGATGCAACCCGCTGACCACATGCAGAAAAATAAGGCGACTTTTCAGGAAGAGCCCGTGCGGCACACGTCTCAATTAACAGACCGACGATGGCTAACAGCAGAGCGAAAGCGCGCAACTTACATGGAAGATCTTCTCTACGTGCTCCTTAGCCGAGTTTTCCTCTACGACGGGCTCAGTGGAGCGGCCCAGCATCTCGTAGATTGACGTCACAACGTCCAGCATCTCGCTCTTGGTGATGAGGCCGTCTCCATTGAGATCGTAGAGACCGAATATCCACTGCAGCTTCTCCTGGACGCTGCCCCGAGACACTCTGGACAGGATGCCAAGGAAATCCTGAAACACAGTCTCTCTCACTACGTGAGGCACTGGACGTCCAGGCATTACAGTCTTCCTGGAAACTGCGTCCGAGAAATTTCGTAACAGATTTTCCGGGATGACAGCTACAAGCAGAAGCATCCGGGAACATAGAAACAAGTCAGAGACCTGTGTTTACAGCAGAACAACTAGACGAAGCAGGGGCCGGGGTTGACCTCACAACATAGAAATCACTGAGACGCCTTGCACAAGAAACCGGATCTCGGAATCGTCGGAAGGCATGAGAAGGCGACAGCTGTTCAGCTAATTCAGAAACAGTCCTCCCACTTTGGTCCGAAAAGTTAAAAACGTGTTCATAACAGTCTACTCAGTCCGCACCCTCACACCCTAATTATTTAACGATCTCGACTGGTCGCTTTTCCGACCACCACAATCGATCCGTTCTACGTGCACCACCACTCGCCGCATTGTCTGTAATTTGGTCGCCCTAAAATATTTCATGACGCACTGTACAACTCCCCAGTCATTTCACGGAAGCAGCAAAGAAGGGAAAGCTTCTATTCGTGCGCTGTGCCTCGTAGGATTTCGTTTCACAAGGCGTTAGAAAAACTTTCTGTGAAACACCACCACAAAGGAAAGACGGTTCTAGAGGCAGAACAGCCTGGATGCTGAAACACACACTCACCTCGAAACTTATCTTGCCCGTCTGGTTGTGTTTGATCGTGTTGAAGACGTAGTGCGCGTACTGGCTCGCATCTGGAAGCAGAAGAACACAGGCTCTTACCGACCGGAGGAAATGAGGAATACTACGGAAACGCTCAAGAGGACAGCCTCTCTACGGCTCAGATCTGAATCTGGGGCCTCGCAAATACGAAAACCAGACGCTCGGTTTCAGGTTTTCACTTGTTCCATTGACGGAATGCACCTGAGGATAACAAAGACGGGAAGAAGGCGATTGAGCAAGGGCCCGACGAAATAACTTCGTCGTGAGGGAACCAGGACATCCGTAGACCACTAGGTCAAATAGACGCCCAAGAGCTGCGTACAAAAGTACGCGGCGTCACACGTGAGCTCCGTAAGAATGAACAAGCACGCGACATCTTCTGCTTTGTTACAGGCACTGTCAATGTCAAGGAAGGAACCGAACCAAGGACATCTGCATGAAGCGCGAACGGTTCGAACGACAGCTAGACAGACTAGACGGAAACTGACACGAGTTTAAGCGAGACTTAGCAGTCGCTTCGTATATTCAATAGGCACACGATATCCGGATCAACCTCTAGGTAACAGGCTGTTTCGCAAACAAGTACTCACCGCCTTGGGGGAAGAACTGGGAGAAGATGTTCTTGAAGCATTCCTCGTCAACCATTCCCGTCGGGCATTCCTGCAACAGACGAAATCAACAGACAAGATGGCGTCAGTGCGCGTGGAGCTCAGTCTACAAAAATGGAAAGGGTGGGAACAGAAGACAAAAGGGGCCGGGGCACAGGCCCACAAAGGGCCCCAGAAAAATCTTCCGGTTCCATGAAAGCCGGAGATTCCTTTGAACATCTGAGCGACTGCCAGAACTCAAAGACAAAATTATGCTCCACGAAATTACTCGTTACAACTCAGACAAACACTCCGATTACGTAATCCCAGAAACTTTGTTCCTTTTTGTCGGAACGTAATAAGTAAATACACACGCCGGAGCAGTGTTGCCAACTAGGTACTACTTCTTGCTGGAGGACGATGTACGTCTTCCTGAGGCAAAAATTGATGATTTCAAGGGTAATCTTGGCGGGAACTTTGCTGTTCTAGCCCTTTTCAATCCGGAAAGACAGAGAACGCGTGCTTCTCAATTTAAAGACGTCAGGGCACAACGTGCAATGGAACAGGGGGGAAGTGGCTCACCT
Source organism: Zootermopsis nevadensis (assembly GCF_977971745.1). Classification (NCBI taxonomy): domain Eukaryota; kingdom Metazoa; phylum Arthropoda; class Insecta; order Blattodea; family Termopsidae; genus Zootermopsis; species Zootermopsis nevadensis. The sequence continues at coordinate 4,177,406 of NW_028259164.1, read as the reverse complement.
GCTTGAACCCGCGGTAGATGAGCTGAATCTCCTTGCGGGTGAACTTGGTCGTCCTGGCGAGCTTCGTGAGCTCCTCGGGGCGGTGCCGGGTCGCGTGGACACTGAACTCGTCCAGCTCCTCCTCTGGAACAGAAACACGCGATTATCGCATCCGAGCTACTTACTGCGACGAAGATCAAACACCGCGCGTCAGATGAAAAGACACAGGCCCCAAAAGTGTACTCCGTGCCGGAATACACAAGAGTATTCTCGTGTTCCTTGCAACGCAACAAAAATGACTCAATGACCCACAGTATTCGATAAAGACTTCCCTCAAAGGAAGGAAGCCTCAGAGAGAACCATTCGTTATTTTCGACTGCTCACTACGCGTTCAACAACGGCGGTATACTTGAAAGGAGCAATTTTATCTCAGACTTGAACGCGTCTGTAGCAGGAAAAGTCGGACGGGAATTTTTCCTCTTTAATTCGATTGGGGCGGCCTCTCTCTAGCTGGAATCAACTGCTTTGTCCTCGACATCGATTTCAGTAAACGAACTTTCTAAAACACACAGCACATGGCATTCTCTAAAGATCGAACCACGGAAGTTGGCGGAACATCAACCAGAATAAACACTAAAGGAAATGGTAAGCCCTTTTTTTAAATTCGGAATCAATAAATCTGAGCAGACACAAATGAACATGACAAGATTCAGTGTACGAACGCAGACGATAAGTACAACAGCACTTGCTGACATTCTACCCGCACAGAACCTCAACAAACCTCTTACCAAATCTCGCAACTCAGTCACAATTGAGTATTTCACAGACGTATGAACAGTTTGGTTAAAATGCCAGGAAAGTGAAGTCTATTACCGAGGTAATAATAGGCCAGAACACGTCTCGAGCGGATATCGAACGTGTTCGGTATCAACTCTTGCTGGAACCCTTCCGTCCTTGAAGAGTCTCGATTAAGTCACGTTAAAGAGTTTCGATTGGCCTCAAATGTACCGTGTATTGGTTCATGCTCTACCGCTGTGCTAACCCAAACACGCAAACTGATTGAGAGGACGCAGCACATTTGAATCAAAGGAGACCTTTGTCGCCGGACGATACTCAGTTCACCACAAAAACTGTACGTGCGAAAATTCGCTTGTAGTCAGACACGCCACTGGACTGGTAACGGATGGGGTTGACAAACGCAAATATAAGATTCTCATTACACAAATTCTAACCACGAATCTGGACGCCAGACATTTTAATTCGAGTCGTTTACGGAATGCCAAGATCTTCAAACAAGATACGTCAATTGTAACAAACAAACAAACAAACATCGCTACATTGCTCATCCTGGACGTTACTTTATGCGTCTCCATTCGGAAAGCATTGCAAATCTTCCCAGAACAACAGAAGTGACGAACTAATCATCGTTCTCCCTGGTCATCATTTAGCGTCGCAGTTTCATCAATTAATCATTAGAATTACGTCGGTGCAGGAGGACGTCACAGGCCGCTGCTCCAGATGGCTCCGTCGTCGTTATGATTCAATTATGACGACGCCAAAGACGGGAGTGAAGGAGATTCTCGCGTCGTAAAGACAACGATGCGCTTCGAATTTGTTATTAGCCGAAGCGAAATTGTCTCTTAAAAGGTTAAATACGTTTAGAGGTGGCCCGACCCACTGTCAGTCGCAGAATTTTTAGCGTCTAACATAACATTTAAGTATTAATAACAACTGCGTTTTATCACGCACTGTGTCAACTTAGGTCAAAACACAGCAAATCGCTGAACGACAAGTGCTTCTTGAGAAGTTTTCTGCAACCTGTGGGTCCAGTCGCCAAGCAAACGCCGAACTAAACAAGCAACCGCTGATCTACTGCGATCCAGCGTTTTTGACCGCTGAACTTTGTGAATTGGAAGCCGTTGCTGTCCACTCCATTATCTGCAATTAAAATGCGTTCAATATCGTCTTCGATTACGCCTTCTTGCTGCATGCATTCTCCCATTCCTCTTGTCCAATTTCTTCGAATCTCTGGCGACGCAGACGCTCGACGTCCTTAATTTTAAATGCTGTGTTCTTGCTTGCAACCCATTGTTTTGCATCTGCCCAAATAAGTTCAGTGGGGTTTAAATCGGGAAGTCTCAGCACTGTACGTTCTTTGTCTGCCAAAATCTGATCAATCACATAATATTTGTGTTTTGAATTGTTTAATTTGATTAAATCGAACAGTCGAGCTTTCAACACGTCACAAAATGGGATGTTTATTTCCAATAGCCAGGCTTTCATTTCGTCCTTCTTTGTGTAAGACGTCGGTGGTTTGTATGTCCGAGTGTTTTGATAAGAGGCAATGCCAATGACCAGAAAGGAGATTGCAACGAACAGGTGTCATGTTGTTGACACAGCGCAGTCACAAGACAACAATTATCAGGCTTCCAGACTGACGCACTGACAGAAGGAAACTCCTTCCTTCCTTCATTGAGTGGTCCGCATACTGGGCACTCCCTACGAGGTCAGCGGCCATGATCGGTGGATCCAGTTCTAACAACTGCAGTTATATACGAACAGCTCGGGTGAACCGCCATCTTGTTCCGAGGCTCCGGAAACCAAACGACGTTGTATGACTTTCTCTTGGGCGAAAAGTTAAAATCTCTTAAAGTGACTAGCCACTGTGTCCGTTCGGCCACTCCGTTCGTAGTTGCGGTAAAAGGAAAACAAGATTTTAATTCACTGAGGCAAATGTTTGCCGGCTTCTCGTTTCAGGAAGAGCGAATTTGTGGCGGATGCGTGTGTGTGGATGCATCAGCGATAAAAGACAGAAGGCAGATTAATGGAGTGGCAAAGTTAATGCTCTCACACTGAAGACGTCGCAGACGACCAACATTTCTGAGGAACATGCTGTCTCCATGTTCACACGACGGGAGAAACGCGATAAAGTTATATATCTCCTTACTTCTACGCCCGGAAGTAAAGCGTAAGTTCTGTAGGTCAGGTAGACAAGGATGAACTACAAAACGTCTGAGTTACGACAAAGGGCGAGTCTACAAATGTCTATAACTGCAGCCGTAAAACCTGACCCACGGGAATTTTTACAACGGCAGCAAAAGTTTATTTATAAAAATATGTAGTTCAGCTTCATAATCGCGAAAGAAAAGCGAGCAGTAAAACAAGTTTATGACTGCACATACTTGGTGTTGACTTGTGTTCGGTTCGAATTATGGCCCGTGGCTGGAGAGAAACCAGACGGACAGATCGAAAAACAAACTCAGTGCCCCCGAGTACAAAGAAGGAATGCTAACCACTGTAACCGTAACGATCGGTCATCGCATACGAGCCAACAAGCCTTCCTTGCACCGACTTTACTCGGCGCTGTATTTAGTGCAAACTACTAAATTAATCCACTTAAGACGTTAGCATCAAGTCAGATGCTCTCTGAGCGTTTGATTCAAATTTGTGACAAAAAAATGTATTCGAATCAAATTAATTTCTTCTGTTACAATGAACACGGCGAGCAGCTGCTGCCGTACCAGAGAACAGCTGAGTATCGATTCCCGCAGGAAGACACGTGCCCGCCTGGTTGTGTCCAACTGAACACAATTTCCGACTGCCATCTGTCATGTCGCGGGCTCATAACATGCTACTTGTTTTAGAACTGGAATCGTTGAGTAGCCTGCACCCCGCACCCCTCGGTCCCAGAAGTTTCGTTAAAATTTTATGCGTTATTAACAGTTCTGAGATGGCCGACTGAAGTGCTGCCATCTGCTCGGCCAGTTCGTGTTCTCTGCAATAAAACACAACAAAACTTCAAGTTGCTTACTGCGCGAGTTATTGACGCAAAACAATTGCGTCATCCACAAGCAGACGCAATCGGTGTGACTGACAGCTTGGTTTTGGTGTCTGAACTAACGCAACGGAAGAGACCGACGCCACACCACGATTAATAACAATTACGTTATCATTACCAGCAACGTCTCAGAGACTTGTGTTTCTCCTTACGGATTCGATTCTGCTGTCCACTGCGCCGATTACATTTGACAGGTCTTCACGCCTTGTTTAAATGTAGGTCGTGTGAGTAGGTTATGGACTGGATTCAGCTGGCTCAGGACAGTGGCCACTGGCGAGTTCTTCTGAATATGGCAATGAACCTCTGGATTACCTCAGAGATGTCGGTCCGCGTATGCATCCATTTGAGTTGCCGAAACCCATTCTCTGCCTCCGACACCCCACGAATATTTGAATCTCGACGCTTCAAACACGGACTGCGATTTACAGACGGTCTTTAATTTTTCGGAAGAACGTCTGTCTACTGTGTTTGAAATGACGACGCTGTCAGAAATCGAACCCAGTAAGTCAAGCAGGAAGTCCCATTCCAAAGAATGGTTACGAACTTAAATATGCAGCGAAGCATGGTAGAAAAACGCCAACCTCCACGAGGTCGCATTGAACGCGCTTAACCATACCGATTTGCCTTGGCCTACTCGTAAAGCGTCCGCTGCAAAGAACGCCGGACGGGCTGCAAATTTCTAAGGGACGCCAAACACCAGGCACTGCACAGATTAGCGAAGTTACGGATACCAAAACAATTGCATTCAGGTTCCGGTTACTGAAGTCTGGGCCTTTTCACGCGGACGGATACGAGACAGCGCGATTAGGCGACAGTTCGGACCGCGCTCCATCCCTGCTCTCCGGTCTGCGTCAGTGGGAACGAGAGAACTGAACCAGTGCCATTTCTGCGGACTGGCATCGGGACGAGACCTCTTTTCTGCCAGCAGATGGATTGACCCTCACCACGTGTGTTCGCACTTTACCTGCACGGCGCGTGAAACTGCGGAAGGCTTGCAAAATGGCTGACCCCGCACAAAAAGAATTTTAAGAAAATTATTGGGACAGGATTCGGTACTTCGACATAAAGCAGAGCCCGAAGTGACACCGGTCGTAACTGGAACAGCTTCATCTGCAATTCAAATATTTACGACGCGTCGATCAACTGACGTATGTGCGTAAGGGCATCAGCTCTCTGGGGCGCATCAGTTGCGACACTTGACAGCGGATCCCAGGCGCGACGTGAGCAAAATCTATCGACCACTTTATAAGGCAAGTTCGATTACGACCTGAGAAAGTTGCGTGCTTTAAAATCGAAACTTATTTGTAAAAAATATTCTTCTTTATAAGAGTAAAGGAATGTAATTTCAGAACAGACCTAGGGGGTCTCCTTCCATACAGAGTCACAGGATAAATCGAAGAAACGAACGTTTCGCACAAACGCAGACCACAGTTTCCTGTCTTATCCCTGAAGACGCAACCTTCGTCCCTCAAGAACGTACAAAGCCCAGATTCTGCTCTCACTGGCGGGCAATCATAACTTGTCCTGTGGTGCAAAAACGACGAACGTTTTCCGAATTCGGCGATAAAACGACGAAAAACGAGAAAACAAAAGAAAAACGTTTCATCCGGAGTGCACATTCACGAAACGAAGACCACGGACCACAAATGGACGCTTTCACTGGCACTGAAACACAATTTTAGTTCAATTTCGGGCGCCGTGAGGTTCAGCTCAGCCTCCGTCGACCAAGTGCAGCGAAGAAACGAGGAGCGACTGCACTCACAATTAATGACCTGCGACACTTGTCAGCGCAAATGCAGCGACTGTGCGTTGTTTCTAACAGGCTGACGTAATTATAAATCTGGGGCACTGTGAGGGTCAGAGGTCAGGTACTTCTCATGTGGACGGCGAAGGATAACGAAGCAGCGAAACCAGAATCGGCGTGAACAGGACCCCATTTCGTTATACGGAATAACTTAATCTAACGAAACAGTTTTAAAGGCGCAATTCTTTCAGCTATTTCAACGGGAACGCGGCTCAACGTTCATGAATCGCTGTCTCTCTTCCACGCTACGTGGTTTTTGGTCCTCAATCCATCTAAAAGGCTTGCATGATGCAAGAAGGTGATGGCGGATGATGCGATTACACCAGGACCGGTTCTACTGCTACAAGAAACAGCTTCTTTTCTGTTATCGAATCGTGTTTGTGGGTGTACGAGGTGCGTCCTCCAATGTTACGCGATGGGCCAATCCTTCGTTCAAGGGGTTGTATCGTGTATTTGCCAGGATTCACAGTGCCCGCACTTCGTTCTGAACCACAAGAGACCAGAGGGTGAATAATTCCGACTTTCAGGGCACGGATAATATTAAAACTGGTAGAAACAGGGAGTCCGAGATTGAGCGAAATGCGTGCGTCTTGGAAACTCTGCGTTTCCGGTTAAAGCAAAACCCGAATCCGGAGGCTGCTGCAGAGGTCGTCCGACAAGAAACGTGGAAGGAAGAGTTTTAAACCGTGACTGCGGACGGACACAAAGAGACGCCGTAAATGAAAACACACGAAGGGTTTTAATTGCATCTGAGGGCTCTCGAACGAGCTTCAAATATATCCGCATCGGGATTTATAATGAATGTCGTGTGTCTGCTTCTTTTGACGAGGGTCCACTCCACAAACAGCCAGGCCGAACCCGCCACTCGTCGTCATGTTAAGTAATTCCAGCTCAACTCAGACGCTGCGGTGCCAACTCAAAGCGGATTACAAGGTTGTTTCGGAAGACTCTTGCCTAGAAATTCATACCGCGCTGACATGTGTTTTATTAAACCGCAGACAAATATGAGCTTGAATGTCTCAAACACCGCACACCACATTCACTACAAAACCCACCCTCTTCGAGTAAGTGATTTCATGATCTTTAAGAGCAACTGGACGGATAAACAAGCAGAACAGAAATCCTGTCTCTTCATCGCCACTTAGGAGTGTCCTTGCTCTAAGACACAACGCGTCAACTGCACTTCGACGGACCGCGGTTTCGCACTCCTCACTACTGTCTGCCTGCAGCAGCGTCGTTCTTGAGAAGCTGACAGTCACTCAGCCGGCCAAGAAATTAATCGCCTTTCACGGAACACGAAGGTTCATCGTCCGTCCGACAGTTCTGGACAGGAATTCGCGACACCACACGTAGCCATGAAGATGGAGGCACTACGTTCCTACGAAACGTTGGTTTCCACACGGCGTTGCAACCCAGAAGAACATGGACACAGGAAGTAGCCGGTTTATGCTATATTCGTTAAAAAAGAGGACAACTGAAAAGTGGCACAAAATTCAAGTCTACAGATGATAATGAATTGTGTGTTTTAAAAGCGTGCGTGCTTCATGCTTGGATGCGAACAGATCTTTCACAGAACAACGTGGGCAGAGAACGAAGTGAGGTGGAAAGGAGACCGCAGACGAACACAGGGCGAAAGGAGACACACGTAAACATGGCGCAGCTGAGCAACAGCAATGATTCAACCAACACAGCACAGAAGCTCGAGCTTTGGGCGGCGTCAGCTGAAGTTATCTACCACGTGCACTGCGAACACTGACAGGCAGACATCAAAGCAGAGGGTGAGGGACTGCCTTCGGAATATTGAGGCAGGCTCATGTATCCGAGGCCCACCTACCACCTCCCATCGGCTCCTAGCGACCGTTGCCTTGGCGACTGCCTCACTAACTCTCCGGGCAGCCTCTGACGTGCAGCTGGCAGCTGTTCAGACCGCGCCGCAACGCGTCGCTGGCGTCGGTACGTGGGTCAGGCGGGAAACAGCTGAATGCGTGTGAGCCGTGCAATCGAGATTATTGACGGTCAAGGCGCGAGAGTTTGGAATGGATTCAACTGGCTCAACATGGCGTCCACTGGAGAACTTCTGTGAACTCTGTAATGAACCTTCGGTTTGCGTACGAGGCGGAGATTCCTTGACTGACTGACTGGCTGAGTGACTATCAGCTTCCCAAGTAGGACTCTGCCCCACGGAGTTGCGTGATCAATAAGTAAGCGACTACTTAAAAGTTGCATCTGTGATTCTGATCGCCACAGCTTCTCACACACATAAGGCCACATTTCAAAACCGGGACACACAACAAAAATAATGTCTAAAGTTTTACAAGTTCAGGCCGTCTGGCGAAATCAAACTTCTAGCTACCTGAGTGATCTCCAGTCTCCGTGAAGAAACCGGATACATATAAAATCACAGGGTTCTTATGCTTCAATTTCCGTAAAAGTTCCCAACTTTTAAGGACCAAACAGAATGTCAACAGCATTTGTTAAATAAGTTAATACGTACAAAGTGTCGAGAGGATGCAATGTTCAACGACGTGGGAAATTAATGCTACGGAGCTAGGAATTCGTAAAGACCTTTGAATTATTAAACGTCGTCCTGACGTGTTGGCTGCAGCTACAACATTTCGGCGTAATGTAACAAGCGTAAAAAAAATCAACCCGTACACTGAACGAACTTAGAATTCATTCCTGGTTAACCGTAAAAAGCCATCACATCGACTAATGGCCTCAGTGAAGAACGACGCAGCGGATAAACCTTAACTAGCAACAATTTTGATTAATCCTCGTTTAATCGCATTTGTCCTAATTCAACCAACGATTAGTGGAAAAGCAATTTCAGAAAGTAACAAAGAGGACTCTCGGTGGAGACCTTCCTTCTTCACCCACGTTTTGATGTCCAACACGCGTGTGGGCGGAATATCGACGTTTCGCGGTGGCAGCGTTCAACGGACAACCACTCGAAGAGACGCCGGTCGCCGTTCTTCGCATTCGCGCGGACAATCCCGACGACTGGCGACTGTTTCGGGCAACCGAAGAGGAGCAGAGTAATTGTTCACAGGCTGACAGTCGCTCAGCTGGTCACGGAATTCCGTGCCTTTTGTGTTCACAACAGCCCGCCACTGGACCGAATGATGAGCTAGATTAATCCACTCCACACCCTCAGATCTTATTTCTTTTCGAGATCCATTCTAATGTTATCCTTGAATCTACATTATTTGATGTCCACTGAAGTAAAATGGAAGTTTTGTATGGAATTTATGCAAAAGAATAACTGGGGAGAGCTACTTTGCTTCTGATTTTCGGTGGCACCCAAACCTCGGAACTCCCGATGTTCAGAAGAAAATCGTCCCTTCCTGCGCCATGTTTTGCGGGCGCGTCACCTGCTCGCAACGCCTCGGTCCGAAATTACACGAAGTTTGATTCGACATCGTGAACGCAGAACACGAGTCTCCAGGGCGGTCTTGGATTAGGCAGTTGGTGTGACGCCGCCACGCGCCGTATCGACGCACGGCCCGGCCCGGTGACGTGAGGTGACAGATTCTGTTCTGAACACGGCCAGAAAAGTTTGGAAGTACATCTCCAGTGGCGGTCTCTCTGCGCTCTGCGGTGGCTGCAGAGAACTGCTTTCAGGTGCGGAAAAACGCCACTGCCACTACTACATCGTTTGTGCCTGAACGCATGCTGATGTAACAGGTGGGGCCCCGGGGGGGGGGGGGGGGTCGCAAGAGACAGGTCACAGCCTGCAACATAGGCAATCAATAAGCTTCGCGTTTCTTGCCTCTCGGTCTCCATGTCAAACAATTTCTATGCTCTTCTAGTCCACGGAGCAGCGTCTAGAAAGCTGACAGTCGATCAGCTGCTTAACAAATATCCCGTCTTCTATGAAACACCGAGATTCAGTACCGTGTTCACATTGGGCCGTGATTCGACAACGTCCTGAGACAAGTCGACGCAGTCCACACTCTCACAGCTTCTTTGAAATTCTTTTTAATATCATCTTCACATCTTTTTCTCAGAAGTGGCCTCTTCCAACCAGGATTCACGACTAAAATGTGCATGCATTTTGAAACGCGCCGTTCGTCTTACGCGTGATCAACGGAACTTGCAGATGTCAGCTGCTGCCTTCACGTCACTTCGACTCATAAATTCCACGACGACCGACCACATTAAAGTGCTTCTGGTCAACATCACATGGGCAAAACGAAAGGTACAAGCTCCCCCCCCCCCCTCGTATCTACTGACCTTTGCCCTCTGCCCTTCCGCACTCGCGTGGGATGTCCCTGACTGCTCCAGTACGAACACAGGTCGTATGTACCTCGCTAATGAGCACGCGCATGGGCTCACACAGAAACCCTCCGCGCAATCTTCGTGGTGGCAGGAAGACACGTTTTCTGGAAGCCAGGGACACAAAGTCGAATGTCCAGAATTCCAAATTTACAACAATTTTGGAAATTTCTGTTCTTGTGCTAAAATTCGAATTAGTTACTTTCGACAGCGAACCCCAGGAACAGCAGCTCGTCCAAATAACGAGCTGAAACACTGAAGAGGTCACACGATTGGCATCCTCTTAAGTACGTACCACACTGACTAAGAGAAGACTAAGTCAGACTGTAATTAAGAATTAATTAATACTAGCACGTATTTACGTTACAGGTAGCTCATCTAATGCAACATCGAGGACAGGCGGATGCAGTATCAGCCAGCTCAAACCTTCTGAGCGAGTCTACTGAAATAAAGATCGGATTAACAGGCGTAAAGAAAATATTGCCCCCCCCCCCCGGGGGGGGGGGGGGGGTTGAAAGGTTAATATTGTGGAAATGTATCTGCGCCCGCAAATTCACACTGCCACCTGTTGGTACATTTTACAGCTAGTAGCTACGATGCTGTTGGCCGTATTTGACAGCTCGTGATTTGCTGGGAATCCGAGGGTGCAGACAGAAAGTACAGTCAGACCCGCAAGTACTAACCCCACTCCAACGGGATTTATTACATGCCTGTTTGAAACTAATAACAGTCGCTGAGTACAAAGGGCAAAGAATGACTCCATCTTTAGAACCTGACAATCGCCGAGTTGCCCATGAAATTGTACAGCCTTTTATGCAACGCGAACTTGTTCATTATCTGTGTTCACAGGACACGCCAATGATCGAAAATAAAGCAACCCAATCAGAATATTACAACTCCACACAATTCGATCAAGTTAATAAACTCGCGATATCCCACTGAGGTCACGTCATGTTATAACCTGCTCGCGCCAGTCCGTCAGTGGTCTTCAACGAGTAGAAATGCGTTGATTGCACAACGCTGCCTGGCGTCTCGTCCTGGCCCAACTTGGGATGTGTTTCCAGATCCTCCTGTGACAAACAAATCGAAAATATCTCACCTGGTAAACCGTCTGCGTGTTTCTTCGCTTTCCACCCAATTCTGGAGACTTTGAGGAGCCGTCGACTGGATTCGACAGACTCCAGTGGCGGGCTCTTGTGAGGGTGGTAATGAACCTTCGGATTCCACAAAAGAAGCAACATTTCCTGACCATCTGAGCGACTGTCAGAGGACTGCGCTCCATAGAGTAAGAAGGTTTGACGGCAATGTTATGAGAAATTCAACACCAAATTGGCCTGAATCAGCTGCGACCGTACCCCCGAGAGCTCGCTGAGCCGCCATATTAATCAGACAACTTTCTTCAAACACTGCTGTAATCTTAAGGCAAAGTTGTCCCTGCGCTTAATTAAGCACCACGCGCCATGTCGTATTCTTATCGTCAACACTAAATGTGGATGAAAGAGTGATCTATGAATACGCCGCTGGATTAGCAGAAGACACGCGCACGTGTCACTGACTGACGCCTGAAATCCATTGGTTGCAACCCTGGACCAAAACACGACAGCAGCTGAGCTCAAAGATCACTTCCAACACTGATTACGGTGACCGACATAAAACTTCTTCGGGATACGACCAGCATGATCGAAGAGCTGTGTGGGAAAAGTAAACTTAGTAGACATGATGTAGATGGGAGAAACGTGCGAGAAGCAGCATGTTCGGGTGTGTACTGGAGAGAGGACCGTTTACGTCTCTTGTGGGCCTCAGGTGACGAAGAAGTCCATCGTCTGCTCTGGGATTACTTCTCGTGCTGGTTGGAACTATACGATATCGCAGAAGCATTTATGACTTTGAACAAAGTTGGGGCTTAGCAGCTTTGGGTAGACGCCAATCCCCACGAGGGCTGGCTGTGGCTGCATCTCCGCAAAAACTAGTTCTCAGGCGAAACGCTTAAATTAGCGAACTTTTACTCGCTGCAGTGCTGCCAGCTCAACTAATGAAGGCTAAAATTAATAATTCAACGCAACACATTTGTCTACGCAGAAATGAATGTTTCAGAAACCTTTGCACTGCGTAACATAACGAATACAGCGGCGAGATGTTAACAACCGAAAGGAAAGTAATTTTATTGTATTCAGAGGAAAAGACAAGCGACTGCCTGTGTGGGGAAATCTATTCCAGGTAACGAAGTGTTAGAACACGTGAGAAATTTTAGTTATTTAGCGTTCCACCGTATACTACGCAGGAGACAATGACGTCAACATAAAATAAATAGACTGTGAATGTACAGAGCACACAGAATTAAACAAACGCAGAAGAAAGGTTCAATGAGAAAGTTGCCAAATCGAAGCGTTACGTGGATCCAAGGCTGGACGTCAGCGAGCAGAAAGGAGACGGCGCAGAAAGTCGCAGGATACAGAACGACGGACACCAGAGAAGAAGTGGTAACGAGTGTTACCGGTGCAGCAGGAAGGAAGAAAAAGTCAGCTGTCAGCAAGATTTCTCCGAAGCCGCTGAAGGTCGCATCTGCGCATTCAAATCAATCATCCGTGTGGCTGTTTGCCTCTTAATAACGGAGCTTCGCTGTTATTTTTGTATTTCAGTATTCAGAGATGAAGCACCAGACTTCCGTCTTTTGTTTCTGGCGTCTGGCGCCGCTCACCCACCCAACCAAGAATATCTGGCACGATTTGGGCCACCGAAAGAAAATAGATGCAAAGTTCCTTCAAACGCTAGAACATCTTTGCACTAGCGATTTTTGAGACAACCGCCAGGGTCTTTCATCCTCAGTTGCAACACCGAAAGGGAGAAAGCGCCGCACTTAGGTCCACGATCCGACCATTTTAACCCTCACACTCATCCGGCAGAAGGCTTCTTCTTATTATTCCAAATGGCCAGCGTAGATTTGGAGACTGCAGCTCTGAAGATGTCGATTGATGTGCAGCCAAACCATCTGCGTCACCCTCAATGATCAACCGCAGAACTTCGTACCCCTCCCCTCTCAAAATGTGCCCCAGATACAGAGTCTTTCTTTGCTTAACCGTGAGCATGCGATTTAGGACCTCGTGGTTGGATATCTTCCGCATCCATGCTGAAGGCTTCGTGGGACGCAAAGCCGACCTGGAAGTGATGGCCCCTGTAGCAAACGGAACCCGGTCATCCAGCCCGCAGGCAGTCACCCCCGCTGACTGTCAGACTGACTGAACTGTCCCTCCATGCGCAAGTAACTGCACTACTGACTGCGCTCCTACAGAAAATTAACACAGAATAGAGACTGAGGTCCGCCCAGACCTCTTTGAAGCAGACTTCTTACAGTTTTGTTTAGTTTGGACTGAAATAAAGTTCTGAAAGACTCGACTGTTTTCACGGAAAGCGGCGATCTAAATGCAATGGCACTCGGTACAAAGCTGATTCACGCATCAGAAGCCTCGGAGCCGAACTGTTTCAGAAGTCAAGACAAAGACGGTTTCCGCGGAGACAGTGTTGGGTTCAAACACGCGTAAACAGAACTTGCACACGTCACAGATGTGGGTACAAACTACTTAAGAGTTAGCGGTGGGGCAACAAACATCTCGTCTGAGTAACAAGTTGACAAACTACAAGGCAAGGAACGGTCTACTTTAGACCCTAACAGCCAATCAGCCTGCTGTCCTGAGCCAGATGAATCCACTCCAGTCTCCTGACAATTCTTAAAAAGCTCCTCCAGAACGTCTGTACTTTATGGACCTCACAGTGACACCCGCAACTACAAAACTGGCGACATGACACCGAATGCTTTCGTTGGCGAACTGTCCCAAAGGCCACCACAATCGTTGAGAGATTAATCGAATAAATTAATAGCTACTGTTTGTTGCCAGGGCCCACGGCGTCCAGACTCCATTATACAACGCGAAACTTCGAAACGCAACCTGCAACGCGATGATTATCGGAATCAGCAAGAAAACTGAGGGAAAATTTCGAGAAGCGGATTCTTTGCGGCGCCTGCACGTGATTAACCAACAGCGGAATTTGCGCCAAGCAGCAAGTCAGTCGACCGACTGACCGCAAAAACTGCGCACTTATTTATGCGCATAAAATTGACTCTCGGAAGGCAGTGAGCCCCACTGACACTGTTCCATGCCTCGCGCGGGATTCGAACCAGCTACTCGCACATTCGTGAGAAACCACAATGACACAGGCCGCTCGGTTTCCAGGTGCTTCGAGTCGTCAGACGTTACGACGCCAGGACGAGGTCGGCTTCATTCACGATTAGCGCCGTAAATCAGAAAACTTCAGCACGCGTGAGGCGAAAGTTTTGATTGAACATTCACAGAAGTAATTCGAATCTGAAGGAACTCCGCACTTATAAGTGGCACTAATGAAAAACGACACGAAACGTTTTGCAATCGTAACAAAGAGTTGACAGTGGAACCACGGTTCCGGAGAATTTGACGTAAATACGTCTATACGGAAAGGAAATTTATATATTGGCTTTACTCTAAATATTTCCTTTATACATGCTTTACAATTGAGATAAATTTGATTAAGACATTGCTTAATCAACTTGAATTAGTTACGCTTAAGATGGGTCTGTAGTAGATGAATGTAATAAAATGTTTTATAGGTAACAACAATGCCGAGGAAACACGACGTTTCCTAGGTAACCATCTTACACTTTTTCGTTTCCCTTTTTCGTAACACTTTTTGCCGAATGACCCTTCCTTATAGACGTATTTACGTCAAAAATCTGAGGTGATTTCACTCTAAGACTCCACTTTTCAGCAGAGCGAACCCTTCCGACAAGACGGAGGAACAATCTCACGTGGTTTGGGCACTGCAAACAGACACACGACGTTCGGATGCGAGCTTCGACACTTCATGTCACATTCTGAACTTCCTGCTTAAAACGCGTGCGTGGAATTCCTTTATGACATTCATTTTGTTTCTAGAACTTTCTATTCAAGAGCCTTCGCAACTTCAGGATAGGAAACGGTGGCGAGCCCTTGGGAACACAGCAACGTTCCTTCGGGATCCACACAAGGCGGGGAATTTAATGTCCAGCTGACAAACCGTCAGCTTCTTAAAGGGCGATCTGTTCCCTAGAGTTGGTCCAACTTCGACAGTACCCATTGGCTCTTTGAGGTCAGTATATAGCATAGTACCTGCTCCACACTCCCCTACACTCGATGAATATTAAAGCTCTCTCCACACGATTAAATATTTCAGGGGAAATAAACACAGAATAGCGGCTTAAGCCTACGACATACTATTATGCAGCTGTAATTCATAATACAAAGTTCACTGTATCTATTCTTTTATAGCGCGTAATTCTGAGCATTTTATTACGAACTGAAGCCTTGCCCGTGGCTCTAGGCCTGTAAAAGTTTCTGCAGAACGATAATCCGCCCACCAAGGCAACGATGATTATGACAGTAAAATATGCCTCTGTATTCTCTGCCTGGAAAATGACACGTTGGTCAATGTTTAGAAGACTGCCGATGCGACGTGCCACAAGAAGGTCCCTCGGTGGCAAAACCCACGGAGCTGGTTTTACGAGGCCAGTAATCACCCGGCTGTTCCTGAAATACGAACATACGCGCACAGACCACAATCCGCGGTCTCCCCACGTCAAACCGAAATGCACGTGAACACAAAGCACAGCTCAAAAGGCACGTCATAACATCGGTCGAGGCGTCAGTCAGTTTTGCTAACGGTCACGGTTCGATTCTCAGGAGGGACTATGCGTCGAGACCGGTACAGGGCTCACCCAACTAGAGGCAAAGCGGCCGAATCTTGAAACTCGCTACGCACCTCCATCTGATAGGAAGATATTTATTCGCTTTGGAGCCTGCGAAGGGGCAGAGGCCTGCCTGTCTCGGCGAGAAACGAGAAATTAAAGTTTTACTCATCTACTGCCCCAGATTACTTTAATAATTAAGGAGACATTTAAGTGACGCTGTATCAACTTAAAAGTCTGGGTAGGTACTTTTTCATACGCCGAGACAGATCGTGGAGCTAACACGCCCTGCGATGTTAATTTTCAAGCGTAATTGTGTTCCTCTCCCCGGGCTTAAAGGTCGTCTCTACAAGGGAGTTTGCTGCTTGTGAGAAATATCTGCACACGCGTAGGAATGCCGCCCTGCCATTTGTCACTGCCCTCAGGAACAATAATTCTCTCGCGACCAAACCCCTCAGCTGCAGGCAGCTCATGATAAATGGACGCATTCACCGAGTCACCAAAGAAACGGCAATGAATACTGAGCTCCGGTGGAGAGCCATCAACTGAGGTACGAGAACTCGCTTTGTACACAGAATGTAAATTACTTGGCTTTGCTGAATCCCTTGCAGTTGAGCAAGGAACTGTCGCAAGCATAAGCTAGCGACAGTTCCGAAACTTGTTTGTTCTACGGCAAAAGAACCCCCCCCCCAAAAAAAAAAATACAATTCAAAATGTATACGAATGTAATTTCACTTCCTGTGAGTGCCTTGTGACTCAAAGGTGTTTGGGAATAGAGCGAAGACGTAATGCAGGAGGGATGAACAATGCGAGATCCAAATTATGTTTTCTTTTTGCGTAAATAAAGAAGAAGAAGACGAGTGAGATCCGCGGGGCATGAGACAGAAGGGAAAACCTGAAGGGAACTTCGGATACAAAGCTGAATGTTAATGAAATGTGACGTAAAAAGTGGATTTGATTGGATCGGGAAAGGGCCCGGTGTGAGCGAATCAAAGGACCTCAGGGCTCCACAAAAGATGCGTAATTTCTTGACTAGCGGACAGCGCACTATCAGCTTCTTCAGAGAAGAGGAGACTCTGCCCCACGGTGTCTTTACCTGCGCTACAAAGCCAGAATCTGCCCTGTACGATTAAAGTGTACTTTGGCGTAACATCGTTCATCTGCCGCAGAAAGCTGACAGTGAGCACAATGCAACATCAAACTCGACAGCCTACGCGTCCTACCACAATACGCCTGTCATCATTAGGGTGATTGATGATTTGAGTCCAAGACTTTCTAGGGCGCTCTTTCTGTGTTTACAGATCAGATGCACATCGGGCTCCAGAACTCAAGCCAAGACCGGGTTTCAAAGGCGAGGAAGGATGTCGTGGCCTACTTCAACTCTTTTCTCAATCGAAGACACGAAAGGTCTCGACTGTGTTTGAGCAAACGCCTGTCTCTCTTGGCAGCAAAGGATTCTCATTCAAGTCTTTGCCCCCTCTGTCCATGTATTGCAAGACTGATTAATTAATTAATGAACTGATTAATTACACGTGCTTAAAGGCAGTGACGTTTCCGTACTCATATTCGAAATGACTGCAGAAACCGCAATCCAAAAATTAATGGCCAAACTTGTGGCAAATAATACATGACGCGTCCCGTTCCACGGACAAGCCGGAAACCGCTAAGAAAACTTTCTGGAATCAGTTAAGAATGACAAATTGTTTCCATTCTACAAACAACAATTCCCTCAAACAGTGGCAAGGAAAAGTTTTAAGTTTCCATGACGGAAACCCAACGACAACGAATCCTGAGCAACAATTCTGTGTACTTCTTCGGCACGCAGGCCTCCAGCAGAGCTTGAATTCATGACAAGTGTTTCCTGAAATAGACAATACGTAACTTATGACTAAGAAACTTTCCCAACATGAGCACGCTTCCTCTGACAAGTTGAGGTGGCGCTGAAGTCAGAAAAAGCAGCATCGTCTGCTGAAACCAGGTCGCGGATCGAAAGACACTTCTTCACAGACGTAAATAACGCCTGAAGCCAGCTCACTCTGGTGCCGCATTTCGAAACTCGCCGGAAGCACACGAACTTCTTATTATGTCATATCCTGTAATTACAGTGCAGGGTTAAGACGGGCTGATCTTCCGTCTGACGAACTGTACCGTGTGTCGATAAGATCGTCCTCCAAGAACGGAGTCCATGGCAGAATGATTGATCTGGACGGCGAGACAGAGCCTCTGGTTCAAACGCAGAGATGCCCCCATTTAGAAAAGATTGGCATCTGCCGCTTTCTAATTGCCCTGTGGCGGCTCGCAAGCCCAGGGCCTCTGTCGCAGATAAGCGCGGACTGTCTAATCAGCGCCACTCGGGTTAACGAGCTACGTCTCAAGGCGACGAGGACGAAGGACGCTGCGTCGTGTAGTGTGGCACAAGTTTCAGAGGTGATTGCTGCCTCCATCATCAGGGCGGGAGGTCAGCATGAAGCATCTCTGACTACACGGCGCAACATCGCACCAGAGCGCTCCGATGTTAATTTGCTGCAGACTAATCGAGTGGGCGTTTCTTTCAAACGGCGGTGGAAGGATTGAACTGCTCGTCCCGAACATCGCGCGCGAATCTTTAGTAAACTTGGTGACGTTGGCCTCCCGGGTTGTAAAGAAGAAATAACAGCTTCCAGGAATCCCTCACAAACGCACAAAGCCATTTTCAGTGAGCCTTCGCCTGAACAAATAATCAAATGAGTCAGTGGTTAACCCCGTTAAAATGTCCCTCAACAATCCCTCACTGTTGAGTGTCAAAGGCGAGCCGACCCAAACTATTTAGCGCTCCAGGTCTCAAAAACTCGCGTATTCTTTGCCTGCGCTCTCTCTCTCTCTCTCTCTCTCTCTCTCTCTCTCTGAGTCGTTCGGCAGAGAACGAAACAGAGCCGTCACTATTCGACCGCTCTACTCCCGAAACTACTGACCAGATTTTGACTAAATTTGGTTCCTGGTGTGTGTGCGCGAAACTCCGACGGCTTAGATACACAACTTTTACTGAACACATTCTTCCATTCGGCATGCATTTGACGAAAGACAAGTAAAACTGTGAAAAATACGCAGTGGTGAGCGTTGCGTATCGGCGTTTTCTGTCTCATCCCCGTACGACAGAGCGGAAAAAGGATCACGCAATCGCACGCGACTTCAGCACACGTGATTATTCAGAATTAGGCAAATTTGTAGTCAGTCACGACACGCGTGGAGCTTCACACCAGAGCAGAAAACAATTTCAGCAACAGGCAGTAGGGAGCAGCACGTGTTCCACAGGTGTGTGGCCGAGTCGGCATAATTGCAGTGTAAATGCCTGGCCGCTGGGCTATAAAATATGGAACGTTCATGACAGCGACGACGTCCCTAGGTTTCAACACGTTCTTTTCAATTTGTCGGCCATTTCTCAACGTCCGGTGCAATTCCTACTCGTACGGGTTGCCTATCACTTGCGGAAAATGAGACAGACACACAGGAACGGACCGAAGAGGCGTTCTTTACTGACGCTAGCAGAGCGATGACAAAACTTGCCTGCTTTATCCCCGTGTCAGTAAACGATAGCTTTAAGCATTAAACCGTGGGCCACGTGGTTGTCCGGCGATGAAACACGAGCCGTTGATCGTTTTATGCATTGCACCCTTATGACCCCGGAGCAATTACCACACGGCGAAGACGGAACTAAATAAGAAAACTATTTGATATTTTATACGAAGAAGACGCGGCCTTCTCAGGTGCCCTGTCACCAACACGGGCGAGCGAGTGCCACAAATGTAGCTTCTGAAGACAGTGGACTTCGGATGAATTTCTACGAGATGATTTACGACCCACACCTGACATCCATCTTGTCTAAATAAGTTACTACATAATAAAATCTAACTTCCGATCTTATTATCCTTCGCAATCCGCCGTCATCTTCCTCGTCACACGGAGGATTTGCTCCAGTCCTCTCACTCTGTCTCCGCTGTCATCTTTTGATCTCTCAAATTTGTCATCGTCCGGAAGCTGCGGGGATTCAGAACCGGCGCAACCAGTTTACTGAATCAACATTCAATTTCCAAGCGCCCTCGTAAAGTGAAGGAAGTTAAGTGCCACGCGAACGCGCGGGACGTCATTTCTCATTCCAGACGCAGCGAGGATGACACCGGACATCGGGACGAGCGGCGAGCCGAGGGCAGCGTGGAGAGGAGGAGCTTCACTCACTGTTTAACGATGCGATCAAATTAAGAGCGACGAAACGGGCGGGGCATGTAGCACGCACGGCAAAGTTAAGAAATGCCTGCGAAACTTAAGTATGAAAACCCATTGTCATTTGAGAGGCGTTGGTGACAAGATAATATTAAAGTGGTCCTAAAACAAACCACATGCGAGTTTGTGGATGCAATTGGCACAAGATAAGTTCTAGTTGCAGGTTCTCCTGATCACGGTAAGGAACGTTTAGGTTAACAAACGGAGTTCATCGATCAGATAAACGTCTATCAGCTCCTCAAAAAGGATTATCCTCCACACAGAGACACTGAGGATCACCACGGAAATCTGATCGGCAGTGCTAATTAGCGAAACACAAGCGCCGGACTTCATGTTTTCCACCTGGCCCCAATAAAAGCACTTTCAAGGCACACACTATTAATGTAGGACGATTTTATTCTGGGAGCTCTTCCCCGTGCTTTTGGCTCCTACTGTCTTTTGTATTCGTACAAAACATTTTACTCGCTCTTAACGCCAATGTAAATCGCAGTGCACGTGAAACGTGACGTATGAGTTCCAGGCTGAAATTAAACTTGTCTTTCGTAATTTGTGAATTTCGAATTAAGTTTTTCCTTCGTAAATGTGAAGTTGGAACCGAATTGTGTTCCAAAAGACAAAGACTGTTAACAGCTTCGAAACAACATTCCAAACCTCTTCCTCCTAGAACACGGCGCTTCTGTTTTTCCAGCTGATGGAGTGGCACAAAGAACTTCTTTCCGAGGAAGACAAAACCATCTGAGCGGATCGCAAAGCCATTTCATTTATCAACGTTGGATGGAGATTTAAGGGGGGGAAGAGGCCATTAGACATCTCGATCATGACAGGAAGTGACAAACAAAAAACATGCAACTCACGGGTACGAACGGACACGATAGAAGAACGTACGCCATCTCAGAACAGATGTAGCAAGAAAGACAAGTTGCTGGCTCTTTTTCAATGGCTTTCGCAGCGATCAGGTGCCGAAGCGGGGGCTACGCCCAACAAATTGTAATGGTGATTCTTGGTAAAAGCCCAAATGGAATACATATTCTGCTGTTGCAGTGCGAATTTCAGAACTTCGCAGGCAAATGGACACTTCCTTGAAGAATGGATCTTTTACTGAAGCACGCGTTTGATTGTTCTATTTGCCTGTTCAACGCGACTCGCTGCAACGAAACGAGAGAAAATCTTGTCTTAAGTCCTCGAGCTGACGACTTTCTTTTATTCTGCACAAGTTACTAACATGCTGAGCGTCGGTGTTTTTGTGACTCTCCCTTGACAAATACAAAGTCAGAATGACTTGAATTAATAGCATGCTGAGAAGACAGCGCGTGTCACATTTCTCTTGTTTTCATATGTCAAAAGATGGCGGTCCGAGGCAGCGGACATGTCGAGCACGGAACACTCGTCACAGCTTATTAAAGATAGCAAATGTCGCTGACAATCCTCTGTCAAATACGTAAAATCCCAGACGTTATTAAACTTCCAGTGTTCACATTGGCCCAGCTGGCGACAAATCGGTTTAGCTTTCGAGTATACGCATTTTTGTCAAAGACTGTTTGGCTTCTGAAACCGTTTACCTCCACCTGAGCGGCCTGTTTATTGTTTTGTTGAGTGGATTTAAAAGTCATAGCTAAATTATTAAATCGTAAAATATGACAATGAAGCCAAAATATATAGAAAAAAGTCTTTCAAATTTAATGTAACAACGACCTTGAAGGATATGAAGAGACAATGTCTCACAGACGACACGACGTACTTAAGGAACCTCCCCAACTACAAAACTCAAAAGTTTACTGAGAACACATGTTTCGGCGAGCCTTGGGTCTACCAGATTACTTCAGGAAGCGATAAACCAGAGTGGCGTCGTTACAGGCGTTCAGGAGGACGCGCGCCAGAGCAAGCTTAATTATTAGTGCACGACAAGGGCCAGAAGACCATTACCCGGATTGCTTGAATGCTCGGCTGGACTGTAGCAGTTCAGGGGTTGTACTGACTGGTACCGTGCGCTAAGGAGCAGTCTACCTACTCTTCTTGGCAGGGAATCAATATTACTGGCCTGCTTAAGCCTTCGTAATTTACTGTAGCTCACAGAACACAATAGGTCGCTCCGTGGGACACAGAATTCGGCTAAATTTGCTCAAGTCACACAATGACCGGGTCATTTGCCCCATGTATGCCTCTTCATTATTCACAGCCAACATCACAAGCCCAAGACCACGACATGACATAATAATGCAGTTCCCACGTCATTACAACCAGGAGATTCATAATTCACAATTCGCATCCACGGGGGACAGACGTAATTATGAAGCTGATAGTGGCGCCACCTTTTGTGAAAGTCACGTCTCACTGCTTCGTTCTCGAGAGCCCGCCGATGTACCCTGCCGTGAGTCAGCTGGAATTTCCTGAAAGTTCATTTTAATATTATTGTCCGAGCTACCTCTCACCTCCCTTGATGCCTTCCGACTAAACGTTTTGTTAATGTACGCCTTTCTTGTGCCTAGAACTGCACGACCACTCCACGCAGGCAGGCAACACACGTGGGTATCTGCACATTCGAACACTGGGATCGTGGGTTCGAATCCGACGGGTCATGGTAGAGAATCTTGATTGAACTGGGCATCCCTGACGCAACCCGCAAGACTTCTCATTACACAAAGTGAGAGCAAAGCGAGGCGAAGGCCTGGCCGCTTCGTCTGCGACACAACAGCACCGAAGAACCCACGGCCAGCCAACAGCTCGTCTCATTGGCTACAATCGATTTTCAGACCACAGGTACGTCACTCCTGCGTCATACCCGTGAGGTCCCGTGTTCGATTCTTGCCCAAAGTTTCCTTCGTCTCCTAAACAAAACAATGAGTTATCTTAAAGTAGGCCACGACCACTTCTATACAGTAGATGATCTTTCCCTCACGCGACTGTACACAACGGCAATGTTAGCCGAGGCGAGTGCGAACTCAGTTCCGTGGTCTTAGGCTTTAAGCACACGATCTCGATTCCTGGCAAAACTACGGTAATCTGGGTTACCAGTCACATGTAACATTAATGTTACACAATGTTGGAGGACGAGACGGACGATTATGTCCCTGCGAAACTTTCAGACCCCTTGCAAGTTCGGCGTCGACGTCGCGACGCACATGGAGTGCTGAAAATGTACACGTATAAGCGGGTAAGCACACAGAAGGGTCTCGGGGCTGCCAACACAACGGAACATAATCGTATTTACCCAAGTACAGGCGACACATGACAGTCGCTGTGATTTTACGCTAACTGCCTGAGCTGTTCGCGGCTTCGAACAGGTTCTGGGACACGACGCCCGTCTCGGCTGTATTTCTCGTCTTCCGGATTCATTCCGCGTGCCGGCCGACCGGCCGTCCTCTGTCGCCAGCAGCCCTGATACATAATCCATCAGATCAGAAAGAGACGGTCTGTGTAATCTCAATGGCCACTGAAGGAACTCTCGGAATAAACTTCCATTTTTCACTGACAGGTCCATTTACTTGGGCAATCGGGTCGAGAGGATGAAACCATTCACACGCGATACAATGAAGCCGACGCCAGATGTGGGAAACGAGTTCTTCAGCTTCCTCAAAAGAAGTTTCCCACCTCCCGCCGCCTTGTGTTGCATTATCGAAGAGGAAAGTTTTCAGACGTTTTGGAAAACTCGCTGTTTCTGTTTCGGGCTTGAAGAAAAGAGGAACTGAACAGTAAATTTCCCTGAGGCATTTTCCCCCTTTCGTCCGTTCTCTGAGAAAGAAGGCGTCAAAACACCGAAACTTCGTAGCAGGAACTTCATTGGCCTCTGCGTTTTTTTTTAATATTCGTGTAAACTTACGCTTACAGTAAGAAAGCGCAGGCAAGAGGACACAATGTCATTACAAGCAAAGGCGTGGCCAATGACGGATTTCATTTCGGAGAACGCGAAAAGCAAGCGTCATTAAACAAGTACGTGTGCACTATTCCAATCGCCAAATTACGTCTTTTTCAATCGAGTCTTGTAACAAATACAATTTCTGTGGCATTTCAGGCTGAAAGTGCGCTGTTAAATATTCGTTCGTTACAGGAAAAACATTACAACGAAGAAGAAGACGGATCTGTTCTGGGCGGAGGGCCGTCAGCTGTCATATGTGATTGATGCGTTGCCACAAACACCGCAGTTGAAAGAGCAGTCTGTGGTCTCAACACTTGCCTTCACTTCTGTGACACACTCGCTATTCCTGAAATGCTTCTAAGCACCCAAAAGGGTCACGAGACGAACTCCTCTTTCCGTGAGCTGACTGAGTGCATCTTCCTGGAATCGAACTAGCCAAGTTAATTCTCGTGCTGAACAAACTTCCGTACTCTGTTGGGGGAGGGCCAGAGGTCAAATTATGAAGTGGACGCCCCAGCTTTTCAATGTTGGTCGAATGTTACACATAAGGAAGCACGCATGGTGATACAAGAAATACGTATGCAATTTTGGTGGGGAAATCTAAAGGAGGAAGCGATTTGAGAGACTCAGAATGGGAACAATTTTGAAGACGTAAAGAGTTTCGTTAAAATATGAAGCTCCTAGATCAGTTTAATCGCTAATAAAAATCGTGAGGTTAATTAAAAATATTTACAAAAAACAAATGTGCTATGACGTCACAAATTCTCCCTCGTACTTCGTGCTCTGTACCAACGAAGTGTCATCATGTTCCCATTTGCGGGCCTGATAAGCAGAAGAGATTGAATCTGAGAAAGCCAAAGCAGAGCATCTTGAAGTAAAAGAGCATAATCTAAGGCGTGGAGTTGCCAGAACACATCTGTTGCACTATAAGAAACTCCAAGAGTTTGGAGGGGCGGGACTTTGTAACAACAGGGTGTTCCGTCGCGTGACGCTCAACAGGTGAAAAATATTGCAGACGCCCAGGGCTCTGCGTCTAAACAACTAGAGCCCGAGGAAAACTCTTTTGAGCAAGCAAAAATTCACAGGCGTTCTTTACGCCACGCAATGCGTATCTCACTTAACACAACACACACAAGAAACTGCAATTAACAACGAAAGAGGCGTCCATTTGCTAACCGAATTTCGAGTATTTGTACTGCCAAGTGAACAAAAGATGTCACTTCATGGAGCAGGTCGGGTCGGGACATGAGTCAGTCACTTACCTCGTTTTTTTCCAGCGAACATCCCGAAGTGATTCCTCTGAAGGTGCTGAATCGGGGACGACTCCACAAGTCAGACAGTCACTTCACTTCACTTCACTTCACTTCACTTCACTTCACTTCACAGCATCTCTCTCGACCGAATTATCAATCGCGCCCGCTTCGGCGTAATCGCCATGGCAACGGCTGAAGCCACTTGGGCACTCAACATCTCCGACCGTCACTTAATTCGGTGGACAGCAGAACGCCACATGATTCATGCCTACGTCACACGACGAATCAGTTCATTAAACAGACGAAGACGCTTATTAATGACTACGCAAACAATTAATAAACGCCGCCTACAGACTCAGGCAAGCTTTTCTGTAATCTTTGCGACTGGGCACACCTCAGCGTGGCTTTCGCACAGAGAAACGGGCGATGTATTAATTTTTGCGACAAGCCCTTCTCAGGTAAACGGACTGAGGTCTCGCCTCACGTTCTACCGGACTACACTGAATTCGCCAAGCACCATTTAAGTGACCCCACAACCGAATTTAATCGAAATCCGCCAAGCAACTTAGACAATAAAACCGCGTGTCGGACTGAATGCTTCCCGACGTGAGTTAATTTTATAGACAAAACTTAAAACTTAAAACAAAAAACAGCACGGAGTGCCGGACCCGATGAAGATGAAGCCAGGAAGTGCATGCCTGAACGCACAGGAAACTAGCAAAGAAACTTAAATAAAGCGCCGATCACCCTTCTAGGGGCACGCTGACCTGCATTCTGTCTTCACGGCCACTCGTCTCAACGAACTTCACTTTAGGCCTGCAACTTGACTGATGGTTCGTAAGAACTATTTCTGGACCTTCCTTTCGTGTTTAAGTTGAAATGACGCAGGAGCTCAATTGCTGCCCGGGGTGAAAGTCGTACTACCGGGTGGAGTAGCCGTCCAGCGGGCAGCAGACCACTCGCTGCCCTTCGGAAAGTGTTTTCTGAATCACTACAAATGTTAGTTGCATCGCGCACGGAGTTGGTCTAAAACATAATTAATTTCAAATACCATTAAGCCTCCCTCATAATTTTAACTCACCTGTGAAACGCGGATTACTTAATGACTTCCAATTTGAAACCGCATCTGAAAAAACCGCAGAACAGCTTCAGAAACGCTACACCCAATAAAGATCGGCTAACTTCGGTACAGCGGGGAAGCGCGGGTAGAATTTCTTCGGCAAGGGCGCTACAAACGTAAGTTCGGTACAGATAAGTTCCTTCGCAGCATCACACTGAAGTTTCTAATCAGTTATCTTATGACGGCCCAAAAATATGTGGGAACTAATTATGACTGAATTGTTGTTCTGCAAATCTGAACAGATCCAGCGATTTCGGCGTTCGGCGCAGATCTAACAGCCCGAACGGTTTCCGCACTGCGGTACAGGAAGGAAACGGAATTTCTACTGTACTATTTTTCCGAATTATCTTAATGGCTGACGAAATTACGCTGGCCATTTGGGTCGCCAACCTTCGCAGGAAGACGGCGTAATAATAAGAAGAAGAAACACTTCGACGTTTAATGTAGATTCTTTGACTTGAAATGATCAGAAAGCGAAAGATTTGTTGCTCTGATTCGTCTTCAGTTGTCCGCGCCCTTTCAACTGCTCCGCAAACCGACCGGCTAACACGAAACTGCGCATCGTAACTTAGAAAAACCTTAAACTGTCCGCCAGTTTTATGGTTGGCGTTTTTTACAATTACGTACAAAACACGGTTCGTTTGTCAAAACTGCGTGATGGCGACTGTGGAGTGCGACAGCTTCAAAGCGCAAATCTTTTGTAATTCAACAACACCGCACTATCAAAAATGAAATAAAAACACCGCAGTTGAAGAAGATTTTTGCGCATTTCAATTCGATGCCACTTTCAAGAATTCAACACTGGCATTTGCGCAGTCAATTTATGTTGTGCTTGGAAGAAATGCCATCGCATTTAAACCGCGGGCCGAGTGTGGCTCGCAGAGACAGAAATTAACAGAAATCCTTTCTTTCTGGGCGCTATCGTAAGCCAGCTGAATCCAGGCCCACGTCCCCAAGAGTTTTTATTATGTCGCACTTATCACAAATTCACTTCTAAAGCAATTCGAATTAAGTTACGATATGCGCATTGATTATTTCGTCTAACCTTGTGAGGCCACCGCATCTGACTTCCGTTCTGGGCAGTTTTGTCAGATCTCATAATTCTGGGCGCGGGAAGACAGTCGAATCTTCGTGTCTTTCGAGTTCGTCACCCGTTAACACCACAGCACCACGACCGTCGGCCTACCAGCAGCTGGCGCACCACGTGACTGCCAGGCGAGCGGCGAAGGAACTACTGGAGGGGATTGGAAGTAGACCGCGAGTTCGGACGACGACTCGCCCACCAGACGCGAGGAATAAGCGAATGCCGATCGCCGCAACTTCATCTTCCGGAAAACAAAAATGAACTTTCCACTGTTTACATCGTAAACAATCGACAATATTCGAGTATTTAGGCCTTCATTAAATTTTATTATTGACAGCAGAAACGTTTTCGCATGTCTGTACGGATTTCAGGTTCTCACGGCGGCGAATATGAAGATGCCTGTATTTCGCGAGTAGTCTCACGTTTCAGATGCGCTTACTGCCTCCATCACCAGGGCGATCAGTGTCCTTATGATGGAGGCAGTATGCACCTCTCTGCACCTTCATACCTCCGTTCGCGTTCCGTCACTTCTAACAGTTATTCCTGCAACGCTGACGGCGAAGCCACAATCAACTTGTACTACATCGAAGTTAAAGTGAGGTTGGGAGTGACGTGTTCCTCCGAAACGTAAGCACGTGATGTGGCCCGCAAGAATCGAACGTCAAGGCCACTGACGTACGAACAATAACAGAGCACGCATCTGTAAATCACGAGTACACCCTTCAGCCATCAGGCAAGGTTCAATGCTTTCGCGTTCAACATTGCGTGGGCGGAAACACCAACATGTGCGTTGGTTGAGTCTACAAAGCTCATTATTAGCCGATAAATGGCCGGGAGCCAAGGAAAAGTTGAGTTACATTTGCTTTTAATTCGTCAGCTTCCTTCCAGGCAATTACGAATCCGTTCCTCAACAACGGAGTCAGAGGCAGAGATAACATGAAACGGTCACTCTGAGGGAGCTCTCTGACTCGCGCCAACTATAAAAACCAC
Source organism: Zootermopsis nevadensis (assembly GCF_977971745.1). Lineage (NCBI taxonomy): Eukaryota > Metazoa > Arthropoda > Insecta > Blattodea > Termopsidae > Zootermopsis > Zootermopsis nevadensis. Next base: position 4,149,201 of record NW_028259164.1, on the reverse strand, counting down.
GCTGCACAGAAATGCAGTGCGTTGTTTCAAATTTCTGTACACTGTTTAAGGAGACTGGGTATTAAATGCAAATTGAAATGCGTATGACTTATGAGAGCTGAACATTCAATATAAAACTTACTCACTCAATTTACTTAACTGCATTTAACACAGTTGGTAGAACTGCTCGAGTACACGCAAGAAAATTATATTTTGGTTGACCAGCGGCCACCTGACACGATAATTTCAGCACGATAATCTCGTCTTCGGCAAGTTTCGAAAATAAACGTACGCACAGCAAACAACAACGCAAGGTCTCGTGAAATACGCACTTATGAAACATTCTGTGTAACGGTTCTGCACGTAAATTGATAACAGCTGAAGATGCATGCGCGCATTACATGAACCAATTTCCCTAGGAAACAGATCGTGGTCAGGAGGTTATAAGAACACATAACAACTGCAACTAACACGACCTCGTTGCCTGGCGACTAGTCCATCACCACGCTGTAGACGCAGGCCACCCAGCGGCAGAACTACGTGGGATCCGGGTAAATTGCTAACTGTTGAATGCAACCCGCATCGCGACCCCTGGACCGTAACCGAACACTTACGATCTCTTCCGAACAACCCCGAATGAAATTACACACATGCAAACCTCTGATACGGGTTACTTTTAGAATGTACATGTGAATCACAAGGTAATCCAACGCACGCTGTTTTTCAACTGTTTCTTATTACAAATATCAAGGCACATTTACTCCGAGGTCAGCGAAATGGCGAATCACTATCATTTTGTCCACCAAGAATTTGACGTGAAGACTGAACCCGGGTCTGCGCGTCGCCAATGCATCGTCTGGTCGTCTGACCTGTGGCACAGCTGAAATGTGACAATAGTGCCGCTGGGACTCGACCTCTGAACCGTTGGCTTGGGTCAGAAGGACTTGGAAGCCGCCGCTCCGCACTCGCGGCTTTTCTGTGAACGGGAGGTCCATCGCGTAGTGACAGAATTACGACTAAGCCCTTTGCACTGGTTCGTGTCAACCGGAAATGAGTCCCGAAATGCATTCCGCAGCCTTAACTGAGCCAGTTTCTAAGCAACATCAAAAACTACTGAAGCTGGTCCGTCGAGAGTGAACATCCATTGTTCTGAGAGTAACGCGCCCCGTGCAAATCAATAGCGCACGCAAGGCATAAGACGAGCGAACAGGAGCCATAAATATGGACGCATCGGGGGAGGGGGAGGGCGGGCTCCCGTGATGCTTTCTGCGATTTTCAGTACAGCCACTGCATTGCAAAACTGCCGTAAAATTTACCTTCTCTCCGAGTACCCGCACTTTTAGGATTGCACACGTTCACTACGAACAAAGGAGAGAATAAATAAGCTAACAGAGATCGGTTCAGCATCCCCTGATTTAGTAATTGTCCTTCTGCGGGGTTAGAGTATCTTCTCGGGCTTTCCTTTAATAGAAATATCTATTTTAAACGACGTAAACATTTAATCAGAAGCTGAAGGAAAGAACCCGCTCGCTAGACCTCATCGTAAATGGAAGGGTAATATACACGAAATGGTTAAGAAATGTGGTGGAGTGGATTAATCTGGCTCAGGACAGAGACCTGTTGTCTGGCTCGCGTTGTACTTCTGTTTGCCAGACGCTGAGTGCCCTGCCATGTTCAGCAGGTGGACTATCTGTGGGTTTTTCAGGCGGCTAATATTGATCTTCGTGGCAGGTAGCAGCGGAGGTCATGTGTCACAGTTTGCTCTTTGACTAACCTGTCGCATTCGCTCAAGACAGATCAAGTTCTGTCTCAGACAAAGTACAATCTTCACGCCAGTTCGAGCCTCGGTCACTAACAGCGGTCGGAGAAGGTAAATAGATCATGACACAGACGGACAGATGCTTTAGCCGATGTCAAATAAATACGGCGTGTGCGAGTGTGCGTACTGAATTCAACTGGCTCTCGGCAGGAACCAGTGGCGGGCTCTTGTGGACACGGCAACAAACATTCGCTCCATAAAGCAAAGGGCGAGCGACTATAAACTTGTCTGTACATGGTATTGATGTTTAAGAGCTCTATAAATACAAGTTAAACGCCGTTCTGAGTTCCTCAGCCGTCGACGAAAAATATAAAATGAATAATAACCTTGCCTAAAATTACCACGTAAAGAGTCAGAGAGAAGAAAAAATGAAGACAAATTCACCGATCGCGTGATAAATTGGTGGGAATGGCAACATCACCATCGACCTGCACAGCATCTGCGTGCAGAAACGGACCGCGGTGACTGCGTCCGACTCACTGAGCGGAATAAATTAATTCGCGATTTTCGAAAAATGCTGCACGCACGGACAAGAAACTTTGCTCCTGTGAAAATATTAAACTCGTCACATGGCATTTCTGAAAGGCGAGAAATTCGTCTGCACAGCCAAGCGTTGAGACAGCAATGCTCTGATTTCTGTCAGGATCTGGTCGTCAGCAGACACGGACACTTCAGCCCAATAGACAAATCAATTCGTCGGCAGTTACAGGAGCACATCCCACGTGACCTCAAATGACAGAGCACGGGCTCACAACGGAGCAACTGGCTGGACAGTACTTCGATTGCATGCCTCTACGAGCGCTGAGTGGTGAAAGGAGTTCCGTGCCTCTTTTCACAAACACAAGATGCATTCCTTCCTATTACATGTCATACGCGGATTAAACACGAAAACGTAAACTGCTATGAAAATAAGAAGGCAACTTCGTAGGTTAGTTTCTAAGCGAACTCTGACGGCAAAGCAGTGAACACTTCGTGCAGCCACGACTGAAGATGCCGACGGGAGGCGTACGTTTGAAACTGAGTTGAAACGTCCGATTCTAACAAAACAAAAATGAGGCGACGATGCAAAAATAAATAATGTCTTGAGAGTTCTGTACTTCAATATTTGGTTGTCGCTGTGAATGTAGAGACCAAAACTGTGGCGCTGTTAAGTGTTTAATCCTGGAACCAATTCCGCTGATATTTGGTCTCCCGGTGACATCTCTAATTCATTCTCAGTGTCACGGGTTACTGGCACATCTGCGTGCGTCGACATCCGATGGATTTCCGTCTCTCACAATAACACACTTCGCTTCTTCCGATTTTAGAGTAGATCACATTTCTCCTTCCAGCCGTTTCCCACGGCGCCGCTGGGAACGCTCACTTCGATGCAGCTGTTCGTTACACAGCCATCAACCTCAGGTTGACTGGTCCATATTTTCTTAAAACAAACAATGAAGAATCGGCTAGATTCTATGCGACTTTGGGACTGTAAGCAACCGAGGGGTTACCTGAGGGAGAAAAACACGAAAAATTCGCATACCCTGTGCTGGAAGAGATCAATATATTCACATTTGTCAAATCGCGGACCACCGTTCATTTGTGCTGTTGTGCGACCCGGGGCAGGTCTCGACGACACGAAAAGTGGGTGGATGGTCGGGCGAAACAAAAGCTCTGGGTTGCGGCCAGTTCAAAGGGTGGCTGGCGCATCCTATTAAAAAGGAACCACAATGCTCTTCGGGCAAAAACAGGCCGGCCACTAACAACAAACGATCGATCGATCGATCGATCGATAATCGTTCCAACAATCACTCGATGAAATGAAGCGGTGTTACCAACTCCAGTACTCTTGGTAATAGCTTCTGGGCAGTGACCAACTGACGAGGTTAATTCTTACGTTATTAAACGACTATGTTTCGACTGCAGAGATTATGTCGGTCCAACAACACATAAACAGACCTACTCGCAGTTAGAAAAAGTGAATTTATCAGCGATAAAAGGAATTAGAAATTTAAGTATTTCCATACAGCTTATTTTATGGAAAAATCCGGCGACGAACGGATACTTCAGCTGGCCCAGTGTAACACGAGAAAAAAGTCTTCCTAGCAGTGTCATGTAGTAAACATTAGAAGCACATTTACGGCCAATCAGTTCCTACAGGCTGAACAGTCTGACGTGTTTCCCCTCAGACCGCTGCAACCTGATTTACTTTGCAGATGACGTCTGTTACAGCAAACATCACGAGATAAAGAAAGCTGAATACTGCACCATCACGACAGAGCGAAGTTGAGACATGGCTCCAAGTAATCTTAATATGGGTGAGAAGGCAGCTTCACGTTCCAGCCGCTGCACGCGCCGGTTACCAGTGGTGGGCCCCACAGTGGCGAAAACGAATAACCTCTGCCCGTGCTTGGAATCGAATCCCTGTCGCCGGGTCATTGCACCGACCGAGCTATCTCGCTTTGCACAAGCTCGAGTTAATTTTGAAGGTTCAGGGCATAACGCGCCCTTTCTTGTAAGACTGTACGCGCTTAATGTCATACGCCGTGAATGTACAGAGTACAGAAATGTCCAAGATGTGAGCAGCACGAAGTCGTCACTGGTATGCAGAAGTGGCGGCAAAGTTCCACGCTAAAATTAACAGAAACGGACTGCGATGAAATGTCTCAGAACGTGAGAAAGAGCTCCGAAGTGGGAGGCAGTGCCTCAGTCAGACTTCCTCCCACGGCATCGCCCTGAAGAACAGAGCCTTGGGGGGGGGGGGGGAATATGGACAAAACCGCGGAACGAGGAAGTTCCCATGATAATTTATAAACTAGACAGAATTTTATTCCTGTGACCAAACCGAGGAGGACGACGAGACCCGATCATGAGGCAGGTAAAGGTCTACAGCCACGTGCAACGGATTTGTCTGGTCGAACAACAGAAATGAACGTCAGGGAATTTCTTGAGTAGCTGCAATTTGCTGTTTGTTTACAGCTCCTGTGCCCTGAGGACGTCTGTCTATGTTCAGTCTAGAGCAGGGACCGGCAAACACCCCCCCCCCCCCCCCCCAATGACACTGTCTTCGGATATCGTCAGCAAGACGGCCTTTCGCTGTCTTCTGTTTCCCCGTGAGTGGCGTAAGAATACATTTCCAGAAACGCACGGGGGTCTCAGTAGACGCATTTAACACGCCCACTGGCGTGGCGCACTCCAGACCCCTTGACCAGACTTACAGCAGGGCAGTTTAACTTCCCTTTCTGCTGGCCTAATTCTTGACGGCGACGGAAGTTTCATCAAACTTCCCCTTTGCCTGTTCGATAGTTAAGCAATTCCTGTGTTGCTTACACGCCGGCAACTGTCTTGATTGTGTAGTTTCGCGGAGCGCCGACAGGTTACTCTCACGCGTCCAGCCCAATACACCAGTCCAACTGACACCGTCTAACCGGTGACATTCGTATCAATCAAACAGACATCATGAGTGAATCAGCAGCTCAGGTTGGGTGCCCGCCAGCTAAACCACAGGCGTTGAACGAACTCAGCTACAAAGAACTCCAAAACATGTGCATGGGTTTTAACCTGCCAGCAAATCTGAAGGTAAGACGTAATTTGCCGCATTTGTCAAATTCAAGTTGGTTTTATTCGGAGGCTTTGTTTGTAACCTTGGAGCACGTCGAACTGAAGCAGATACCTCGTAACTTCATTTGAATTGGGCCCAGCTCACCGACCGAGTTTAACTGTCCAAGTAATGTCCTGCTTAAACAGGGGTGGAAACCTCTGCTTCGGATTAATGTCTTCTTGGGTCACGAAATGTCAAGACTGCAGACTAACCTAACCTAAAACGTGTCTTTCTGTGCATCTTAAAACTAACGACGCTGACGGAGATGGGCGACAAAAAGACAAAGTTTCGGGTTTAATTTTGTTCGACAGCCATCTTATAAGACGATCTGCCTTCACGTGTTGCGAAATGCCGTGTTCTCCTCCAGTACACCGAACACGAGAGCATTGGGGCTATAAAATCACTGATAGGGCTTCAGGCCCGCAGGGAACTGATGAGAAATACATACAAAATGTTACTGTAAAGCGATCAATTCTGAGACCGAGGTGTAGTTGGCAGGATAATATTAAGACGGGTTTTTAATGTAAAAGTGTGGACTAGATTTATCAGGCTAAGATTTGGGTCCGGGAGTAGGCTTTTAAGCACAAACTAGTGAGCCGGAACAACTATCAGCTTCTGTTCCAGGTGCCGGTCTGCCTTGCGTACAGATGTCTTCCTATAAGAGAGTGGTCCATTTGTACAAATGCTCCACTGGTATAAACGAGAATATTAGAATCGGGAAGGAACTGGAATCAAGATCAAAACAAAGTCCGTACAATTCACGGGCTACCTCTGCAAAATCTCGATCAGTTGGTCCTTACACCAGGAAAGTTTGCAGATGCAACTTCCTACTAAATTACGTATTTCCACAACAAAATTCGGAAACTGGCTAGGGCCAACTGGTTCAACCTGAACCAATTTACTACTTAGCATCGAGAATTTTACTTGAAACTTCGAGACAAGGATGCCATGTTGATGCGTGTTAAACGACGTCTAGTACACGTTGTACTGTCTGTTGCATCTTTCGGGCTGACGAGGTGGACTTGTGACCTTGTTGCACAGCCACACTCTCTCTCAGAGTTTCCTCTGCTGTTCGTCTCCGGCCGCATGTCCTGTCCGGACTACTTTGCCCTTGCTTCTGACACGTGGACCAGCTTTTCTCGAACATTCTGGCTGTCTCATCGATGTTTTGCTTCAAGTGAGGAACAAATTTCCTTTCCGGTGAAATGTGAGGAGGGCGGGGCCGGGCGGTAACAAATTCGAGTGTGGGATACGAAACTGGCGAGGTAACATCTAGATTAATGAGGGAGATAAGAAATGAGTACAAAGTTTCCTGGACAGGAAATCTTAGATAAGGAGACTGAGACATTCATGGGATGATAATATTAAAATGCATTTTAAATAAATAGTCTGCAAGGGTGTGGGCTGGGTTTATGTGACTCAGGACAGACGCAAGTGGCGGGCTCCTGTACGGGTCTCATAATAGACGACTATCAGCTTCTCCGATTTGTGTGTCGCACAGCACTCCCAGATGCTGAGGATGCTGGAGGCGCGCAATGCCGGCGACGAGGCGACCATTCACGCGATCCTGACGGAATACCGCGAGCAGAGGTGCAAGCGCCGCCCCAAGAGCACCCTTCCTCCGGGTAGCCGCCCGGAGCAGACGGAACAGAAAACGAAGCGGCGCAGGTTGTCAACCGCGAACCGGCACCAAGACTATTGCTACGTCTTCCCGCAGGTAAATGAAACGACCCGACGTTCTTGATTGTCCGGAAGACGGAGAGCGATTCACGACTTTCTTCCTTTTTTGTCACTGAGTAGCAGACAGCAAGCGGCCAGTTCTGGACATCGGAACTTCCGCCGGAGTCCAGACACCAGAGCGACGACAGCGCTCAGCTGAGGGCTGTGGACACAAGTGGACTGGAAACGATGAAACTGGTACGGCTTCAATATTCCTAATACTAGGCTAAGAAGGACCACAGTCCTCTAAGTAGTTTCGACCCTAAAGATGGGGCGTCACGTTCCTCCGAAACGTCGGTACCGCGTACAAGACAACATGGCGTCACAATCCAAGTTTTCCTCAGACCTCGCACGCCGTCAATTAGCTAATCGTTTAAAATACACTCTTACGAGATAGGCGGCTGTAATCGTCGGCTTTTCTACACCGCGTGGCCATGTAAGCGGTTGCGAGGAACCTGCTGTCTACATATTTAGTGTGGAAATAGAGGGGTCACAGTCAACTGCGCATGTCGCAAACGGAAACAAGTAACCGGTTCCTTGGTTAACGTCTGCAGGTGATGGAAGCTACCGCCACCCGCCGGGAGGTGTCAGCACCTGAGCTGACTGTCCACCGTCCTCAGCCGCTGCTACGCACCCTGCTGCAGGAAGGCCCCGGGCCGAGGTGGGTACGGGTGTGAAACTCGGTCAGAGCCCCTGACGAAAGTTCAGAGAGGCGCTGTAATAGTCGCATAATGAGGAGCTTTGTAGTTTGTTCACTTCACAGAATATTGTTACGGTTCTCATGCATGCATTCACACATTCTCTCGTAAGTGACTGCTGATAAGTTGCTGGATGAAGCTACGGTTACGAATTAACGGAGGCAATTGTTCGGAACAGCAGCGCCACAGAGACCATAGTCGGGGCAGAATCACCCGCACCGCAGAGTTTCTACGGCGGGCACGCGACGTGGCCCGTGTACTTGGACATGCAAAGGGCTGACCCTCCGACATACATTCCCGACGCCACCACGACGCCTCACATATTCCGGCCAGTTCTGTTTGATCCTGGGATGGACTCGACTCGTCTTCTCGACCTGAACCAGCCCTGCAGCTACTCTGTCCCACTGGAACAGGTAACACCCACGACACTTGAATCTCCGTTCTCTGTGCCACAGTATGACGAGGTTTAGAATGAAACGCTTCGTTTGCAGGCCGAAGATCTGTCAATTGGACGTCACCCACCCGTAATTCCACCTTGTCACCTAGAGCCGCCCCAGACGTTCCCCGCATTCTATCCGGAGCGCGTAAACCCACAGTCGCTCCGGTACAGTCACTCGCCGAAGTCGACAGCGGCTGTCACTCAGCCGGATCACGGGACCAAGTGCAGCAGAAGAGGGGACAATCCGCCGCCCCTGGAGCTCGTGCTGAACGTCAAGAGCGACTACCACGCCTCAGAGGCGCCGATGCCGACGTTCTGGAAGTCGGCGACCACAACCACCCACCAGTGCTACAGGTCTCCCGTGTGCTCGGCCACGTAAGTAAGGCGCGTCCGGGGAGACCGGAGGCTGTCGTACTCCCTGTCTCTGCACGCCACCGGGCATTGCCGCGACTTCGGGAGATTTGGTTGTGCGAACTTCTAACGATTATTTATTTACCTGAGCACGTTTAAAAATTTAGGCATCAATTAAACACTTGCAGCGGAGAATTCCTTGTCGCTTACATTAGTTTGTTGTCAGTCGCAAACGCAGTCTTGTAATTCGTTCCAGGGCAATTTCTGCGCCCAGGGAAATGGCAGAAAACGCTGTGGGGCAGGAGGAAGTGCCCGGCGCAGCTGAGGAGCCGTGGTGGGGTGCTGGAAACGACGGCGCCCACCAGGTGCAGCGGACAGCCGCCAGCTTCCCGGAGTTTCGCCAGAACGACCAACTGTCGTACCCACTCATATACAGCTACTTGGCGTCCACCGACGAAGAAGTAGGCTCAATGTCATGAACCGCCTTATGTCTTGACCAGCTGAGAGACTATCAGCTTGCACATTGCTTTTTCTTTTCGCAGCTTCAGCAAGAGACCGAGGGTCGACGCGGCTTGGGCTGGCCCCTCGAAGCTCAGCACCGACCCCAGGCAATGAGTTCGCCGAATGACGCAACATCGCACGTCGTGGACGGCGGCACCAGCCTCTTCCCGGCAGTTTCCGAAGACCCGCAGTTACGTGACGCCATGTTCGAAATCATTCAAGACGAACATCGCTCGGTAAGAATTCGCACACGTCAACAACTACGACGTAAAAATAAATTAAAGGTAGAGGAGGCATCGCTCCGCGTGTTCTTGGCTCCGGCCACTTTACCCCAGAATCCATTTGCTCCAGCGCCAGCCTCCAGTCGCGCAGTGTTGCCGCTACCAGAGACACGGGTGCAGGACAGCGGGTCTCGAACCCAGCGACCTGCAGCAACACGAGAAGGTCTGCACCTACCAGACCGTGCAGTGCTACAACCAGTGTGCCTGGAGCGGACGCCTGAAACACCTCTCCGCGCACCTACGTGAGGTATGGTGAGGATAATATTAAAGTGGTTTTAAAGAAATGAGGTATGCACTGGATTAAACTGGCTCAGGATAGGACGCAATGCCGTGCTTGTGTAAAGACAGTTGTAAATCTTAGGGTTGCATAAAAGACGGGGAATTGCTGTACCGGCTAAGTGACTATCAGCTTCACCAAGGACTCTACTCGTATCGTACGTCTGCAATATTTTAAATTGGTGAGAAATTAGTTCGCTAATGACACACCTGGTAGAAATTATGTACCAGACAATTAGCAGCATTTACGAGTGTTTAATTAAATTCGTGTATTAATGAGGAACCAGCTTTATATCGACTTGGCTTTCGTTTAAATCATTGTGGACCGACAGTGAAGACGCAGACCCAGCAAAATCGAAGTCCGCTCGAACTTTTGTATTGCCCTCAGGTTCACAGGAAAGAAATCTCGCGCCGGGCCGAAGCCAGCCACACGATCCCGCTGCACGAAGTCCGGGCCCTCCAGAAGATGTCGTTTCTGAGGGAGGTGAAGCGAAGGCTCTTCGTCATCACGATCCACTGCCACGGACACCTTCTGTACGCGACGATCCAGGTGAGGACCCAGGGACGAAGCCGTGTACAGACTCGAAGGTGGATACCAACGTTTCGGAGAAAAAGTCTGCCCCTTCTTCAGGGCATGCTGTAGGTTTTGTTGCACGGTCCTCTTCCTCGGAGGATTCACGATCACATTTTGATAAATGCGAAAAGGAAAAATTCGTAAGGCGAAAAAACGGTGGGTTTTATTCAGTATTTAGCATGACAGAAAAGCTGAGTTCTGTTTTGGCCCCAAGTCACGCTAAAGTTTAAGAGGATAATATTAAAATGGTTTCTGTTGCGTCGAAAGCGATACGCCGGGCTTCAATCACACGACCTCTGTCTGTCTCGCAGTTCGTCCCGTCGTGGAAGCCGGACAGCGTGTCGCTCGTGAAGGCGTCGCTGGAGGTCGTGGGTCAGGACGGCCGCCCTCACTCCTGGCGGGGCAAAGTGCGGCCCGTGTACGAGTCCCTGTCCACCCTGTGGGCCACCGACCAGTGCCTCACCGTCGACCCAGCGGCCATCGGGGCTTTTGCGGGGGCCAACATAATCCTACACACGAAGATCACGGCCTACGGCCCTGGCTCGACGTAGGCGCGGCCACAAAATGTTTGTGTTAAGAAGAAGAAGATTTACTTAATTTGATTTGTTGCTATTGACAGCAAATGTCAAAATAGTTTATGTTACTTTGAAGTCAAAACGTAATTTCTGTAATCTGCAGCGAAACTTCGCGTAAGTCGTCAGCATTCCTTGACGAAAATTGTCTAAAAGGAAATATCGACCTGATTAGAGCAGGAAATCTAAAAAAATTGTTTATGTTTCATAAGACTTGTTTAAAATGGTTCATACGACGATAAATATAAGAATACTTATTTGTGTCGCAAAGCTTTTTCATTTTCCTAATTGTCTTCCTGTTTTGGCGTCACGTGTACGAGGCAGCGAAGTGACGACCCACGTGTCGACCGTCGTTCGTGTTTCTTGATCCTCCCAATTAAAGATTTAAAAAATATTTAACCTTATTTCTGCAGACGCGTCCATTCAATTTCAGCGTCTCTTTTATTTTTCCTAGGGCCTTCTAGGTTAACTAATTTGACTGGTGGCCGAATTCACCGAAAATGTTGTGCATCGCCTCTCGCCATCTTGACGAGCAGAACTAAGTTATGCGACGCTAATGCTAATAACGGAGACGAATGAAGAACGTGATTCAGCGCGTTTAGGTTAAACTGTACCGGCCTGTGTTCTGTATTGATCGGAAGTGTTGAACCCTGCACAACCGCCCTCTCAGCCACGTGTGAGGAACTACGCGTTGCAGTTTCTAGTTGCACGATGCTGCCATCTGCGAGCACTCACTAGAATATTCAGAATGAATTTGCATTGTTGAAACACTTGGTGTTCGGAAAATATCGCAAATTTGTTCACTTTTGTGGCTTATGTCGGCAGCTGACACGAGGAATTGGAAAGGAAGCGGTTGTGGCCTAACATAAGGCGTTAGCCTGGAGGGACTGATAAAAACCGCGAAGAACTTCGATCAGCATAGAAAGTCTGCGGTAATCATGTATACCACCTGCACGTATACGCCTCCGGGTTCCATTTCGTTCTCAGAGAAAACAGAAACAATTTCCTTAAATTGCATTTGTGGCGGTGCTGAGTTGGGGTTTCACGGAGGTGCAAACGTCGCTTTTAAATATTTATTATTTAGACGAGTATCGCCCTTAGAAGGGTTAAGGGTCTTAAGACTCTATCGTGCGACCGTATGCCAGGAAAACTATAAACCAGGAGCTGTGATATTCTGCATAATAAATCGGCCTGGTTCATTTCAATTCACACACCTCGCTGCTTACAACTGTTTCTTTAAAACACGTACATGTCAGTTTATTTTGAAACACACTGTGACGCCAGTGGAGTGCTTGCTATTTCGTTTGATCTTAAGTAAATCTGAAAGTCATGAACCAAATTTCTGTAGACACGTCGACTGTTTCAAAGCTAATGAAGCTGCATATTTCAAAAATAACTATCCTTGGATTTCGTTAAATATTCAGTATTTCGAAAACTGTGGAAGAAAGAAGCTCCTATGCCCCCCCCCCCCCCCCCCCCCCCCCCGCTGTGCCTTAGTTTCACGGCCGAAAGACGTTTCGACACGGGCGGCGCAGGTTTCACGGGACCAGGCGTCGTGTGTCCGGCTTAATTAATGGCGCAGTTTTAAAGCTGTTATAAACTGAAGATCACAGTAGCAGATTAAATGCGGGTCCATTTCAAAGGCAGGTAACTGTAATACGCAAAAGTTATTGTATTCCAAGAATGAAAATGCTTTGTTTCGCTAATTAAAAGCTACTAGAAATGTATTCAACTGAAGAACAAATAATCCCGTGACATTCATAAAAACATTTAATTAGTGTTCACATATGAGAAGGCCCGTGGCCCCTGTTAAAGCGAGAGGGAACACTTCACATTGCATTTGTCTGTGTGCGAGGCCACGAAAAAACATCCAACGAGCAAATTTTAAACGCGAAGTAAGTTTTAAACAGAACGTCACGTGCAGGACTGACCTCACCTGTTCGCGCAAGCACGTAACTTTCGGGCAAATACAGTGGCGCCGCGTGTTCTGATCGGATGCAGAACTCGATTTGTCAATTAAAACAGGAGACACAGAAATGTTTATGTGGTAGTCCCTTTGTCTCGGAAAATGCTTCAAACAAACAAATAATCATCTTTCTTTTCTCAAATTACGAGCCTGCTCTACGTATGCTCCAAGTGCAATCCTCAAGTTTCACGTCACGTAACATTTTAAACGTGAACCCAACGCCCAACCCCCTCAAACCGGATGACCGATCAAAATTAAAACGCGAGGTACCTCCCTGTTGCGGTTAACATAATACAATTTATTAAATTAATTAAATGTTCTTGCTGGCATCTATAAAAATGTCGACAGGTGAGTGATGACGTTGTATTCAAAACTAATTGTTTCCTTGCTAAATTTTTCGCATCGGAGAAGCATTGTATCTGAGCTCATTAATTCATGTTTCAGAAATGATTGAAGATTCTACATCGAGACTCACCTTCATTAATCACCGCACAATGGCCAATTTTCCGTGAGAGAATCAAAGAATGCAATTTGAACGACAGGGCAGAAGAGGCCACTTCTATCAAGTTTCAACAGAAGAACGACTCAAAGAGACTAATTCTTATCCACGCATTAAATTCACTTTCTTTGTTCTCGTAAACAAACATTCCATTGTTTCAAACACGGCTGGAGTAAAATACTTTATTTTTCGGCGCCAAGGCGTTCCTACAACAAATAGAGCGGCGTGGCACAGAACTGCCACCTGGACGTCTTCATTACCGAGATTAACGCGACACCAGAGAAACCTCGAGAGGAATTTGTTTTCTGGACGACGTGCGCACAAAAATGCATTGATAAGTCCAGCAGTTCGTTTGTAGATGCAACAAAGCTTTTTATGATCGATTTTAACGTTCCTTTGGTGTAATAATTTTCATCTACAAGATTTTTAAAACTGGCCGTGAAGTTTGTTTTGATTTGCTGTGATTAGTCGTAGACCAGTGACTAATGAACATTCAAACATTCACCACTGGCCATTTCAAAATGGATTTAGATTTTGCTTAGAAATTTAAGCGTATCATTCGCAAAGTAAGAAGCTGTTTGTTAATGAAAATTAAATAAAGAGGAAATTGAATTATAAATGGGACAGATATCAAACCGTGTCCAATTATGAACACACGGACTGATATTCCATTAATGGAATTTACTTGTTCAGAAGCAGCGATGCAATTTTGGGGTGAGCTACCGAGCAGGGCGGGGTTCAGCCCTTCGACAAGGTTACAAACGCCAAGCAACATAGGTCGCCTTTAAATAAGGAAACAGCCGATCAGGAACAGACCGCCTTCATCCACTCGACACTCTACTGGGAAACAGCAGGCATGTCTGCACAACTGCACAACAGACGAAGCGACTTTATAATTCGGGCGTCCACAGATTCAGACGACGTCAGCTGAAGGAGCAAATGCCAAAGAGACAAGAGACAGGAGACAGACGTCGGCACTGACCTTCTCCTTTCTCGGGGTTGAACTGCTGCTTGATGTACTTGAACAGTCGCGTGGTGAAGGACTGGTGGCGGCGGGGGTGGCGATGGGGGCGGTGTCGCTGCGTGGCGCGTCCGTTGTCCTGTTTCTCGCCCTCTGCATCCTGCGTCTGCTGTTGGTCCTGCTGATTGCTTTGCGTTTCGGCACTGCCCGTGTAGTTATGCTGTGCCGCCACACTGCTGTACATGACTGGTGACCGGAACGGCCTCGGGGGCCATCGACAGACACCTGGAGCAGAGAGAGGATCGGCGCTGCAGACTCACTCGACTTCCGTCTTCGAAGTCACGTGGATTTCTTTCTGGCTCGTCTCACGACACGCGACTAACGACGCACCACAAATTTCGTCCTACTCCAAATGACGTGCATTTAAAATGCTCAGACTTACTCTTGAACAAATCTTCCTCGCTTTGCGAATAAAAATTGGTTCAGTTTCTGTCCGCGTGAGCGTGTCCTGACCCCCGCCGACGCTTACTGAGACCACGTAGCGCCTTCATGTATAAGATTTGAAGCTTTCGAGGCGACTGATTGCAACGAAGTCTTGAGGGCGTGTAGTTCCTACCCACCGTTTCGCTACTTTCTCTGCCTCCATCATCAGAGTATTCAAAAAGGAAACCACAAGAGTGAAGCGGTTACAAAAATGAACTTAATTTCGTTCTGTAAACCGATTATAAAATTTGCAAAATACGACAACGGGAGCCGAGGTCCCACCTTTTGTCACCTGCAAAGGAATTAGATCCTCAGACTTGCGCCGAACTATTTACGTGTCAAATCAGCGTCGTAGAAGCTGGGGCAGTTGCGGGCTTTAACATCCCGTGCGCCGTGAGGCATCGATAGGAAGGGATCGATTTATCTGAAAGATGAATTCGTTTCCGAATGGGAATGAATGACAGCTGTAAAACCCGTGTATATGCAGCAGAGTCTCAGGTGTTTCAACTTTATTTTTGTTGAACTGCATAAAAAGATGGTGACAATTTTTATAGCACTGCCCCTGTGCTATGCAATGCAGTCCCGCAATGCAGAGGGTAGCACCCCCCCCCCCCAAACCTCCCCAATCGCCTTTGAACTGACGCGGCGAGAACACGCTCTGTCACCTTACCGAAACAAGTTCTCATGGCACTGCCTTCCGTGATGTTACGCTTTGCAATGTGATAAAAATTTACCGACGTTTCAGAGGTGCGTACTGCCTCTATCACCTGGAACAACCTCTGAAACGTCGGTAAACTTCTACCAGAAAACACCGCGCTACATCCCACAAGACATTAATCGTCTTACCACTGAGAACTTGGAGCACGCCACTGAATTGTGTCCGACGCTAGTCCGGATGACCTGACGTGCGGTTGAGACGGTCGTGAGGCGAGGAGGGGGTTGGAAGGAATGAGGCACTCATACGATCTCTATTCGTCGGAAGAAACCATTTGTGATATGTTGGTGCAAACAATCCTGCAACGGAACTCCTGATTCATCTGGCTCAGGACAGGACCGAGTGATGACAAATCCCTGCCAACACGCCAATGAACCTCCGGGCGCAGCGAAAGGCGTGCAATTTCCTGACGAGATAGGCGGCTACCAGCTTCTCGAGCAAGTACCGTGGTGAGTGCACTCGGCAAGTAGAGACCAGTCAGGAATAACACGCACTGCGTTGGTGTAATTTCTTCATAATTAGGAAACAGAGTCTTTAGAAGCCTACCACCCTCTCATTAGGGTCGGTAATATGGTACATGGACCAACAGTTACAGCCCGTGCGCATGCGCGGACTAATTCAATAGCCAGGCAATTTAAGCACCAGGATCTGTCGCCCAAACCATCGACTTCGCATTAATCAGCGCCCCTGGAAGCTGTGGGCTAGTTTACAAAGCTCAGAAAGACCGTGGGCCTATTACGTTGGGGGCGTGGGTCGGTGTTCAGAAACGTAATGAGCGATCAGCTGTTCCACTTAATGCAGTTTCCCAACTCTGCAATTGCGGATAATGTCTGGAACGGGAACAGAGGCACAGCTGTGGCACATCTGAAGATCCGAAGCTTTGGAATAAGTACAAGGCGGCGGGGGGGGGGGGGGGACAGGTGTCTATCGGACGGGGAGGACAGCAGTTGCAGGGAAACTGGCTCCCGGCCTGGTGGAAGGAACCTAACCTGACCGGGACTTCTTCCTCGTTCCAATCTCAACGTCATATTTGACAAGACTAATACCAGAAGGTGGGAGAATAAATTTAATCTGCATAATAGATAACAGTGAATGAAAATTGTGTAACAGAAGCGGCCTTGTGCATTCCTATGAGAATCAGAGGAAAATGAAAGCAATTCCGCACGGATCAAAACGTGCACACGCGCATTGCTCCAGACTCTTAGTCGTAACTCCGCGTACGCCATTAGGGAAGCACAAAACTGCTCTGAAATTCCTATAAATGTCCGTCATATTAAAAATGTTTGAAATAAAATTTCTTTCTCGTTTTAATGAGATTATTTATTACGTTATATACCAGCTTCGTGTAAAGTCTGTCCTCCTGTCAATTTATCTCCATCCGCTTTAGCTGCGTCTTGTGAACTTCGGATGTAGGATATTCATTACGTCACTCGAGTTCGATGCTAAAGCAGACTTTTCTGAATTACTGAGTGCAGCCAGCAGCAATGTCTGCCGCCTAGGATATTTTCTGTTACCCAAGAGAGACGTTTCTTGTAAATGCAACGCAGAACGCATTCGTTTCTGTAATCCGGAGTAACTGCTGTCGGAGGCATTCAGACTAAATGAAGCAGATCGAGACGAGACTGGATCTGCTTTAAAATGTACGAACGTTTTATGGCGTCTTAAAAGAGAACTACAAACAGTCTCGGACTGCTCGCCCAAATCTCTGAGGGAGGGAGAAAAGTTTTAAAATATTCTCAGAAAACAACTTTTGGACAGCCTCGTTCGTTATATTTATTTTTGAACTGACGTACAAAATCGGTTATCGTGTATTTAATTACGTCTCTTTCACTTATTTCGCTTATTTCCACTGCCAAAAATTTTATCCTCGGTAAGGAACTGAGTTTGCGACGAAACTTTTCCTTACGAAATCATTTCTATCCACACAAACATCACAACCTGCAGTTTACTCTTGTATCCTGCAACACAGTTCGGCGTCACTTGCTTCTTAGCTCCTGTAATCGCGTACGGTCTGCAGAGAAATCATCAGCAAAGAAGCCGTAAGATCTCTTCTTACGTCGTGTCTGTGAGGTGAGAAAAATACAATGCAGTAGTAACTTTGGCCACGCGTGCGTTAAATATGTTTACCGTTGTGGAAACAAAACGTAATTTATTTATGATAGACTCGTTCCGCAACTAAAAATTTTATTTTTACAATGTTTATGTAATAAATATATCACAAAAAGTGATTTATGTAAATCGTAAACACGTCCACATTTTGCGTTTTAGACATTTTCCGCGTGCCTTGCATAATAATGGAGGACCCGCGGTTCTGAATGTAAGCCAATGACATCAACAAACGAGGTCCTCGCGAGGCGAATGCAGAATGCGAATCGACTCGCTCGTTCAGCGAAATTCAATCTGCCGCTGCCGGGCACGCCCGGCCCCGAATTCCACAGGCAATTAAAGCAAACCGTTCTCAAAATGAGAGAGTGAAAAGGCCGCCGTTTTCAATAAAACGCGGGTTTTGAGAGAATTGTCTTGACAATAAAGACGGAACTCGGTATAAGTGTCCTTCGCAGTTGGCCCTCGCCTGGCGCCGCACAATGACCAATTAATGACTGAAGCGGTTTTAAGCAACAAATCGCACTAAAATAATTACGATCGCCTGGCAACAAGATGAGACCCTGGGAGAAACGGATGACGCCGTTCGTCCGCCATGAATCCTGAGTGAATCGCGTGAAGTGGAAGGTGTCAGTAAGGCACGGGAACTGCAGATAATGTGATAATAGCACCGTCACCTGCTTGAAGGACGCCCGGACGCCCGCCCGTCGAACGAGTCGCTCGCTGTAAATTTTAATACAGAACACACAAAAGCTCTCATGATCGGGCGCCACCTGTCGCGGCGCACGCCCACGAGCGTCGTAATGCGCAGGCGCATAATCACCTAGTTCCCTTTTTTAGCTCTGGGGCCTACGACATACGTCTCTTGTACGTAACTTCAGTTCCTGGCTTTACAAACCACGTGTTCTTAGCTCGGCTTACAAAGTTCTGAGCTGGCATTCTGGACTAGTGCAGCGATGATCCTGGCCAAGAGAGAGAATTTTTGTCTTTCATAAAGCCGCCATTTTGGAACAAAAGCTGCACATAGTACTTGCCTCCATCTCAGAAGTTCGTGCGTACGTCACGAAAGCTGACCGCTATTTCGCCCGATCTGCGAGCTCACTCCCACCGTGACGACGGCTAAGGCAGTCTTCAGTTTCTGTTCCTACCACAAAGACAAAACTCGGGCTATTTTTTTAGCCTAATGGCGACAGTGATAAATGAAGGACGGCAGCGAACTGAGAATTAATTAGGATTCGAAAGCTGAAGGCTTTCGAGTTGCGTTACTAGGAGATCATTCGTCCGGTGCAGGGCGCAAGGCGGAAGACCGACCTCGGTGAAAGACCAACTAATGTTCCATGAACGTACGAGAGACTTCGTCCGGAAATTGGAGTCACTGCAATTTCAATGGACAACAGAACAATGAAGCAAGGGGGGTCCAATATGAGACAAACTCCTTTCCACATATTGGGTTCTATATTGTACCCGATGACAGAAGCTCAGACAACTTCCGAAACGTGTTTCTCGCACGTTAACGCGATCGTATTAAAGTATTGGGCAGGTTATTTAAGCGTCCCCAGTTTTTCGTCTCTTTATCCAAATTAATTTCGTGTCGGCGACTTGAAACAGACCACGGCGGCCTCCTTCCAAGTCCCTACCTATTCACCGTTCGTAGTCGTATTCAAAAACCTATGCAGCTGAAATACAGTCGTCAAATAACGTTTCCTGATGCAGGGGCCGTGCGACCTCTGCAGAACCTCGGCGTCCTTGCAGACTGGCGCTGATTTGTCGCCCCCCCCCCTCCCGCCCTATAAACAAGAGAAGCAAAAGTCTCGCACATCGACTGTGTTTTTAGTCACGTGATGTCTCAAGGAAGTTTGTTCGGACTGTCTGGCCAGTCATTTCCGATGTCTGCGGAAGCACGACGAAAGTTTCAAGGATTCTTAAACACTGCGACCGCCAGAGAGTGCGTCTTCCGTTTCTTTCTCGACGTCAACATTCCTTTATTTCCAAAGCGTCTGACGCTTCAGCAAAGCGAATTCCACTCTTCGGCAAAGAACGGACATCAGTTTTTACGCGCTTTCGTAACGAAATCGAAAAATTCGCACTGTCCGTCCGCCATGTTGGAACAACTCGGCAACCGCTTAACGCACATGCTCAGTTTGCGCAATTGGGTCCGTATGGAAATGCGTCGGTAATGAACATTTGAGTGTTTTCTTTTTAATTTAGGCTTCTCAAAGAACGCACGAGCAATCGGAACACAAAGCCAAGATATTTGAATAATAATGGCGACGACGAAGTGGACCCAAAAGCCTGGGATATAAAGATCTGAAGAGAGATTGCTCATCGCTTTCCTGAACTGTAAAGTTGCCCTACACGACGAACATTACTGCGCTACTGAATGTGCGGAACTCTTTGCGTTCACGTCGAGCGCACTGAAACATATCACGTGGCATCCGAAGTGCTTCAGAGGTGGAACGGGCCTCGGAAACTGGACCGTTGAAGAGGCGATAATGTAATGGAAATTCCACGGCATTAATAACGACGTTCAAAGACGCACAATTAGGCATTTCAGGAAACACCGAGAACATGCAAGCAGCGCCTTCAGCTCCGCGTGACACCTGTTCCGGGCGGCGATTGACGGCGACGGCTTCCGTGCTAAACCGAACCAAGTGGTCTTCTTCGGCGGTATTTATTAGTGTCTCTTATTCGCTTGCGACGAGCCGGTTCTTTTTACCCGCTGTGTGAGAACGACACGAATGGAAGTTATCGGATTCCTAAGAGCGCAAAGAAAAACAAATGACGTTTCGAAGCCGTACTTCGCTGCACAAAGTTTGAACGCGCCGGACGCAGAAAGTGTGATTTTGTACGCAGCCGCCTCACATCGACGTCCAATGATTTGTGGGAGTCATCTGAATTACAGGTGCTTTAAAAGACTTTTGTTGACGGTAATGGGAAGAATTCGACGTGGGTGTTGGCCGCTCACAGTTCCTGGCTATTTTGTAACTCCCGTGGCTTGAAATTAGACCATAAAAAGCAACACTCCCACAGTCTGCTTTACGATGTACTTTAATATTATCATCCGAAGCATCCAAGCGACATTGCGGCTGCCACGTCGGCAAGCCGAGTGCCGCAGGTGGTTTATGCAGTGCAAACCACACCTTCGCACAGCGGGTTGCAGCTCTCCTTTTGTTGGGAGACACAGAGAGAGAGAGAGACAGCAGGATCCTTGCCAAAATGCCATCCAGTAGAGGATATTGATGGCAGGAGGAAACGTAAAGTGGAAATGGGGCGGGGGCTCAGGTAAGTGCTGCCAAGAACCAGCACAATTTCTTTGCCATCTGCGCTCAGAGTTTTTTCCAGTGCAAATATTTTAGCTTATTCTAACAACAGCTGTTTCAGAACGACCCTTTCTCTCTCTCTCTCTCTCTCACTTAGAGCAAAGCCGCGGGCGTCGTTTCTAAATGGCAGCACGGTCTCACGATTTCAGAGACCCGAGTTCGATACGAAGCCTTCAATGTCTTCGAGCCTCATTTGTCGTGCGATGTAGTCGGCCTTCTCCGAGTCACTTTTGCCAATGGAGCAGAAAATGTTGGGTTGAGGTCTTCACTGTTATGACGCCGTGCACTCCACTGGGTGATTAGCTAATATCGGAGGAACGTTGAGCCTCCATCTCCACTGTAGAAGTGTTCCGTGCACGCAAAACCGCATGGCATCACATCCCACAATCTCACGATCCTCATTTGGCGATGGTCTCCGTCTAGGATGGATCGAAGAGGCATGTAGCACGCATGAGAATGACTTGATTAAGGAGTCCGAAGGAAAATCATTTGGAGTGCTGGGGTTAAGACTGCAGAGTGGATTAATCTGGCTCATCCGATGACACAAAAAGCTAGAAATGGAATTATTTCCAGACAATTTAGTTTTGGAAAACGTCGGGCAGAGCCAGGATGGTCGGCCCGTGTGTGTATCGCGTACCCGAGCACAACGGGACTCCGCTAATGAAATCACCGCGATGGGTGCTTCAGCGACGCAGGCGAAGACCGAATGGCTCTTTACAGAAACCGAGAAACTTCTAGTTCTTGAATCTGTTTTCCTCTTGGGCACCAAAACAGAACGTGAAGAGAGCCGTCCCGCCATACGCCATGCAGGCGCTTGGGGGAAGAGGACGTATAGCTTAACATCGGCACTAGATGGAGGTGAGTGGTCGGCCGCGCTTTGGCCCCGGGGGAGGAACCCCGGCACCCACTGGAAAGTGGGCGGGCCAAATAGCCCGTCTGGATGCACGGGTTAGAGAAACAAAATACTATTTACTTCACCCCCCCCCCCCCCCAATAGCTGCAACCTAGTTACGCAAATTAAGGACGAACTGTTGTTCCCTGGACTGCGGTGGTCACTCATGATTTCTCGCAGTCACCTTCCGCCCAGTTTCCGCACCGGTTGGCCGTCGCGATGCCCAGTTTTAGGCAACCTGCCAAGTACGGCGGGTTGCTGTTTCCCGGGAGTTTTCAGACTTTAATCTCGGAAAAGAGAACGTAATGGGGGGGGGGGGTGCCCCCTCAAGCTTGGCTAATCCTGTGAAAAATGTTCCGAGTTCCAAACCTGGCGGTTTATCCTCTCTCAACTGTTGCATCAGCATCGCCATTTCCATAGATCACCGTGGCGATGAGCGTTGTTTAATAAGAGTCAGCATAAACCATTAACTCGATGACCGAGACCCGGATATGCACCGTCTCCAGTCTCCGCTTTGCATCAGACGCAAGTGGCACGCAGGCCTACAGCTGCTCGTTGCCACTCACTCCAGTCCACTGCTGCGAGAAAGCGCATTTTGAATGGCGTCTGTTTTTTGAAGATTCTACTCGCGTTGTCACTATGACGCACTGTCGTGGCCTGTTTTCAGGCAATGGCGCGTCTGCTTGCTTGCGAGGGGCTCGCAATCAACGTACGGCCCAAAAAAGGCGTCGAGCTCGGAGTCTGAGTCTCGGGGCGACACGCACTGCGTTCCCGTCGTCTCCTAAGATATCGATTCATCCCTTCGCTTGCGCGGCCCTCGAAGCAATTGCTGCGATACAAAGCAAGTCTGAATTCGATTCAGGCTGGACCGGGGCGCGGAGGTCCGCCTCTATCGTGTTTTGCTTCAGGTCCTCCGCTTTCGTGGATGCGTGAGTTCGCTGCAACTTCGCTAAACGTCCCTCTCTGTGAGGGCGCTTCTGTTGCCCTGGATCTTAACGACTACGAATACGACCCTCCCCACCTCCGAGACGGCTCTTAGTCCCGTGTTGCACTGAACTGCAGCTCTTGCCTCGTCTGTTCCTACACGCGCGCAGGGACTGCGTCCCCTTCCAGATCCGCACCAAACACTGCAATTCAGTGTCGTCCTCGCACTTCGCTTCAATTAAGACGTCATTTCCTCCCAGATTAAACGAAGCCAAAACAAAATTCCTACATCACAGCGTTAAGAGTTTGCTTCATCTCATTTTAATCTGCATACAAAAGTGCCATCAACGAGTTCGTTAACTGTGTTTAATGCCACAAACAAAGTGCAAAGTTCATCTAAGAGCTTGTCATTTGTTTTGCTCTGCTGTGACGACGAAACAGTCTCGTGGCAGCCAACGCGGGCCCCAGAGTGAGAACCATTCACAGCTGCAAACGCCGTCTTTATTCTGCTTAAATAATGCGTCACATTACAAATAAAGCGAAAATTTACAAATGATGTGTCATCATTGAGAATTCGCTTTCATCTGAATTTTGTAGATGCAATTATACTTATTAAACTAAGTACCTGAAGCTAAGTCC
Source organism: Zootermopsis nevadensis (assembly GCF_977971745.1). NCBI lineage: Eukaryota > Metazoa > Arthropoda > Insecta > Blattodea > Termopsidae > Zootermopsis > Zootermopsis nevadensis. The sequence goes on along the minus strand of NW_028259164.1, from coordinate 4,125,910 downwards.
ACGTCGATGAGACACATCGCTGGACAGGTTCAAAAAACAAGTTCGTATTTCGATGCGATGTGATGTTTTATCGCTCCTACACGTGTTTCAAACCATCCACCTTTCGCGTTCATTCACTAAACAAAATAAATCCGCTATTTAAGAGACGTTCGATCCCTTTTCTGACATCACGCTTGGAATTCTGCGATGGCATCGTAAAAAAGGTATCAATTTTTCTCTCAGGGAACAGGATTTATTGAAACAGACACACGGGATGCAGAAACGCGGCGAATCCTGGTTTATGGGGGCAGGGATTGGATGTGAAACTGTCGTTATTCTGAGAGTCGGAAGGAGAAGGAGAAGGAGACGCCACAGCAACTGGCTGTATCACGAGCGAAGACGCGAGTCAGCCTCGTTATTTTGCGGGCCAACGAGGAAGCTGCTCCCTTCGTATTATCCGCCACGGCGTCATGCCTTCCAAGTTCGCAATTCTCACGCCTGCATGCATAGGCCACCGGACAGCATTTCACCCTGAGTCCCACAAAAAGCAAAGTTTCTTTTAGAGACGTATACTCTAATAAAAGAGAATAAAAGTTACTTCCAGGTTCACGAACAGCGAGTTTTAGGCGTCCCACCGAGTGGCAAGGAATGCGAACCTGTCACATCTACAAAGGAAACGTGTGACGGCAGGCCGGGGCTTGCCACCTGAGCTTCTTGTAGCTGCGTTCCGACTCCGTCGCGAAACACGAATAAGGTGTGCAGTATAACTGAGCTGCAAACCACGGGACAAATTGCACTCTTAAATAACTGGAGACACTTTGTCCGTCTAAACGTTTAATTTCGATACGTTAGATACGTCGAAGGTTTAAGGCGTTTGCTTGGACAGACTGAGGAAAATAACGAGAAATATGAATGAGGCCCGTATGCAGCCCGAACGAGTCTGCTCGTTAAGACGCAGAACAATGCATCAAGTTTAACAACAATGTAGACGAATGGAATAACAATGAAACGAGAAACGCGAGAAGATGGAGCATTTTTCTAAAATTCTCCTGTCTCACGGACTGAATCCATCTATTTTATGCATGATTCCAAGAGGGGCGGAGAGCCAAATACAAGATACGTGACTCGTGTGAGATTCAGGTCGATCCCAGTCCATCATCTGGAGGCCGTGGCGTCGTGGGAGTGCGCAAACGCCTGACGCGACAGGCCCGCATCACATCCTTGCCAGAAGGGTTGCACTACAGACATTTCACAGGAATTCACTGCGACCAGGAGACGTCAGTGAACTTCGGACACTGATCTGTGTTGCAAAAGAGTTTACTGTAAGAGACGCGAGGACGTCTAGAAGTTCAACCAAATGCAGCTTATGAGACACGGAGTATTATTAAATGAACGATTCTGATTATTGAACATGCCGCTACTGACAGATCCAAGACGTAGGCGAAATTTAACAAAATTCCTGGCATGTATTAATAGCAGCGCACTGTTTCGACGTCCACTGTAACAGCAGTTAGTTATTTTAAACCGAACACTTGCTGTACAATTAATATGTGTCGTAAATAAGACAGCAGAAAAGAATTCCAAGGGATGACCTCTTGTCAATGTGATCTAATCAAAACTAGGCAGCCGGACGTATCAAAGTCAACACAGTTACTTCTTATGCCAACGATGAAGGCTGCATGCACTCTGTCTCTCTCTCTCTCTCTGACTGAGTGTTCTCATGTCACATATTAAACGCAGAGGCCACACAAATGTGATGGTGAATTTTAAATGGCTAATAATTCGCAAGGAGACAGTCGCGACATTTTTCAAGGTAAAATCGCTCCAACCTACACTGCGCGCCCCAAAACCAGGAACGCCACAGGTTAGCACGGGGATACAAAATCCTTTCGTAGAGTGTTATCCCCTCTCCCCTGTTTCTCTCCTTATCTGGCTGCTACGCGACCATAACTGCTTATTGCGCAAAAACAGTTTATGCTCGTCGCTTGGCAACTCTCTAACGCCAAAACAATCGGCACTAGTCGCCACTGGTCAGCAGGAATACAAACATACTCATGAAATTTAAATGGTAATACAATTTATCTGAAGAAGAAGAAGAAGTAACGGGCGCTTTTTGTAGCACGAACAGCGTGCGTGCGGCCTGTCAACTCCTATTGACATGTACAGCGCCATTCTACTGACGTGTCAGTATTGCCAGTGCAAGTGGGTCGTTTGAGCAGTTAATACATTATTCATCTGATATCTCTATCGTAAATTGCTTTGCATACCATAAAATTAAAAACTCCAGTGGCGATGATAATGGCAGCTGCGCTGTGGATCGGAGACAATTAAAATGATTAACATGGGACCAGGAACACGCCGTGTAATGAGCATGTCACGGTCTGAAGTTTGTTTACAAATATGTGAGAAGCTCCATTACTGCTGGCTTTTGGAATTCATTTCAAGTGGAATAAAACATAAATACCCTGAAAGTAAGGCGCTAAGCCGGTTTAACTTGCTCATTCATACTTAATGAAATACCAAGCAACCGAGTCCGTGGAGGATCGCTTTCTTAAGGAGTCTCCTCGCTCAGCTGTCTCAAAAGCCCACGTGGGATTTTACGGCGGGTCCAGTGTGGTCACTAGAATAAACTTCCGGTCCCATAAGAGGAGGGAAATTTCTGTAGATTCTCACTATCAGGTGCGTTCTCTGCTGTAAGCAATGCATAAAGATTGTCTGCAGCCTTTCGAATTCTCATGTCATTCATTTGATACAGCATCAATTTCACAAATTTAATAGTTAAACGGGCACCTCTCTATTAAGCTTTCATTTGACTCTCTTCCTGCATATGACGCTCGTAGCTGCGGTCACGTGTCCAGGCAGCGCTCGGCGAGAGCGTGCAGTCAGTGCAGGCGTCTTTCATAAATATCACACCACGTGACCGCATTGTAACTAATCCGTATATCTTGTCTGCTTTCATCAAAAGATTAAAGTCGCATCTGAAGGTAAATATTGATCGAGGCCTTACGAATCCTCTGCATAAATCAAAATTCGTAACCGCGTGCCCCCGTGTTTTATCTTCGAAACTACACAACGCGATTTGAATTAGCGTGCATTACGTGTTTTGATTCTAGTTTGCTTCGGTTTAATATCGTCCCTCTTCATACGAGATCCAAATTTATAATTTTCCCCCATAAAATTAAATTACGCACGACAGAAAGTGTGGATCGCTTCGCATTCGACAATTTTCGTTTCAAACACTTTTGGACACGAAACTAACTTCTGCCTCGGAGCACTGCGAATCTGCAACAAAGCTGCCTCCATGACGAGAAAGCTTCTCGGCTGCCCCTGAAATCTGACCGTCGCGTTTTCATTGTTTCCACCATGCACCAGTCCCTTACACATACACTGCCCCGCATCACACACACACACACACGTGGCAGGCCTGGTGGCCTACAGAGACGCTTCCGGGCGTCGTCTTCCACCCAGCGTCACCGGAGTTTCTGACGTGGGACAGACCTGTGAATACATTAGCATAGCAAAGCGCGGGTATTCATAATTAACGTCAAAGTTTAAAGTGTGAATAACTAATTACAGTTTTAATTAAGCCTGCCATGCTGTGTCGTCGTCCATGTGGCAGGCCGTACAGCGAATTCTTTAATAACTTCACTCCGAGCCACACAAAGAATTAGTGAACGGTCGGTGGGCAGATCCCAGCTTCCACGGCAGACGGTCCTCAACAACGAACACAGATTTTCGGTTCACCCTGAGTCACATTTTCTTTACCAGTGCACATTATGCGCCACGCATATTTTATTGTAGAATTTGCCGCTGTCAAATTCTTTCGCCAGATATTATTCCGGTGAGAGGCCACGTACAGATGTCATTCGCGGAGTCTGGAGGTGAGAGGCCGCTAACGACGATCAGGTAGAATGCGAACATCCCAAATAAACAGGACATGAGGATCCTGACCGTGTCCTAGCTCAGGACTACTGGCGGACTCTTGTGAACACGGTAATGAACATTCGGATTACGCAAGAACTTGGGAATATCTTGACTAGATGAACAACTATTAGCTTCTCAAGAGAACTCCGAGGTTGGTGGTTACTTGTCACTCTTAGCGTCCTGTCATTGTACGTAATTTGTCTTAGCAGAAGCAGCTTTTGTAATTGACTGCTATTCTTACACACGTTATAGAAAATGACATTAAACAGCGTGCGAATGGAATGTGGCGAGAAAAACATTTATGGGACTTCAGCGAACACCGTTCCAACTTTTTGTTTCCCGTCAACAATTTTAAGTTGAGCACATTCCACCGAGAACTCAACGTCCGACGACTTCAGCTGTGATGTGCCTCCAAGCGACGCACAAATCAGCTGCTTACTGCCGCCTTTGCGATCCCTGCCCGGCTATGCGTAAACATCGCTTCAAATTAGATGCAAATTAAAACGGAGGTCTCGTAAACGTTGGGAAAGTTCTCTGCTTCGCACGGGAGTGGCGCATTGCAGTGTAACGGACCCCGGGGCACATTAATACACCACGGGGTCCTTAAACACTGCGCAGACAGTTCAATTGAAAAAGACAGAACGATGACCTGTGAGCAGAAACATGCCGGGATTCGAAACTACAGGCCAGAAGGTACGGAACATTCTATTAACACACTGCACTACCGTCGTCGTGGTCCTCTAAAGTAAAACTGTAATTTTAGGCCCCATAACAAAACTCGTGTTGAAATCAGAGCTCACGACACGAAGTGCGCGTGTCGGAACAGGACTCCAGGAGGAAGGCAATAAAATGACCTGCACGAGGAAACTTATAAATGCGGAGTGTCCGAGAACAGGAAGCGATAATTAGAGAAGGAACAGCTAGCACAATGTACGAGAAGAGAGGTTCGCAGTGACGTAACCCACGACTGTAACGCCAGTTTCGTGACGTCACATGCTGAGTGCCGTCTGTCCGGTCGACCTCGACTCATTTGCTTTGCTTCAGGAATTAGAGGGCCTCGCTGCGTCCGCAGACAGGAGTCCGGAGGAGAGACGACTTACGAAAGACAGACAGTGGTTCTACGCAGAAGACCGAAGGCTGGCACTTGGGGGGCACGTGATGCGAAGGGTTTGTCTTCTTGAATTAAGATTCGATCGCGTTCATTTCCTCATCGATTCGAGATAGCAGCTGTCGAAATGGAGGGGCGATCTTTTGCACGTCACCGACAGAAAATCCACTTTCATGTCCGCAGGAGCAACTTCACGGCTCATTTAAGCCGATGACTCGTGACTTCAGACGCTGGGCAAGGGAAATGTAAATGCGAAAAATACGAAAGTTCCATTTTTACCAAGGAAATAAAAGGACTGCACGTAAATTCCGACACGACAGTGAAATATCGAACGTCGCGGTCCAGTTGTTATCGGGAGGTCCGAGGGTTGAAACTGAAGTTAGGAGACCGGGTTCCGTTTGTTCGTAATTTTACTCAGTCCCTCCAGGAAAAGGCCAAGACGAGGCGAAGAAGTGGTCCTTCGCGCCCGACGTCGAAAAATGCAACTGAACGAACGGCATCGCGTGACTGAAGTCTCTACTTCCATTCCCATGAGCTGCCGAAATGGTCCATTTTCCTTCGACGAGTGATCGTCGTTTTAGGTCCTGGTCTGTGTTCAATACGTCCATATAACAAGTTTCTCGAACGCTCTAACCCAGAGGTTCCCAAAGTGTGCCCTCCCCCGGGGGGTGCGTGTTGTTTGTATGAAAAACTTTTTTTAACGAAATATGGAGAAACATTTTTAACATCCTTCGCATGGCAGCCATCAAAACAAAATATCCTTCTACGATGAACCTTGAAAACCACCTTAGAGCGGCCATTTCAAAACTCCAACCTCGGTATGATACGTTATGTTCACAGACGCAACCACGCCCATCCCACTAATCCAGGTATGAAGCGAATATTTTATTACAGTTTTTTAAATCCAATGCATTAAATAATATATACAAAATTATAAAAAAAATGTACACTCATAGCTAAATTTTATGTCAAATCTGTTTGCTTGCACTTGTTCTGGAAGGGGGCGTAAAATTTATGAAATGTTTTAAGGGGGACGCAAGGTATAAAAGTTTGGGAACCTCTGCTCTAACCTATGAAGTGTTGTTCGTCGAATGATTTACGGACACCCAGTCACAATATTTTAACGCATTCTACGAAACGTACATTCACTGAACAAGGCCACGTGTTTACCCCCCCCCCTTCCCCGCCCGTTCTACACTTGTTCATTAAGTATGACGATGTGGTACAGCGGGAAAACAAAGAGTGCCGATAAATGTCGAAGCTCGATGCACCGAGATCTGAGCCCGCGTGCAGCTGCTTGCAGACGCACTGCGGCACCGGACAGCTCGTACGTGCCTCGCCAGACGAGGCAAAACACTCAGGTCCACGAGTTACGGGAAGGCGCGAGGGGGGGGGGGGCAGTTACAGATGTGATGTGAATCAAGACACCCTTGCTAACGATCAGCGGGAATTTTGTTCTTCGGGTAATTCAAAACTGGATTTTGATTGCAGGACTGCACAAAATTATACTAAACTAAAGATAACTCACTGAATTTCAGTACGAAATGCCGACCGCTAACACGAGAAATTCATTGGATCGCAAAGGCGCGTCTGATGAACCCTGGCGTTCCATTAAAGAGAAGGGTAGTTTCTTGACCAGCTGACAGACCATCAGCTTCTCAGGAAGGAGGGGCTGTAGAGGCACCACATCCTCCTCGCCCAGCGCTGCCTATTCCAGGCGTTTACCTCTGGCGCTATGAATTTTAAATGAACTCCATCTTCTACACCGCCGAGGCAAAGAACGAAATTCTTTCATTCCGTTAGATTGGGTCCAGCGGCAGCAATCTTACTAGAAACTGGAAACCAGAGGGCAGATTTGTTTCACTGGAAAACTTTAAAACGACGTCGCACTGGTTCACTAAATGAGATCCCAGGTTGTCACTGTTGGGAGCCCTGAAGACAGAGGCAGTATGTTCCTTCGAAAGGATAGTTTTGTACCTGTGAGTCCACGCGGATTTACAAGCCAGAAGACCAAAATCGGCACGTTAAGTGTATCCTGGTAATTATTTTAATGATTTTTTTTCTGCAAGTAACCTTCTTAAGTTTTCTTGAGAGCGAGAGAGCGCGGTCCATCAGTCTGACGGTCACAACGCGAGTCGCCACGCGTTCAGAACCACAGGTTAAAGACTCGCGTGAAAATATCCGTCAGTTTTGTTGAAAGGCTTCAGTTCTGTCAGAAGTTGGACGAGAGAGTATTTCGTGACGTCGCATTTATACACAGACTAGTTGTATCTGACAGACAGCGACTACAGAGAAGCGAGAGGATTTATTTGATCTGCTGGTGCGATGGAGGGATTCGGGAACGCTGTCTTCAAAGGAAATAAATGTTGGTGACGAAGATGTGACAGATGCGAGCACAGAGGAGGGCGGCCAGTGTTTTCCAGGACCGCCTGTTGCCATGGAAACAGAACGCCGTGCGTGCGTGCGTGTCGCGGAAATGGCTCCCTGAAATTAATCGTCGCCCCGGAGATCCTGACCTTTAAAGCCGTCACTTTCAAGAGGACCTTGCAACCCTGTCGCATACCGCGAGCCACAAAACACGCCACACGTGCGAATAATTTAATTAAATTCATTTATTAAAATAATAATAATGACATCATCACCATCATCGATAAACGGTTCTCTGCATTTAAAAATATTGTAATTCTCCACTTCAAATACATGCAAGCTAACTTCCTCTGACATACTGTTTACTGATCGATTCTTCGCTTATTTAACGACGCCGATTCAACTGAAGAGGATATGTGAGGCTGAATGAGATGGAAATATGATGATGAATAGGTAAACCTTGCGCCTGGAAAGACTGAGTAAAGCCACGGTGAAACTGGGCCAACAAAGCCGCTGGCCAGTTGCGGCTCGTGAGTCTGAGCAGTGGTAGTGCTGCGCAAGGGGGAAAACCAGAATCGTTTTTCAACACATAACAATATAAATAAATGACAGTAAATTTACATCAGGAGAAAACTGCAGCTCCTCCGATACGCGATGTACCAGTGAACTGCCTCTCACTCCACCGCCCTCTGCGCACCAAACCGATGACCGGATAGCCGCGCTGAAATCCTTGCAGCCGGATGATAGCCCCGTTCTGCTTCGCACTCCTCGCCCGTGGTCTTACTGTCAGTTCAGCCGATTAGCGGATAATGACAACGTCAAATGATGATATATTGGAAATAAAGTGTTTCAAATTATATGAAGACAACAAACAAATTTTTCAATTTTTGAAATATTAGAGCTCTGCAGCTCTTGTGGTCGGGCAGCCACTGCCGCTGGGCGACTGGCGATCGTCATCCACTATAAATCTGCTAGCATTTCCCTTTGCAGGAAGTGGCCTCCGCTGAAACGACGCATCAAAGCACAGGACGCGAAGTCCGAAAGACGCAATTGCAAGTTACGCCTCCTAATTTAGGTCTCCAAAATGAACTCGCTGCCGTAAAGTTCGAGTGCGCTCTCGACAAATTGCCCCTCCAGTCACAACCGACAGGTCGCGAGAAACATTCGAAGCCATACAGTTTCCATGCTCACGTGTTTCAAAACATTGAAACATTCGAACATCGACAGCGTTGCCAACGCCGGTAACCGCCCACTTCACATCACATTGCAGGGCGAGATTTGGGCGGGGCGGGCACCAGACGCCCAGGGCGCTTTGCCAACAATCACCATATTTCGTCCATATCTGATGAACAGTGAGTGTCACGACCAAACGTTGGCTTCAAGCCCCTGGAAATACATCGTCACACTTTGGTTTAATAGGGTTTCTGGTGCACCTCCTTCCGCCGTAAACGTCGAGGCCGCCGGTCCAATAACGAACGCACTTCAGTTCGGGTCACAGATAACGCGGGCCTGGAAATATGACAACTCTTGACAAATGTTCTACAGCATTCACGCGCAGGTTTGCGACGTAAATCATGCACATTTCCATGTTCATGAAGTTAACTGAGTAGACAGACACATCTATCTCAGTTAAATCGTAATCACTGCTCGAATTAATGTCCAATATTTTCCTGCCTGCCGATGCCAGTATTTCAACATCGGTCTGGCACAGAAAACTTGTTAGGGAAATTTATTATGGTGGTGTTGGTGGCAGTGAATATAAGTGCACAACATTACGAACGGGGGACACGAGAAATGAGCAAACAAAAATATTAGTCAGAGAGTCCGAAAGAAAAACGCCACCTGCAAGACCGAGATGTGGACTGGCGGTCTCTTGCGAACACAGAAACAGAACGAAAGGCGGAAAAATTCTTGGCCAGATGAGCTACTATCAACTTCTCAAGAAGGCCTCTTCTCTAGAACCTAAAATGTCGTCCAAATCTTCACACCGCGTCCTCACAAATAAATGCACAGTTTTCGCCTCAAGGAAATAATTAACAAGTTGTAACATAGGTCCTTGTTCCACACACCATCACGTGTGTGTGTTTGTTATATAGTTGCTGATATTGCTCATATAACGAGATCGATCCTCGTGTGTGAGGTCGGACTCATACCTTGTGACTAAAAATCCCACCTTATCCCAGAGCACCACATCAGAAGTTATAGCGTTAGCTTTGTGCAACCTACTGTTCAACTTTACTTCATCTTGTCTTGAAATTGAATTAAACTCTTCATATTAGTATCTACGAACTGACTATCTTCTACACTTGAAATACTTAGTTATTTCAGCTTATCCTCCATTCCGAAATACTACCAACATCTAAGGAAGCCGATTACCAACTTTACCTCAGGCACTTCCAAATGTATTACGAAGTCGAACAGGGAGCGAAGCGTCTTCGGTCTGAGGCCACACAACAGGACACGTTTTGGGTGACACGCGAGTGAGTTGCAACGAGCAGCGTGCTTCCTTTTATGAGGGATCCCCGGGTCAATTCGTGGCACCAAAGCCATCAGTCAGTCCCGCCCAATGGCCCTTCGCGATTGTACGATCATCATTTATCGGCCAGCATAACAACGCTGAACAGTTTCACAAAGGACCCGTTATAATAACGGCCGATTGCATCCACGTGACTAGTCAGATGAAGGTGGTGGGTCTCAAAATAGTCAGCAATCGGCTGTCAGGGATTGGTTCGAGACTGTTCCGGCCACAAAACGCGTTCTGGTCACACCTTCCTTGGTCTACCTGAAGGAACAAAATTACTAAAAACTTTCTCATTCCAGCAAAGTTATCAGTTGGTACCATAAACCACCACGTTTCCCGTGTCTCTCGTGGTGCCACGTGGTGCTGATGTGGAACCACTCAGGGTTTCGTAATGAGTTCATGTACGAGTTTCTTTGCTCTGACATCCATCGGACGAATTTTCCTCTGCTTGGTATAAAGCCGCAAACGCTCAACGTAAATTATGCAATTTGCCGCGACAACGGACGACAGCGCTGACGTCAGACGCCACGACCAAGTTCAACGCGCAGGTCACAACTAGATCCACGGAAACCAGTTATACTACAGACGCTGATGGTGTCTCAGCTTGCAGGAAAAGGTCCTCTGCCGCGTTCGCGACTCATAAGAATCCAGACCACTTCCTCCCACCGTGTTTCTCTGCGACACTTTTAATGTTGTGCCGGAGTCGCATCTCCCACGAACAGCGGACAGAGAGATAGAGGAACAGGAGATGGGCGGGACAGCCTACAGCAGCAGGGGGAGGTGAGAAAGTGGTCTTGCATATTTCAGGAACTGTTAGTGGCAGGTGAAGTAAGGATTTCGGGTTCGACCTCGTAACGACGTGTCCACCCTGAGTTCCGGGGGCCTAATCACTTTGTATGCGGCAAGACACGTGTTCTTTCCTATCTCCTTGCGTACTGTAAAAATCCCTGACAACTTTTAAACACCCAGAAATCCTGATGATGGAGGCAGCAAGGACCTCTTAAAAGAAGGTAAACTTCTACAAGAACCCAGAAGACAGCCGTCTTAGTGCCCACCGCCTTGAGAACCCCAAATCCTACAAATGAGAAACTGCAAGCGACGAGAGGACGAAACTTTGGAGCACGCTTTCAGACGAGGACGAGTTTTCGTACATCCGAAGACGGATCGCACATTAAGGTGGCTGTGTCAAGCGACTGGCATCTGTCAATTCCCTATTATTTGACACGTGCCAAGGTTAAATGCTGACGGATGATATAAGCTCCATCACTCGCGTTAATGAAACTTCGAAAGCTTCGTCCTTATTCCTGAAGACGCCTTGTCTATGAGCGACGTTCGAACCAAGTCTTCCGTGAACATAAAACGAACAGAAAATGCCTGAAAGTTCTGAGGCTCTTGTCAACTCTGTAATGGTCTAATTCGGTACTTAGCAACTTACTTGTAAAGAAGCATGGAGTGTCCCTCTGACGTGTGAATAAATGACTCTGGTAGCTTCAACGATCATCTTAGACCAATTAAACACACGGATGCTATTTAAAATGCAAATTGAAGCAAATTCCGAATACCATTTGATGATATCAATTGTGCTATAAGAATTGTGGTGGAAAACCTCTTGGAAAACCCCAACTTGGAAGACAAGTCAGCGAAGGATGGTAACATTAATATGAATCCCATAAACACAGAACAAGGATTGGGGCGGGGGGAAGGGGAGGGGGTCGAATGAACAGACTCAGGATCGCGTCCACCGGCGAACTTCCGCTTCTGCCGCCACAGTCAGTAAACGTGAAATTTTTATCACGACGACAATCCGCGAATAAACAACGGGAGTGCCGAGTGCCTGAGCCCGGAACAAGGCGAGTCCGCGCGAGAGGAACGCTGCGTCTATTTCGCGACGTGCAGTAGCTAAAAGCAGTTTAAGTTTGAAACGAGGTGAAAAATTTAGAACGTGGCGCCAGCGGCAGCTGAAACATCCAGAACTCGGGAAGTTAATAATTCAGTTGAAACGCCATTTTCAATTACGGTTTAATATAATCAAGTTTAAACAAATGCGCTCGCTGGTGACGATAAGTTAGGGATCCCTCTCTTGGCGAACCGCCAGTTAACACGTAGCTCGACGACATCTGTTGGAGCTAACAGGTTTTCATGGACCAGCGCTGCTACGAGCAAATGAGTTGGATTCTGTGTAGAGGAAAATCAAGCAGACCGCTGACGGGCGAGGTAAATTTTGCTATCGTTACATCGTCACCAAATGTTATTAGGGTGATAAAATCAAGGAGAATGACGTGCAGATACTCGGTTGGAAACCCAGAAGAGGAGACGCCACTCGGAAGGCCTAGACGTGAATGTGAGAGAAATGTTGAAGTGGGTCTTTTAGAATTGGACTGGATCCGTCCGACTCAGTTCGCGGGTCTGTGACGGGCTCTTATGAACGCGGTAGTGAACATTGGGGGATTCGCGAAAGGCCAACTCAGCGTGCTCCATGGAGCCAGCTACTCTCGTTACCTCCATCCACAACGTCAGCATTTCGCTGATCGTTGTTTCAGCCTGCAAAGCGCAGGCGACACTCAATCTTCGCGCCACTTCAACGCAGTTCTCGGCAACCCCCTTGGGCCTTCCTCCGATGTGGACCTCGTTCTGTCCCTAAGGTTGCTTTCACACGAGGCTCAGCGATCCCCTCAGTTGAGCGGCTCACGTGTGAAAGCAGCCCGAGGCAACATCTTTCTCTCTTGCTAGTTCCAACGACTCAGCCCAGCCTCCACCACTGCGCCAATTCTGTGTGCGCACTTCTTATCTACGAGTAAACAAGTCAAACGGATGCCAGTGCAGCGGCCCATTACGTGAGCCGAAGTCGAGATGGGTCGATAAAACTCGACGCAGATCGAACTCCGCCCCGAATGATGACAGATTGCTTTCGGTTCTTTCGGACGCACTGAGGTCAATGTCGTGTCTAGAATTTGCACAGCACAAACGATTAAATGAAGTAACAGTCACACATCTTCAGGCACTTTTCTCCTACAATCATAATTAAACGAACTTCGTACGCAGCATCCACACAACAATTTGGGCCCAACAGATTTTGACGAAACTTCTTCATCTGCGCGTCTCGCTACGTCCTCACCCGAGAGGAAAAGCGTTGCAGGTGAGTATACTGCGCCTTGCGCATACATTCCATAAAAAACGCCTACTTGACGCCACATCATTAATCAGAATTCGATTAAGGTCGGTCATCAGCGAAAAGGATATAAGTGGTCCACCACAGGACCTCCCCCAAACGCAAAAGTTTTAGATTATTTCTCACTGTAAAGAACGCCTACAGCGCCTCCGATCTGTACTTTGTACATTATCGGAAAACATACCACGGATGGATCAGAGTCTTTATTGAGACGCTAACAGTCGCTCAGCTGGTCAACAAATTCGCAAACGTTTACGAAACACGAAGATCCACTACCGACCAGTTCGCATCCTCTCCCCTGACATTCGTCCACCCACGCCGAAGTCTCCCAAGCGGACGCTTCGCCATGCGTGCTGCAAGTCCCACCAATCTCATCACACTCATTTGCCCACCACCTTCACGTGACGAGTACAAAGCACAAACGCCGCCCTTCTCACAGACGGACCTTGAAGTTCTGTCGTTCTGCACTACTGAGGTTTACTGAACGGAAAAACGACTTCTGGCTGTGCAGACGAAGGGCGTGTCACGGCAGAAGATGAATGTTTCTGGGGGACCGCACGAGACTGCGAGCAAAATGTATATTTGAAGATAACAGAAGTGAAATGACTAAAGACAAGTAAAGAAAGTATCAGAAGCTATTCCATCCTACAGACGCTAAAAGCAGCCCCAAGTGTCGCCGATGTCGCTCTCTTGACCGCGAAAAGAAGCCAAACTGCTGCAACACAGGGGGACGAGCACTTCAGCTTTGCGGATGTCGCCACTAAGACACCTTCTTCAGGTCCTTGCGGTGAACACGCAGGCAACATCGTCCATGGTTCTAGCGCTTCTGAGAACCACGACCTCCGTGTCTGAGAGGTCCCACGTCGCGTGGTATTACTCCGTTACACCGTCAGCATCAGCTAGCCCAACAACTCTTGCAAGTTCCGCTTAATCAGAAATGCTAATGCCCGTGGCCAAGTCCACGGAACAGTCATCCTTGAGAAGCTAAGAGCGCTCTCAGCTATTCATGAAACCCCCACCTTTTATGGCACCTGAAATTTCAGCCACTGAAGCAAATCGTAAGGATAACTACTATTTAATTAATATTCGCTTTAATATTATCTTTGCAAGTAGTGAGCGCTTCCCTATAGGCTTCCAAAGCAAACTGGACCAGCGTTTCTCCCGCTCCCTGTCGCATGTGTCCTGCTAGCTTAAGGGATTACCATGATCCTTTAAGACCAATAAATTTCGACATAAAAGATATAAAGTTCACGTGACTGCTACGTCATAAATGGCAGAAGTTGGTACTGCGCTGTGCTACGGCCGGGCACCATTCGGATGCCTCTATTTTTTATTTTAAATTGTAATGTCTCTTTGTGCATCACAGTAAAAGAATTATTAATTACATAGTAAATACAAATAACTGTCATGTGAAGGTTTGTCGGCAACCATCGTAACATTTCTGCTTCATCTCTGAGTACTCAGTTTACGTGAGAAACAAAAACCACGCACACGCAGCCACCAAACAGACGAAGATTATGTGTGCCGCAGTTACTTAAGAAAAGGCGCATTTTCTCCGTCTTCAGGGTATAAGTAAAGGTAGCTCAGCAGTGCGGACTCTAATTAACACAATAATTGGGTTTTATAAGAGACAGGAAATGCATCGACTAAGTGAGTGACTATCAGCTTCTTAAGAAGGATAAGTCGGTAAATTTGTGTGTAAAACCGGATTGATTGGCTCTTCGACCAGCGCGACCAGATCAAAAATGACACTGGCATTCCTCGGGAAAAGAAAGAAACAATGATTTAGTGCGGGTTCAGAGACAATTTGTCTCAATTTAGGTTGAGTCCTGTTTAGTTACCGAGTCTGAAATAGTTTTTCAGATGCAAGTCAGACGAAAAATCTGTTGAATTGTAACAAAATTTTCTTACGTTTCTTAATTCTTGCTGTTCACTGGGTCCAGTGCAGCAGCACCGCCTTACGTTTTACTTTTCAAGATCTCCGTCATGGCAGTCAAGGACAATGTTTTCAAAACACCCTTTTGTAAGAGAATGTCTTCCTCGATTCGATGCGTTTGTTTTCAGACTGAAGTCCCAACACATCTAAAGAGATAAAGAACACAAAGGCCTCGCAGCATCTTTTAAAAGACTTTCTGGTAAGAATTTGAAATTTTATAACGCCCATCACATTTTGATTAATGGGCCTTCTCCATCGTCTGCGTGAGTCCCGCGAGCGTCCAATATAATACTTTATTTGCATATTCGATCCCAGCACATGGCAAATTCTTTAGAAGTAAAGAAAAAGTTTACGCGTACCAGCGACTTTTTTGGTTATCCTACTGTCTGCCAGTTGGACAAACAGCTGAGTGTCGGCGGCTCACCACATTCATCAGAAGCGTCGCGGCGTCTGTCACACGTACACAAGTGATCAACTGTTTCATCAACACGAACACACATCTCGATGCAACAACTCGGTTCAGATCCCAGACTTTGCTCCTGACACACAAAGATCGAGGAGGGGGTGGGATGCGGAAAATGACGCATCGGCGCTCTTCTGAGGCCACGACCACTTCCACCTGGCCACAGACTGATGCAGTTCGTAATCGTCGTTGAACAAATGACGGCGCAAAATGCAACAGTCCATTAAGGAGTCGCTTTAACCGTTTAAAGCCCAGCGGTAACTATATATACCACTTTCTTCAATAACCAACAACCCTACGTGTTTCACCTATGATTTTCCTGTGATTATCGGAGTAAACACAGCTCGTAATTCTTTTACGTGTGGACTGCAATGATCGCAGAATTTACTTTAATTCTTCGTATTACCGAAATAAAGACGAAAACTAGCGCTGGGTGTAGGAGGCGTTTCTGTCACTTGGCACACAAGGCGCTTCATGGCACTTCTGGGACATCCAAATCCTCCCTAACCCCGTGGCTCAAATTATGCGATGGGGCTTACATTTAAAATTCCGGCTTGTACCTTGGAGATTTCCGGACGCGGACTGGCTGGTTCCACAGTCGTGAGGACTCACATTTTCTTCATTTAATATGCTCGAGGCTGTTAACCCTTTGAAGCCGAAGATCGTCTAAATAAATATTATTTAAGAATACAGTCCGTACCGAAAAGAAAACACAACGCTTCACCATTACAAAGATCGACTGGTTAAAGCTCTTTATGGAAAAATCGCTGTTTCCAATCATAAAAAACAGTAACAGCAAAATGCAAAGTTAGTGATTGTTAACGCAGGTGCTATATATAGTGTGTACTGCGATTCAAAGGGATAAAATCAGGAAATCTAAAACAGGAATGAGGCCAGGAAAATTAAGGCCCTTCGTGTTCAAAAAGGTCCAGCGATCGACTTCCAGACTCGGCAACTTCACTGATAGTTTCTGTGACTTCGAGCACTCGCGATAAAATGCTGATTCTGCCTTAAAATGGGCCACGGATCCTTGCCACCTGATTCACGTCTGTTCATATCTCATCCTTTTCAGTAAAGAAAGTTTTCGAAGCAAGGACCTCGCAAATACGAGGACACTACTACTGACTACACGTGAAGAATCTTTTAAAGCAGCTGTAAACATGGCCGCAGGATCAGTTGCAGACACACTCAACCACTTTAACGCGCGATTCAATTTCCAGCATCGTGTAACATAATTCGCTATGGCAAGAGTTCATAAAATCATTGAGCTGACTAGATAATAGTTAACTGAGATGAAATATCGTTTATGGGTTCTTTGTCTGTTCCGATATCCCAGTAATTAAAATTATGTACATGTTAGTTCCATAACGAAATGACAGGAGTTACATGTTGCATGAACGCAAATGGTCCATTACACAACTTCCCGTTTCCGTTCGTGTCTTTTATGACGAGCTTCTCCGAGAACAAAATTCGCATTTACGATCGGTTTAACAACAGCGGTTACCCTTTCAGAGATGCCAACTCACACACAAACACCCCTCAGATCCCTTGTCCAGACGTTAACCGCGTGCATTTTGAAAGTGTAAGCACTAACACGAAAACGTCGCTTGTTCCCGTGGACGCGTGTTCGAGTCCCGTCGCACAGATCAGTTGTAACTGAGTGAACACGTGAACTGGGGACGCTGTTAGCCGAATTTTGAGCCCCAGTTGGCACGAGAAATAAAACAGAGGCAAAATGTATTTTATTTTCGAAATACGTAGAGACAGTTCTCGGTTTGATCAAATTCAACGGAAAATAATGTCGCAAAAATGGGTCAGCCATAATGCACCTCTGCTGCTCTGTGCAAACAGCAACACAGAAGTCAACGCTAACAAATGCGATGTGGACTGGACTGACGATGCACAAGGCACGGAAGAACGTTCAATTTCTTACGTGCTCCATTTTTTTAAAAAAAAAGTTATAAAATTTAAATTTCGCAATCTGAAACTCCTGATGGAAAAATGCAATTCAATTAGTTTAGAAAATACGACATTTATTTCAGTCTATATATTTAATTAGCCTGGCTTGTCAAAGGAGAAAATGCATGTCAAAGCAGACACATTATCTCTAATATTAGGAATTTGTAAATTCACATCACACGAGACACTGTCAGCGCTGGATCCCAGCAGAACGAGTTGTAATTATCTTGTAAAAAGCTTCCTTGTAATTAAAAGCAGCGGGATTCAAAATGCGGATCAAATATGATACATACATACATATATATATATATATATATGTACGTGTCTGTCGCTGCAATTTCATTTATGAAGTGCAAACCGCTGTTGAAGGGACAGGAGTCAGCGGTGGACTGGACTGTCGTGGCGCTGACAGCGTTCCCGTCCGCCTGTCAGCCGAGCGTTTTCGCCTAGCGCCATATTCGTAAAAATGCACCTAGAGACAGCGTCAGAGTTAATGCGAGGACGACACTAAAACTGGCTGATAGAAATAAATCCTTACAGATTCTCGGCTTACGTGAGGACTCACTTTCAAGTCCTTTGGGCCGTGTAACGTCGAACAGTTCAGGTCTATGAGAAAGATGAAGTGGAAATGTCGTGGCCTACTTTATGATATAGACTGTCCTTGTATTTTCCTGTAGGGACTGCGGAAATACACGGAAAACAGCAGTCGCTACGGCCTGTCTTCTAAAACTGAGATCTGAACACAAGACCACCTAGAGACGAAGCAGGAGTGACAAAGTCGAGTTTAATTAAAGGATGAAAGTGCGTGGATACAATTCAACCGCTTGCTGAGAACTCATAACCATTAGAATCCGCAGGAGACGGTCAGCGCTTTGAATTCGTCGCAGTACGAAGCGCGAGTTGTGTGTACTTTTGCAAGGCAGAAATAATTACAGAAATGACAAATTACGAAGCGCTTGTCGGCAGAATGTGAACACAGGGCAGTCAGCGCCAGCCCCAATTACGTGGTTTCGTTGCCATATGAAGTGTCTGGAAGTGAAACTGCCCAATCAGGACGCGGCTACACTGACGCAATCACTTGAGACAGCAGCGGCCATGTTTCAGAAGATTTTGTTCAGAAGAGCAACGCAGACCAATTCGGCGAAATCGTGTTCTTGTCTGAAGCCAATAAGCCACTTCGGCTGTCAGTACATGTGCAGCGCGTAGGGCGACTGAATAAAATCTTGTCGGTTTCCTCGAAAAACACTCCTCGCACCAGTGAATGTTTAACGACGCACAATGACACAGCCCGTGCCTGAATGAGCGAGCAGAAATGTCAGACGGCCACTAAAACAAGATGGACCGCAGTTTCCACGTGCTGTCACGTGTGAACTGGGTCCTGCCGCGTCAGTCTGCTGCTGTGCGGTGAGAATGAACACTGTAAATCGCCGCGGTTCTTCACCTGAAGCTCGATCAGCCTGTAGTTATAATCGGAAGGCTTGCAACATTAATCGACTTTTGATTTTAAGTCGCTCGTTAAAGAGCAGATTTCTAAGATACGTATCACGAACTAGTTTCGTAACAATCTGTTGGCTTTATCGCAGGCTGCCCTAATGGCGCGAAGTGTCAGCCCCGTTAATGATGATTGGCAGAGGGTTGTTCCGATTCGGACAAGCGGAGGATAAAACAACTGTGAACTGAGCGGAGATAAGCCCTGATGAAGGAGGCAGCAAGACCCTCTGAAAGGCCTGTGAACTTGAACAGGACAGAGTCAGGCTGGAGCGATCTCCTTTAACCTCGTGCGAGTGGAAGTTGGTGAAGTTGGTGAAGTTGGCGTAGGTAAACATTTGGGCCACACATTTCCTACTCAGCGCGATCTGAGTACACGCCTTGGCTTTTAAACTTCGCCTCAGAACACGTAATTACGAGAGCCCAAGCGATGACTACGAACGTGTGTGGGGCACATCGGCCGAGCTCACACACACGAATTACAATTGTCGCAAACTGGCGGCGAGACGGCTCGTCTGGAAATAGACGCAAACGAAGCTACGTTTTCCTACTGTCACCGGAACAGAGGACGCGTTATAACGTAAGAGCAGGCAAGTTCACACAGTTGAGGGCAGTGATATTTATGGTTACAGTAAAACAATAAAACTGGACTACGGATTAAACTCGGGTTAGGGGCGTCCGACCAGAGCAACGAGGCTCCTTGCTTTGCAAATAAAAGCCAAACATCGGCATTCGCGTTAGGCGACTGCGTTATTCCCCTGCAAGTAGATTACACGCAAGTCAGTGATACTAACGCGGTACTTTTGTGACTTCACGAAGAATTTGCTGTGAGGCCTTGCGAAAGTTTTAGCCGGAATCTTTATAATTCAGTGCAGTCTCAACCGAGAAACCTGAAAAGGAGCCATCATTTACCGGTTTATCCATTTGACTGCCGACCTCGATAAGGCACTTGGAGCTGGGACCGAGCGAGGCGTGGCAAGTGATCGGTCGGTCGGTCCGTCGTTAAAGCGACAACTTTCGGCTGCGAAACTGCGATTGGCTTCACTCCAGCACGAGATCGCCCCCCCCCCCACCCCCCAGGGCCCCGATCTGAAAACGTAATAAATCAGACTGAGCCAACAGCGGGACCGGCCGCGATTGTTTCAAATAAAAGAACTCGCGCGTTCTGACCACCGATACACGCGTTCTTCCTCACTTCGAGTGTGTGACGTCACTCCACTGTAGGCAGGAGACGACGAGGGAAACGGTAACACAGCACAGAGGACCATGAGAGACACACTGATAGCTCTGCTTTTGAAACACCTTGTAATCAGCATTGACTACATCAATATCGTCATACGATACACTACCGGCAGCTTCTCCCGCCATTCTACTGCAGAAGCAATTTAAGTTTAATCCGCGTGAACGGCGGACGTGGAAATGCGCGGACACGTGTCAAAGGGCAGACGATAAAAAGCCATCAAAAGGCGGATGTAGCGCCCGTGATGATCCTCTGCCGCCTACTTAACGAAGTTCTTCCCACACGACCCTGGAGCGTGTCATCGGTTAATGAAAGTTCATCCCTTCCAACAGAACATGTAGCAGCGTATGAATGTTTAAGATCCGCATTCCATCGGTTTCTGCCTTCACCCACGAAGTTTGCTCGAGATGTTTGACGATACCTGGCAACGAAGCCTCCCTTTGCACCAGAACCCCGACGACATTCGGTCCTCTGGCACCAGCCAGACGCAGGCTGTGGAAGAAGAAGAAGCCAGAGAACATCCGGACACAACGCGGAGGAAGTCGCTGGAGGAAAGAGACAGACTGAAAGACACTGGCGTAGATGGGAGGATAATATTAATATTAAGGATACGGGGATGAGAGCGTGCTTCTGATTCTTCTGACCTAGGATGGATTTCGATAGTGGGCTCTTGTAAACACAGAAACGGGAGAACCGACTGAACGGCTGAGCTACCATCAGTTTGCCATGAAGGGCTCATCTTTCACGCAGTCTGTCAAGACGTAAAAGAGCATGTGACTTTCCTAAACATGGCGACACAGCGCACTGCAACGAATCGCCTTGTAGGGCCTACTCTGTTGTGTTTTGATCCGGCCCCTTCAATGCTCTCACCGACGCCAGAGCATCGTGGGGATTGTACCCCGCGCCGAATCCACTCCCAAATCTCGATTAGCGTCACATTTTGCAACTTGGGATTTGATTACGTTAGGCCCTCAGAATGCACGACTTTCATCACTAGATTCTGACCATCTCCAGACTGCAGAGACGCTGTTAATACAGAAATATTCCAATTTTGTAAGAGCTATTAAGTAGTGCGTTGAGTGTGAGGCCGCAGTGAGCTCGTTTCCTACACCATCTGCACTTTATATACAGACAGACAGACTGACTTCCTCTCGAAATATTACAAAGGCATTCGACGACTGAATAAAACCTTGAGGGACGAGGCAGTGTCTCAAGTGGGAGTTTGCGTTTGAGAGAGGCTGCACGTCTGAAAGTTAGGAGATCAGCAGTTCTCTTGCCTCATTGTTTCGTTACAAGCATTTCTGTGTTTGCTTCCTTAATAACTGGATGGGGCAGAGGCCCCCCGTTCTGCCAGCTAAGAAATTATTACGCTTTTATATATTCCGAGTGCTCTTCACCGACTTCACAAAAGCCGACAACTGGACCGTGTCTCTGGCCTGCTAATGCAGTCAACGACCTAACACCTAGTTTATCATCTATTTTAATATTATCCTCGTGTTCCTTTTCCTTTATTATGTCTTTCCTGCACCCGGGGAAGGCAACGAAGAACAGCTTCTGTATCTTTAATGCAAATTAATGGAATGAGCTGTCAGCAAACTCGCATTTGCGGAGTTTGTTTCAGTGTTACTTCGCGTGGCTGCAGGATTTTTAGTCTTGAGATTTACGTAATGTTGATTATCACTTCGTGTGTGGTTTCCTTGAGATACTGCCTTTTTGAGAAGTCGTCGTGTGCCCGCGAGTCAGAAATAAAAGCACGAAAGAAAGTGTCTTCATTCTGGACGCAAAATAAATCCTCGGGGGGGAAAACAGGAGCACGGAGACACTCGTGCGACGTGTTTTAACCTGTCACGGCGCAAGACGGCTCTTGAGCTAAACGAAACGCACTGCTACAAACTAAACTAAACAGCGAATCTCTTCTGGGCGTCACGGACCCCTGTTGACTTCGAAGTTTTGAAAAATGACCAGGACTGCTCCGTCGCATTTATTCTCCATTCTGACCACTTCGCGGGGGGTCAATACGTGGCCAGATTCATATCAACGGACGCTAGGCTAAATGGGATCGGATAAGAGCATGTCTGTTGCCTGAAAACTCGTATAAAAGTTCGTTCTGACACGTGGAAAACGAAGCAGCGCGTCACATTTTGTGCCGGGCTTCTGTGATCAATGCGACTTCTCGGTTTATTGCAACCGCAAAGCCAAATCAATTTCCATGCTCCGCCCGACAGAGAATGTCCATTAATTATTTGAGGGCTCAAGTAATGGATAATTATGTACACGTATGTCGTCGAGTGGACACCGCCACATTAAGCTCGCGAGACTGCAGGAAATGTCACTAAAGTATGTTATTAATTTAATTTCAGGCGAGTGATCCATGGAAAGAGGGCGTGTCAGTAGCTGCTGAATCCGAAATTAAACAAAACAGGAAGAGGCTAAGCAGAGTTACTAATCCCCATACAAACGCGAGCTCGGAGATTTGCTTCAATAAAAGAAAAGAAACTGACGATGTCCTTACACTGGGATCAAAGAGCAAACAGGCCTCGGCAGTGTTCGTTGTCTCACACAAACGGAGGAACGTGATTCTTCCCCGGTCGAAAGCGACAGGGGTGTACAGAGTGGTGCGTCGGACAAGGCGCGAGGAGCGCGAGGCAAGGAGAAAACCCTGTCATGCGCAGAAAACACAGCAAATTCGTCGTTTGTGCACTTCGATGCGCCCTATTACGATCAATCGAAGTGGGCGGGGCATACGAGAAATCGCCATACAATTTTAGCCGTCAAGCTGATATTCGCTAAGCTCGTTTCAAGACATCTCCCACCTTTTATGAAACCCGAAAATTCATTGCCGTGTTCAAAAGAGCCCGCAAATGGACCGTATCCTCACACAGTCACACTGAGATCGACTTTAATATTGTTTTACCATCTATTCCTAGGTCTTCCATTTGGCCTCCTATCTTCAGGTTTTGCGACGTAAATACTCCGTGCATTTCCCGCCTTTTCAATGCGTGCTGCATGCCCTGTCCATCTCGTCATCTTACATAACACTAGTTGCTAAAGCGTAGAAATTATGAAGGCCGTCGTTAAGCAATGCTCCCGCCTCTTTTGTTCTGAGCCCCGCTCTCAAAAATCTCCGAATCTGTATCACACGAAGAGATGCCAAATTTTACACCCGAATAAAACTACGAGCTGAATGCTCAAGTGCGCCCATTTCTGGTGCCGTAAGAGCAGTGTCTCTTACACCGGACTCGTGAGTCCATCCGCGAACTCGAAGTGTTAATTAAGAACGTGGATCGTAGAAACAAGGACCCAGCCGGCGCTGTGAGCTACGGGGTCATTTAAGTAATTGGCCGTCCAATGCACGGATTTCTGTAGCAGCAAGATTGATAGCTGAAGGGCTGAAGGGCTGAAGTGCGCCGTCCGGACAGCGTCGGAAATTAAAATGTCCTCCCTCATCCTCGTTCTATCCGCTCCAGCTGGTTGTTTCAGAGCGCTTATTGCAGTCGGCCTGTATCTTTCGCCGTTTCATAATCTGGTCTTGACTGAGTTGTAACTTATTCATGCGCGCAAAGTTTTGTTATTTATCACTTCACATATTTCGCCTTTCAGAATAATCTACTAACAAAATGTGACTTTTAAAATTTTAATAATCTCCGTCGCATACGCAAGATAACTTTTACAAGACGCTGCTTCTGCAGCTCACAAAACACAGTGTTCTGACTGTAGAGCCTGTCACATGCTTTCCACACGTCTACAAGACTTTACACAGAAACGTAGGGTGTTTCAAAACAGTGGACTCTATACTTTAATGCTCGTTTCATTGAACATTCGAGTGGGCTACAACGTGGGCCAAAGATTAGTTGCAAAACCACTACTTTAAATTACACGGAAAAACTCATTCAGAATATGAAAATAAAATGCTGAAGCGTCTGATTTAACTTTTCGTTCGAGTGATTCAAAGTCTGACACGTGACAGTAAACCAGGAACTAATAAAATAAAAAGAATTGTCTCGGAAATAATTGTGAACACTTTGCAGAAACAGCGCTTAAACGTGTTAACGAAGTGGGAAGTCTAGCCCGAAAACATTTTACGACTTCTACTCGCAGTGAATGTACGGCACTCCTTAATTTTCCATTAAATTTTTGCGTTAAAACGATTTACATTTAATCACAGCAGAAACAAGCCGCGTCGTTTTACTAGACTTAAGTGGTACTAAGAGCCCCGAAACGATACATTAATGAGTCTGTACGCTCTATTAAACCTCAGCAGAGACCAACACGACGAACAACCACCAAGCGAAAATATGAGGCGATGCAGTTGACGGCATTAAGTATTAACATCCATTATGTGGGACGAAAACTCGTAAAGTTTAATCTGTAAACTTACAGCCGCTAACCCACACATGACATAAAAACAGTAAGCCAACAACAACAACAACAAAGAACGTGAGGGACTTCAACACTTCTTCAGACCCAGCGTACATTTTAGAGGGCTGTAATGAAATCCTTAGATTATTACTGAATATTTTAAAGGTATTCTTGGATTCTTCCTCAACATGTGGCGAAAGACCTGTCTTTACCCGTACCAATTCACTAGCAAACCGTAGATTTCACACGTCAAGAAACAAAAGTTGGTCTCCACATTTCAGAAGCAAAGGCCCTAATTTCAAACGTAAGAGATTCTGGTGATTCATAACTAGAACAAGGAGCTTACAAAAGACGGCACAAGTCGTCATTGACTGCCGAATTATTGATTGTCAAGTCGATAAAATGTTCACGGTGGCTCAAGACTAGAAAAATGCGAATTTTGCCAGTGTGATATGACATCTTTTCCTCCGTCAAGGCTCTGTAACCAAGCGAGTGGCTCCTACTCTAACATGTATCCATGGCAACTGGGGGAAAAAATAAACAGGGGTATTGCTCTACTCTGCATGCGGGTCTGTTTCATTTAAATGCGGGGCTGTTAACTCACCTCCTGCGCCTTTTTCATTCTCGTCACGCAAACGGCAAGACAATGAAAGTTAATAAAATAATTATCGTTGAATCGGCACGACTGAAGAGAAGCTGTAAGTGCTGACACGAGGCAGGACTCGCACATCAGAGCTTTGAACGGACTGTACTGAGCGACAGTGAAGCAAATATATCGGCCTTGCGCGTTGTTAAATTCGCTTGTGCTGCTTAAAATATAAATCAGTTCGCTAATAAAAGATGCGTTCTGATACGATCACAACAGGACGCACCAACCTCTCGCAC
The DNA here is from genome assembly GCF_977971745.1 of Zootermopsis nevadensis. Classification (NCBI taxonomy): domain Eukaryota; kingdom Metazoa; phylum Arthropoda; class Insecta; order Blattodea; family Termopsidae; genus Zootermopsis; species Zootermopsis nevadensis. Next base: position 4,100,512 of record NW_028259164.1, on the reverse strand, counting down.
GCCCTAAATAAATCAGTTTCCAGACAAAACAGTCCGTCAATGCGGATGGATTACGTTTTAACGCTGTGATTGACGAACTGACAATCTCATAAGGCGAATGGGCGACTACGCTTCTGACGACATTAGACGGCGGGGGGCCATGCTGAGAGAAGCAAAATGCGTGGAGAAACACACGCTGGTGACTCGCAAAGTTTAGGCCTCAAATTATTTCCGGCAAAAAAATTAGAAAAAATAAAAACAACATTTATAGGAAACAGCTGAATTTTGCTGTCCTAATACGCACTTAAATTACAAACACTATTTTTCTCTGATTTCTTCGTGGGAAAGAAAGTTTTTTGCGACCGTCGTAAATGAAGCTGAAGTCAATTCGCCTTACCTGAGCCACGCCTCCTCAGGGGGCGGTCGATCTAACGACACCATGCCTGTGTCGCCGCGACATTCTTCACTGGCACTAACGACACTTAGCTACTTGTTACGCACAGCGGACGTAGTGAAGGACGCAGAGCACACCAAGAACTCACGCATGGTTAGCACCCCCCCGGTTACGCACCAACAAAGCCAATAAGGAAACTTTAGTGATTTATTTGCAGGACGGGGTATAATTCATTCATCTTCGTGTTCCTAATCTTTCGGGAAGGCTTCTTTCAAAAACCACTCAGGACTTCACGTTCGCAACTTCTTTGCACTGCAATTTATAACCAATAGCTGCTCGACAACTTCCTCACAGAAGCCCGGGCTCCTCCTTTGTGTGTCTGTCCGTCTGCGATAACAGCGAGCGAATCCCTGACAGGACGCAATCCGACGGGAGAGCAGACGCCGAGCGGGGACGCACTACCCACTGATCGCCAACTTCCCGCATTACACACTGCTGTGTCCCAGCCCCTGTCGACCGCGCAACGCAACCACGCGGCACTGCTCGCACAGCGAAGATTCTCTCGTCTTCCTCCGCCGCACTCTGCGTCTCAGGAGTTTATTAACGCCCAAATTGTGAAAGACTCGACGGAGTCCTCAGAACCAATTGTCCGCCACCTTTTAAAGAAACCGGGGTTAATCATCGCGCTGGCACGAGCCAGAAACGGAACGATCCCATGCCAGTTTAATCCAGTTCTGACCTCCATCGTGTGTGCTACATTCCGCGCCCATCTCACCCTCCTTGGTGTGATCACCTGCTTAGAGCCTGCTACTTAGTCGGTGGCAAGTCGAAGGCCTTCTCTTCATTTCCTTGCGAGACACCAATTCCACTGGCGCATTTAAAAAGTCCTGCATAACGAGAAGATTCCGTTCTCAGATGCGGGATGAGAAAACACAATTAACTGCGCAGTAAGAAGCATCGCGGAAAATTTAATCCGCTCTTAATTTCTTCTTGGATTTAATTCCGGAAGCAAAAACGTAGCTCACATCCACAACAAATCGCATTCCGTCAACAGACAAGCTCACGGATGACTGACGGACAAAGTGAACAACTACTGGGAGATTGAAGAAATTCTTCGTCAGCGGCTTCAGACTTTTCAGGCAGTCTGTACTGTGTTTATACACACCTCACATGGTGTCGCAATGCAGATAATTAATGAAAATATGCGCACCAACACTGATTAATCTGCGTTCGTGTGGACAAAATGCATGTACACGGCTTTCAGCTGTCCTCACTTAACAGCTAAAACCAGGCCTCGCTTTATTAACCCCATTTATATGCTGAAAGAGACTGGTTCCTAGCCAGTCCCTGCCAGCGGGCTCAATACACGCAGCTTCCCATTTGCGCGTCGTCACAGTCGGAACCAGAGGCCGCGAATACAACGGATTTCCTGACGCCTTTGTCTCTCGAGCGAAATTTTGCTGTCGATTAAATCAAGTGCGGAAAATGTTTGCCACTTTCCAGTTCTGTCCTCGCATGTCGTGCGGCTGAGATGAGAAATTCGTACAAAATTTCGGTCGGAAACCCTAAAGAGACCACTTAAGAGAGACGCAGGCTTAGATGGGAACATAATTTTGTATGAATAAAAGCAAACAGGGAATTTTGTCTGCAATTTATATTAACATCTTCACAGAACTTCGTTCTTCTTGCGCGGTGTTTCGTCCTCATCTCTTTAAACACGTCAGCATCGCGTTCACAAGGCCCCTCGCACCGACGGCAAATGCGAATTTAATTTCGCTGTCTGACACGGGAGAAGGGGATAAAATATCGAGGCAAAAACCAAAGTCGACCGACGAATCGCTTCTCATCGCAGCGGAACTCCATTCGAAGGGCAGTCGCAGGAACACACAGCCACTGAGCATGCGACGCGGAGCAGGGCACAGGGACATCTCCGTGCCTGTCCCTGAAGGGACGCCACTTTGTACCGACAGCAGGCGCACTCATAGTTTATACATCACTTGAGGTGTCTTCAAGGGACAGATGGACGCGTGAGAAGGCGGTCGTCTATTGATCAGGCACCTCACGTGTGTTGAAGTTTGCGTTTCGGGCTTTCAAGGACAGAGACCCTGTCTCAAACAAATAAAATAAACTACCAGAAAACTTTATGAAGATTTACACTTGCAGGCCTCAGGTTCAAAATGATTTTGCCATCCCAGTAACGATAAAATTTGGTTGAATGTTTTTTATTATTATTATATTTGTGCAATCTGCTGTGGCCTGCAGTGTTCACATTCCTTGTGTAGCGAAGTTTCGTTAATCAGCGCACAAAGTATTCCTAAAATTAAAACAATTGCATTTATCATTACGTTCATTACAGCCCTCAACTTAAGCTCTTTTGTAGTTTTCAGGAATTTATTTAAGCACAGAACTAATGGGGCGTCCCTGATTGCAGGAAGTACTCCTCTTTTAAAGACAGAAATAAATACGAAATTTAATTGGAATTCGTTGTTCGAGGGCGCTGCTGGTGAGGATTGCCTAAGATTGCAAATAATAAAAAAAAAGTTAAACATTTCCAAGATATTCAGCGATGTTAAAAATTTTGGTGCGTAGTGAACCACAATAAATTATATTAGTATCTTCTTCCACAAATACGCGCTTCAAAATGGGGTTTAATTATCTTTATAAACCTCCTTCACCTACCTTTTCTAAAGTAGACTCTTTACTTTTCCTCCCAGAGCTGAGTATTGAAATCGTCAGTTCCCAGCATTGAAACGGCTCCAAAAACACGAGTCCTTTTTTGCTGCTAGTATCAAAAGACGTCGTTCATTGTTTGCAAGTCCGCCTGGAGGGAAGGGAATTTTCTAAGACACGTCGTCGGAAAAAAGTTACATTTGTGTCACGTTACGGGGTCTTTGCTAAGAGTAAAGTCACGTGATCGTTCATTTCTCTCCACATGTGAACTTTAAAGCCACGTTACGAACTCAGATGCAGTGTCGAAATTGAAAAAAGAAAGAAAAATATTAATTTCGGATGCCAAATATTAGTAACGAGTAAACAGAACTTTGTGTCTGACGCATAAAAGCTGGGATCACGAAAATTCACATACAAAAGTAGGTTCAAAGCTTTTTCTGTTGAAGTGCAATTCCTAAAGGCAGCGTTTAGATTGAGTAATCTCGAAAATCACTAGACTCCCGATTTTTGTTGCCGGGCAGTTCGGAATATGTCGGCTCCTCGTCCACATCCAAAAGTCGGAAGCCTTCGCACGCCTGGCAGCCGACCTCTCAGACCGAGGGAACAGCAGAGATTCAGGGAGTTCGGGACGGGGCAGAACTCGGCTTGATTCAAGCGTAATCTTGAAGCTCGTTAAGCGCTCCGAGGCTCGTCCCTTGTGGAAATACGTCACTGTGCAATGCAAATTAAGTTTACGTCGGGCATTACAGCACAAACACTGACCAAGAAGCGAGAGGCTACTCCGTGTTCCCTTCCGTAACAGACCGTCACGAACGGGCACAAATCTCTTGTTGCCATGCGTGCTACATGCCCCGGCCTCGTTGATTTCATTACTCACAGAAAATCCTGTGAAAACTTACAACTTACGAAGTTCCTCATCACGCAATTACTACCGTCTTCCTGCTAAACCTCTCTAGCAACCCCCACCCCCCGCACTCGGCGCAAATCAGACTCAGTTGGTGTCCATTAAATGTGGCGTTTAATCTTCAATTCTTCTGCTTTTATTTCCTGGAGTACGGCAAATCGTGGTTTCTCCGAGACCCGCCAGTTCAAGTGCCGCCGAGTCGACCAATCTCGTCTGCGCGCGCGGAATTATCTTGTGTGATTGGAGGTTTATGATCTTGCGTTGGCACTGCTGAACGGCGAACACTTCAACCGGCTAAGAGTGACCTCCGCCCAAGTCTCGGCGCTTCAGTGTTTGTTTCATGACGACGTTTCGGGGACGGTGGCAACGGAGGCAGTGCGGAACGGCCGTTGGGCGTTCTCCTGCAGTCTTTCAACACTTGCCGCGACGGTGTCTCGTTCGGGAACGGCCTCTTCCACGGGATCTGAACTAAAGACGTTCAGAAACTACACTTGTCGACAGAGGCCAAAAGAAGACACGGACACTTTCAGGGAAGTTAAGCGATCTCCTGGGCCATGTGTGGCGCTTTCCGCCCCTGAGGTAACACAGCAGAACGGGGAAAGGCTAACCCAGTGAGAGCCTTGCCCTCCTGAAGAAGGTCAGACACGAAGCATGACGAATGGAAAACAGAAAGACAACATTTCGTACAAATGTGAGAGATAATTACACCGCGCAAGAGATGTCATCATTCTAAGCGCCTTGTTTTCTAACGAAATGCGTCTGAACTTTCCATAAATGAACAGTCATCAAATAAAAATAATTCAGTCGAATCCGTAAAATTGACATCGGGCGTGGCTATCGAACCGTCACCCTCGTATTCGCAGTGACGTGTCTCGCTTCCACAAACGAGAATCTGACGACCGAGTCACAATTACGGCATCAGTTGACTGCTCAATCGAGAATGCCAATGCCCGAAATTAGCTGATGTTGGTCGAATGCGGTAGACGAACTTTCACGCGGATAAAAGTAAGAGATGTCACAAGTGTAGCCAAACACACGGAGATCTTCGTGATTTATACGGGCCATAATGAGGAAGACAAGAAACGCACACAGAATTTTGATAGGGAAACCACTTACATGATAATATTAGGATTCGTGTCCAATGGCGGCGTTGAACCGTCGAGTTACTTGTATTTCAGCATCGAGTCTACACGTGAGCCTTTCGTTAATTATAAGTGATTTTTACGATCAGTTGAAACAGTTTATGGCACTCTGTAAAAATGATTTCTCCTTTACGCATTCAAATCCCTCAACATCTACGAACTGCTCTGTTCACTAAACCTCGTTGAAGCCCTGCTCGTTTGAGTCCTACTTACATAATCGTTTCGGGCTTCGATCTCCGCATCCGCTGGATGAACTGCAAATGTGAAAAGCCGACGTCGGCTGATCCATGTGGGAATTGAACCAAGATCTCAAACGAACGGACGGACGGACGGACGGAGTGGTGGTGAGAGCAAGCCCTTCCAGACTGGCGGTCTCAAGGACTGCGGGTCCTATGGCATGATGTTCACTGAAGGGCCCCATAAATCTCCGACGTCCAAACTTAGACGTCATGCAATGTGGCCAACGTTCCGCATCCAATTCTCCCTCTGAGTCCCACGCAAGCCAAGTCAGACGTATCATCTCCTGGTCGAATTACGCAGTGAAGGCCGCTCTTAGTTTAACGACGTGTTTGAACTCCATACGTGAAGGTGGAGGGAGAGTGGGGAAGGGTACAGAAGGAAACGGTAATGGCTCGACACTTTCCAGTAGTGGCCAAGTAAAATCGCGAAAGGAAGTGTCTGGCCACCCCCTCAACCCAATACACGTCCGTGTGACCGCTTTGTTGAACTGCTCGTGTTTTACGTTAATTTTACGACACTTTCAAAGGTTTTATTGAACGCGTGCTCCGCTCGGGTCATCGAAAGTCTTACGTGCCCATGGACTTTTTTACTGCAATGCCCAATTTCTCATAATTCCCCACCGTGGCGCCAGGCGCAGGCGTTCTTTACGCTTTAATGTAGGCAAATAAAACCTCACAGGCCCGTCCATGTCCGTCTGTCTGTCGTTCCTTTCATCACATTTTTACAAGAATAAGTTTGCCTTTCATAGGCCATCATTGGTTGAGTTACTCCCTTTGAAATGTCAGGGTACTCCAAAGATTAAACCTCTCCAGTCTTGTTTTAATTGAAACGGAACAGCTGTGGCCATAGATCGCTTTTGCTAAAAAGCCTCTTCGACTCTTATCGTCTTCGAGTCGTTCATCGCGAAATTTGTTGCAAAGACAGATCACAAACGCATCCACAGATTCTGCTTTCATTACACGATCGTCACGTAAAACCTACAGACGGGCGACATTTTGATGCGATGTTTACAGACGACAATTTATAGCAGAGAATTCTGACGGAAGAATCGCGTATTATAATTCCCGACAGCCTATCAAAGCAACTGATGGCAGTTCATAAATTCATTCAAAATTTAAGTTTGAGAGATGACGTCATTGGCCTCTCTGTTCCAGAGAAGTATCTTCGCGATCCTCTAGAGGGTTTATTGAAACAAACGAGGATCAGTTGCGAACTTCGGTGATTAAAGCTGGCACGTAATTAGATTTTGGTAATTCTGAACACAACTTTGAAAGAGACTACTTTTTGCACGATGTTGTCTAGAAAATTCCACCGCAATTCGGAAACACTTGTAAAGGAAAACATATTTTTTGCGTCAACCTTGGTGAGGTTCTCACGGCGGTGAAGAAGATGACCTTGTGGGCTGTGACGTCATGTAGGCTGGTAAGTGGGCGCCATCGTTTCGTAGGAACATACCGTCTCCATCTTCAGTGCTGAAGATGAAGACACACGTCGCAACCCACAAGAGGTGAATCGTCACCGTCTCACTTGGCTCAGCAAGAAATTAATTCGACTTCAGCACCATTACCTGCCACAGTCGGAGCAAAGACGTAGTAAACGACGCGCTGCTCACTCCGTGCATGAAGAAACGACCACCTCGAATATCAAGCGAGTTCTTTATCTTGTAGCTGCACAGCTTCAGTTAAATGGACCGAAGAAAGCCATTTCCACACGAGAGTAATTTACGAGCGAACGTAAAATAAATCGTGGAATGCCACAACACGAGAGAACTGACCTCTTTCTCTGACACAACAGCATCTTGGACCTAATTTGACCTCCGTATATGATCACAGAATGTACCTAAACTTCGTATTATCATACGCACCGAAATTTCTTATTCATTACCCGAATATCGCGTTTTTGGTATTGAGACAGACGACCCTGGGGTAATTAAAGTCATTTAAGACAGGCAGATGGGAGAGTTGGAAAATATATACAAAATGTGACCAGGTACGAGGCAACTATTGACCAGACGAGCTACTACCAGCTTCTGAGCAGCATTGCTCTGGAGGTGTCGCTGAGGAGCAGTAGACCTTGTGGCTCTTGAAAGTTTGTCGTTCATGTCACCCCACTGACCTCCCGAAACTTTGTTTTCTGAAGGAAGTTGATCACTACGTGACACTGGAGGCCCATTGCATGCTGCGCCATCACCAGCAGGAACGCCCCAGCTCGTATTACAATGGAAACTACGAAATGCTTTCGGAACATCACGGTCAGCCGGACCCCCGAATTTTCATCAAAGCAATGTTCTGCCCATCCCATTCTTTGTTCACTAAATCCAAAACTGTCTAGAAGTTTCCTGACGAAGGTCTGTTGTCTAACGAAACGAAGGCAAATGCCCGCTTCAACCTGAAACCCTACTTCAAATGAAGCGTAAGTTTACGACTGTTCACTACGACGGATAATTGGTTACAAAATACGAAAGTTTAGCTTTAAATTTGAATTGAACGTCAAACCTGAGTCCATGTATAGACAAACTGATATTATCATTACGATTTCTGGGAATTAAACATGGGGACATGCAATCCTTCACAAATCCATCACCTGTAAAATGTTCTATGCATTACAACATTAGGAAAGAAGATGCTAATTGGTTTGTTAACTCACCGTGTTATCTGTCGTTTGGAGCTTCATTCGACGGTCAAATCCTTCTTCTCTGCTTTTTATAACCACACAAATCAAAACACGAAACTTTGAACGACTTCGGTTTGTCACGTACACCCGCCATTTCATGCCGGTCATCATATAATTACTTCCTTTTTCTGTTCAAGCTATTAATTTTCAGTACACCACTATAAATACCCTTAAAAAACACGAGTTTCAGAAATACAAACACACAAAACACATTCACAACTTTAAAACTTGAGAGAACACAGCACATAAAAACTAGTACAGGGAGTGCACTCGCTTGGAATAACAGCGGCAATAAGGAAACAGCCACCAGAGGGAAGCACCTGTTCGGATAGCAGAGCAGCGTTACCCGAAACAAGGCAAAGTGACGTCAGACAGTTACAGTTCGAGTTTTACTTTGCAGACAATGCAGCTGAATGAACATGTTCCGAGCACTGACCAAGCTTGCTCAGTGTATTCTGAAGGTCACCTACCTATTCTACTGTCGGCCAGCTGTCTTGAAAGTGTTTCGAGTCTTTCTTCAGTCTTGCAACGCGAATGTTTTAAGCCACAGTTTGACTGTGATTTACACAAAGAAAACAACACAAAATTAGACGACCTTCGGTCTGTTAGTGGCTATGGCGCTGTGATTGAAACATGTTTTACACTTGAAAGGCCCTGTGTAAGATCCCCATACGTATTCATTATGTCTCTCTTGTGTCACAGGCTGTATATAAAAAAGTTATTACGTCACGGAACGTCGCGACTTAGTCGGTGACTGTCCTACGTCGCATTTTGGAAGTCCGATGATAGATTCTCGTATTAAAAGGCCGGCTATCATGGTCTTCCCCAGTTCCTCCACTCAAACTCTGGGAAGGAGGGCTCGCTTCCTTCCTCATCCTTAACATTTCGTCAATCAAAGACATTCTCCCGTCGACACTACGTAACTTCAGTACCTGCGGGAACGCCATTAAAAGAAATACGATGTTGCCAACTGCGCAGAATCCGAAAGCTCGGGTTCTCACGTGTTCAATCCTGACTGAGTCGCGGGGGGGGGGGGGGGGGGGGGGGCTTTGCTGACGTTTGCATTGGACACGCATCGCGTTGGCTAAGCCGCCGTTATTCGGTGAACTTCCAAAAGGAAAACGCAGGCTCTCAGTTGTTCTTACGTAGTTCCTGACAGGCACTTCGCAGTAGAAAAACCCTGAGATAACGAACTGAGACGTGGCATACAAAAGCCAATATTTTTTTAACTCTGTGGCTACATCGCATCGTTCATTTGTTTTATTCTGTCAGTAACGGAACTGTGTTCGGCTTCAGATGGACAGAGGTCTTGCGAAATTAAGATAAAGTCAACACAAGCTTCATCTTTGTCTCCTGTCGTCCCTTCATGCCGCCTGACTACGGAATGTGAAGGAAAGAAAGATTTCAATTACGTCATCTTCATGTTTGGGCTCATTAGGAGAATCTGAGAGGTTACAACAACTGAAAGCGACGTCCTTTCCGGAAGTTATCGAAAAGAAATGCCCCCCCCCCCCCCGCGCTTACACACGTCGTCTCTGCATGGTTTGTGAAAAATGGCAAATCAGTTTAAACAAACTTACCACGAGAAACAGTGGTTATACATCGTCCTACGCGTTCTCCGTAGGCATATCAACTGATCGTGTCCGCTGAAAACTTCAAAATGAAACACACAAGTCATGAATCAGCAAACAAAAGTACTTTTAATAAATACTTATATATAAATAAATAGTCACAACTTAATAAACGTGCATAAATTACAAATACCTGTTATTTACTAAAACAACATTTTATGAAGAACATCGCGAAAACTGGAGAATTTACAAGGACGAGGCCAGATCCCTGTGCGGCGTGACTTTGGTCGCTGCAGAGAGGCGCCGTGCACTAAGAGGGCGCCTTCTATCTGCATCTCGTGGCTCTCCCTTTCTCGGGCTCCATTACAAGGAGCGGAAGTTGATAAACAGTGGAGCGGAAGACAGAATGGCCCGCCAAACCATTATCACCCTTTGTCAAGACTGTCTCCATAATCACTTACAAACTAATCAACCAACCACCAACTCCTCAGAGCACAGTCCTTCTTAAGAAGCTACTAGTCGCTTAGCTGGTCAGAAATTTCCCACTATCACGACGTCAAAAGTGCATTACCGTATTCCCAGGAGCCTGCCACTGGACCCAGTCCTCAGGCAGACTAATCGAGACTGATCCGTTTTAATATTATCTTTCATATAAACATGGTCTCTTCCCTTCAGGTTGTGCGACGAAAATTTTGAATGTATTTACCACTTTGAGGACAGCTTTAAGTGTTCAGGATGCCCTGTCTCAATTAATTACTTACTTACAGGACATAACATTTTATATATAAAGGTAGAAGGTGAGTTGTGTCGCTGCAAATAACCAGCGTCCGCGCGGTCCCTTCGAGCCCTCGAGTCATCAGCAATTGCTCAGGGCTTCCGAATTCCTTCGACTTCCTCTTCGGCGGAGCAGAACGAGACAGAAGCCAGACGTCTCTGAGATACGGCGGTCGGATAATTTTCGCTCCAAAGCATTAGGAAGGAAGCGGTCGTGGCGTATTTTAAAGTGCTATCCCATCTGCCTGGAAGGACTCAGTAAAACCACTCCGAGCCGAGATTCTGAATACGAAGCAGTAACGTTGTCATCTGAATGAGAAATGCTCAAAAGACAACGTTAATTAACATTCGCCCGTTCTGCCCTCTCTTCGCTGAGACACGGCCCGGATGGGGCATTTTGCTGTCACGCAGGGCAGACAGACATTTTGGATTAATTTTTACACTCGAAGGAAGATTTCTAATGTTTGAAGTGTCTGGACGTTCATCGCGATTCCGCTGTGAAATTAAAACATCCACTCACAAACTGCGTCAGCCAAGTTTCGACGTAATTAAAATTACAAGACAAAAGACAGCTATTAAAAAAAGAGACAGAGAGAGAAGAAGAAGAAGAATAGGACGTTAGTAATTTTGAAAAATCAACGCACTCACGTTCCTGGCCACTTTGAGGACGCTGGTTGCACAAACAGCGGTAAACGCTAATTTGTAGCTAACGAAAGACCAGTGGCCGGTAACAGCGGTCACTGCAATGTTGACTTTAAAGCAAACACCGACTGACGCATCAATAACACTTCGCCTTACAGATCCCTGCAGGGAAGGACACGCAGTCCCGTGTCGGGTCTGAACGACTACGTTGAAGAAGAAGAAATCGCACCAGTCCTTACGTCTACGATCAGTTACACACGTTTAGGTTCTGCAGTAATCAAAGCTCCTCTCACGTTTCTCCGGTGATCCCAAGGGCCGTCTTCAGGACGATGTCAGTCGCTTCCGTAACAGCGCACCTGAAACAGAACGAGGTCCCGTTTAATAAGATTTGGGGTTTTCACGGCGGTCAGTCCGAAGGCGGCTATTCTGATGATGGAGGAACGAATCTCCTCCGAAACATCGGTATCTACCAGATTACGGAATGCCTTAATGAACTTTCGGGTTCCACGAACGGCCAGTAATTTCCTGGCTGACTGAGCGACTACCAGCTTCTCCGGCGACCAGGAGCGCTTCGTGTATTCAAAGGGCCCTCCGTTCTGCACGGACTCCGTAAGTTCAGTGTCCTGTCGTGTTCTTTAGACCCCGCTAATTAACAGCCACCGTTACGAAGCCACCTACTTGCGAATGCCCTCTGCAGCTGCGGATTTCGTAAGCTGGTCGGCAAACACACGCCCAGTCCTGTCGAATTCCTCGCGTGACAGAGGCTCCATTCTCTGACCTGATTTTCCACGGAACAGACTCTTTCCTCTTGAGAAGCTGACGGGAAATTCCCCGCTTTCTTGTGGAACCCGCCACTGGGCCACATCCCGAGCCAGTTCAATCCACTTCACACCGACATGTCAGATGTCTTCAATATTCATTTTAATATTACTCCGATCTCTCAAGAGTTTGCAGTGAAACAGTCCCTCAGACAACCAAGTCGAATTTTATATTTAAAAAAACACTTCTAGTAAAGGAAGTCTGAGAAACATAAAATATTAATTTCTTCCACGATTATTCTGCACGTGGGAAAATGATTTATGTATCAAGAGTAAGAAGCATTTGTGGGCTCTGTCCGCCATGAGCAACCATGAACGATTAGGCTGAAAATATCCACGCAACACGAAAGAGCGAGAACTAGGCTAAAACAGAAGTTAAGCTTCGCTGCGTCCACCGACGACGGCGCCGATTTTCTCGGGGTTCCACCACAGGCGGGGAATATCTTCACCAGGTCAGCGGCTGTCAGCTTGTCAAGGAGGACTCTGGTCCGTGCAGTTGGGTCGAAAAGCTTAAACTAGGGACAATCGAAACTCGACAAACTTCTTATTCCTGTCAATTCACTGCACCGCGAAAATCAAAACGCGGCCCGCGGCACGCATCATAGATATCGGAAGATGCAGAAACATTTTTAACCCTTTAAAACTCACTGGTAACTATACGTACCACCCATTTTAACATTGAATAGCTCTCCGTTTCGCCAACGTAGAGTACGAATGTGTTCGTATGATTCCCAGAATAAACAGCGATTATTTCCTCAAACGACGTTAGTCGGTTAATCTTTGTGACGGTGAAGTGCGGTGTTTTCTTCGCGGTACGGACTGGATTCTTAAATAACATTTCGACGAGCTGCAAGGGAAGTAAAGCGAAGTCCCTCAGCACCAGAACAAAATGACACTGGCCACTTCCACATTCCGAGGCCCATTCAGAGACCAAAGTTTACTGACGTCACAAGACAAGATCCTGGGCAAATGGCCCCAAGCAGTGCGCCAGGTGCCCCACTGACTGAGCCACCGACGCTCTTCCATTAAGTCCGTAAACTTCGCTGCAGTAATTCAACATGTGACGACGCGCTCTGAAAGGAGAACTTTCATAATTCAAAACTCCGTTTCTGTAGGGACTCGTTCTAGGCTTCTTTGAATATTTATGGTTCAATTATTTTTCTGTCGGCGCACTTAAAAAACAAGGCAGCGCACGCACAATGCGTCGGCTGGCTATTAAACAGCGCCCTATCATATACACACGTCATAAAACGTAAAACATAGAACCGTGAAATGGCAACGATGTGAAGGGAGGGGGTCGTGGCCTATTTCAAGTGTGGCTAGACTTAAGTCAGGTCGAGAATCGAAGCCAGGACTCCCAAAACCGAAGTGCAGGCAATGAAACAGAATGTGACAGAGGCTCGGTTAGTCAACAGATAAATCCCCCGCATTTCATAGAACCAAAAGATCATTAGCGCGCGCACGAGAGCCAGAAATTCGAAATTCGAGAAGCCACTGGAGACGAGCGAAGTCGTAAACTCGCTCTGAACATTGCGGTGTTTATAAACACGTGTTTCTGTTATTGCATGGGCTCCTGAATGTGAGCAAACGACGCTCGTAATCTTTGGCGGAAGCCTCGCCCACCCGAATTCGTAACAGAGACGAGCGCTCTTCGTTAGGGGCTCGTTAAATAAGAAATCAATACGGACAAAATTTTACACAGAAGGAAGTCGACGGGGCTGCGTCGTAACAGAACAAACTGCACGCGTACCGCAGAGAACTCGATGCGTCCCCGTCACGAGGGTCGCCTCGAACCTCGTGACCAGGACGCAGACATCACAGTCTTCGGTTCACTCCCGGGCGGCTTACCTCGGAAACATCTTCTCGCAGTCCATGTGGCCCCAGCCGAGCGTAACCGCACTGACGAGTCGCTCTAGGGCGCTCTCCACCGGGAACTCCCCCATCAGCATCCGCAGGCCCAGGCTTCAGACCAGAACAGAACAGAACAGAAAAGGTTAGCATGAGCCGAGCAATCTGGCAACCGGAACTACAAGTTGGAGATCGGATGCCCGTGAAATGGCTGTACGCCCGTTAACCAAGCGATACCACACACGTGCGTCTAGCGCAGGATAAGAATGCGTGTTCGTGGTCTGGAGAAATAAATTAATGAAAATCTGGAGATTTGAAAACCCCTTCTTTGCAACAGCGATCAGCAAACGAGACAAAATTCTGCATCCCGAATTATCCGTCCATCAGCGCAAAAAGCCGAAGCTGCGTCCCTTCTTCCTGCACCGGAGAAAACGTGCCAGGGCACAGAGAGCTGCTGTACCTCTGACCTTTGAACTAAACCTCCCTCTCGTGTCTGAGTAATTAACGGCGACACGGGCAGCGCATCTCATCTTACAGCGCTCTTTCAATGAGACAGACAGACAGACAGACAGACAGGAAAGCCACCAACAGCGTTCATTCGTGCTTCAAAGCCCCGAGGCGTCGGAGCGGTGCGCACCTGTTCATCTTGGCCAGGAAGCCGTACGGCCCGTTCAGACGCGCCGTCTTGTCCAGATTCCTGCAGTACAGCGTCCAGATGCAGTCCAGAGCGTTGCTGCCTTCCAGAGAAGAGATCGCGGGAGCCACGCTCCAACGGTACGCGCGCCCCAGGTTCACGACCGCTCGCAGTGACCCGGCCACGAACTCCATGAATTCCTGCAAGAGGCTCTTGTCACTGTCGTCTTCCTTGTTCTCCTTCCCGATCCTTGACGTCGGCTCCTGCGAAACAAATCAAGGAAATTGCTTTCGCATTACCGAGTTCAACGTTTTCGCAAGATCCCTCCACCAGCAGCAACTTACAGCAAGATGAATCCAATCCCCTCCCAGACACCACGACTTTCAGATCCGTTTTAATATTATCGTTCCGCCGGGTTACCTACCTGTAACTGCCTGACCTTCTCGGGCGGCATGAACAGCGCGTTCAGGGCAAGGACTTCCGGGTCTCTGAGCATCTCTTCGCTGGACAGCCTCTCTTCCTCCCACGCGATCTGCTGCACATTGCGTAGCAGCAGGAGGTCGAATGCCAGCAGCCCGAAGGACACCAAGCTGCTGCTGTTGTGGAGGACGGCCGGGTCAGTGACGTTCAGCGCGGATTCGTTGTAGTACATCTCCTTCAGCTGGTCCAGCAGGAAGCTGGAGTTGCCTTCGTTCAACGATCGGTTCAGAGCGACCAGAACCTTCATGAAGTCGCCGCTTAAACTGTCGCTGTCGGCGGCATGTTTCCCTGCCAGGTCCTCGTCGGTGGACAGCCAGTTGTACAGCTCCTGTAAGCGTCCCTGGAGGAAAGTCGCGAAAGGGTTCTCAGCCAAGTCGGGGTCCTCACCGTCGTACCTGTCCGGGTTCCTGGAGCTGTAAAACAGACCGTCGTCGTGGTCCAAGCTGGGAACACCGTCTCTGTCCACGCCGTCTTCTGTGATTTCGTGAAGACGTTCCGCGATCGAGGGTTTCGTCACGTGTAGGTTCGCCGATTGTTGCAAAGGCACGTAATCCCTGTCGTGCGGGTAATCGAAATTCTGAGGCATGAAGTGTTCGCCTTTCTCGTTTACGACGTCGCTTATATCAAAGTGCCTTACATCTTCAATCCCTTGGCCCAGAAATGCACTGACAATGTCGTCTTCAGATGTCAGAGGGCTGTTTTCCTCACTGGTGTGCAGGAGTTCGCCGGCATCGTGTTCAGATTCGCTGAACATCAGAGGCTCCGGAGCGGGTTGCCTTCCCGCGGCCACTTCTGTACCGCCGCTGTAGGGCAGTGCTGACAATGTCGTCGACTCATGTTCCGGGTACTTCTTCCGGCTGCTCGCAGCGGTCGGCGGCGGTTCTTTTTTCCGGGTGGCGGTTTCCCCCGCAGTCGGGTCGCCCGGAAGTAAAGTCGGTGTTTCCGTTATCGGCTGAGGATCCAGGGGCGATCCAGACGTCGAGGCGTCTTCATGGCGAATCGCGGGAGCGTCTGTCGCAACATCTTCTATCTCGCTTGTCGTTTGCGAATTGCGCACCTCTTCGACGTAAGCTTCTTCCCCTAAATCTTTATAAACCAATTCCGTGGTCGGCGCCACCTCTGCTTCGTCGTACTGTTTCCGTCCTTCCCCCTCGTTGTCTTCATTCGTTTTCTGGTTCGCTGCTCCGACCACTGTCTGTTGCTTCTCGGTCCTTGGTGCCGACGGCATCTTTTCGTCGTCGAAGTTGTCGCTCTTGGCCGCCACCGTCTTCCTGCTGTCTCCGCTTTCGACGTTTAGGCCGAGCCATAACGTGATTCCTATGAACGCGCAGACCGAAACAAGGGCCAGCATTCCCACCGATATCCACCACTTCATGTGGCCGCCGCTCTCTGGCTTCTCCTCAGCCACTTTGACGTGCCGCTGCATCCTGGCGAGCAATCGACAAACCTCACTCGGCGACTGAGTCTCACTGCGCGTTCTTCGGATGCAGTCAGTTCTTTTTGAGTTCCCTCTTCTCCGCCCCCCTTCTTCTGCTGTCTTCCACTTCCACACTTCACCTACACACGCCTCGGGCAGCGCAGAAATTCGGTTCCACTACACCGGTACACCAGGAAGGTCAGCGCACTCCTGTGAGAACAGGCGGGTTGCGTGCAAACAGGAGACATGTGCAAAGATGATGATAATGCACGCAAAATAACATAAAAAGGACCGGACTACATCTGACTCAGGACATAGGCTCTAGCAACTGTGACATCAGACATCGACTATGTCAGCCTGTCATCGAAAAGAATCCGCACGGCAGCGATGAAGACGTGGATGCTCGGGTTGCGGTAGATACCAGACGTTTCGGAGGGACATGATGTTTCTATCTTCAGGGCTCAAAATCTACCTGCGACTCCACACGATGTGAACAACCCAGATTCCCAGCATCGACTCATAAAATCAGTGACAACAGACAGGGAGCTCTGTGTCGTAAATGTGCGAGCAGAACACGAAAATAATTTCTAACGCAATAAAAATGAAACGAAGTAGCTTCTGGACGACTTCAATTTGACGGCCATATTTCGAATAAGTCATTGGATGTGAAAGGAAACGTTAGAGTTACCCAGTTCTTCGGCTCGAGTCAGGTTCCTCCCACCGAACACAACGGTTCGGTTGGGAGACTTACGTCGCTTTTGTAAGAACAAAAACAAGCCAACAAAGGAGCGGATTTGTCGCAGAACGAAGACTGCTCGCGGTAATGTATGGCATTAACTTGACAGTGGCTGCAAAGTCAAGAGACTCGGCTAATGCGGCTTCGTTCCTCACGAAAGGCATCCTCTATTATCCGGTATCCGGACCTGGAATTTAGGATAAATCTCGATTCTGTTCTGTGAGTTATGAATCGAGATTACGGTGACCAAGTCCTACTTTACTTCTGTCGCCAGGGGTAGCCAAACGTATCAACACGCGAAAAAGTTGATTAAACAGAAAATATCCGATTTGTAGCCAATAACAACTTTACGCATGCGCACTCATGGCACGCAAATTCGTTCCCTTCTTAATGTGGTTATTGTCCACAGCAAATTCTGATCGCCCTTCATTACGAAAACCTTTTTTTGCTGATACATAAAGAAAAATTAGAGAACTCGAGGTAAGACGCGGACTCCGCGCTGTGGTGCGAATTGAAGCTGCGTCAGCCAAAATGCTGATTGCTGACAGAAGCAGGTGCTCCGCGTTCCTCTCACGACTCGGGTCGGAAAACAGTTTGCGAGCAATTGAGTTCACAGGCCGTGCGAGGGGTTCACAAAGCTTACAATTGCTTAGAAGAAATAGTTCTCGTAGGCCCGCGTGCGACAAAAGTTATTTTACACTTTTATGGCAAATAAACTTTACAAATTGTTCGTAAGTCAGAAGTAAAATTTGGGGTTCTCGCGGCGATGAATACAAAGATGGCTGTGTTCTGGGTTGAAGCGCCGTGTAGTCTAGTACAGTGGTATTCAACCTAGGGTACGCGTACCCTCGGGGGTAAGTGAAATTTAAAAAGAAATATATTATTTTATGATAAACACTGAATAATCAGTAATGTAATTTATTTTAGATGTAGATTATATACTATGTATAACTTGAATTATACACCAAAAACTTTGGGGGTACAAAATTGAAGAGAAATTATATCTGGGGGTTGAATACCACTGGTCTAGTAAATGCAGACGTCCTTGCTGCCTCCATCGTCAGGGCGATGACTACACAACACAATATCCAAGAAGAGAGCCCTCTTCAAATTAGCCGCCGTCAGAACCTGACATCTCACAACGGGATCAGATGCTTCATTGACGCCACAAGTCGGTCCTTCGCCCCGGGTATCTCGGAACTCCATTCGAGAGTCTTTCTAAAGAATCTGCCGATACCTGAACTACGTAGATGGTCATGAAGTTTTTATGATCACAAGAGCCCGCCACTTTGTTTTCAGTTCCGTCTTAATGTTATCCTTCCATCTGTTCCTACGTCTCGCAAATCGTCTTTTCCCTTCCGTTTTGACATCGAAGTTCACGCAGACCACGACGACCTGCTTCGTTGCGACCACCAGGTGCAGTTAACGCGCATATGCTCTGTTACCCAGTTTCCATAATCATTTGTTAGGTCGTCTCTGACCTGGCGAAGGAAACCCGTTGCAAGGGCCTGATTCCGTTTGTCACACAGACGCGAGATCATGCAAATTGGACGAATTTCCGAGGCCTGACGGCAACCAAGAGCAGGGACGAGCAGATCAGCGCTGCGTCAGATTCCGGGCGTGAACGAACCGGAAGTGAATCCAAAGGCAAAACTGCTCTAACGACTTTCTGTCTCGTGAACACGAGAGTAGATCTTGTGGCACTCGTACCATTACAGAATTTGTCCATTCATAAACAATTTAACGACGTTTCTCCATGTATATAGGTTTATACCGTCGAAGCATTACAGAATGCACTTAGTACCACGCGCGATCTACTTCAAATTCAGCAACGACAACGCAGAAGTAAGAAATTCCGCTAGAATGCGGTAAGCAGTCTTAGGAACTGGCTTAAGTACGTGTACAGAACAACTAATGCAAAGGTTAAAATAAAAATTACAATTACGGGCAGATTAAATTCGGGGAAATTCTACCACGAAGCTCGGAGCCTCGGCGAAAGCATAACGACCAAAATACACGAAACTTGGTCTCTGGGCCGAACGCGCTTGGGTGCAACGGCCTCTCTGCCTTCGGTCGCTCGTTCCGCCGACTAACGGTCCAACGCGGACAGTTTCTGCTGTGCCACTTACCGTGACGCCGCTGTCTTCAGCTATTCTGTGTGTTTGTTTCTTTCTTAGTGTGTGCGTGTGTGTTACCTCTCGGACCTATTGTCTTCTTCTTGAGTAGCCCAGACAAAGCAAAATGCAACATGAGTCAAAATATTACGCAGCCGGCCCGTATCCTGGGTTCCTGTGGCCCGGGGGGGGGGGGGGGGTCAGCTGACCTTGTCTGCAGTTTTCAGAGTTACCAGCCCCACGTGGAGCAGCCCTTCTTGAGAAGCTGACGGTCGCTCGCTGATCAAAATTCCTCGTTAGTCTGACAGTCCGTCTAGACAAAAAAATTTTTTACACTGTTTCGACCTTAATCTGTCATCTTCAGGTGATTCTCTTTGAGTGCTCGAAACTAACAGATATGGCTGATAAATCATGTGCATGTTATAAAAACAGATAACATTAATATGTAAACAATTTAGCAGGCACACCTATTAGTTTCGAAACACCTGAAGATGACTAATTAAGGTTGAAGCATGCAGTGGATCTTAACAAACACTGAAACTGCGTTCCTTGGCGGACCAACAACGAACGGGATCCTCGCTTTTCACGAAACCCTAAGGTTTGATGCCAAATTCACAAGGTCTCCCCCACTGGACCTTGCTCTCAACTAGTTTAATCCCAGTCCACACACCCCCACACCATTTTTAATATTATCCCATCTACGTCTGTGTCTGGAAAGTTTTCTCTTTCATTTAGGTTCCCCCGATTAAAGATGCGCACGAGTGTCACGTCTCCCATGCTCTGGCCGCCCAATCCTCTTGGGTGCAGAATAAAAGAATTAGCCAGGTCCAGGTCTCGCTCCGCCTCAAGAACGCGACCTTGGATTCTCCCTTCCGCTCCGCCCCACACAGACGTCACGACGGTCATCAACATGTGAACGTCTGTTTGTGTTCATCCTTTGTTCACATTACTTGAGGTAATATTAACTGTAAATGCGACATTTTTGGAGCAGTTTAAAGAAACCTTTTGTATTTTTCTCACGTTCTCATTTCTGTTGTTGTTCCACATTTTACATCAACTGACGCGGGCAATCCTTCTGCGAGCTATTATTTCCTTTTCCTTCAGGCACTTCGCGTACCAGGTTTCGTGGCCACTACGTATTTATTTACGTCAAAGTTTTTATCAGTCACCCAGTGGCAAGGTAACGACCTTGGTTATGGTACAAGACGCTTAAAATGCACTGCTTGTTGCAGAGGTTTCGGATGCTTATGGTGGCAAGTACGAAGATTAGTATCTTCCGGGATAATGCCAATCACCCTGATGATGAAGACAGTAAGCGCCCCTGAAACGTCAGTAAACTTCTACGGGGCTGCACAGTGAAACTTCCCAGAAGATAGTAATCTTGAACACAGAGGATCCATTGTATGAAACTCGACAGCGCTGTCCAAATGTCGTCGAGGAAACAAGAGACGACGTGTGTCGTGGCAAGCTGTGGCACTATTCCTCCGGGCAGAGCGACATTTGAAACAGGAGGGAGATCCCCAGGTTAATTTACTCGCTCCAACTAAAACGTCCGTTCTTTGTCTGGTCCACAGCTAAGGAGCTGACAGATTCAGATGTCTGGACTTCTAGGAAGTATTTCATCTCTCTTCAAACCCAGTTCAGCAGGTCTGAATGAGACGTTCCACAAATGTCCCAACTGCAAAAACTCGTAATTCTGCAAACAATATGTGAATCTCACAAAGTTTTCACATTCATCTGATGGCCAAGAAACAAACTGAGACGTGGCACTAAGTTTTTCCAAGTTCCTGTGCGCTGCAGACTAAAATAATGAGCCACGTAGCGGAACTAGGATCCATGGCTCGGCTACTGTCAAGTTTCTGCATGGCGAAACCAGATAATGAGATTAAATTTCTGTGTTCCTAACAGGAAATGAATTACTGGCCCCATCTAGCGCAAAGACGAGGCGACGTATTGCTAGAAGCGCTGAATATCGAACTCTTAAGGCTGATTTGTGTTCAAACACAAAACTACTGAGTCCACCTTCAACACTGACACATAAGAACTTCGGCTTACACCATTAACAGGATGGAGAATATTACATAATGAAGAACTTCAACTTTCACTTGTCACCAAGCCGTTATTAAGCACGCGCGGGAACGATAAGAAATTCAGCACGAATTTTAGTCAGAAAACCCGAAGGGAGGAAACCACCCGGGAGATGCCGGCATTTTAAAGAAACAGCGTAAAGTATCTACGGGCGTTCCTAACCTCAAACAAAATTTTATCTCAGTTCTCAATAATGGTTCGTCACAGGAATAAAGGAAGGGGAAAATGATTCACACTTTGGTAAGCAGATCGCCAAGAGGTCACACGTCATTCGTCTTCAATCGAAATTACAAACCCAACCGACACTCCCAAATGCACACATTCTGACAAGTGTCCGGGTCCAACACACAGCAAACAACTTTTGAAAGCGTCTTATTTCCAGGTTCGAAAAAGAGACCTAGTCATCAGATCCATTATAAAGAAATGTGAAGCAGCTCGCAGGAGCGCGTCACGAGACGGACCAGTTTCCGAGGCCCCACGAAAAACAATCTCCTAACTCTGGTGGAGCACAGGTGCAGTTTCACTTACCTTCACTGGTCAGCATTTTCCGTGATTTTTCACATTTTCCTTGGGGTGAAGGACGACAAACTTCTTTATTCCTATAAGACATTTTCTTTTCTGGTTTTACTTCTCAAAAGCATAACAACCTTCATTAGACCCTTCTCCTACTGAATTCTCTCCCCACTTATCATCGTATCAGGTCTGTACCTGCAAAGTGCAAACACAGGTCAGATACTCGAAAAACACGAAGTTTCTTCACCATTTCTCAATTATTAAGCAGAGCACTGAAGCTGAAAAGATCACAAAATTTCCTTCCCTAACAAATTTACATTTCGGACAGGCTCCTCAATCAAACATTTTCTGCCATCGTCTGTTTTCTTGGTGTCCATAAAAACAGCTTGAACTCTCTCCCATCAACACGAGAATTAAATTATCTCACCCTCAGTTTTACGTTACATCACAAAAATGATTTGCCTGAAAACCAGGCATTTGCGCCTCAGACGCAGCGAGCACAGCGACGACATTTCTTCCAAGGTGAAGGATGTTTGGCGCGGCGTCGTCAATCGGGCGACAAGAGGATTCTCGTCAGAGGCCGCGCAATTATCGCAACACACACAAGTTCAATGAACCAGAATGGCTACAGGCTCGTAACCGCTTGCTCCAAATCTAATTTCACTGTACAACAAACAAAATCACTAGGGAGGTCCAACTGTAGATGGGAGAATAATATTAAAAAGGATCTGCAAGGAGGGGGTGTGAAGGTAACAGAAATTTACACCAGACGAGCAACTACTGGCTATTCAAGAACCCAGACACTTGGTGTTATTACCAACACAAAAATAGACCGAACAAAAACCAAGAAAAGTTTTCTGCGCAACAAACAGAGTATCGACGTTGTACCAATGCTCAGTCTCAACAAGTGTCGGAATTTATCATTCAGGCCGACGGCCTGACCTGTCCAATGACCACAGAGTTTCGACCAAACCACGAGACGACTAACTCGACAGGACGCTCGCTTTGAAGTGCCGACCAATAAGCCGTTCTCCTCTGCTTCCCTAGGAACAGATGACATATCTCGCGGCGATCGGAGCTGATCGCCCCAAACTACTTAGAGTATGTCACGGACTTTGCGGCAACTGACTACGAACGCCAAACGACTCCAAGGTGAGCGAGGCACGACAACTTGCGCTAACACATCAATACAAAATGAGTAAAACGCTAATAAAATGGAGCCACGGTCAATCACGCCATCAAAGAGACGGCTTCTAATTTTCATCTTTAGCAACGTCCAAATTTGTGCACAAGTTACCTGTTCCAATTTTAAAATAGTACAAAAGTGAGTGCGGTTGAAGTGAATTCATCCGGTTCTTTTGATGACAGCAATGAAAACAGAAGAACGTCTTGATCAGCTGAGCAAATATCAGCTGTCATGTAGATCTCTGTTCCGTGGTATTTTGCACATTATATTTTAATCTCCCATTGCAAGAACGACATTCATTTAACAATAAGAATCTGAGAATGCAGACACATTCAGATTCCACATTTCTCCGCGTTACTCGTGGTATCCGATATCCTCTGCTTGGCTTCAGAGTCCGAAATCTTACACTGACAAACGTAGTTCTTCCACTCTTGCGCAATTAGAAAACCCATAATCATGTAAATCCTGGCTACTGAAATTCTAAAAACTGCTACATAAAAAATCTGCACATGGAATCTGTGATCCTCACGTGCATAAACACAGTCAACGACTTCCAATGGCTCGCAAGCCGTCGCCCAGAACACTTTTGTTTATGTACAAAACTTGATAATGTTAGCCGATCGGTTCAGTTTCTCGGTAGAGCCATTCTAAAGCCTCGTGGTGGCCCATCTTCTTAAGGAGCGGACCCACAACCTCACGGCATCGGCCGTGATATTCATTCAAATGTTTGATCTGCAAATCAAAAAAATAATTCCGATCAGCAACCGGACTGTACGAAGATTTCCTGCAGCTGAATATATTGCGGTGCCTGGCGACCACTTGGTACAGACAGGAGCGCAAACCCCGATTCTTTAAAACATTCATAAAAAGGATAAAATTTTGTCAAATAACCGCAGTCAAAACTCTTGGTGGCAATTATGAATGCGCTGTGTTTTAAAACACCAAAATGTGTCGCTGCGTACTAGCCACGAGTCCTCATAAAATGGCGGCATCGCTTCGATACCTGCTCGGTACTAACGACTTGAACTGGTCGATGTTTCCAGATCACGTGGACCCACGGCTATTCTGCGTTAATATCGCTACGTTTACTGCGGCACTTACCTCGTTTTCGGTGAGGATTTCGGGCACCAACATTTTTGTCTGGATTGGAACCAACGATACTTTCTCAAAAGTAAGGAAAGTTCGGTTTTTGAACGTGTAAGGTGGCTTGGCTGCAACCACTCGCACAATGTCTTCTATGCGACAGCCAAATTTTCCGTCTTCGTAATACCCAGGTTCTGGATTTGAGACAAATTACGTTGTGTAACACTTACTACAATTTGCTGTCAAGATAAATAAGGATTAGTGACTCTCATTTTAAGAAGACGACAAACCCCTTTTTAAAACGCTGTATTCTTGTCGTTTCATGACATCACTGAAACCAAAGTCAAACCAAACGCCCAATTTCTTACCATCTGAAATGAACATTCCTTCCTGAAGACCAGGGTCATTTGGATAGACCTTCCATGAAACTCCCATAGGTCCCTCATGCACGTTCAGGTACATTCCAATGCCGTGACCAGTTCCATGCATGTAGTCTAGTCCTACATCCCACAGGAACTTCCTAGCCAAGGAGTCCAGACAGTTTCCCTGAAACAGCGCGCGCACATCACAACTCACTGATGCACGGAAACAAATCTGCTCTTCGCGTGCAAAGGAAGAGAAAAGTGTTACAGAACTTTGTTTGCAACCTGTAACATTCATTTAGAACAAAGAAGTGTAGCGCAGTAATTGTCAGACATTCTTGTTGCACAAGCAGACTCCGAAGTTTAAATTTACCAGATTGCACGTATATATGAAAAGATGGTGACCATGCACGGAGGGCTACTCGATGCACTGCGAGGGCACACCCCATTACAAATTAAAAACTTATGGGAACTCCATTTCCCTCTTGCCTTAAATCCACAGAAGACGTCTGCAATTTACCTTGGTCTTTGATGGGAAGAGAGTCGTAGCAAAGAAGCACTGTCCTTTAAAAACTCGTGTGAAGCACTCCTTCTCATACTGCGAAGGCGTTCCAAGATGGATGGTTCTCGTGATATCCGTGGTACCGTCCCTAAGACAAACAAGTCATCATTTCACTCTGTCTAATTAATCTCCTTCGTCACCTATAGGCTGTAGCGTAATTTTCCAATTACATTCAATTTTATGCAAGTTCCTTCAGCCTTGATGCACTGAATTGCATTCGTTGGTTAACACCACCTATGAATCAGACCAGGGACAGAGACTAGTGTCAGTAGAAAGGGGTGTCAACAGGCGTGACCTTGAGCTCATGCCCCGACCACAATGATTATGTCAGCGAGTTTCAAATAATCCAACAAAATTTAAAAAACGTAGTGTAGGTCCACCACACAAGCTTGACAGGTACTCCGAACCCTGTTACATGCAAAAGATGGTTTCTGAAACGCACTTTTAAATAGGACACGTTCGTGTAACATCGACTTACTTGTACTGACCACCAGAATCACACAGGTACACTTCGTGCGTCGTTATCTGTGCATCTGTCTCTGCGGACGGCGCATAGTGAACGATAGCAGCATGAGGTCCCACGGACGATATAGTCGCAAAACTCGGACCCACAAAGTCTTCTTGTTCCCTGGCAAAAGCACAAGACTGCTTCACTTCTCCTCAACCGTCTACACGATTCTGATTCTTGAGGTCGCTTATATTGGGTAAGAAATTTAACGAGACCTCTGACCTTAGGCGGTGGTCTTACACACACGTGACACAAAACTGGCACATTTAGAAAAACACATACCAACCTGGTATCAAGTGCGTCCTCCTAAGATGCACGTGGTTCTTGAAATCCAAGTGATGAACACTTACCTCCTGAACTGTTCGAGCTTCTCTGCGCCCGAGCACTCGGTAACAACGCCCTTCACAACCTCCTTCTCAAGCCACGCAAAGTAGCAGCAGACGGCCGCAGCGTCCCGAATGTGGGCATTGACCATACCTGCGCAGCATCAACATTAGTCAACACAACAACCAGACCCAGTCCGTTGTCAGGTGGACAGGAAGTTGCTGGGTCTGAATCTACTTCCTGTAAACGGTAGGATAATTACAATCGCGGAAAGGAACATCTAATGGGAGCGGAAACTTAAACAGTAAATTATTCATGAATAGTCTCCACTACAAAACACAATTCTCCACAGAATCGTTAGTCGATCTTCATCTTCTACTCTTTGCTGTCGCTAACATTATAATCAATAGCATTGGTCCCCAAAATTACTACTCAACAAATCCTTCCTTTTAGAAACAGCAAACATAAAAATCATCTTTCAGAATTTTTCTTTTGCGTGCTTGTCTCTCTCCTTACAGATACCTACTCTTCTGGCACAAAATTTCATAAATCACTTCTATTTCGAAAGGACAGAAGTCTGACTCACACCACGGCTAATCCACACGAACGCATCACACTGACTGCGGTCAGCAGCTTTTTGTGCGGTTCATTCCGGAAGCGCCGGCAATCTGCCGAACCAGTCAAACACTTAACGCTGTGGGAGACAAAATTCACGCCCTTTTGCTTCTTTCTTAGGACAAAGCTAACGTCAATGCCTCGTTTCACTGAATTGAAAAACACGCGCAGAATACGCCTTGTTACAACAAACCATCGAGCGTCATCTCGCGGAGTCTATGTAAAACAGATATTGATGAAATGCATGAAAATATAATTACAAAAGCAAAAAGTCAAAGCCAAATTTCAAAACCTCTTGTTTAAGGTTTCATTTTTTACCTTGGATTTCAACAGCGTTCTTTATAGCCTTCATGACAGCGATAGGCGTCACCTCTCCTACGCGGATCTTCTCTGGAACAACTGCTGAGAGAGTGTAGCTGGAGTCTGGACTGACCCAAATTTTTCCGTTTTGGCCTGTAATCTACAAAAGATCCTGGGTCGATAGTCAGACCGACTTTGCGATCGGGCAAAGTGGCCAGAACGCAAACCTGATGAGTCACTTCCTTCAAAGTGCCACAGTTTTACTTTCAAGAATTAAAATATTTAACGCTGTACGTCACAAAGTACGCAACATATCACGTCTTACCTGATCAGTAAGAAATGACTGTAGCTTCTCGTACGGACGAATAACAACTTGCAAGTTTTCTTCGTTGAAGTGGTTATAGACCGCCGGCGTGAGTTTTGCTTCATCGACAAAGAAGTGAACTTCGCTCATGGAGACAACCACGTAAGCAAAGAAGACCGGGTTGTACGCGATGT
Organism: Zootermopsis nevadensis; assembly: GCF_977971745.1. Lineage (NCBI taxonomy): Eukaryota > Metazoa > Arthropoda > Insecta > Blattodea > Termopsidae > Zootermopsis > Zootermopsis nevadensis. Next base: position 4,073,437 of record NW_028259164.1, on the reverse strand, counting down.
CTGAGCCCCTCAAATTGAGTAGCCCTGCAACATAAAATTGGCATTCTGCATCTCCACTGACCGTTGTTCTAATGATCTAAATAATGGGACACTGCAACTGTTTTAACAAATGAAGCACAAACTTTGCTGCAGATACAAGGACGAACGCACGCCCAAACATGAAATGGTTCACTCACAGGCAATTTCATCGAGGGCAGAGACCACCAGGAGCCTTGCTTCCTTTTCCTTCATTTCAGCTCGTACCTCATTCACTTTGGCGTTGCTTGTTTTGCCTGAAATCAAAGAGAAATAATTGCACCTCCTCAAATTAACAAGAGAAATTACGAGCGGCCCTTTCCAGAAATCGGACATCGGACTAAATACGTGACTTAACACTTTATTTATGAATGGAGGTTTCAGTCGCTCGGACTGCGCGGCGGAGAACAACAGGCTCAGTGAATAATGAATTTGAAAGTCTAAAGGCTTCTGATGTTGCAAAAAGCTTGAACGCTATTTTGGACATTGCCCATCGTCTTGGCCATCTATTAGAAAGAGCACACATCATTTTGGAGACCGAATCTGCCTCCATCATGGACACCAGACCGTGATTTTTGTGCGTTGTATGCATCCCACCATTTATGCTGACAAGATTCTCGGTCTCGCTTCTACGAGGGATACGTTCAGACAGACCACTGCCTCGCCTGGCATCCTTCCCAAAAAGTCCAGAGTTGATACAGCATCATGAAATAATATTAAAAATTATCTTCAAATAAATTCAAGAACTCGCACTGCTTACCCGAGTACTTGACAGACAGAGGCTGTATAATGTTGCATGGGGCAGGTGGCCTGTCCTCCCAGATGAGGTCGATGAGGTTCGGGGTAATGGGAACCAGGGCGAGACCCGCCACCTGCAGCTGCGTCTGGAGAGGTTTCCACGCGCTATACGACACGAGGTCTGGGTCCGCACCGACGCGAGATCCTGAAGGCAAGGCTTTGACCAGCCACGCCGCCTGTGTTGGGGTGCTAGAGACGCCTAAAGTGACAGAGTTTCAGAGCAACAGAACAGTCGGAGGTTAAAGAGGTTCGTGTGTGGCCCTGAAAATATTACTAACACTTATGGCAAGCTTTTTGAAAGTCTGACGTGTCCTAACTGAATAGTAACAGAAGCAAACAATTTATAATGACTGAAAAGGCCAGTTCAGGGACTGACAAGTCCGTACTTTCCAACTTCCCTATATTTATTAAATTCTCCCGCCAGTAAGGCGAAAGGACACTCAAATTCCATTCACATCCACACATTAATCTGACTGGTCTGTCGTCTGTACTCTTGAAACAATCTAAAGTTTGTTAATTCATTTTAACATTGATGACTCTGATTACAATAAATAAATAAAATTCCACTTCTGTTCTTACACTACCACTACACTCTCTTTAAATGTCCACAAAACAAGACATTCTTTAAAACAACTCTCACAGTAATTACGGTCTTTACGTCAAAAGACACTTTCAAACTCCGCACTGCCTCTTCATTAACCTCGTTAATAAAGTATTTCTGTTCACCTTCTTTCATAAGGGTCCAGTCCTTGTCCATTTCTTCAGAAGCCTGCAGGAAGTACCGCCCATCTGTCCACATACACGCCTCATTTTCTGTGACGACCGCAGTTCCAGCAGAACCAGTGAAGCCAGAGATGTAAGCTCTTCGCTGGTCACAGTTGGCCAAGTACTCATTCTGTGGGACACAACAATAAGCGGGCCACACACTGTTAGTACCGTGCGGGCACGTGTCAAACAGAACAGAGGTTCGCAAGAAATTCAATCTGGTGAAGATCCCGAGAGAAAACACTTTCTTTCCACAGACATACGGTACTGGAAAAGTGGGTATGAGAAATGTTCTGTGACTGACTGATATATTATCAACTTACTTTCAAGCCAATGTGTATATCATTACATTTTCCAGAAGGCATTCAAAATGTTTAACAAACCTTTAATCCCTGCATATAGTTTTTTAAAATCACTGTCACTGGAAGACTTGAACTCTTCTGGTTAAGAAATGTATAAATGCTACTAAATTACAAGAGGTTTTAAAAATAAACCAATGATGTAATTTGTTACTAATTCACATGACTTTCTAAGAAACAAAGAGACATAAATAAGCTGGCAAATAACAGCATTTCAGTCAAAGCTATCAATATAATGTGTCTATTTCACAGTGCACGAATTCCAATGACATTCACTCCCACTTTCTCATTCCAGTGTCACTGTGCAAGTTAGTTTCATGTACGACATTCATTGTAGAGAGACCACCCATCATACCAGCATACTCCAGCAGCACCAAGCACACAATCTGGAAATGAGTTAGTTACAACGCAAAACGTCATTGCTGCATGCTAGTAGCTGGGTTCCAAGTTATGCGGGACTCAACAAACAAGCAAATTAATATTTATAGTAGCTTAAAACTTGTTGGAGGTGGGCATTAATGGGAACAAAAAGCAAACAGCTAAGATAAGATAAAACAGTTTTAAATTTGTGTTTACATTTTTTGAGACAGCAGCATGAAGCCAATTAACAGTGTCATAAAATACTGTCTTGTAAACAATTCATTCTAGCAGATACTTTAGGAACCCCTGACAGAGCAACTAACAGGTAGACAGACTATGATGATCAGTCTTATCTTAAATGCCTTACACTTCTTATCAAATCAGTGATAATAAGCCTTATATTTTCCACTTATCAAACTTACCTGGTGGGCATCTTCTGATGGAATAATATATGCTTGTAGAGGCTCGCTCACACATATAACATTTTTCATGGCCGACCTCAGCTTCTGAAGTCTCTTACTCAAATTGCTTGCACGAGACATTCTATCAATTTGATGTTTACTAAACCTGTAGCAGAAAAAGAAGATACAGAAACTGCATAAATGTGTTCACTGACACCTCATAACACAAACTGTAATATTTTCTTCCTTGAATATTTACCCCTGCTTCTTGCGAACTAGATTTAATATTATGATTTAATAAAAATAACTATAACAAAACACCGACACATTCTTCTGCTTACGACTTGCTGAACTACTGCCCCCTCCACATGTACAATTCTCAGATTGGAAAAAAATATAATTGTGCTGCCATCTTCTTGTAAGCGTCTATAGCTCAGTCAATAATAAGGTATGCTACTGTTTGGTCATCTCCTGTCCTTCCTACTTATATTTACTTTGGCGTTTCAATGAATAATTTTGAAACCAAAATATTTCTGGTAGGTTTAACTACAAGTGAATTTGCGTTTTTCTCATCCACAACTAGGCAACTTGTCCCTCTAAGTCTGACAAAGTATGGTCTCATAACCAAATAAGTAATTATATCTGAAAACATTTCTAAAATACTACAGCTGTGGCTTTTCTTGTCTCCACACATAATTTTTAACTGAAATTAAATATGAAAAAGGGGAAACAAAATTATTTTTTGTATGGGTTGCTTCTTGTGACTCTGCCAAGATATGGAATTTTAACAGAAGGCATTAATTGGCTTCAAGGTGGAAACAGTTGGTTCCCAAGCTCTCAAAGGCACAGACTTTGGAAAAGTTATTAACAATAATGCAACTGACACAACTGTACATGCATCAGAAAAAGTTTTACTCATTTTAAATAAAATATCATTGGTCACAGAACCTAAAGGATGTGATAAGCTCGAAAGAGGATGGTTTAGGGAATTACTGAATTGACGAGGTATACATACAAAATGAATTTAATAACAAAATACTGTACATCTGTAATGGCATGGTTTGAAACTATACATTATGAAACAGCTCAATATGAGCCACAGCATTATGGCCAACAATGTTATTTACATATGGAGTATTGTTGGATGACTGACATTAAAGAGTGGCCTTCAATTGTAAGCCCCAAGTGTGTTCTACAGCAGCATTCTTCAAACTTTCTTCACCTGTGGCACAACTTAATTTGTTAAAAACACATGACAGCACACCATAAAAATTCACCTCACAAAAAGGGGGTACAAAATTTTACATGGCCACAAATATGTATCTACATAAGTGCACACGAAAACAAAATACACATGTCAAATAAAATTATTAATGATGAAGCAGTGTGCGTGTTAATTACATATATGAACCGATAGAAACTTTTGTAAAAAGGAAATAAACCCTATGTTATGTGTGAATATCTTAAACTATAATATTTAACCGCTTGATCACAAATAAACTTTTGTTATAACAGATACCAGAAAGTTGTGTTTTAGTGTGTCTAATGTCCTCTAAGTTTTAAGGTTATGTATGTAACTTCGAAATTTGCTGCCTAAGTAAGGGCTGACTATGCACAGAAATGGTCTCCACTTTCAGTCAATTTCCGAAGTCACCTTCAAAATACCTGATATTATGGAGAGATTATATTCCCAATATGAACATAACAATGCTTACAACTTCCTAAAATGAAACCTCCTTTAGAGCTTACAACTGAAAGCCACACTTTACACTTGCTACAATGGCACATCTTCAGAAAGACTGAAATGAGAAAACTTGACACACATAAACAAAAATAAAATATGTATATAAAACACCCACAGGATCTGAAAATGATCCTATGCAAAAGAATTTTAAACATTATAACACAATCATAATTTCAATATGCATGTCTAAAACAAACATTTAAAATTATTCCGACTAAAATACAATGCCTCAACCAAATGCATTAGTGGGTGAGTAAAAGAACTTATTCCCCAGGTCTGGTGCACTATTAGTCTCAAAAATTATTAGTCATACACTTTAATATAATTTCAGTACCCAAGAAGATATTTTAATGTACTATTATTGTCATAAGAATAAAGGATTAGGATTTTAAAATTAACAAACTGTACCATACATGATGATATGTGCCTTAAAAGAGAGAAATGAATCATAATGTGAAAATATAGGGCATCAAAATTATTTCATGATAAATACTAAATACTTCAAACACAAATTACTTCAACTTTGACAACATGATCCGAGGTCTTAGCTCTTTGACTGATGTACATTCAAAACGAAAAGTTACCAGCTCAACATGTGGCCCTTTCCCCGAGTTCTTAGCAACGCCATGCAGTGTCAGAACAGAACTTCCTGATATTTTGAAATGCAGTGTGGTTGTTATGCATTTGTGCACTGTCAGTACTGTAGACTGTATTTATCCATGCCAAGAATCTGCTTTTAAACCCCCATGGAGATGTTTTCCACTAAAGTGAGTATTGTATAACTCAACTGAAGCTCACAGCACATGTCCCACTGAACTAGTGTCACGTGTATCAAGATAATAATTTAATAAAATACAAAATTCATACTATTTTGCAAATCCCTGGAATTCTTGCATAAAATTAACAGAACCACAAACCTTTAATTTTTAAGTGGGAGAGGTAACATATTTAGACTTGCAAAAAAGGAATAAAAATTATGAAAAAAATGATGAATCTCTATGCTTTAAGGTTTTTAAGCTTATGTTAGATAAATTTAGTCCTAAGTGCACTATTCTGTTAGAAAACTATTGATATGAAGGAAAAGCACGGAGTTCTGTCATCAGAACAGACACCTCAAATGCTCAAAAACATATGTGACCTGAATGAATTGGATGTGAAGATGCAGCATACTGTTTAAGTATCGCTATGTGGCCCTCGGTAATAAATGCAGCTAAATAAGCTTCAGTTTTTCTCATATCCATTGCCACGTACATTTTCTTCTACCATTGCAGTCACTAATGTCAAATCTATATGGCAAACTTCTTGTACTTCTTCAAATGCAAATGTTTGTCACTTTGACATCTCCATACTGAATCTGTCTGCGTCGGTTCGACACCTGCTGTACTCCGCAACGGTGATTTTGGCTAGATCTTTTTATGGCTGGTTTTATATAACAGGACAGCAAAAGAGGCAGTCAGCAGTCAAATGATATTCCACTGTTGGAAGGGCTCACTGCTCACAATGCATGCACAATGGACAAATGTTAGTTTTGGACAGCAAGTAATGAGCCGAGCCCCCCCCCCCCCCCCCCCCCCCTTCTGTGAGCAGCCGAGACAACATGAGCCCCAGTTCTTCTAGTCCAACATTATTTGAAAGCAAATCTTCAGCATTATTCGTGATTCTTGACAAGAAATCATTCTGAAGCTTATGATAATTTTCTACATGAAAAGAAATTCAACTTTATACACATGTCACAAAGACCACTATTAATTCACAACATTAGAAATTATCAAAATAAAACCTGTCACCACCACACCACTTAAAAATAACAAAGTACGATACTGAATACATGTAGGACTTAATTTCAGTTTAAATAAACACGTCATCAAACATGGTAGAAAACCTGACAAGGAATTACACTTACCAATTGTGTTAAAATTAATTTTCTGAAGCATACAGCAGCTCTGCGCATGGCACCACAACTTATAAACCCTTGAATAACATTTCGCTTTTAATTTTAAGCACTGCAAGCATCAGATATTTGTGTGCTTCGACCTTCTGTTTATCAAGCGTTTAAGGTACTCACTAAGTAGATAATTAATTAACTGTATTTAAATATCAACTGTCATTAACACTGCCTTGAGAAAAAATTAGCAGGGAATATTTTCACTGCCAAGAGGTGACAAAGCTTTAATTATTGATACATTTTAAGACTCAACAGGAATCTGAGAATGAACTATCACAGTCAAAACATGTGAAGATAATTTCAACAACCTGACCTGTTCATAACTACAAAACTTGCAAATGGCACCCACAAGGTTAATCCAATGTGGTTGTGGTCCCTGCACACAGGATAGGAACATTTAGCCACATATGAAACTGTTTCTAATCTCCTCTGATAATTAAATATGTACATTCTTCAGCATTGTCCACTTTTAAATTCAAAGTGGTCTTCACAGTTATTCATATGCATTAAAACACTTTGGGATGACACATTACATATCTTTTTGGTTAATAGCCTGCTGGATAGGTTTTAATATCTTACATGTAAAGCTTTAGCATTAAAATAATTATTGCTTTGGAACAAGTATTAAGTAACTATTTTAGACTTTGGATATATATATATTAGGCATTGCCAAATGCCCATACAGTTTGCAGTCAAATTATAAAAGCACCGTTTATGCCACTCTTTATATCACTCTCCACAAACTCGTTAACGATTCATACATACAGCACGCACAGTGAAAATGCTAATGCTCAGACCACATGAACCGAGGATGACGCATCATGACAACTGCCCCTGGCATAAACTTAAAAATATTGCACACAACATTTACCCATTTAGAACTTCCAGAAATTCATGTGCAACCAAGCTTATTCACTGCCTGAAAATAAACTGCTAAATTATTAAAAATTGATGTTTCTGGAACACACCCACAGAGTGACACACAACACTTCACTAGGTTTCAGGACAATATTTTACGTAAGTAAGCAAAAATTCAGAATTAAACTTCTCTGATCAGCAAAATTCAACTGACCACTGTCGTGGAATCATCTTATTCAGGCATCAGTGTTCCCCACTGATCTCAGTAGCCGAATTTCATGAAATTCACAGTCCTATGATAACGACAGAAAACATTTCCATCACCGCAGTATCAACCACAATTTTCACATCATGAAAATGACCGAGTCACTGTGAACAGTTTTCACTGAATGGTCCCACTGCCAGCGCTGATCCAGTAAGAAGCCACATATTACCATCCTCAGAAATAAATGAAACTCCCTAAACTGAGACCCACTGAAACCAATAGTCATCCTAGAGCGAGCGCGCGCGCGCACACAACAATGGTCAATTAGTAATTTGGTTGGTACCAATGTCTGGAAAAGAAACTAGCAGAACTCTACAGGTGCTGACATTTTATAATATTCCCTGCGCAATGCAGTTCAGCATACCCAGAACTGCATCCAGTGGTGAGCCATCAACAAATCCTTTTGTCATTACAGAATAAGGTACCTCTTGATGTTTTGGTAGGAAACTTTTACTTGTAATTGTCTTACAATGAAGAAAATATCAGGACTGAGCTGGATCACAATAGGGCAATGGCTTTATCATTTCCACAAACCCAGAGCAATATTCATGAGTCTCGTTAACTTCATTTGTAATTTCCTGCATTTCAAAAACACCTAAATTCTTATTAAGTCACATTCTATGAGAAGAAAGCAACATCATATTTCAATTTGAGTACAAGTAAAATACCAAAGAACAGTATCTGTCATAATAACAAACAAAGTTTAAAAAACTATACAGTTTCAGTCATTTGGGGAACACCCCCCCCCCCCCCCCCCACATTATACATAACGAATGTAACATGCAAATACTGTTCTCTTGAAAACAGCGATAATATTAACGAATGCATGACTTATGTTGAGACTTGCATTTTCTGAAACTTAATGATTAAGGCACTTCATGAAGGAACTTGTAACAAAATATACACAAGAGCGCAGTAAAAAAACACTTCACACAAGCTGTCACTTTTGGAGTTAACCTGAAATTTGCAGAAGTTGTTTTCAAAGTAGTCATTATCATTATTACGCTAGCTTAAATTCAATTCAACTTGAACAGTTTAGCACCAGTGAGCTTGTCACCTGAAAGTCACAAATAAGAATTGGAATATTATTTCTTTGTACAAAGACATTAATATTTGTACACGAGGCACGAGTACCCAGCCACCGGCTCATATGCTTCCCACTTCGGTGTCTCAGACAGAAAGCATGCCGTGGCTTCCGTCAATTCAAGTTCCTATCTTATTAAATTCATTCACTGCTTCCATGGATTGAATGGAGTGTATACAGTCATTCAGCTCTCTCTCTTCGGTGGTGCAGCTTCTCTTGAACGCCCACTTCATTCCATTCACACACTTGAATACTCTACAGATACACAGATTCCTTCATCTCAAACATAAAACAGAATCATCACCACCTTTCTTAGCATCTCTTGGTTCACATCAAGCACATCGTTACACTTGCACGGTCTTTCTGTCCATAACTGTAACTACTTTCAAATGTCAATGCTTTTGCCCACAAGCCAAAGATGTTCTTCGTGATAACAGTTTTAAAATTAAAGTCTGACAATCAACTTTCGAGAAGACGAAGGTGGGCCGTCGCATTCCTTCCTGCGGGAATGGCATTCAGAAAAACTTGTCCTGATCTAAATCTGCACGAATATGTCCATTTACTAAATTATGACTATTCCTTTTGATTGTAGCAGTTTCATATTCTAGAAGAGGTTTAGCAAATAATTTGGGTGTCCCTATAGAGATACCTGTGCCTCCGTTTGAAGACTTATGGGTTCCCGGCGCCGTCCCATTACTACTACTGGTAGAAGACGAGAAAGACGGAGCACGTTTGGTGTGGTGGCTTCCAACATCCTTCAGTGGGACAGTAACATACGGGTTCTGCTTGGATGAAATATAGTGCGGACTGCCCGGTATTCTTGGGCGCTGGCGGCGAAAGTACAGGTAACACGCAGTGCCCATCAGAGCCAAACCAAAAAGAAATGATGCCGCACTCCATCCCAGCACAGGTCCAATGGATCCGTCTGGATCTGGTCTACTACGAACCCCAAGTTGGTTGAGATCTGGGAAAGAATGATTAAACAAATTTCTGCTACGATAAGCTTATCTAATTGACGAAGTACTGCAGAAGCAGCAAAACAAGGTTAAAACGTATGAAGTGAGCAGATCTACTCAATGCTGCTCAGTACACGTAGACGGTCGGCTATAACGGAAACTGACAATGGAAATATACATATTCCATCGCATGTGACAGGATGGGTTATAAATCAGTTAAACAGAATAATGCATCACACACATATTTTAACCAAAAGCAATAAGAATGGTTTGATAATTATGAAAAGACAAGACAAATAAGCTGATGGTTATCTCCATCTATTCAGTGCTTCACTGCTTCATATTCTCTCGTGTATCATCCAGCTGCACAATCGGCTTGTTGTTGCCAGTTTCACAGAGACATGGGTCTGCCTCCACCACAACAATAATAATATCATGATAAATATAAAATTATTTGTTTTACGTCTTTCCTATGTTCTAAATTTTATGTAATCTCATATTAGACAAACAGAGTGTGCTGAAAGGCATAATAAATGCTTTCAGAGAAACTTTTAAAATCCTACACAAATATGAAACTTTGGAATTCTGCAATGCCTATGTTTTACCAACTTTGTTTCTGTACTAACCATTTGCGTCTGGAAATACACACATTCTGGTCTCTTGGTCATGACTTTGACAAAAGTGGGGCCCTGGATTTGTTGTCAGACACTTCCTGCGTCGGTGTTGTTCCGCATTGTCGTCACACAGTGACCACACCGACCACGGTTCCCAACCAAGCAATGCTGAAACAAATGTTTTCTCCAATCAAACTGGAAAGGTTGTCTGCGCACCACAAAGAATTTACTTCATGTTTCGTAGTGTGAAAAAACAGATGGCACAACCGAAGTGGAGAAGGCTTCGGAAGAACAAAGAATATAATTCTCAGTACAAAACCTAAGAATTCCAGGGTTTTCAGAAGGAGTGACGGTTCTCACATAAAACTTAAACTTCAAGAAAAGTTCTTTTCAGACACAGAAAAACAGTATTTCTTTTATGTTACAGAAATTAAGAGGGTAGTACATCCTATCTTGTAATTAGAACTGATACTCAAAATCCTTTATGAAATCTCAAAAGCCTCAATAAAATATGCTCTTCTTGGTACAAAGGGGGCAGCCATGCGATATTGCATTTCAACTACATACATTCACAGCTGACGGCTTCACAGGGCTCTTCTCCTGTAGCTGGCCCTTCACACCCTGAGCCAGCGACTCCACGGTTACCGACACCGAGGCACTGACGAGTGCGCCGCCTTACCCCCTGACCACATGTCACAGAGCAGCCAGACCACTCAGTCCAACAGCTCCATTCTCCTGCAAACCATACACAAAGAACGAAGGTCATGACACAGAAATGCACCGTCCCGTCTTCCATCGTACACCTTAATCGCTGGACCAACACAACTACGCACAGCTGGAACACATGACTAGTTAGCAGCACTCTTTACAGAAAGTCGGCGCACATTACTGCACAGTGAGCACGCTACATCCATTAGACTGCATGTGAGAGAGATGTACATGATCAGAGTTCTTTCAAATCTGAAATATTTTCAGCATGAAGAATACTTAAAGAAATGCAAGTATTGCCAAAATAACAGAACCAAATTTTACATTTATTTTTATTTCCACTGTTGAATGAAAAAAAATTGTCATAGTTACTTTTTTAATAATTCATTAATAATGCAAGTTGTGAAAATATAATGGACAATAAAAAATTAACACTTGAGTCAATAAGCCAAGTTAAATTATAATATGAAGAACACATTTTGTAAGTAAGGCATCAAAAAGAGCAAATGTAAAACAATACAAACCTTTGCATTTCTCAGAGTTGCAATTACTAGACATATGTGAAGGCCCTTCGCACTCGTCGGCCCTACCCTCACAAGTCCGAGTCCGATGCCTGTGTCCACCACCACATTCTACAGAACAATCGGACCAGTTGGACCACTCAGACCAGATATCGTCTGCGTCTCCTCGTCCTATGCAAACAGACGGGCACATTTCTGTACTAATCGCTGGAATATGAATGCCACTAATAATGTACATAAAAGAAAATATTTATTTTGCCATTTTCCATTGGCCTTCGCATAGAAACTCCTGCTTATTTCAGCTGCTGGCAGTGAATGGATCTTGTAATGCCAGAAGCACAGATCAGAAGGAAAGTATTAATTTAGGCTGAAACATACATTACAGTTTTTATTGGGACTGTTGATTGGACAGTTTTCACCGTAAAGTTCAATCAGAATCTATTCACAGAAAGAACCAGTGCTGATAGACATGCACTCCCAACAACGTGCTTTATTTTTTCACAGATCAAGAACTACTACAAACACAAAAAAATATGGAAACAAAATGGATGGGTCACCTGTGCGAAGACAGTTCCCATCAGCTTGACAGAATCTCTCCTCCTCCTTTGCTTGGGCCAGTTTAATGAATGCAGGATCAGCAACAGGGGCCCGACAAGAAAATCGGAACCGCCTCTCCGTGTACCCGGCAGCGGTAGCTGTGGCATTCGTTGCCAGCCACGGTGTCCACGAAGAGAGCCGCTTAGCATCAGAACACGCGTGTGCGTTGCACTGTTCATAGTCCAAGTGGCAACCCTGGCAGTCTTGGCCTCCATCCTGTGGGGCAGGGTTGTCGCACCTTCGTCTGCGTATTCTGTATCCACCCCCACACTGAGATGAACACTCATCCCATGGGCCCCATGAACCCCACTGACCATCACGTGGTTGTGGAGTCATTGCTGAAATAACAACAGAATTTTTGAGAATACCACCAAGAGAAATTATACCTACATACTGATTTCCAAACACAAAGCATCTTTCAAAAGTGAGTGACTTATTGAAGTGACAATTTGGTGGATCAAAGCATCTACGAAAGATTCGTTTATATTTCTGGATGAACATCAGCAACAGGTATCTACACTGAAAGCAAAGCAAAGCCAGAAATAATTCCGTATGTAAACCATACAGCGCTTTTGCCGTTTCATCTATTGTCTAATGTGAGGGAGCGGCAGGAGACGCGATTCAAACCAAGTATAAAGCATACCCGGGCATGGCGGATTGGAAGTACAGTAGATTTCATTGCGGTCCTGTCCGACACACACTCTCCCGCCATGTGCTGGCGCAGGATTGCCACAAGTCCGTCGCTGCGTCTTCACGGCTAAGCCACAACTCTGGGAACAGGCAGACCAACTGGACCACGCAGTCCAGCCACCATGCACTGTACAGTTCGTAACAGCTATTGCAATTCCTGCGCAAGGCGCGCCACCATTTTGAGGCGGCGGGTTATTACACTGCCTGGTTCGGCAACGACACTGATCCACTCCAGAGACTGAACCTGAGTCCGACTGGTAAGAGCAGGGGAACCAACTTGACCAGCTGCTCCAGCCACCATCCACTGCAACACACAAATCCGTCTTTGGTCTGGCCAGTGTCAAGGAAGTTCACAGCCAAGATTTGCGTAACATCACACAGCGTGTCAAAGTTCGACACAATCCCACCTTCACATCCCCATCTATTCAAATAATCACCCGATTCTTGTAGAACCTTGGCGAAAACATTGATCCCATTTCTTGTTATTAATTCTTATTTCTGTAGATTTATTTATGAATTGTTTTGTTGTGCTCCATAATTTGTTGCATGCTTTGGAGAGATTAAAAGTGCATACAAAATTTTTGTCAGATAATTCAGTGAGAAGAGACCACTAAGGAAAGCCATGTGTGGATGGGTGGAAAATACCAAAATGTATCTGGAACAATGAGGATGCCACAAAAACATATGACGAGAAGAGAGAAGAACAGTTTTAATTCTTGTAATTGGAACAAGCCATGACGATAAATATTTAAAATGTACGAAACAGCGCGTCATGTGTATGGACAATTCACGTTTAACGCGCGGCACTCACCGGGGTCTATCAGTACAGGACACTGTGTGACACTCTGCTTCCAGTAGCCTGACAGCGCGTCATGGTTGGGTGCGGTCGTGCACTGTTCTTTCAGTTCATTCCATCCGCAGTAAGGGTCCATGGAGTTCTGACAAGCCACTCGGCTGTGCAACCTGCCACAATGCTGTGCCGGTACGCGCATCACACTGTCCTCCGTGCCAACGTAAACGGACTCCTGAAAAATTATTACGTTACCTCCTCACGTTACATCCATAACTCATCATTATCTGACATAAGATGCTTCGTTTTCACTCACTGTCTCTTTGAGGTAGTGAAGTGCTTTGATAGGAACGGGGATGTCTCCTGGAAATGGCTTCCATATCTCCACGACACACGTCTCCTGCGTTCGTGGCAAAACTGATATTTTCTTTACTAGGCCATCGGCTGTAGCCACGTACAACACGTGGACAGCCCGGTGCAGTTTTGTGGGTAACACGTCAACAGAAATGTGCGTCAGAGTCTCCAGACGTCCAACGTACAGAGGGCTAAGTGTAGCCGGTTGGACCGCACTGTCCATCAACTGGTACCGGTTGGAGTCCAGTAACTGATGGGCGTGGCTCTGGGATGAATCTGACTGGCACTCAAAGTGGCGCTTGTGTGGTGAAACATGGCGTTCCCATGCTGAACCAGGGTGCTCCTGATGTTTGAATGGGCCCGAGAAGGCAGCAGCTATTGAAGACATGTTGAAGGCACAGATTGCTGATCCCGGGATGCTGTTGCTATAGAAACAAAAATTTTAATTTACAACCAATGCAAATAAAAGCCTCCTGAAACCCAGATGAGAAGAAAATACTCATTTCAGAAATGCAAATTAAAGTTAAATATGATACAACGAACAATAAATGTCAGTAGCACGTAAAATTTTAGTGAAACATTTCCATGCCAATAACAGAAACAGTGAACTGTGGAGGATCCACGATACAATCTGGTAGATATTGACTGATGTTTCAAGAGCTTACTGGCAATATCATCAGGGTAGCGAGCCACCCTGACAATGAAGGTAGGATGCCCCAGAAGGCAGTTATGCTCATTACCATGACAACCTGAAAACTCCCCGAACAAGAACGTAGTCAACAGTATCACAGCCTCAACGTCTTCCTGCTGCAAGACGTGACTTTGCCTTCTGCTGAGTTAGTTTCCACGCAACACCCCTGCTGATATCAGACAAGACCACTTCTTCAGCAATACTTGCGGTCGGCTTCACTTACGTGGGGGTGGTGAAAGTGGCGTACACCATCTCCTCGGACTCCACGTACGCCATTCCCTGAATCTCGTCGAAATAGAAAGGGTACTCTCCAGGAATTGAACAATTCAGGCGAGCCTTCACAAAAGTGGTCCAGCTATCCTTCAGCATCAGCTGTCCTCCGCTGTCATTCTTGCAAATGCGGGCAATGCGCGAGTAGACGATCTGCAACAACGCACTCCTAAATAAAAATACCTTTTAAGCGTGCAACATTCAACGCTTGCAGAACAGGAACACGTGATTCACACACACATGATCTTCCTGTGGAAAGAAAGGGGCGCTTGAGGGACATTACTAAAAACCTGAGAGGACAGTCGGTCTCCGGGCCGCGATTTGAACCAGGGGCCTCCTGAATACGAAGCGAGAGTCCCCGATCGGTAGGTCCTGTGCTTCCGACGGAGATGTCCAAGCGAGGAATCTACCCGTTGAACCTACGTACAAGCGGGTCGCAATTATAATTTCTGTCAGTATCTGCGTGTGTATGGATGATGCGAACACCAAAGTCTTTCTCAACCATGACGAGGTTGATTCTGCATCTTGAAATCATTCCGAGGTACCAGACCTCAACACCTGATATGGAATTCCTAATTCGTTAGTGCAACGCGTGGGACCAAGAAATACCAGAATGTATAAAGCAGACTCGCCTTGCTGATGCGGCAACTTCTCCGCCAGCTATGCATGCCATGTAGCATAATCACGTAGGCGTATGCCTTGTGTTTTAGTTTTCAATTTGCATACCCGACGAACAAGTGTGTCTAATAAAACGGTTTTCAGTATGGCGCGCGCCCTTTGCTAGTAACGATCTGCTTTCTGTTCACTGCCCCTTAAGCTGTGTACTTAGTGCCATTGAGGCCATGGTGTCAGGAAGGAGCCATACCTTTCCACAGTTGATGTACTCCACGGCACTCTCCCGGAACAAGAAGTAGACGTAGCTCGACGTCTCGAACGAGCCGACGAACTGCGGATCATTAAGCCACTTGCTGTCGAACTGCTTCGTCCGGGTCGTGGAGCCGCCGACTCCAGCCACGCTCCGGGATATCGCCGGATCGGCTCCGGAGAAGTCCATGGGACTCCCGATGAAGTAGTGCCCCGAGGCAGTCAACAGCGCGGTGACGTTGGCTTCGGGGCTGTAGGGGCAGCGCGCCACCCCTCGGACCCACTGAAGGACACTGTCCACGTTCTCTATCTGTGCTTGGGCAGAAACGACGCTTTAGAACTCAGTTCCGAGGGATTACCGGCCCCAACATCGCCAGCCAATGATTCAGTCAGTTAGCGGGAGAGGCACTCACCGCCCTCCAGGAACACTGGGGCGAGAAGGCGTTGGTGCCACACGAGAAGATCCTCTTGCCGCTCGCCAGAAGCACCTTCACGAAGTTGTGACAACTCGCCTCGGCCTGGCCCTTGTTCTGACACAGCTCCACCTTGTCGGGTGGCGCCAGCCATGTTGCCTTCTCCAGCTGCGTTAGGCCGCTGAGCGACAATCGGTACAGCGTGTCCCTGCGGGGAGACAGCAGATGTCGTCTCGGAAGGAGCAGTCACTATTTACCCCCAAAAGTTTGGTGCTTGGACACAGGGGAATTTCATTTATGCATGTTAATGCCCCACCAGCATCCCTGTGTCCACCGGACGAAGCGGTGGCTCCACAATGACATGGTCCTCGGTTCGAGGAGGCATTGAAACTGTCTTAGTGCAGGGTGTGGCAGTAAGCAGTCGTGGTGGAGCACAATGGCCCGCAACACTGCTACGGCCCACAGCGCCAGCGTTTTGAAACATTTTACTCTTCTCGAATGTAGGTAAGTATTGGAGAGGCCCCGGATTAGTTTCAACGTTTCTTTTAAACTCATATAATTTAAAAGAACAAACTGTTTGAGGATGACAGAAATGCGCACGTGCAGTTCAACTCGACCGCTGTACGAGGCGTTGGGCGGAGGCTCGTAGCAAGAAATTTATTTTTACAACTGAATTTATATTTCTAGATGCAGACGCGCCAGCGATGCAAAGCCATGAACACTTACCAAGGCAACGTGGAGACTGTGTAATAGCAAGGCCGTGTTGACATAGAGGATGTCAGCAGACACAAGATGTGAGCGTCGTATCATTACAACAAATCTCGCAGCTCTCTGCTCGAGCGTGTTTGCATCAGCCTCATATTTACGATAACTGTTAAAGTCCGGTTCTAATAATATACAGCACTACGCTCCACCTAAAAAAATTACTTGTTCGCGAGGGTAAAAGGTGCTATTGGAAACAGAGATTTATAGCTTACACTCAGGCGTCTGGAACGTGTGGGTTTCGGATAATCAGGTGACGTAGTGCACGGGGAAAAAACACCTTTAACGCTGCGGCAAGGTTCATCAACTGAATAGATTTCCAGTGGCGGGTCCAAGTTAAACAAGAGACAAGACAAGACATACAAGACGTTTCGGGAGGTGGAGACACTCCCGTCTTCCGATGTTTAGTCATCACATTGATGGCAGTGGTCGAGACCGAACACAGAACCCTTTGAATACCAATCTGTACGAGAGCCGCTAATGCAGAGGTCCTGGAGCTTTGCGATAAAACGTCTTCTCGCGCTATTATTCTCTGATAGCCTCGGAGGTGAACGAGAAGCTGGGCTTGGTTCTTCTTGCGACGACTGAACCAAACAGATGGTAACCCGGCCGGGATTCGAACGAGTGCCTAGAGATTGTTACCGCTGCGCCAACCTAACTGAAGCTGACGTTTGTGCCGCCAGGTGGCACCAGCAACGAGTGCTCAAGGCAGGATTGAAACAAGCGAACACCAGCACGCGCCATGCGCCGCATAACAGAAAACACTAACTACGAAATAGCATAGGATAATGACACGTGGGTGAGGCCACGAGGGCGTGACTGGAAACCGGCGGTTTTCAGCAGCATCGTAAACAAGGCGACTCGTTTTAATGAAGCAACTTCGCGTTTCCTTGAATTCTCAGACATTTTCGTGACAGGTGCAGGAAGGAGTAGATATTCGCCCTGAAACATGAAGTTCGCTGGACCACGCGCACCAAAATTCTACGTAACCACGGCAACCAGAGTTGGTTTTCTGCTTCTGAACTCGGCATCGCTTTGTGCCTAGCGCAGAGGGGCTCCCTGCCACTTTGCAGCTCGTCTGCCGCTCTGATTAAGGGTTAAATTTCCGTTTGATCGAACAGGTGTGGCTCTGCGCAGTTCATTGCCCACAGAAGACACGAGGTCGGGCGACAGATGGAAGCAGCGTCACGACAAGTGAGCGCCTTCGTTATAAAGTATCGATACTCGTTATCGAAACCAGACAAACGGAAGGCAGCCGCGACTCATCTCGGTCCAGGGGAGCGATCTCCCGAACGTGGTAATTATTCTTCGGGTTCTCTTTGCTGAGCGACTACCAGCTTCTGAATCAGGACCCCGCTCCACTACAGCAGGCCAGAGGGCGTCGCCTGGGTCCTGCCAGCTGAGTCCAGTCCTTGTTCCTTCCGCTTTTACCCTGCAATTTCCACATGGATCTCTTGGTCCCGGACTTTTCGATGACAATTTTGTACGCATTTCTTAGTAGTATTTTGTTTTTACTTAAAAATGACGTCGACAGCTACAATTTTACAGCGTCAAATAATAGGATGAATAGTCATGAATTGGAAAGGATGTGAAAGGAAGCGGCGTCTGCAGTGTCTGACGAAAACCACGAAAACAGGCCAGAATAATGCTGAAAGTGATTTGTAGCCGGGACTTCCCCCCATTCGTGCTACAAGTCCTGTCTAGGGGATCGTAATTCATTTAATCGTCCTAGTAGTAACTGGTTCGCGGCAAACATAATGCAGCTGTAGTTGAGATCAGACCGCCGAGAATCGAACCCTAGTGACGTACGTTCCCACTGGCCCTCAGCCACGCATCTGAGCCACAAATGTTCACACAGAATGAACAAACGAAGCGTGAACAGCGTTCAGAATGAAGTGAGGTGTCGGTCAGATGCAGCCTGCAGGAGAATGAACACATCGCCTCGTAAATAGACCGAGACAGAAGACGACGACACGCAGGCTTTAAAAACGCAAGTGACTCAGAGTCGCATCCATTATCGAGTCTGCGAACGCAGGTGGATATTACTCTGCACTCAAGTCTGAGTGTTAGGGCGACGTAAACCTGTCACGCTATTCAAGTACGCAAACAGGGAGGGACAGGCACCACGCCCCAAACAATTGTGTGTTTATGTCGGCCGTTTCATTGCCCTCGCTTTGGTGGCAGGGCGCAGCCACCGCCCGATCACCTGCGTTTCGTTGGAAAGAGGACTGAAAAATCAAGCGACGTTTCTCGTCTCATGCAACGGGGACAGTCCGCTGTCCTTGACGGCGGGCTCCCGGCGCTGCGACTGTACGAAGCCCTAGGTACGAGGAGGAAGTGGCCATCTGGCCCGATCGAATGCAGATAAGAAATATTTTGCTCGCCACTTGAACTGGCGGAGTTATTGCGTCCAACAAGATCTGAAGATGACCACGAATGGCGAGTGGAAAGGCGTGAGTGAACAAGTCTGCAACGTCACTGCTCTGTACAGTTACTGATACCCACAAGTGCACTTGAACCGACCCAGAACAATTCCTCCGCTTAGGGGTGTCTTTCCTTCAGGTTTACTGACAACGTGCTGCATGCCCCGCCTGTCCCATCCTGCTTGACTGATCACAGGCCTGCAAATTCCATCATCCCTCATGACCCTGAACTAGACACCTTCAATCTGAATTCTTCCACCAGGGCGAGGGACCAGGTTTCACACCCATACAATACAACGGGTTCAGCGGCGTACGAGTGGGGCGGGGTAGAGGCCCCGCCCAGACCCGCCGCTGCTCTGGCGTCGACACGACCTCGCCCCGCAACTCGACGGCACTTGCGAGCCGACACAGCTGAAGTGGCAGGTTTTATGGGCAGAGCTGTACTCTGTGTGGAGAGGCAGGCAGGTCTTCTGCAATTAGACGTGTTTGTACACAAACGGGAAATATTTACTTAAACATTTGCACTTGGCATTCCTTTAAAAGGAATCCCGGATCCGTGTCCCGAGCTCAGGAGCCCCGTCTGACGGCGAACACACACGCACGTTTAACGCCACTTCGCGTAACTGCCCGTTTTCAGGTCAGATGACCTCTTGAATATATTCTTCAATAGTCCGTCCAGAAAGTCGTAATGAAGATGGCATCTTCTTCTGGGATGTTGCGCCGCGTAGCTTGGTAGAAGTTTATCGACGTTTCAGAGATACTTGCCGCCTGTATCATCGCCCCAACGACATCCCAGAAGACAATCATTCATCTTCCCTTCCATCCGGCTGACATGCACGTCACAGCCAACTTTCAGTTCAGTAAATAAAGCCCGCAAATCCAAACTGAAAGAGCGCTGTGCCCCCATCCGCGAGCGCAGAAAACATTTCGGTATATTCTGACGTGTTTACAGTTCAGATAACTTCTAATTAATAAGGGCCTGATATGTTTAAAACAACAAAATACGGAAACTGAAAACGACTCTGTCTACATCCTCAGGTTGCAAGGTCAACCACTGTTAAGACGCGCCTCGCACGGACCCCGCCCGACATCAGGACTCCACACTCCGCTCCGCCCTTCCTCGGCACTTTAAAGCTGATTTGTACGCAATTCCAACTACAAAGAGGAACGCTTTCAAATAATCGTAGTTGAGACGAGAACCAGGCACAGCCCACACGACAGGGATGCTGAGAAGACGCTTTCTAGCAGGTGTCTTTAAGATTTACGGCGCTGAATGCAGCGACGTGACGCACAAAAGGTCTGCAAGAACCAGCATCATCAGAGTCGGAAGACGTAGGATGCACCAGACACTTCCTTGTTCTCAGGCAAGGCAGATCCTGCTTTTGGGGCCAAGTTTGATCTACATTCGACGTTCTGGGTTCTCTCTCTTCCCGACAGAACATCAACTGTTTCCAAATGTACCAAATGAACGGAGGAAGCCATACTTGATAAAATATTAGAATTGCATGGGCAATCTACCAAGTGAGCATACTGACCCGAGGTTAAGCAAACAGCTGAAACTTGTCTGCGTTCTCCGGTACATATTTGCACTCACGCTAGCGAGGGATTTGGAAGGAGAAGGTCGGTACTGCGGCACCGTCTGATATTGTCACGTGACCGCAAAGGCGCGTTCCTTGTGATGACCGATTCCAGGACAGGACAAAACAGCGAACAGGTACGTCAGACGGTCAGAGGCCACATAACTCATCATCAAGGGCACGTAACCTCATTTACCAGAGGCGAAGTGTTGCCAGGAGCGTGACAGAGCCAAGTAAACTCGGTTCAGTAACGCGAAAATAGTAAGACGAGGCGGTAAAGGAAGAACAGCGAACGTTTCCAACGCCCGTTCTTGCGCGGCTTCGAACTACAGACCACAACTACAATCCCAGCCGTCTGGATTCTCCAATGACTTGAAAAGAACAGAGCCATTTCCTAGAACGCAGGACCTCCTGATCAGTGCAGACATCCTACCGGCAGGAGAGCTCACAAACCGGTCGGTCGGTCGACCAGAAAAACAGCGCCCTACATTCTTTCAAGAAGTGCAGCCAATCAGCGGGACCCTCTGTACAGACGCCAGGACATGAGGGCCCACTCTAGCGGCTCAACACCCCGACAGCTGAAGTACTTCGTGCCTACTGGACGACGAATGGAGTGGCAATTGTCATTTCTGGCAACGAACGTGCGGGGGGGGGGGGGGGAAATTTTGCTTCGTTGTTTGTACAGACGCGCGCGTTTCTGCGAAATTATTCTGAATGGCAATAGATCCTAATACTGAGACCTCCGGCGAGGCTCAGCAAGATGCCTTCCGGCCAAATTACATCCACGTCCTGCCTTGACCCACATATTCCGGACAACCAGCGCTGCCACGCGACGCATGTGGTGGAGAAACTCCGAGAATCAGAACAAAACACGGGGTGTTACTACTCTTCCTCGTTACTAATAACCCTGACCATGGAGGCAGTAGTATTCTCTGAATCGTCGGAAAACATCCACCAGACGACGCGGTAAAACATTCAGATGACAGCCGTGTTCACACTCTTCGCCGTGAGAACCTGAAACCTCACCCCAAGACCAATGAACCAAATGTGTGTACTCCAAAGGAGTACAGCTATTACTGCGTTACGACGTTCGTGCGTTCTGAGGGCAGACGATGAACCCGTATGTTAATTTCTTTCGCTCGTAGGCCGCGCCACACACAAGGCAGTTCCTACGGCCTACGCTCACGGGGGCGGGGTAGTGAACTGACGAGAGTCCTTTGTCTTACGCTCAGAAATGACACAGCAGGCCCCAACTGGGGCACAGTTCGAAGCCCCCCAGGCTAGGGCCCACTTTTGCGTGTTCACCGACTGCGGACACAGACAGATGAGATGAGTTCAGCCACAAACGACACAAATGGGGAGACGGCTTGGAATTTTGTGTGGAACATCTGTAGGAAAACGTCCAACCGGAAGACCATTGCATCAAACAGTTTCTGATTTGTCATTCACTAATCATCCTGCCAGTCGGAACTACACATATTATCTGAGCTACTGACAGCGTCGTTAAACAAACAACTAATACACGGTGCCTTGAACGAGACGGGTGTTCGCTGTCGCGTCGCGGCTTAAAACGAGCTCCGACAGCGAGTCGAAGCCAGAATGCAACTGGAAGCGAGAGGTTGGACGTGCGGCGAATACAGAAAAGAGGCCAGAGCTGAACCAAGAAAATGACAAGCGAAGACACAGAAAAGAAAACCAGACAGGAAACAAAAGTAATAAAAATAAACAAAGCAAAACAAAACTAAGTAGTTTTAAAAGAAAGCCGTCTTTGCACTGCGATGAACAATTGTTACTGCCACAAGACGGCTGAGGAACGTGCAGACACGCCCCAGGAACGCGGTCATTCAGAAGCGACCAGGTTGTACTAGCAGCTACCCTCCCTTCAGACCATCTCCACAGAGTCTAGAACAGTACGCTCAGCCCTGAAGATGGAAACAGCAGCTCCCCTCGGAACGTCGGTGTCTGCCTATCAGTCCGAAGGCGTCACAACCCACAAGCACATATTTTTTGGTTCTCGCGTTTCGAGGCACAGATTTCAGAATAAACTCCATTTGCGTCCTTGGACACGTCGTACAGTGACTGGGGGGACAGCACGGGGCACCCTGCTTCGACCAACTCACCTGGCTCCCACGACGACTTGGTCCCTCAAGACGTCGAAAAGAAGCTGGTCGAACGCCGATACTCCAGCGTCGGTGAAGCGGTCTGCAGTCGGCAGGAGGTCTGTAACAGACAGACAGACAGAGAGAATCAAAACGCGAGCAACATTTCTGTCCACTTCGGGGCCGAGCAGGGCGAAACCCTCTGACGCGACCTCCTTTATTTTCAGGGTTACAAGACAGGTCACAGGATTTCATTATGGTGCAAGTGGCATGTGAGTATGGTCACACATATTAAAGCAGTTACGTAAATATAAGCGTGAGAAAAAATTCTCATGTAGTGAGCTTGCAAAATTTACAGGCCTGTACTCCTCAAAACCTTAGACTGGTCTTGTCGTGATCTAGAAGTGGCGTTGACCTATCTATGACCTCAAACTGACAGGAATGTGTTCATTCAGTTTCATACAGGTCGGGAGAAATGTGCGTTTAAATAAAATGACTGGCGAATGACCTTGAAAATTTCAAAGGCTGACAGATCAGAAATTCACGTCCCCCTCCCCCGTGGTGTGTAATGGCGCTTTCTGAACTACACACGTCATACAACGCCGAGTGGCAAAGGGACTTTGTGAATGGTTGGCAGAATTTTGACGGCCAGCGGCGAACTGTAATGTGTTTTTTCAAAAGGGCCAACCCCATAACAAGTCACCTGGATTTCTAACGCCCTATTAGTTAACACATTTTTTAACAGATGAACATTAGACGTTAACAACAGCAAGGCTTTGTCATAAAAACCAGACACTGTCCACTGTATGAGCTGTATTTGATACACGACGTTTCGGGAACTGGCTCCGTTCCAGTCTTCAGGTGACAAGTTCTCAATACGCTTTCAAACGTGTTTCTTTTCAATGTTAATATTAGTGGCGGCAATTGGAATCAAACCCGGTAACTTCAGATAAATTACTAGGCTTGTCGTTCATTACCATGATTACAAAAGCGTACAAGTGGCCCTCATCGTGAGTCACGCAACTTTCCTGCACGTCCAATCAAAGACTTTGGTAGAGGCGGGGGGAGGGGGTCCCAATTATCTCATTTCGCCTACTACCCCGCCCTTTCTGCGTGCTCTCAATCGAGGAAGTCGGTGTTCCTGCTGACAACGAACTGCATCCTCCTCCCGAAACAAGTTCCTTGTTTTATCCAATCCCGTGCGTCACTTCCTTCATGCGTTGCGATGTTTCAACGGGCGCGTGACCCGGCACGGACGGAATGACACACTTTCAGAACGAGGAACAGAACCACACACACACAAGTGGAGATTAGAGACCTCCAAACCCAAAAGTCACTTCACTGATTTTCGTTTAAACTGACCTTCGATGACATCCCTACCTTCCCACATTCCGCTTTGCCAGTGCTGACTCCGACCAGCTCACCAACACTTCATTCCGGTACCAGCAAGCCCAGCATGGTTTTGAACTCCGGACTGTCCTTGATGAGGTCTCTGGAGACACGAGCCACCTGCGACCGCGTAACGGCACGTTCGGTTTTTCATCCGTCCGACTCAGAACTATGCAAGTCTCCATTGTTTCAAGTCTGCTGCTTGCTTACTTTGTTTTGCTCGACGCTCCGACCAAGTCCTGCCTACCCGGTAACGGTCACGGTCACACACGACGAATTTTAAATCCCAGAACAAAGACATCAGAATCACGAGACGAACACGGGGCGGAGCAGGACGTGACCCGACTTCAAAAAAGGCTCGCGCCGACTCCGTGTTCAATTTTTGAAACTGAGAACTGTGACAATCTCATTTTCGTGTTCTGGTGTTGCCAGGAACCTTCACCTGGACGATTCGATATTATCAACAACGCATAAACGGACAACCCTCATCAAAATGACACCGTAGAAAATGTGTGCCGACGACCTACTCGTCGACGTAAATCCCGCAAAACACTAAAAAAAATACTGCTCTGGGCGGCGCAGGCAAGTACCAGGACAGCACCGAAGCAGCCTCTGCTATTACAGCTATTAGGTAAACACGTCGCGGCGACGAGCGGAATGCGAACCCCGTTTCCCATTCACGAATACAGCTTGAAATTCATAAAGGTCCAACGGAACTCAAAACGGGTCATGTCTACGTGTTTTGGCCGGTGTGTTAATTAACACGAACAGAACTTAAATACTAGACCGAGTTACCACTGCTGCCTTCTGGCGGTGCGGTCCTGAATCAGTTCAGTCGTGCCCTGCAGCGGATACACGAAGCCACACCCGGTGGTCGCCTAGTGAATGACAAAGAGATGCGGTCCCTAACAGCGTAAAGTGGCCAGCCAGTCAGCGCGGCGCGGCTTGAAGCCAGAGTCAACACACGAATTCCTGGCGTGATGGACCAATCAGATGTGAATGGCTCAGCAATTAGTACCTTTCGGTGCGCCCACACCCTGACACGACAGACGACGCTCCAGTCCACCGATGGACATGTGCCACTGGCTAAAAGTTCTTCATTAGGTCCTTCGCTGCAAGATTCTTCGTTCAAGCGGCGCGCTAGAGACAACCTAGACTCCTAGGGCCGCCCTCGGACATTCAAAAGTTTCAGGAGATCAGTCGCTAGGGGCGGGTCTGACGTTCTCGTGATTCCTAGACAGGGGCTACTGAAGGATGGGAGGAGCTCTTAAACCCTTCCAGCTACGCGAGTCTTTACGCTGGGATCCCGCACCTGGCAACACTGGTTGCTAGGGCCGAGGGCGACAGACCTTCCAGAGCAGATTCTGGTCCAGCGCAGTGTCCCCTCGGGCGCACGCTGCCTGACGCACTCTCATGACAAATTGCCTCTTCGCCCGCGATGCAGCAAACGAGGCGGTCCGCGTTCTTGCATTGACTGTTGCAAAGGAACAGAAAGGAGTACTTGATTGACGGTCGTCGTCACAACATGGCGGCGCGACATCGACCGGTTTCGTCGAGGGCACGTGGAAACACGGATGACAATGGAGCGTCTTGTATACGGATGCTTCTGCATTCCGGTCACCGCATCCGAAGACAATGAATGAGCTCTCCTGTCGAGAGACGTCTGTGCCGAATGAAACTCCACAAACAAAGGTTCCTGTCTTCGCACGACGCCCTCCTTTGAACACACTTCAGCTGCATGATTTGTACACCCCTCTGGGACAAAAAATATTATGGAGCACGAGAAAGGACAAAACGAACTACGCATGTACACCCCTGATACACCGCGCGTCGACTTCCTTGCCCCCGCGGGGATAAAACAGAAATTGTCCGAAATCCCAGCACGAAGATGCATCGTGAGGGCGGCGCCCGGAGACGTGACTCACCTTCGTACGAAATGAAGCGGAAATCGGCGAAGACACAAGGCCACAGCGACGTCACAGTTAGGACGACGAGGAGGCGTCGGTGATGCCGGATCATCTTCAGCTCTGCACCTGGAGGACAGAGAACACCACACACCAGTTAGCCTGTTAACACGTGACTACACAGCACACGCGGTCTTCAAGAGACCGCCCCCCCCCACACACACCACCAAAGAAGGGCCTTCATGTTTCTATACAATCTCCGAGAGAAGTTTCCGCATTAAAATTCTGTGTGCAATACATACTTCGCTGTTTTCGCTGGAGTAACAATATTCCAGCTGGCACTTCCAACCAACGATTTCGCCGCATGTGACGTCTATGGCGCATGCGCAGCGAAAAGTGAAGGGGGTTCAAACGAAATGCCCTCAAATTCTACTGAAGCGAAACATCTTCAGGAAGAAAATTCTGAACATAAATAACAAGTACCAACGTGATAGCATTCAATTAACTTAATCTGCAAGGGCGACACGATTTATGAGGTAGAATGAAACCTGGCACGTGACCCACAATTTGTCGTCAGTTGCCAAGTTACGCGGGGGCGCTCGAGTGTCGAGTTCAATTGGCCGCGAAGACAGGAGCTGCTGCACTCGTTTTTGTCAGCTGATCTCCGGACACGTGTCCTCGGAGTGGGGCCCGCCTCACGCGTGGTGCGCCGTTAACACGACGTACAGAATGCCCACAGAGTTTATGCACCTTCTCGCAAAAGACGTGAAACCATCTCGCACTGCGGAGGCATCATACTTCGTCGACGGGAAGGCAAGTTGAGATTCTCGCGGAAGAAGACACGGCTGATATGACGACGACATCTGCGTAATTCGACATCGCGCCAAGCTGACGCTTGGTCCATCCGTCCGTTTTCCTTATCCGGTCTAGCTGCTGTGCCGTACGGACAGACGCCGCTGGAAACTGGAAAGTGCACGCAACAGCTTCGGACTCGAACACTGACTCAAGCTTCCTCTTGTCTCATTCAGAAGCTGCAATGCCTTCGAGCAATTCGTACGTGGACCACACATTAAGAAAACATGTGGAGGTTATCTGACGCCGTCAGTCAAAATGACTTCTGCCTGCAGCTCATACGGAGGTGTGACCAGGTTAACAAACACGTTCTGCGTCCATGACAGGACATCGTCCCAAAAAAGAAGGGGGCACGACATCAGGGTGCTGTACCTACAGGGCTACTTATTTAGGGGCAGGAATCAGACCACAGAGCTGTCCAGTGACGTCGCTCAAACGGGTTGCCACAATGCAGAACAGGGCAGTAATCGGTCGCTACCTTCAGCTGCACCCGGCAGACCGCGCCCCACTGGGGCCCGACGCACGTCAACAAGGAAAAAACCCGTTCAAGACGAACGTTCGGAGTTCGAAGAACGGAGCAGATGCAAAGTGGGAGTCAGCACCGAACCACATTCTTTTAACCTCGCCTTGGACGTAACAGTCTTCTGTAATTTATGTATAGGAGTCAAGTGCATGAGTGGGCTATGTTCACTGGACGACGCACTGCGAGGCAATGCCCCAGAAGAAGCCTGAGGAGTTCCAAAACGTACAACGAGAGGAACTGTCGCTATGCAACACGCAGAGCACCTGAAGACACGTCGGCCTGTGCACCCACAGCGAACAAAGAAAGAGCCACGCGGGGGCGTTCGGGCGGCGCCTGTGTGGGCCCCGCGCGAACGCGACCTTGGACCAGCCCCGGAGCAAATCGCCGCACCTGGGTGGTATGCAGCCATGCAAACCCGCGGCGTCCCACCTTAAGAACAACCCGAGGCCTCTCTCGTCCTTTTAAATACAGGAACAAAGCGAAACTGCGTGGTTCTGTAAACGCACTGCAGCCCCAGTGCAGAACATGGACATGGGTCGGACAAGCAACACGTGAAGATCTTGGGCTACATTCCGTTCCTGTGCAGTCTAGTCCCAATTCAGAGTCGAATACATTTCTTTTGGGTAAATTACATGCTATTTGCAAGAAACATCATCATATGGTCCACCGCCTACATCACTAGCATGCCTGAAATCACAAGTCCCCAGGCATGGAGCGATCGGTGGACTTACAGTCGCTATCTGGAACGATAAACGAAACACTTCGCTTCTTTTAGTATCACAGCACGTTACCATGGAAACAGGTCGTAAATTGCCTTCCTCTGATAATGTCACGTACGTAATATCGGAGCAGCCGGCGAACACCGCTCAGTGCGTTATGCAAGCTGCCTCACAGCGACCGAGAACGTCTGAAGCCCCCCCCTCCCCCCCGCACTATCGGCCCGTTAACGGTGTCAAAACAACAGCTGTTTTCATTTCCGGGCTAAACACACGTCGTTGAACAATCTAGGCGCCGAATTTGGCACCGAGGGACGTGTCCGGTTTTTAAAATCACTTTGTGCTGCAAGTCGACAGCCACTTGCAGCCAGGGGTGTAGCAACACGCGAGTTTGTGATCGAGTGGCGCAGGTGAGGACTAATCAGTCGATTGCGTTACGAGTTCCCATGTGTGGGCCAAGTCAGAACCTGCGGCTCCACAGTGCTTGATGCTGCTGGAGCAGACTGCGCCGAGGCGAAGGAATTTAACACCCGAAACACACAGGAGTGAGACGTCTTTCACTGCAGCAGGCTGATTTCCGAAAAAGTGTCATCATTCTTCTGTTGTCCCTTCTGCCCGTGTCGCGTGGTACAGCACATCAGCACCCCCCCCCCAAATGGCAACTGCCGCCATACATCGGTACACCAACACGAGATCAAAGATAAGTGTTCTTTGGTACGCGTTACACACAAACGGAGAAAGGCTTAGCTTTTGGAGGAAAAGCGAGGCCTCGTATATCATCTGTCGATAATGCAGGTCACGGGGTCATGATTATTTAGATAACATGATCAAAAATTGAAGCTAAAGGCAGTCTACAAGCGAACGGGCACGTAGGCTTCCTGCTCATCGCATTGACAACGAAAATGCTCTGCAAGTTCGTTTGCCCGAAGCCTCCGGGTTTCACACAAAACGAAACGTACTGGCAGGATATGAACAGCTGTTCTGTGCGGGTGTCAGGCTTGGTCTGTTGTCCTGAGAACATGGGCTGCGAAGTGCCAGGATAATATTAAAACTGGTGTCTAAGAAAATAACGTCTAAGGTTGAGGAAAGGATTCATCTTGCCTGAGGACAGAGTCCAGCGGCGGACTTTTGTGAGCGCGGTAATAAACATTCGGGAAAAAGAGGTAAATTTCTAAGTAACTGAGCGACTATCAGGCCCGACAAACGTATTACGAGTCTACCAACAATTTGTGGGCCCTGTCCCAGCCGACCCGGCACTGTTTTCGTTGACAGAACCGCCACTGAACGCCAGAAGGAATTAGACGTGGAGGAAGCGTTTTAAATTCGACGCGAAGGGTCGGCTGGGGCAGCGGGTACATTTTCTTCACGTTGTTAAGAAAGGAGAAATCACATCGCATCGCTTCCGGAAACCTCGACAGACAAGACAACCAACTCTCCAATTCTGCCGAGGCGCGAGGATGTCAGTCACTCGTACCTCCCGCCTCACGGAACAAAGAAAGGGCTGCTAATATTAGGTCGTCGCTGAGAGGGTCCGATGCCCACGGCGCGCTGGGCCACATCGCTCTCGAAGGTACGCCCGACCAGAATGCAACGAATGCAGGCTCGCGGCGGCTCGGCCTGGGGACAACCAGGGACTCGCTTGAAAACGACAAAAAACTTACTCTTGGCTTATTTAACGGCGCTGTTCCAACTGCATTCTGTGGAAATAATCGTTTTCCTAGACAGACGATAAAATTGGAACCGATCAGCTCTCGAACGCAAGACCAAGGCGTCTGGACGACGACGCCTTGCTCCAAGAAAACACGCGAAGCATTTTAATACAGACGCAAATGTCGTGTGGTCTACGCGCTCAGCTGCGGCTACCTGCAGTACCGGAACGTCATGGCAACGGAGTAATAAACAAACAAGAACAAATGAAAACTTTTTGGCACACGAAGCAGTCCTCTGACAGTCCACGACGTGAAGTTGGCAAGACGTACCCAGAAGTTCTGACGTCACAGTTTCCAAGAGTTTGCTGACCTCATCTCGGGCAGCCTCACTACTGGACCCGAGGCCGGCCCTCCGCGTGTTCCACCGCCCTGCCTAATCCGCCAGCCCGGTCACTGAGTTACTCGCCTTACATGTGAATCCAAAGTTCATAACCGCGTTGACAAGAGCACGCCACTGAACGATATTCTGCCCCTGACACCGTGGCACGTGACGCATCAGATCCATGTTAAATGCTACCCTCCTATGTCGGCATGCGTCTACATGACCGCCCAACGTCACTCTCCTCGATTTGATTGATGTTTCATGACTTCTCAAGCTTAATAAACTGACTTCTTTACTAAATAATCTTGTACAGAGAAAGTGGGCACAAATATACCACGCCCGCCTCCTTCTACATCCCTAACCATTCACCACCGCGTCTCATACGATGCTGTGTAACGCACGTGCGAGCACAGAATGGAACGGCTCTTTAGACGACGTAACCCTCCAGATGTCACTTTTCATCGCGTGTTCTGGATCCTCTCGCGCTGTGAATCAGCTTCTGAACAAGGAATTAATCGAAAGAAACTTCTTCTATCGCATTCCGGACCTCCCCGGTGGTGTGGCCACACACCGTGCGAGGTGAGATACAAGAATCTCCATACAGTCGCGTATCTAAGCGGTACCCTTCAATTTCTCGAGCGGGATTCATCCACCACGCCCCTCCCCCTCGGCTCTCCTAATTGGGCAGTCTTGGAACACGCTGCTCTTACGTAATTGAACCCAAAGGCGCCCACTGGGCTCAAATCCAACAATTTCTACTCGCCTGACCTCAACACGACGTTGCGTAAGGAAGCGACACGGAGTGTAACGGCTTCATTCAACCGAATCTTCCTGCGATTCTGCTGACAAATCTTCCCCTGCCGTACACTCCACCCACCATTCACTCACTATCCAACCTCCGTTCCAAGGCGGCAAGAGAATTAACAAACACTGTCGTGATCAGTGGCCACGTAATAATTAGCGACGAGATCCACTGGCTTCCGGGAGCACACGAAACGGCTGAGATGAAACACCCAATGCCCCGTCAAGTCTCGAACAGGGTACCGCAGTTGTAATTACTATGTTTTTTGTGCCCTAACTCAGCGGGTGATTATAAATAACTCGTCAACTCTGAATTATGTGAGGAGGAGCTACGTTTAAGCTAATTTCTATTTGTGGACGCATCTCAGGGCGGTCCGGCACCAGCCGAGGATACAAACGGCGCAGTCACACAGGAAGCAATGCTGAAGACATTTAATAACATATTTTCCTCCGTCTTACCATATAAAAACTTGCATTGCAGATCACAAGGTCTTCCTGCTGAAGAATTGCGTACCATCAAGAGGACAAAAAGGACTGGAGCATCTTTTGAAGGGCGATGTTCCTCCTGGTGATAATCGCACGAGAAACAAACCCTGACTCCGACGAACATATGGTCACTCCGGGAGAGACGAAGCGACCACTCTCTCTCCACCTACTGACCCAAAAACGCAGCGCACGCACATTTTCGAACAGAGGGACAGAAAAGTGTGGGGAGAAATAGACAGAGCTGCACGCTGTCATGGCGACGCGGGTTTTCATTTCTTCTCGCTTATTACATGAGTTGTGGCATCCAAGAGTTCTTTGCGATTCTGAACGCCTCGCCGACCACTGCACACACGAACGGATCTTCGTACTGAAACAACCGAGGGGCTGAAGAGACAAAGGACGTAAAACGTAAACTGTTACGCTGACGAAATGAAGGAGAATGGATTCAACTGGCTCAAGTACAAAACACGTGGAAGGCCAGAGTTCCACAACATCGCAAATTTTCATGACGAGGTGAGCGACCAGTGCAGAAGCTAAACTCGATACTCGATACTCGATAATATGAAAGATTCTAATCACAAAGTGCGATAATCGTATTGGAGCAAGATTAATCACTCCAAGTGATAACGATGTTTACTGTCCCCTGATAACGTAGCGTAATCAGCATCGAGAGGTGTGAAATAACAGATAGCCGATGACATCAAAAGCCAGCGGCGTCGATGTAATTTTTTATGTTCAAATCCTCTACTAGCGAACACGTTCTTCGCCCGGGATTTCGTATAATTTATGGGAATTAAACCCGTTGACCACTTTTCTTACTTTCAGCCGAGGCAGAGAAAAGTGAAAGTCCAGTGCATCAACGACTGCCGAGGAAGGGAACAGCGATGGACGAAGACCACTGCTTAGTAATCAGAGCATGGGCGACGTACCGGAGGAAACCGGACGAGTGAATATGGAAGTGCGCACTTCATAAGCGAGGGGCCACGTCCCGGGCGCTGGTCGTCACACCCTGGGATGGGCTGGCCTGGCAGCACGTGACCGCATGTCTGGTGCCGTTCATTTGTATTCTCCGCGCGACGCCGAAGTCAAGAGTAGGGACGATGACTCGTGCTGAACCCTACAGGCAAGTCAAGGCACTGCGCTCTGTGACCTGGTGCACAGAACACGACCGCAAAACTGTTTCAGCCCCTGCTCTACCCGACGTTGGCTAACCAACAAACTCGACTGAGGTGCAGAGCTTGAAAAGCTGATACTTGGCCAGCTGGTCAATAAATCCCACGCCTTTTAAGAAAATGGAACCGAAGGTGTATCGCCGTGGTCACAAGAGCCCGCCGACTTCCTCCGTTACACCCTGACGAACGGTTGCAGAAAGCACTTTTGAAACGGCAGTCAACATCTCCCAGACTACAACGTGTTAAATTCGACGCCGTGAGGAAACCAAACATCACATACATGGCATGACACAACGAAATCCTTGCCTACGTGACTCGTATGAAAACCAAGGATTTTTTAATTTTCAAAAAAAATTAATTTTAGCCAGTTTTTAAAATGTTTAAAACTTAAAAAATTTGATTTTTTTCATTTTCAAAAAAAATGCTTATATTGAACATTTTCGAAAATTTTTAATTTTTAGAGATTCTAGTCAATTTTGAAATTGTTTGTAATTTTTAGATTTTTTTTGAAAATGTTCATTAATACAACCATCGAAATTTTTATTTTTAAGAAATTGTAACCAATCTTCAATACATTTACAATTTTAAAAATCTTTTTGCAATTTTCGAAGTTGAAAATCATAGCAGACACAAGGTCTCCATATTTTACTCTATTCCGAATAGAAAATGCTTCAGACAGGAAATTAACAAACATACTTTTGTATAAGTTTTGTTTATACGCAACTGATGACCAGAAGTGCGTGGTTTCGTGGACAAAATCCAACGGCTATTTTCAGTACGAATAACTACATGTCTCAAAAGCATTCAGAGGTCAGCAGATAACCTCCGTTCTATAAAGTCCCTACGACAAAACACATCCGTCCCGACAGACCAAAGTACGAAGTTAGAGCCGCCAGAAATCTCACTGCATTCCAACAGTAACATAAACCAGCCAGAATTTCCGGTTAACATTACAGAATCAGATGCAACTATCAGCGTACTAAATAGCTTGCATGAAATCTGTCCAGAGAAGCCGGTGGTCTCCGCCTCTTTCGCAATGACCCTACGGTGGTCCGGTAAGTGGTCTCCCCAGGTTCTGCGCGACCAATATTGAAATATTTTCTCGTCTCCAACTGCCCACCTCGTCTATAATTTCATCATCATCATAACTGAAAACGAGTAGCCAGCGTAAATTATAGAATACTCGACTGTTACAGGTCACTTTGTCTCTCGCGGTTTCAAAACGTCTCCTCGCCAAATGCTCTTCCTTCGGGGTGAGGATGCACCATGTTGCGTATTTTCTGCGAAAAACTGAGGCCAAAGCTGATACAGCTTCTCGGAGCCCAATTCTAACGAGTACTACCATAAAACACGAACCATCAACAACATACGCCCAAGTACAGTTTCGGCTCTGTTTCTGCAAAGTCAAGTTGAGTGCACAGAGGACTGGACCAGGGCGGGTGAAGCGGCGAGGTCGAGTTACGCCAGCCAAGATGACATCGGCTTATCTCATGATTAATCGGACACCAGAATGAAGACGCAAGAACTGCTGATAATACGTAAGTGTTCCAAGAATAATTCCTAGCGTAAGGCAACGCACGACTGTTTTAAAAAGGACGAGTGTTGAACCACGCACAGGTAGAACTTACGTCACACAGCGCACGATGAGCTGGAACGAACGCGGAAGCATCGGGTGCTATGAGCTCCCATGGCATTATCATCAAAGTGGAGGGACTGAGGAAAGTTACGAAAAGTGAGTCAAATGTCTGGTCTTTAGGACGAGAAACGAACTCAGAATTCCAAGAATACGACCTCGACGTCTTCTAAAAGTTGGATCTTCTTCAGCTGAAATCTGTTTCTCAGTCTCGGGTAACCATCGCTTTTGGGGCCATGCAGTCTTCTTCAAAGCAGCAAAGCATGAAACTACTCCACCTGGCTTCGCTGTGCTGTCAACGCCGATGCGGCCTTGGGCAAGCTGAAACCCGATCAGCGAAAAGAGCTTCACTTCCGGTTGCACTTCATTAATCACGACAGCTCCACTGACCCCGATTCCTGTATTATTCAACGATACAATTTCCCAGCCTGGCAAAATGACGTGGCTGGGACTCCTGGTTCACTATCGGGCGGCCCAGGGTCCAGATCTTGGCCCTTAATTCATCCCTGAAAGCAAACTCAGGGCTTGTACCATCTCCAAAAGTACAAAGTCCGGCTCATTAGACAGTTTGTAGTCAGTCCAAAGCACCTCACCTCAAGCCCAAATCATGCGATTTTCTAAACACACATGTCGCAGAATTTCGGCTACAACTTTCACAAGTCATTTCTTTAACGAAACGTATCTGATGTTGTTTTGCCTTGGAAGAACGGACGTTAAATACGCCGATGGGGTGGCGCTACTGAACACGCATGCTGGTGCCACTGAATTTCCGTATCGATATCGATATATCGACCGTGCGTTGAAGGCGAACGAGTGAAATGGCGGGGTGGCCGGGGAGACCTACCTGGCCTCATGCTGCCTTGCCTCTTCACACCAGTTCCGGCCACGAAACTCCCTCGCACTCCGGTCTGATTGCACGGGGCATCAGCAGTCTCGCGAAACCACGTGACAATTTCTCTAGCCTAGTCTTCTCTGCTCGCTCGGCAGCCATGACAGGCGTTAAACTGCAAAAGCCATCTGTGTCCACACCTCGCCGTACAAATGAACGACCATGCGACGACAAATGACAAAAAATTAGTTTACTCTGAAAATAATTCGGGGGCAAGAACCTAAGGTTTCGCTGGCGTTATGCATGCACGTGCTCAGGGAAAGATAAGGCACGCAGGCACGGCACAGCGCAACGCCAACTGACCAAAGCGAAAGCCGCTGCTTGCCTCGTGAAAAGCCGAGAAGCCTCAACCACGTACAAAACTAACGGCTTCCAGTGAAGGAAAATTATCGGGGGGGGGGGGGGGGGGGGGGGGGGGGGCAGGCAGAGAGAAAGCTCCTCTTTCAAAACTTAGTTTTCTCAGCCATCGTGGCGTTGGAAGTCAAGTTGAGTACGCGTTTTGACGGAAATACCAGTTCTGTGACCCAGCTTACTTAAGTGCAACTCGTCATGAGGTCAAGCACGCCCACTCCAGATGCGGCTTAACACCTTCGGATGCAGAGTTCTCGGCGGCCCGCCGTCTCTCCAAGACGTCCGACGTGCTACCACAATAATATTATTGTCATTATTCCCTCAGAGCTTGATGTAAGAGGTCGTGTGTTCCTTAATTCCTTCTCGCCCGGAATCCAAACGCTTGAAAAGTAAGCACGGAAAACATTCTGTTTGCTTATAACAAAATATTTCATTTGAGACGTTTCTCGCCGCGCGCGATCAGCCGAAGCTGCGTGTGACTGACCTTGACAGAATATCTACATATAGTTTTCACTTTGTCACACTGCGCACGCGCATAAGCCACCGTTCGAAATATGCAGTTCCAGAAATTCAGGGGGGCCCCGATTCATGTGCTGGAAAATATTACATCGTGGACAAGGTTTACCTGGCTCAGGACAGGGTCCAGTCGTGGGCGCTTGTGAACAGCAGGGGTTCATAAATGGCCGACAATTGGTTTCCCAAGGACGATCCAACATTAAGTTACGTGATCTTTGATAATGACCAGCTGCAAGCTGACAATTCGCTATGCTGGCCTCAGGTTCCTCGTAAGTGCTCATTTGCAGACACAAGATCCTCCGGGCAACAACGTCGCCCGATTTATGAATTAAGTCGAATAAAAGAGAATCAAGACATCCTGACTCGGCAGAACTAGAAAGACACAGCTTAACGAAGTGGACTTGGTTTCTCTCAGACAATTTGACAGGACGCCAAAGCTGTCCCCAACACACTTTCACTAGGAGCAGCCGACACCCGACAATTCCAGCAGAATTCTCAATGGCAACTGGGAAAAAAAGGTATTTTGACAGTGCAGACAGAAACATTCTCTTGGCACTTGCAAATGTGGCGACAACCATTAGGTGCACTGCAGGCAGGTAGATCGCTTAGACTCTCAGCCGAAGTCTATTTGCAGCAAGATAAAATCCAACACTTGTTTGACTGACTGACGCAATGAACCACGCTTCGCGTGAAGTGTTCACAGCCTCACGCACGCAGTCAGCCAGGTCCCTAGCACGAAGGACTCTTAACAAAAATTGCCCAGCCCTTCCTCGTGACAAGAAATTCATAATCACGGCGAAAACGTTACAGTTTATCATATCGATTCACAAATACCAAATCGACACCTGAAAACAAACAAATATCTCATAAGAGTGGTGACCAACATTTCAGTTCGGCTGCTGGACATCTGACGGCAACGTCTCACGCGGTTGTACTCAGGTCAGACGCGAATACTTGGAACTAAAAGCAGATCTGTGTAGCACTGGACCGGTCGCAGCCTCTTCAGCATCAGGCAAGAAAGAACCACTAGGACCGGTTGAAGTCAGGATTTCATTGCGTGTGGTACATCTGCCGCTTACGGGTGAGATTTAACAAGAGACGTGCTTGAGGCATCAGCCGAAACGACGGACGTGAATAGTCAAACAGGCCAATACAAGATATCACATTATTAATTACAGTCTAAATGCTCATTTTTTTACCTTTCGTTGTTAGTACTCGGCATTCAACGGGGCTCACATTTGCAATCTGTCATTTTGTTATTTAAAGATAGCCTAATAAAAATAACATATTAAGCATATGCAGTGGATTCCTGTTAATTGGGACACATCGGGACTTGAACACTTGGGCCGAATTAAGCGGCTTTCTTAATTATGCGAAGCTCCACGTAAAGAGTTAAAAGGGTTCGTTCTTTAAGATTTGTCCCAAACAAAAGGCTGCCCGGATTAACCGGAATCTACTGCATTACACACATCAATGTGATTGTTATTTCACATGGGACACAATCGCTCAAAACATTCCATTTATTCTGCTGCATACGAGAGTCTACCCCCAAACCCTGTTCCATTTTCACCAGTTTTAATATTATCCTCGTTATCTACGGGTCAAACATCTTCTCATCTACCGCCATCACACAATCTGACAACAAACCCGTCTTCCTCGGGGTTGGTACGCTGCAGCCAGTCCTAAGCTCGTTCTTACAAGAAGTGGAACTTACCACCAGCGACTTATCCAGGGCCACGGAGTGTTTTCCTACATGCGCGCTGTTCGAGTGTCACTGATAAACCCACACGCACACAAAAACGTCGAATGTTTATTGAAACTGTTCCCTTGCAAACAAACAAACACGTTCGAGAGACATCTGCAAATATGATAAGCGTTTTCTTTCCGAAAACCCTGAGAACGAAACAGAAACACACAGCACGAGCAACCAACCTTCGTCTCCCTACGTCCTTGAGCGTAGACTGAGTCGCCGGCCAAGTCGTAGTGCTTGCCTTGCCCGCTCATGCCCCCTCCCGCCTCATCTGGACCGGTAGAGACGCTGCATCCCCCCTCCCCCCCTCCAAGCCTCGACAGCAACAAACAGCATCACGGTTGTACCGTGCCTGCCAGGTACAGCCACACCAGAAAGCAGATTCACCCGCAGCGTCATTGTTTTTTCTCGTTGTCTCGGCAACTGCAATTAGCGTTGCATACGACGCGCCCAATGCAGGTCTCGAGACCACGAGGTCTTAAACATGCGGTGCATTTGCCCCGACCCACGCAATGTCTTCTAAAGCTGGCAATTTGTGCCCGTGACTAAATCACGGGGGCGGAGGCACCTTCAGCTTCTGATAGACGTAACAGCTCGGAACCCAACTTGTCAGAAGCGCCCTTAAGAAGCACGTAGAAGCTTCAAGCTTCGCCACGTACCTCCACGCCCCCATACACTCTCACGACATAGCGTGTGCACTGTAATGGCCTCTCGCGGTCCGTGCGACCTCGAGGTCTGGAACGCAGACTCAGCTAGACGCAAGTGGATCACGCATTGCGTTCGGAGTTGGAGGAGCGCGCAATGCCGGCAAAAACATCAACAGCTCAGAATTAGCCGCGTCCGGGCAAGGTTGCGCTCCGGATTTGGAAGATGCGAACAGATATAAGCGCAAGCGATCTCTGGTTAGCAGAGAGAACGTAAACACGACGTGTCTTTAAACCACCGACACGCTTCGGGAAACCTGCACGTACACAAGATGGGCTGCGGATTCCAAGGCCGCCCACACATTCGAGCAACCATGAGATAAATGAACACGACAAGGCATCCTACACTCCGCCCTGAAGATGGCTGCATCTGACAGAGTCGTTCCAGAACTACCTCATCGCGTCTTCCCTACGAGGGCCAGTTGGGCCCTTTCTAACGGAGACGGACTTGTTTTTTAAACATGTCTCGCGGGAGCTTCGGCTGCTAGGGGTAAAGGCGGACGCATCTGCTGAAACAACACTCATTCGACGTTCTCAGACCCAAAAGCCAACGACGAATCACGGATCTAGAAGGAGGCGGACTTGATCGCATTCGGGGGCGTCCACCAGGTAGCAGTGCTCCCGCGGTTGTCAGCCAGACGGCGTAGGAGGTCAAACTGACGGACACCTCAGATGCAGTGGCTGTCAAGTTGAATCCCTCCTCCAGGTCGGAGGAAGACCGACACTGGACGACGTGAGTGTTCTGGAATGCAAATTGTAACGGCGCAGCTCGACACGAGACAATGGCGTCCTTCATTTCTTGCGGGTACGGCAGCTCGCTGCTTTACCGGCGCCAGAACAGAGCCTTCTTTCATTACAAACCGCACTTTTCCTTCGGTTCTCTTTTTTTCGAGTCTCCTCTGCGGGCCCCTAAAGATGACCGTACTCGGCTCTTTCACTTGTGTAACTGACAGGTTACGCCTACAAACAGTGTTGCCACACTTCTCTTTCCTTAACCCCAAGAAACCACCAAGGCAAAGCGAAAACAGCCGAGTGATAAACCCCGGCCACGTGACACAAAAACTCGGTCGGCAAATCTGTTTCTTTGGTTCTGTGGCAACCAAAGCCTGAGACGTTTTCGCCAAGGAAAAACCCGGAATCAACGTCCCATGTGTTTTGTTACCTCGGAGAGCGGAGGGAGGGGGAGGGGGAGTCGGGATCAGGTGATGCGGGGCTTTGGTGGTGGTGGGGGGGCGGTGGTACCCTGACTGTGGTCACACCAGCAGACCAGAAAAAAACACCAGCTAAAGCAACGGCGTGAACCACATCCAAAACCTGCTGCAATGAGAAATGCAGGGAAGCAGGAACAGATCAGAGGATAACATTAAGATAGATCCTGGGGCTGTTCACTAGATTAAATTGGCTCAGGGCAGAGAACAGCGGCGGCCTCTTGTGGACACGCGTATTCACTGAATGTCGGTTTAATGAGCATTCCATCAGGAGGATTCTGTCTGACGTCTTTCCCGACCCTGAAATCAGCAGAGCTACACAACGCAGGCAATGGCTTTCCTCAGGCACAGTCAAGTAATTGACGTCTTTTATGGAACTCGATGGTTCATCACAGCTCGTCACAAACCAAATTCTGAGCAAGACCAAGGCAGTCCACGTCCTCACGCCGTATTTCAATAAGATGTATTTTAATATTATCCTCAGTTTTTTAACTAAAGTTGTCGAGTGTCTGAGCACGTCTCATGCCCCATTCGTGCTACGTGTCCCGCTTATCTCATTCATGACAACTGCTAAAGAGCGACACAGATTACGAAGTTCCTTGCTACGTAATTCTCTGCATTTCGCTACTCTGCTTTGCTGTGAGCGGTCACAACTCTCTCACCACCCCCTGTCGGCTGTGCGGGACTGACGACATGAACCCGGTCATCTGCCGTGTGTACTTTTCGTTGTCCTGGTAACGGACTACGTGACGAGGGTAACGTGCGATTATCTTCGTCAGATCGTGACGAAATGACTCGCAGAATTCGCACAAACCTTATCGACAGCGATCGATCCCTCCGAGACACCTCCACAGTCCAGACCGAGCAAGCCGGTGCAGCGGCAACGTTGGCGGGGTGGAGGGTTCCGGTTCGACTCTTGCTCGAGGTACCACTCCATCCTACATGATTCTCCTCAGTCACTGCAAACTGAACATGTCACCACTACCCGTCATTTGTAATTATATCCGCAGTTGATATAGCGTCGTTAAATAAACACTGATTATCAACCAGAGGCCCGTCGATTCGTTTGGTGCGAGGGTCACAAGAAAAGATAAACCAAAAGAAATTTCAAAGTAACTGCACGCGACAGCTGTCAGCAAAGTGACTGAAGTCCGGCGGGGACCGCGTGTGCAGCCGCCGCATCTTACGTCACAACGACGACCAGCCAGTGTCCAGGGTGCGGAGGCGACCCTCGTCCACACAGACACCGCTGTCTCGGGATGAGGATTAAATGGAAGTCTGACGAGGCCTGATATTGTGTGACTTGTCTCGGTCGGTACACGAGCCGCCGGCGGTTCGCTTGCCACTTGCTGCCACGTTTTCACTAAGCACACAAACTTCTTCCAGTCCGTGACCGAATGACTACCGGAGCGGTATAATTCAGGTCACATTTTCCTTGGTTACAGGTTTCGCTCGCTTCTACTCGTTGCTTGACTGTCGGCTTGCTTTCGGGGAGAGCTACGAGTTCTTCTCTCGAATCCTCTGGCTGGAGCACTGACGGACTAATTGAGCCATCCAACACCTGTTACTCTCTTCCGGCTGCACAGGCCGACGACTGTTAACAGAGCAATGACATCGGAAAGGAGTAGCAAAAGAGAAATCCGGGAGGGGCGTTTCTCGAGGCACTCCCTTACATTTTGGAACCAATTGAAAGCAGCAGCCTCTCTTGAGATGCTGATGGTCAGCTGGAAGTGGAAAGATCAGTTCTGTGTTCTTATAATCCATCGTTCCATCTACGTCTTGGTCTCCCAAGTGACCATCTCCCGCCGCCTGGCCAATTACGAATTAAGT
Organism: Zootermopsis nevadensis; assembly: GCF_977971745.1. NCBI lineage: Eukaryota > Metazoa > Arthropoda > Insecta > Blattodea > Termopsidae > Zootermopsis > Zootermopsis nevadensis. The sequence goes on along the minus strand of NW_028259164.1, from coordinate 4,031,759 downwards.
GGCAGGGTCTTCAGAGATCCAACAAAGCGACAGGTAACTGAATGTTAATACTGACTTCATTTTATATAATTTTCTTTGGAAGAAGTTAATTTTTTTTACAAAACTCAGTAATGATCCTTGGGAGTTTTCTCTCACACTTCGCTGGATGTGAGCACAAACCACAGGAGGTTCGCTTCAGAAGTTTGGCTTATTTCTGGTGGACTTGGCTCCTTCATGCGCTGGGCTGCAGTTTCATCCGTTTCTCCGTTTCTGGTCTCGTTGCTAGGCGACCACGTGCAGCGAAAAGGTCCAGAATTTTCGAAATCTCTGTTATTTCATAAAATCCGCGTCTGCCCGTCTCGATCAGCCGTTCATTTCCTTGGAAAGCAAAAAGCCTGATGCGTGTACAGTCACTGCTGAAATGTTTGCCACGTACTTTCAAGCAAGGAGTTTTGTCATGGACTGTACGTGAACAATCCACTTGACTTCGAGATATGCAACCTGCAGTAACGGAACTGGTTGAGCGCGTGTTGAGGCTCATTTTTTCCCCTCCAATGAAACAAAACGAGACAAAAGAAAGAATTAAAGCCATTGGAACCAAACAGAAGTAGGCGGGTGACAGGACACGATGTGGGGGGAGGGGGGCCTGAGACGAGGCGCGGGGTCGGCATCAGCACATGTGGCATTTAAAAGGTCCATTTTCACGTCGCAAGACAGGAACTGCATCAAAATCACGAAGCTAAATTATCTGGACAGGGTGAAAATTTAAGAATCGCAAAAATTTACAGTGCAATTCCTTGAGGTCGTCTTCTTTGACGACGAAAACGATTCCGCTAAATGCACACATGCTCCACGTCACGGAACGAGGAAAGTGGACATTCCATCTTAACACTTTTGTACCTGCAGCTCAACATTTCTTGTTATTTGTTTTTATGTGTCGACGCAGAGAGAGCAGTGGCGCCAGTCGGCCGCCTCGCGCTTAAGGGCTTCAGAGGAATGGAGTAGACTTCGCGAAGTTACTTACGCGAAGAGGTTTCACTGCGGTGGGGTGGGAGAAACTAGCACAACGAGACGCAGACACAAGTATAATATTAAAATGGGCCGTGCAAGGGTGGACGCAGCTCCCGCCTTAAGGCCGAGATTTGAAGTCAGTACCTCCTGACCACAAAGAAAAATACAGCAGCAGGCCACACTCAAACAAAGATTAAAAACAATTCATGTCTGTAATCCAGCAGAATTAATCGCGACAAAGCAACTGCAGCCTTTTTCCTCAGTCACTTGCTTCCGAATGCCAATGAAATTCATCATTCCAATTGCATTTCGGTGCGACCCAAAAACCCACCCGAATGGAGCGACGAGGCGGAACGCGTCTCATAAAACTCTGCTGTTACGTGGGCGAGGAATGAGCGCGGAACAGACACCCGGGGTGCAGTAGCTGCCGACGTTACTGAATAAGCAGCCGCAGACAACCGACAAGAGGTGGTCCTGTGTTTGGAGTTGGACGAGGGCAAAGATGGAATTTGGACTGGAGAGCTCGCAACTTCTGAAGGAAGACCCCAGACGGTCTCGTCCCGCTGTGATCGATGGCCGATGAGGCGGCAGACTGACAAATACAAGGAAAAATGACTATCTTACTCCATCGAGAATAAGGCGATTATTTCTGAAATTGAACTGCTGATTACACGCTGACAATAGGCTGCCTTATCACAAAAAAATTTCGTAAAAATCTTAGATAAACCAGCGATTGGGAAATCGTATTCGCGAGATCCGGGGTTCACACCTCACCTCAGAGACAGCCTTTTCTACCGAGGCTTTCAGAAATTACCTTCAGTCACTCTACGGAAAACGCTGGAACTTAAATTTTAACCTGGACCGCCTCCTTCCACATCCTTTCCAACTGATTACTCGCTTACCTACCAACTTGTCATTCAGCGCTACTTAGTGTGAGTTGTTAAAAGCGCCGTTGAACAACGAGGCCTAGAGGAAAGGTTTTTTGTCGAATTGTGAGATCAATACAGAAGAAAATTGCAGGCCCATTACGCCCTAAACTCACGTAAGTGTCACTTCGGTAGAAAATATGTAAATTTCGGTTTTTATACTCACGGAACGAAATTAACGCGACTGAAGGAGACACGAAGTCAGCGATGAAGGAATTTAAGAAAAAGCGTAAGCCGAGGGCCAGGCACGGCAGGAAGAAAGGCGGAAGGTAGAACTTTAGTCGAAACAGGTCACGGGATTGATGCGTCGCCGAAATAAGTAGACGACGACTGACTTTGGTTTCCGAGCGATAAAGTAGCTCCTCGCATACGCCACCGATTACCCCACCACAGGCAAGGCATCAGTCTGGCCTCTAGCAAGTATATCTGCACCCTCTCGTAGCCCAGCTCCGTCCATCTTTACTTTCTGTGCTCACCAGTTCCTATAAAATGTTACTTCAATTCTGCTCTCCGTTCTAGAGCCCACAGCGCCTGATCCACTTCCCATGCGCCGCTGTTCACCAAATTTAAGACTGGCTGTGGCCTTTATCTCTTCCACAGAAAAGTCAACAGCAAACACCAGGCCCTTCCCAGTTAATCCCTTTATCTGTCTCCCGGCACACAGCAAAGGCGACGCTTTCCATCGGTTCAACAGCCAACTGCGCCCAACAAACGCGACTCTGCTGCTAAGTTCCGACAGCGTAAACCCGCGGCCCGCAACTCGCGGCCGATGCGACGAACAAAATGGCGTTCTTCGAATCACACACTGAAAGTCTTTGCGTCTATTGTGAACTCCGTGAAGCCAGCGTTCTCTTCAAACACCTCACGGTTGCTCAGCTGTTCAAGAAATCCCTGCCTTTTATGAACCACGCCGGTTTATTACCATGTTCACAAAAAAACAAAAAAACATTTCTATCCTGAGCCAGAAGATCCAGTCCACATCTTCCGCCCCTATTTTCCTGAAATCCACTTTAATATTATTCTCCTATCTATTACGTCAGGTCTTCCGTGTAACCTCCACCCTTCATGAATATTACCCCAAATTTTGTACGTATTTCTCATCTCGCCCTTGCTCCGACTGAATCATCCTAATAATATTTTGTGAATCTCCTCATTACGTGGTTTTCTTCAGCCCCTCTCACTTCATCCCTCTCTGTAGGAGCACTTCCTTCATTAACACAGCAAAGACTTCATCACAGACCTGGACTGAAGAAGCCCTTCGAGGGCAGAAAGCAAAGAATTTCAAATCTCATAAACCAACGCCGACGTTCGTTACGAAAAGGTTTCTTAGAAAATGTTTCCACTTTAGAGCCCCACTCGCCCTCACTTTTCCAGATGACCTCGATCAAATGCGGGGTGGAACTGAATAGGACAGGCAAGGGGTGGGGAGCCAGACGTCCATGAAGCATGATTTACTGGTCCCCGCCGTCGCTCTGCCGTACTGGAGGCATTGTCCACTGACGCCAGAAATATGGACCGCAGGTATGCCACACTAAGAAAGAAGTCACTACCGAGTTGCGTCCCGAACACGAACCTTTTGTCACAAACCGGCATCAAAATTGGTATTCAACTGTTGTTCGCCGAAGATTGCGACAAGGAGAAATTATTTACAGGCAACAAAACGGTTTTAGGTTACTATATTACATTCTTCCATTAAATGAATGGAGGTCAAAATGTCTTTTTATTGTACACACAAGACGAAAGTGATGTATTTTATGAAAAAATGTTAATGGCGGTGCCTTGTATTACAAAGGGCGAACTGCAGTAAGAATCTGGCTCACATCCTGGAGATCGGCGTTTCAAAGCCAGAGACTTGCTTGATTTTGTGGGCATGTGGCAAGAGCGCATCTAAAAGCAGAGAACAAATTAGCAACAGACGCTCGTCGCTGTGAGAACCTGAAGTCTCACACAGTTTTCCTTATTACTATCGCAAACAAGGAAAGGAACACGAAAGGAGTGAACTGTCTTGGTCGACTAAGCAACTGCCAGTTTCCCACACTTTGGTTCCAATATTTTAGATTCAGCAGCAACTTGAGCGCCATACATGATCATTCACTGGTAGGACTGCAAAATCTATTCTGCTTCGCGGTCTGAATGCACAGAATTCGTACGAAGCACAAAGCGACGAAGAAACGAAGTCAGCCGAACTGTGGGGCCATGTGACCCGCCTCATAACCTGGGAACATTAACACGTACGAGACCACAACTCTTTGTCAAGCTGAATAAAGCAACGCGGCTGGGCGACTCGACTTTGTGTGTGTCCTAGGTAACGCACCTGAGACAGCCACAAACAGTGATTTATATTCAGCAGCAGGAAGCCCCCCCCCCCCCCCTAGAAGCCCATAAAAAGTATCAGGACCCTTTCCTCCGAGGGCAGACGTCACGTGACGCCACCACTGTTCGGACTCTCGCCTCACGCGTGGGGATGATCTGATGTTATCATTCCTACTGCATCGTGAGGCGGGAAGCTTGGCCTCTCGTCCTAAGAGACGAATATACCGTCGTGTCCAATGGTGTATATTTTCCGACGTTTCGGAGAAGTTGCAAGTGGCCGTCGCACCAGTTTGAAATAGGCCACCACCTACTTGGTCTTCATGATACTTTCATCTTGGTCGACAGTAAATAACCTGTGCAGCTGAAAAAAATCGTTAAACGACATCCGAAGCGATTGATAAATACACGGGCACCATAAATGTGAGCAGCCCATACAATCGATCGATCGATCGATCGAATCGTGCGGCCAGAGTTTCAAGCAGCCAGTGCTGACTGCGTGCCATGGGTTGACAGGTCACTCAAGGTCAGTGTCTTCATTCCTGAGCCCACTCGCTGTGGCGCCTGGAGGGCTGCGCCCCACCAAAACACTGGACAAGGACACTTCAAGCCTCTGGTGCAATTAAAAGGACATCACGATTTCGTATGCGTTGGCTGTACGGAGGACGTGTTCTGGGCAGAACTGGCTAATTGGCTCTTTCGTAGGAGGGGGGGGGGGCCCAGGAAGCTGCACTTAACTTGAGAGTCCGCATGAAACAAGTTGACTGTGACGGAACGGACGCTGAGGAGGAGGACCAACTCTGACAGCAGACGTCGTCATGTCGTGGCACAACCGGTTGTAGGCCCACGGAATGCGATTTTCATGGTTTTCTTCAGTTTCTCTTCGTAACCTGTGGAGCAGTACCTTCGAAACGTTTCGACGCTGTCCGCCAAATAATCCCCGGAATCATTCTAACATATCATGACTTTTTACAAAACATACAAAGTTACGATGACGTCGTTAAATAATCAACGAGCTTGCGAAGGTGAAAATTACTGTACCGGCTTTTTAAACCCGCGTTACTTTTCATTCAGACGAAATTAGGTGATTAATGTACAGGCCGCTCTAAAAATTGTCAACCAAATTAAATACTGGGCCACAATGATTTTTCAGTCTTGCCAATGTACAAAAACGAATGTACCCAACACTCTCTAGGCCTACGTCGCACCTCGAAGGCCAGTCACACGCAGTTAAAAGCCGTGAAACAGCATCTTCCGTATTTCTAACAAGCCCTCCTGCAACTAACAGCCGCGTGTCACTCAGTTTTTCCTTCCTTAAGCTGCGAATAAGTAACCCTGGTACGTACGAACGCCCCCAGCCGGACCACAAGTTTCAATTCCAGCAATGAAGCAGTTGAAAGAGACAGGAGCGAGTGGGAATCCGCGTAAATGTACTGCATCGAACAGCTTTCGCATTAAGTGATTCTGCATTACAAGTGCAGCGTCGTACTGTCCTGGACGAAAACTGATAAGAAATTACCCAAAAAACATTTTGAGGATAAAGAAAGGGCAACCTTCAGCATTACAAGGAGGGACAGGTTTCGAAGAATGGTGACAACGATTGTCAACTGTCGTGTCTCCACCCCAGCTGTCCCAGAGCAGCGTTGCCAAATTTATTTTGTGACACCACATTCCAAACACACCTCCCCTTTTTGCAACCTTACCAAATATGCGTCCTTCTGGCACGTGGAACGGCTGAAGCGGACCGAGGGGTTTCGCGGTCTCAGGGCGGCGACGGGGTCTGTACCGAGATTTGAACCGGCGACCTCCCGACTCAAGACGGTTCGATTTCATGACATCTGCAACAATTTATGCCGACACCACGGAGCAGAAACGTTCTTGATAAGCTAGCAGTCGCTCACACAGTCAAGCAATTCCTTGCCTTCCATGGCACCAGAAGGTTCATCACCGCGTTCACAAGAGCCACACGCCATGTAGAGTGGGTCGGTTGCCTGCTAAATAAGCACAGCTGAGAAGGGGTGGTCCTTCAGGCTGAGCTTTCTTTACCGCTCAGCAAGTCCTGAAGAACTGGCAAATACACAAATTTTTAATTCGCTTGACAACGTTTTGTGTTGGCCCTCAATACCAAGTTTAATCTAAATCCGTTAGGTAGTCTGCGTTCATCTTGTGCACTTCGTGCAAAGTAAAAATGCGACCACACCAAAACAAGAAGAATCACAGGTGTTCAGATCAGGGGTGTACATGGAGCGAGTTAATCCGGCCCTCAACGCGCAATATTTCCACCAACAGGGGGAATCTGACAGACATTCTCCATACGCTTGGGCGTCTCCTGTTACAAGAAGCCTTGAGCGTGAAGCCAGTGGCTCCGGGGAAACAGGCAGACTGGAGCCCTTGCAGTGTTATCTGCAATAAATCTTAAGGACCCTCAACAGGTAGGGAAAAGCCAGACGAAGGCCCCACCCTGGGACCCATGGCGGTCACTCGCTGCTACCGGCTGGAACACCAGATCGTCAAATTGTGGATCTGAAACGTCTTTGTTCTCGCACGGCATTTGCCCACCATCACAACTTTCGGTGATGCGCTGGAATTTGTTCTATTTGTACCAGAGTACTGTCCAGCACCGCCCTCGGGATAAAGCGGACGGGGCGTGAAGGTAAACACTCAACTCCATCTGCTGCAGAAGTTGATAATAACCTCTGCGTGGTGCTGAATTAAGCAGAGGGAGAACTAAGGCGTCTTTCTGATTCGGTGTCAGGGAGCGAGTGGACTTCCTGCCGGGGACGGGCGTTCACAGAAACACGCAGGCGACCTGGTTCGAACTGGCTTACTACAACTCGCTTCATAAACTTCATAGCGTGAAATGAAAGTATGATTTTGAATCATCTGGAACGAAAACTGGTGTTTGACCGATGTCATAACTTGTCTGGAGGGCCTGAGGAGACCCACGACACACTTCAGTCATATAACAGCCGGCCTCTAGGTCGCGAATCGAAGTCGGGACTTTTCGAATAGGAAGGAGGTGTCTTCAGCGACACAAGTCCTACCGCCTCCATAATGGAATGATTAAAAGCTGAACTTCAAAGTTTAGCTTCTGCAGGTAGACACAGACAGTTGTTGGCGGAACTGACTTTCTTAACACAGCACTCACTTTACGCGAAGTTCAGACCAAACGACTCACAGTACCGAAACTGAGATAAATCTTAACAGGACTTACAAATTTAAATCACAACATTTCCTTTGGTATGGTAAATATTTAAGTAAAATGCAACAAGCAATGACGCCATCAGGTCTGCAATAGACGAACAAAAGGCCCGAGACACTGTATTTGGAAAACACGCGGCTTTGCACTCAGTTCCTGCTGTATTTTCGGGTCTAGGAGCCTGACGTTGACAGGAAGGGCCGGGCCCATTAGCCCCGATACCATCGCTCGTGATCACGTGACCGTGAAACAGGCCAAGAGCTGTCTACCCCCCATTATTTTTACATGCGTCCACACTCAGCCACCACTAACAATCATCAGACACAGTTGATGTAGTAGTGTTAAATATAGACCAATCAACCGCGTTCTTGGACCGCTCTACGTTCTTCCAGTTGCGTAGTTTACAGGTGTGAAAGGAGACCCGCTGTCCTGACTGAGCTTTTTCCCGATTTACCTCAGTTCGTCCGAGCAAATACCCGTATTGTACCTGAAAGGAGGCCGCGACCGGTTCCTTCCACATCTTTTCCAAATTCATCATCCACCACTGTCCGTTCATTCCACGCTGTATTGTTGGAAAGCGTCGTTAAATGAACAAAACAGAAACAGAAACGTCCCTGACAATCAACCGTCTCGCCATCTATGAGGGAACTCTCTTTGAATCCAATATTAAACAAAGACGCGCCCGCCATCTCGTGGAACCAAGTAGTACTAAGTGCTCCCACAAATTCAAGGAATATTTTCTCATTCTGTATGCGGATGATAAATACGAATTAGTCACGTCCCACTGATAATATTTAACGCTGTTCAATCAACCGTTGTTTGTAATCATACAAGTTTTATCAAAAAACCTGAAAAAGTAATCTCTAAACATGTCATCATTTGAGAAACAGAAATTTTTGTTTGTTATAATATGGCTTCAGAAAAAATAAATCCACGAAAGATGCAATTTTCTCAATTCTGGACAATGTAATTGGCCTTCTTAATGGCAAATTATACACAGCAGAATTCTTCTGGATCTGTCTGAACCATCCGACTGCACTAACAACAAAATACTCTCAGACGTGGTATCACATGTAAGCTTATACAGACCTGCCTTGCAAATAGGACCCACACAGTTCAAATAAGTCACAAAGGGATTGTTTATTGGAAAGACTGTCTCTCAAGTATGGAGTACCTCATGGCTCGGCACTTGGCTCTTTACTCTTAAATGTTAATGATATTATAAAAGAAATAGGGACCTGACAATTATCAGTGCAGGTGAAATGTCTCTTTTTTTTATTGAGAGTTAAAGTGTATTTTGATGTGAACAACTAATGTACCAACCTACTCAAATCAAATTTAATATTCTTTCAAATGAAACAAGATTTAAGGCTTTTGCTACATCTATAAATGTCCAATATGAAAGTCTGAACCACGATCTAAGTTAAACTGTACTCAATTGAAGAATTTACCTCAACCAAAAATTCTCAGCTATTTTATATACATGCAAGCTTTCATGTGCAATCATTCCGCAGTAATACAGTACCTGACTGTGAATTACTGCCATAACCATGTGATTTATATGTGTATTAGGAGCAAGTATTCTATTCTTGGCTTTAGGCATATGACGGATCTACAGAATGCAAATGAATTCTGTTCTGTTTTGAAATTCTTAACACATTTTTCCTTTCCTGTATTTTGCAACTAAAATGTAGATCTATATATTCAGTTCACAATTAGGCAGTGCTCATTTAAATAAATAAATAATTGTAGAATAAAATGTCTCTTGCTGTCAAGTTGTGCAAATCTGAAGCTGTGTAAGGAAAATTATTAAATCTGTAAGCTTCATTCTTTTACAGGGAACCCTTAAGTTTTCTTCACATATTTAGGAGCACAATGTGTAATTTCTGCAATTTGCACAAATTATTTTAATTGTACTCATTAAGTGCTATAAAAAGTTCCATAATGTAAGGTAAAATATTCTCTGAGGAAATAAAAGCTAGTTCTAAGAAAGAAGCCAATGGGATCATTAACTTACGCTACAGCACTGTTTGATGATCACCTTGGTTTTCTCCTTCTTCATTCTTCTTCCTTTCCTTTTTCTCCTTTTGGCTCATTCAGCTTTCAGCCTCCCTCTTGTTGTCAAAGAGCTCTTTGCACACTGTTACCAAGATGTTCAACACTTTCATTCTACAAATATTGGCACCATTGAAGGTGATGATGGCATCTAGTACACCAATTTTCATGATATTTAATCAACAGCTCTTCTCATAAAAGCCTCAGATACCTCACAGGCTCTCACTTTTGAAGCCTGTATATTACATTTTGTTCGTATAGTTGACAAGTTCATTACTGAACACACACACACTTTGCCACTTAACTACTCAATAGTCAGTTTCCAGCCAACTGACATGACATGGCTGAATATTGGATTATGGAACCCACTACACAAGTTTATTAAGGTTGGAAGTACCTTTCTTCACTCATCAGTCATTTAATATCTGTGCTTACGGCTCTGAATAAGTTTGGTAAATCTGGCTATCCTTAAAATGATTTCTCATTTCAGTTCCTTAAAAACACGTATATTTTATGACACACATCACAACACACATAAAACCGCCATTTTTGCATTTCGTTACTCTTTTGTTTGCCAACAGCAGGTTGATCAATAGTTCAATACATAATTTCTCTACGTAACAACACCTAACGTACCTCAAATCCCACAGTTTTTTTTTAATTAAGACCGAACAAATGAAACACATCAAGGCCAGCACTTGTAAGTTCTGCCAATGTTTGAAATTTTGAATTATTATCCACTCGCTTCCGGCCTGATTTCGTGGAGATCAACGGAAGTAAGAAAGTAAATAGAACTAATATTTGATTAAGAACGAATAGATCTAAGTGAAAGTGTGTGCCAACCAGAAAGAAAGCGAAATGCTGTTACATCAGCTGTTTTAGACCTACAGACCCGTAAAAACAATTAAGACCATAACACAGAAAAGTAATTACGTTAATTAAAATGCACCTTAAAAACTATATCCTACTAAAGAGAAGGGACATTTTTAACTCAAGAACGTCTGATACTTCCGTTTTCTTCAACAACATAAGAATAACAACATTTCTTGCAGACCTACTCCTCTGAGTAATTATTCAGTGGCGAAGGTGGCCAAGCCACGTAGCACGCACGAGGGACAGAACAAATAATCTACTAACTCCATGCAGCAGAGTCCTTCTTAGGAAGCTGACAGTTGCTCAGTTGGTCAATATACTTCCCTGTACAACTGACTTGAACGTTCATTCCCGTGTTCACGAAAGCCCGCCATCCTTTCACTGTCCTGAAACAGATTAACGCAGTCCTCACATCACACCCCATTCCCTTCATTTTAATATTATCCTCCCACCTACGCCTAGATCTTTCCAGTGGTCTCTTTTCGTCATGCTTTCCAACCAAAGTTATGCATTAAAATTAACTTCAGAGAAACAAGCTGCGAGAGTCGGGACTGGGTTTATCTGGCTCGGGACAGCGTTCAGAAACAATTTCGCTATTCGTGGCTGGGAGCAGGCGTTATCAGTCCGCGAGTGACTCAGGCAGATGGCACCCTCATCGCTGCGTTGACATCGTCTGAGCAGAGACGAAGATGAAGTCCCGCGTGTTGCGTGTCAGCCTGTCAGCACTCGCTGTGCTCCTGCTGTTGGATGTCAGCACACAGACACCGTCTGGTAATGGCGGTAAGTACGTACGTCACAGAGAAAGGTTGATTCATTGCAGGAAATTATGATCGACACTGGACAATGTCGAACACATGTTCCTTTTAAAAGAGTGCAATATTACCCCCACAAGACTAATATTTTGAGGATTTTCAATGGGTTTTGTTAGCCGCTCTGTACGCTGTAAAACAAATAACATCTTTATGTCCGTCTATCCGATCCACAATACGCATTTGGGGCGTTAGCTCTTACTGGTCCAGCAGAACTCACACACACAGACACCTTGTCCAATTGATACGCGGTACTAAAGCGGCCGGAGCCTGAAGCCAGCATCGGTTTGCCTCTGTGCCGCAGAGCATCTTCGCCTGTCTGTACTCGGCCCTCGCAAAGGCACGACGCGAGAGTTTTTTTTAGTAATTTGATTCATGAGGCGATTCGATACAGATGAAAATGTGAAGTCTGATGCATTATTAATGATTTTATTTTCTGAAATGATCGAATAAATTATTCTGGCTCTCCTTTTGCGGTGGGAATTTCAAGAGCGTGAGGAAGATGTTCATAACAACGCGAACACTGGGCTCTCTTTTTATTCGGAACTTGCTGTGGGCAAAAATCAGGAATTAATTTATCAGAGGAATTGACTGGTTGCCTGGTTACCGCTGCAGACGCCAGGCGGAAAGATGCTTCCTGCATCCGAGATAACGAGTCTCGGATTTAGATTCACTGCGCAGCGGAAGTGCGCATCCGCCCTCTCAGTACGCCATCATCGCCCACGGACCGATTATGAGACTTAGCAGAGTCATTCTTGATAAGCTGATTGTCGCTCAGATGGCCCAGAAATTCCCCGTCTTTTATGGAAAATATGTTCACAGAGGACCGCCACTGCACTCTAACGTAAGCCGGCTGGATCCAGTCCACACCCCTCACCCTTTCGCTTTGATGCCCTTTTTAATATTATCCTCCCTTTACTAAAAACCTGAACAGACGTTGGTTCGTCCTTTCTTTCGGACAGTCGTTGTCGGTTCCAGTGGCAGGTGGCGTGTCGGCGCGTCCTCCTCCTCTGGACCTGGCGTCGCGGTCACGTGGGAGCGCCAGCAACGAGAGTCGTCGGTTTGTAAGACAACTGGAGACGACGGTGGGCGGCGGCGAGGCGCGACTTCTGGGCGTCTTGAGGGTGAGTTCACCTGCTGCTATCAGCACCAAGTAGGGTCCCCACGTGACTCACTCATACACAACGTTCGAATCTTAATATGTAATGGCTCCGGAAGGCAGTTCCTATTTGAACATTCGAATTCGTAACAAAGAGAAACCCACGGATCAAAACTCCGGTCCGTCATCTGAGAGCCGTGGCCTATTTAAAACAGAATCACGACGTTTGCAGCCGGACGAGGGCTATCAGGAATGCGCGGTCCCGGGAGGCAAGACGGGACGCTGTCGCCACCTGCAGTACTGCCTCTTCGGGGAACACCGCACCTCCAACACCCTGCTCGACTACGCATGCGTCATTGAGGGTCGGTGAGTACAGCAAACACGTTCGTATTCCGATACAGTGGCTGTTCCCTTTTTCGATGATGAAATGGACACGCTGTGACAGCGACGCGCTGGAAAGAGTCCGGACCGAACGCAGAAATCATTACGCGCCGTCCACAGCGAACAGTAGACGGAAGCTTCTGGCGAAACGCGATTGAGGTCGGAACTTTTGTGAAAGCAGGAAGGGGATACGCCCTCTTCGTGTCCAGAGCTGCTCTGACATTGGCCCAAATACTTGTGAGCTACAAACACATTTGGCCTCTGCTCTGCACGTAAGAACCCTACAGACAATAAGGAACGCAGCGGCTCTGTGTTCGAACACCCGACGGATTGCATTAATCGCACCAGCTCGATAATTCACTTTGAACTCGGAATGTGGAAATATTAATTTGGTTGTCACCAACGGATGACCGTATCCTGAGTGAAATTAGAGACAAAAGAGAGCCCCAGGGCCCAGAAGAACCTGATCTTGGTGTGACGTGCGGTTTCCAGGTACGTTGGCGTGTGTTGTCCGGCGGGACAGGAGAACAGCGGCACGTCCAGCGCGGGAGGCCTTCCTGGATCAGAGGCTGCAGGTCTGCTGCCTGCCATTGACTCGGGTGTACCTGGGACATCCCCGCCCGTCAGCGATTCACAGGGCTCCACCCCACCTCAGGTCAGAGGTCAGTGTTCGTCCCTGATACGCACGGTCGGTCCCGGTTTGATGGGACGCGACCTGATAACCTCCTACAAATAGTTTCCCGATGGAAATTCTGTATTCATATCTGTTGGAACTAGTCCGAAGCGTACCTACAAATCTTAGAATTCGAGGTTTCTATTGTTTAGCGACGCACTTTCTGCCCCAGGGTGTGGGGTGAGCACAGCGGCTGGCAAGCGCGTTGCTAGCGGAGAGCCTGCAGACCCCGAAGGGTGGCCGTGGATGGTCGCACTGCTCACGGGCAAGGGTGTCCATTTCTGTGGCGGGGTGCTCATTACGGACTTACATGTGCTGACGGCCGCGCACTGCGTCCACTACAGGTACGTCCTTGCTCATTCGCCTGTTTCTGTAACCCTGGAGGAGCAACTCTTCGCTTTGCCCCAGTGGTTGGACGTCTCACAATTTATTTATTTTTTCTGAACGCGTAGAAAGTTTTCGTACTCATGTCCTGTCTTTTCAGAGATAATTTGGAGCCCATAACAGCTCGTCTGGGCGAATATGACCTCAGTCGCTTCAATGAGACTCGAGCTCAGAACTTCCAGCTGGTGGACATTCAAGAACACCCGGATTTCTCGTTCTCGACCAATGAAAACGACATCGCAGTTCTGAGGCTGCATCGGCGGGCGGCCTTCAACTCGTACATCTGGCCGGTGTGCCTGCCTCCTCCCGGCCTGGACTTGGACAGAGTGACGGCCATCGTGGCAGGTAAGCGCCACGTCTCCAAACCAGGATGTTTGTTACACATCGCTCGTTCAAACACGTGTACTGCTCTTCTTGATCACCGCCGAGAGTCGTCGATGAATTTCTGAACAACGTCGTGCCACTGTTCCTGCTTCCAGGGTGGGGCGCTACACATTACCACGGTCTACCCAGCCCGGTGCTCATGGAGGTGGCAGTGCCTGTGTGGAACCTGAGTCGCTGCCAGTCTCGTTTCACCCAACCTGTCCTGGACACAGCCCTGTGTGCGGGAGCGGAGGAAGGGGGCAGAGACGCTTGTCGGGTAGGCATCCCTCAACGCACGATGAACGCGACGCGGTCCTGTCGAGAACATTGCCTAGCGTCTTGGCGGCGAGAGAAAACATGGCTCGTCGAAGAAGTCGCCAGGGAACTGAATGACAATTGAGAACCGGGTGTTCATGTTTCGTAGGCCTTACACTTTGCCCTTTTTCCTCGTCAAAATTGCGAGAAAAGAATCAGCACCTCGCACGGGGTTTGCGTCTAATAAAATGAACTCAGATAACGAAGGGGTTTGTTGGTTACGACGATCACACTAATATTTCCGCTGGCCGACTTTCTATTATCGCCGTGGCGACGTGTTTCGCCCTCTCACAGAATCTCGTCTTTGTTGTGACTTGGAGGAAATTGCTGCCACCATCATCAGGGTTGTGAAATCAGTAAAATCCTCTGGCTTAAGTGAACACGATTCCGCAGAAGGCGGGAGATTTTTCGACCAGCTGAGCAACTGTAACTTTCTTGCTTGTCAGGGCGACTCCGGAGGGCCGCTGATGCTGCAGCTTCAAAGCGGTCGATGGGCCACAATTGGCGTCGTGTCCTGGGGCATCCGCTGCGCGGAGCCCAACACCCCGGGCATCTACACTCGTGTCAACAGTTACCTGCAGTGGATCGTCGAGAAATGCGTCGTTTGAACACCGGAATGACAAGTTGTCTCGATACACGCTGACCCAAAAGCACGTTATTAATCAAATCCATAATGGGTTTTCCAGTCTCACGACGTTAGTCTAATGAACCGATGTTACTAATTAATGTACGTACCTACAAATACGACCCTGACAGCGCGGAATGCAACATCGCTGGATAACTTGTGTAATAATCCATTCCTACGTCGAATTTCGCCAGTCTGTTCACTGACCAACGGATGTGGAAGCTGGAAAGGTTGCGTTCCGCGCTTGTCACGTAAGACAAAGATTAGAGATGAAATGGATCTTCCCAGAAAGCAAGACGCAGATGCATTACGTCACGCGAATGCTAGGAGACAGGAAGGAATGCGGGAATTGGTGACCTGAAACTGAAATAAGTTAACGCCACTTTTACGTTTAATGTTATTTATGCATCGATTTCTGGTAACAGACGTAACAATTCTCTAATTTCCTTCAGGAGTCTTCTCGGTCCACTGCTACCTTCACAGGGGGCGTGAACTCCCTTTGCACGTGACGCCCGGATTCCTCCGTCATCTGCTCCGGACTTATTCACATTTTGTTTGATATTTGCTCGATTTCTGTCTTGTGTTCAGTAGCAGACGGCGTAGGAAAGACGTCAGGTCCATTCATCAGGCGTCAATTCACGCTCCAAGACAAATTATGTTCACGAATTTAAAAACAACTGAATATTCCAACATGCGATTACATTTGCGTAACGCAGCTTTGGCGATGCAAGCAAGAGACAGTCTGAGGAATTGTTGGTACAGCCCCGGTGAAAGTAACACGCCACTTTAATCAGGTACTTTTAAAATTATTAACATTGCTATGGTTATTAACACAGTCGAGACGACCCACGTATTTCTGTACATAATCGTCTGTATTTCAAATCGATCAGGACAAATAACTAGTATAACACTGACAATGAGGCAAGACACACAAATATTCATAATGATGAACGCGTTTAAGTTGCAAAACGAAAATTTCATAAGAGTTCGTGAAACCATAATTTTCCTGGCTCCAAATTCACTTTGCCAAAAACGATGCACCGCGGTGGAACCAGGAGTAAATGTGGTTCCTGCACCACAAAATATTTCTGAACCGATACGCCGTTCGTATTAATAGGTCTGCAGATGAAATATTATTATAAAGGACAATTTATATCTTCAAAATAAATTAAAGATACGTTACGAAATCGTTGATAATTTCACATGCTGAGATTAAGTACCACTGACAACATTCTGAAGTTAACAAATGTTCCACGGCTTTGAACTAAGTTCAATTCTTACGTATTCTTCGACTTTGCAGTCCGGAGTTAACCGATCCATGGTCGTAACATTTACGACAGCTGAGTGACTGCGGTCGACTTTAAAAAGGACAAGCTCTGTGCTTTACTCAGCAGAGGAGAGAGTGACATGACTCAAGTTGAAGAACTCGATCCTTTTGAAAAGGAGACTAATTTTTGAATTTCTTCCGATTTCATACTGAAATAACAGAATTTGACACATTTTCTTATCTTAACATCACAATGGAGCTTAAATCTGAACACTTATTCTTACACTCACAAATATTTCATGTCTGGTTACAAACTGATAAAATCAAATTCGGACATCAAAAACTTGTTCCACTCTTACACAAGCTCTGACTACAAGGGACTTGCCGATTTTCTATAGCATCAGCTTTAACAGCGTTGGTTACATTTTTTGTGTTTGTTGGCAGAATCATGATTCAAACTACGGCGCTGTTCCTGGGACTGAGAGATCCTGAAAGTAGTTCGCTAGTGGTCTTCCCTGAGTGCCACCACAATAAATAATTATTAGCGTTAGAGTTTTAGGCAGGTGGCACAAGTGGATCCCGTCACAAAACTCCTCAGAGCAGATTCCCTCTTCCATCACTTATGCCAGTTCAATCCACCCCAGACTCAGTTTCTCGTCACTGAGGTCGCACAATTCACGTCTTCCACGATCCTCAGAGGAAGGGTTTCTAGTGCGGGACGTCAGAAAAGCTTCTAGCCCAAGGGCCACTGTCAGCGAAGTTGTTATGAACTGTTACAACAGATCTAAATCAAAACGATCAAGCCTACTGTACGTACACCAGGGGTCTCAGTTTCAACTTTACGCGCTAATGTCCTTGGACAGCAAAGGCGTCGCGGCGTTTGGCCTCGGCGTGTGAACGACGCTGTTCAGCTTGTGAGCGGCGGCGGGCGCCGTATTGTTACCTCTGCTGTTGCTTTTGTTTGATTTGGGCGACGAAGCACTTCCGGTTCTACTGGAGAGGACGGGCAGCGCCGAAAAGGACACCGAGTACGCGGGGGCGGGGGCGGGGGCGGCGTCCGAAGCTGCGACGACGCTGCTCGCTGCGTTGGCGACGCCAGCCGCGCCCACCGCGTTCGAAAGGCACGGCGTCTTCTCGCCAAGGAGCCAGTAGGTCGTGACCTTGCCCTTTCCCTTAAAGAAAAGGACAGAACAACATCAACACAACCTCCCAGTTGTTAAGAGCGAAACAGAGGCTTAAAAAGTCCGGATTTCAGGCTCTGCCAGCGGTAAGGACGTTCATGTGGTCTTCTAGACAGCATAAGTCCGTGGACTTGTAGGTAGACAACTGCGTTTCAGAGGAACATACTGCCTCCGTCTTCAGACCCGAATGCTTCAAGAGAACACGCGAACAACCGCAAATGAGGAAACGTTTCTTACCTTCATCTCCACTTCACCTCGCAGTTCCAATTCAAATGATCCAAAAGTGTCCAGAACTGCCTTTGTTTTGGGGCTCACGTGGATTTTAAGGGCTGGAAAAACAAAACACACGAAATTTGCAGACAAACGTCAGTAAAAACAAAGTGACTTATGTTTTTGTGCTGTGGTACAAAGCAACAGCTGTAATGAGGGAACACCAGAGGCACGGGAGGTTTTCTCGGGGCTGAGCCGCGGAGCGACAGCAGCTGATACTCACGCAAGCCGTTCGACTCCATGCGGGAGGCCGTGTTCACTGTGTCGCCGAAGAGACAGTAGCGAGGCATCTTGTGGCCGACGACACCCGCCACGCACGGACCTGCGCACAGAGCAGTGGGGAGTAAGCGAGGCTCAGAGACCTCGAAGGTTCACACTACAGGCAGGCAACTCCGAAGGTGGAGGCGGCACGTTCCTCAGAGACGATCGTAACCTAACCTAACCTACCTGTGTGCATTCCAATGCGCAGTTTCAGTTGGTCCGAGGGCCTGTGTCGGATTGTGAACCCACGGACTGCCGACAGCAGAGCCAGCGACATGCGCGCAATCTCCCGCGCATGCGCGGTCCCGTTGCGCACTGGCAGGCCAGACACCACCATGTACGCGTCTCCTATGGTCTCCACCTGAGGGCAGCACAGGTCAAGTCACGCGTTGTCTCACAAGCACTGCTACGTCATTAACACCATCCTGAAGAAGGAATCTCCTCCGAGGAGTTTTGTGGTGGGTCTGGTATGTAGTACGCACGGAGAAATGCTCACAAAATTTCAGTCGGAAAACCTGAAGGGAAAAGATGTTTGGGAGACATCGGCGTAGATGGGAGGATAATATTAAAGTGGATATTCATTGTTCAGATGGGAGGGTGTGGACTGGATTCATCTGTACCAGGATACAGACCGGTGGCGGGCTTTTGTGAAGACGATAATGAACTCTGTTTCCATAAAAGGCAAGTACAAATAGCTATAACACATTTTAAGTTTTCCAGTGCTCGTGTACTGGACCTATACATGGATTCAGACCTCATAAAAATGAAACAACTATAAAGTTAATTAGAAATATGTTCAAGTCAGATCTACGACAGAGCAGATCACCGGCATTTTATATCAACCAATAAGACGCTTGATACGTCATGACACTCCGTGGCAGTGGTTCCCAAACCGCAGCACGCAACCCGCCTGTTTTCGATATTCAGGATACGCCAGTATCGTCTGCAGGGGACTAATCCGTCGTCTTCGCATCGCAGCGCTAAACCAGGAACACGGAAGAGTGTCTCAAAATGCAAATTAAACTGAAATAAAATTCCGCAGGATGAGCGACGCTGTTAGTTCTGACGAAAAAGACAATTTGGATCGTGAACAGCAAACAGTCGTTTATCTTCGTGTCGAAGCTTCAGTTCGGGAAACACTGCCACGGTTAGAAACAGAAGCCAAGTTCTGGAATTCCATTCTAAGCACAGGACGCTGAAATATTTAACTTATGCAGATTTATATGAACTTTTATAATTCTCAGTACTCGAGTAATGGCACTGCAAAGCCGTCAGTTGGTTGAACGCAAACAAAACTTTACTTTACCACGAGTAAAATGCAGCAGTGATGCTGAATCTGTGGTCACAAACAAATTAAAGTTCACCCACGAGAACGCAGGGAAATTTCTCTGAAGCGAGTTGGTAGTGCAGAAGAATAGGAAGTCTGAAAAATATGTTTTTTAATTACGTAAACGATAGATAAATAATGAAACTGGGTGGCAACAAATTTTCGGCGCCCGAAAGTTCGCGGCAAAGATTCAGCATCACTGGACAGAAAAGGAAGAAAGATTTGCTGGCTACCTTGTACACGTCGAAGTTTTCGATAATGGAGTCGAAGCAGGAATACAGGTCATTCAAAAGATCCACCACCTGGAAAAAATAAACCCACGGGAAGAAATCGCAAACTCCACGGCCATGGACTTACGTTTGTGAATAAAACCAGCGCGAGAACTGCGACCACGCATTTGGCCAGAACACTTCAGAATCGTCGACGCACAAGTGACTTAAGTCCAGTTCTCATTGCATTAAATCTATGTAGCGAGCATGTATTGCAGTCTGCCGACTTCCAGGATACGCTTTGTCGCCAGTGTCACGTGACTAACTAGCCCCTGGTTCCAATAAATGTGTGCCTTCTCAGCTTTAATAATAATGACCACGAAGTTGGTCCGCTGGGTTGTAGACTGGCACGAACGTTTCGGAAGAACACACTGCCACCGTCTTCGGAGTTGGCGTTCCTACGGCGCGCGATGGGAAATCGAGGCTGCACAGCGCAGGACGTACCTGGAGCGGCGTGCTCTCAGCAGACAGGGATGTGAAGCCCACGATGTCGCTAAAGTAGATGGTGACGCTGTCGTACGTCTCCGCTATGACCGACTGCCCCAGGATCAGCTGACTGGCCACCGATCTGCAGCCAGCAACACACGAACTCCAAGTTACTGTTCGCTCTTACCTGCTCGACCCGGGGATCGAACGGGGAACAAATGACAATTTGGGACCAGACCGACACGTGGAAATACAAGAAACAAGGCAAGAGTTACAGTCGTTTTTTGAAAAAAACAAAACAAACTTTGCAGTTCCACTTCTCATTCTTCCGGCGTGACGTCATGTTTAAAATTCGACTCACTGTGACCAGCTGTCGGTTAAGTTTACTACACAGTGACCTGGAAATCTAATTGCAGGGCAGAGACACTTCGTTTCCTGTCAACAAACTGAAAATAAAGCACTCAAAACCATAAACACGCAAGGAAACAGAACAATAACCGAGACTCTCGATGGGCCATAAGAAGGAAAATACGGATTGGTGACGTCACTTTAACCGTGGCGCTGCATTCTGACCCAGATCAGCTGTTTTTATGGCCGCGTGACGACACTCGGCAATCCGAAGCATTCGAGTTCGGCAAACACTGCTTCGGACAAGACGTCGCTCGGGGAAGGTTCGAGGCTGTCCCCACGAGCAACGCGCAGCGACGGACGAACCGAATTACACGGAACTACGCTCTTTAGGCTGAATTAGACAGGATGGTCTTGAATAATGAATTCCAAATGGGAAAACGTGGCGTAATTTAAGGAAATTACCACGAATTTGTCTGCAGAAACTGTGCAAATCAACTCGGAGATCAGCCAACCGAACTCAATGTCCCCAGGTGGTCACCCATCCAAGAAGTGACGACATTCACCGTCGCTTTAATGAATCTTTAAAGAGGGCGAGAAGGAAATTTGACAAAGGAAAAAACCTGGACAGTTTCCAACGCCTTCCTTCACACAAGAGAAGTTAAACTGCATTGCAATCACGTCGCAGCCTCCCCTTCCCTCCCCGACCCCACCCACAGATGACGCCGACGTCTCTCTCGCCACAGATTTACAGGATTCCGTCGCCTGTGGATTAGACAATTTTACTGAAAGGGAAACTGAAAATGCCCATAAAACTGACAGGACGCTAATCGCGTCGGACATTGTTCGGTGTTCTCATTCCTCAGAGACTGTTAAAGCCACTGGGCTAGGCTGTCTAACCTGGTCCAACGATCAGACCCGCTTCATATTCGGGTCGTTATGAGTCCAGGGTATTCGGTGTCGAAACACGAACACGCGATACGCGCGCCTACCACCAGGTTCGAGTTTCCGCGAAACTTATGAAAACTGCACACGTCTGCCCTGCTTAAGAAAATTCCTTCGGCCCAGAAGGAAAATTGTTATGATGTTCAGAAGCTGACGATTCGATTTCGATGAGCTTTGCGAACGACTTACAGAGACGTCGAATCGAGGCGGACGTCACCGTGAGGAATAATGGGACGGCAACTTAACAAGTTAAATGAAAGGCCTCTAAGTTCAGGCGAAGGAACACGAAAAGCAGTAACCAAGGACTGAAGGACGTCAAAACTCACTTTGGGAGCAGCTGATACAGAAGCTCTTCGCACTTGCGTTTCTCCTCCAAGTAGTCCGAAGTTCTTTCCTCGACCAGCGCCTCCAGGTTGTTGGCGTACTGCTCCATGCGAGACAGAAGGTTGTCCAAGATGTTGCTGCTCTCGTAGTCACTGCAAGGAACAATCGAACGTGTCGCTACTGCACGCCCGCCATCTGCTCGCACTGTCCTCCGTTCCTCCGTCTCCGGCCTTGCCACTACGCGAATATTTCTTGTAGTGCAAAAGCCGACGTTTCGATGCTTGGCAAACGTTTAATTCACAAAGGAAACTAAATGAACGGATTACGTACTTTCTTTCGTTACTATTAATCTCTTTGGCTGCACAACGTAATTAAAACTGAGCCAGAAGATTCTTTAAAAACGAAACTCATTTTGTTAACATTTAAGAATTCAGTCCGTACCGCGAAGAAAACACAACTCTTCATCGTTACGAAGATCCAATGGTTGACGCTGTTTAAGGACAGTCGAAGCAGATGGTACATATAGTAACCACTGGACTTTAATGGGTAAAATATTTGTATTGGTCCTAGCGTTGCATTTGCAAGGCAGAGGTTTATCGAACTGTGTGGTCCGTCGGTTCACACTTTATATGGCGATGGGTCAAAATGCTCACTTCTGGAACACGCTGTATGTCCTATCCTCGTGTGAGCGACTTTTACTCACGGCAACTCCGATAATTACACCGGGTCATCATCCATAAACTGGACGCGTCGTACTGAGTCAGTGGCGTGGTCCATCACCCGCGCGACTGCGTCCACCAGCGAGCATATCACTCGGACATTCTGCATCATCCGTTGATCATTCCAGCCAAGTGTTCGTAAACATTTAAAGGAAAAAAATGTCGTAGGCGGTCCCGTACGACTGGTGATCCTGAATAAGACATGGGGGAAGCGACCCGCCTGATGGCAGGTTTATGTGCACCCGGGGAAGTGCTATCGACCCCGGCCCGCTTAAAGCTCGCCTGTGCAATATGCAACCACACGAACGAGGTCCTGAGTTGTCTGCGCGGCGGAGTGGCTCTCGGACGAGGCAACTCGTGACAGGACAGGCACAAGAGCGTCATGAATCCAATCAACATCCCATTTAATATTATCACCACACCTACACCTTGATCTCCAAAGGGGTGTCCTATCTTGTGCAGAGAATTTTATTTTTAGTATAACCAACATACGAACTGAAAATATTTTGCACTGCGACGTGGAAGTATGTAACCGGGGTCAATTATACAATCAAATCTTTTCAGAAATTAACAGGCGGAATTTCTAGATCGTTTTACGACCACGAACAGAAAATTTTTCATGTCGGGCAAGAATCCGATTATAATTTGTTTTCAATCGGCATTGATCATGGTGACCCCATCATCTTCATCTAGGATTGATGACGTACTTTAAATCAGGTTCCTGCAAGAAAATAGGAATTCATCACCCTGACGATGGATGCGGTAAAGTCCTGCGAAACGTCGGTAAGCATCTACCAAACTGCTCGGTGCCACATCCCAGAAGAACGCACCCTGTACTCAGCTCGTCCCAGTTACCCCCCGCCCAGCCCTGGGTCCGCCCGCACAGTGGCTTTGTTTGCGGAATTAATTTGCGTACGAAGGCCTCGAGGGAGGCTCGAATAATTACACGGAACAGATTTACATTTTCAGGGGTTCGTTGATGTCGTGATGGAATTTGGCAGAGTTCCCGTCTTTCCACTGGATGGAACAGCTCGTCGTGTATCAATCGAACAAACGCCGCTGCCTGTCGCAATCCTCGGGAAGCCAGATTTAAAGCAATTTCCGCCTTTTATGGAACCTAAAGTTTCGTCGGGGTGTTCGAAGGAGCCAGCTGCTAGACACTGACACCAATCCCCAACTTCACTTATTTATTTAAGATCCATTTTAATAACATCCTTCTACCTACAGCTACTCGTCAGAACCGATCTGTCCAAAAGTTTGTAGCCATTTCTCATGTCGCATTCCTGGCAATCGCGTCACGCGATGCCGACAGGTAGTGAACTCACGTGCCTCAGGGTGGGGCCACACCCTTCCACTGCGACGACGGCCACACAACGCCACAGTCGGAGAGGTGGAGTACAGTACCATGAAAACGACAACGTCCGTTCGTGTCAAACGCCAGTAGACTTGTTTAGAACATTTTAAATATAACCCTCCCCCTCTCTACGTAGGCTACTCGCACTGCATTCTTCCTCCTTGTGATTGAAGTATTAGAACAAGATCGCGAAGAATACTCTTTGGAGTACACGGACATTCCAAATGTGCGCTCTACGCCACAACACGTAGGTCGTTGCTGCACTGATGAATCTTAGGTCACTCTTGCACTGTCGTCCCCATGCGCGCTACATGTCCTGCCCATCCCACCCTCTTTCATAACAGTAGGCGAAAGGAGTTGGCAAACAGTGGCACGTCTTTGTTTTTCTGAGGAAAAACGTCGCTCCGAAACCCTCATCGCCCTGATGATGGAGGCATCAAGGACCTCTGAAACGTCGGTAAACTTCTACCTAAGTAGACCCGGAACCGGCCCCGTGCTGCATTATGGGAAACCGTGAAACTGCCGCCCTGAAGAAGCTTCGACTGTTTCGGGCGGGTCAACTCTCAGCAAAACTCAACGGGACTCCTTAAGACGCTCATTGTCTTCTCTTACAACGCATTGATTCGTACTGAGTGCGCCTGGCAGCTGTTCATGGCTGTTCGCCCCGAAACCGCCTTCATCTCGTCTTTGAGCAGACAATGCCCGCAGATATCGAGCGGACACCGACGACGAACTACCCCTTGTCACTAAACTCGTAGTTCCTGACACTTGGCAAAATGAAACCACAAATTCGCAGGTGCTTCGCCCCCACCGAATTCTCGGATGAAGGTAATCGTCGAGAATCACGTTTGATATAAATGCGTCAAACCGAATTAAAGGCGATGAAGTGAATTACTCTGCACCGGACTATGAAATTTACAAACTTCGGCGCCTAGTTCAGCAGGGCACCAAAATTACGGAACCCAAATTAGTTCAGTGCGGACAAAACATGCGCGCTCAAAGCTGAAGCCGCGGTCCCCCACGTAAATCGGGACGTCCCTGGTTCGATTACCGATCCTTGGATTCGTGGCTCTGTTTACTTTGTCCACATGGACACTACAGGTGCAATCCCAAACGCGTCGCTAACCCTTTAAAGTCCAGTGGTAACTATACGTACCACCTGCTATAATTATTACAGCAGCGGCGAATTCTCGTGTTTCGCGAGATTCTCCAGGAGGCGGTTCTCCTACTTGCGCCGCTCGAGACTCACCTGTTGATCTTCCTGACGGCCGTCTTCAGAGCGTGGAAGTCGGGCCGATCGGTCGCCTCCTCGGCCCAGCAGTGTCTCATGAGGCTGACGACCTCCTCCTCGCACGTCAGCTGCTCCACCGTCGGCCGGAAACTGAGCTTTTGCCCGTTCCTCACGTTCTCGACGATCTCTGCACAAAAGCAAGTCGGAGCCCCTTAACAAGCTGACAGTGGCTCACCCCGCCTTTTACGGAACCACAAGAGCCTCTTTCTTGAGCCACACCCTACGGCTTCAACTTCCATTTTAATATTATCCCTAGACCTCACAAGGAATCGTTTCCTCCAGGTCCTCGGACCAACAATTTGCAGACATTCATACCACGGAATCGTTGAACGCTCGGTGCAGTCGATCTCTGGCGCTATCGAAAACGCAACTGAACGCTTTCCGCTGGCGTCTGGGGGCTTTCTGACAGCGGCAGACCGAAGCTGTTGTTTGAGCGAAATCGATTTGGCAGTTCGATTAAAGCAACGGAGAGTCATTTTTTTTTCATCAGCAAGAATATTAAGCGCCTGGCGTATCTGCATCTTGCATTTCGCTAGACACACAACCAGCAACGCCCCGAATGAACTTGCCTGTTAACTTATTTTGTATGCGAACTAGTTTCGTTGGCTGCGATAATTAGCGGCCAGAATGAAGGTAGAAATTTGTTATTCAGATCCGTCAAAGCAAAAGAGAGAGAGAGACAAAGCTCCTCTGAGCGTAGACCAGGCTACAAAGAACACGGAATTAATGGCAAAGACAGAGCAGCTCCAAGTTCATTAAGCCAGGAGCTCCGATCGGAAGTCTTTAATGGCTTCCTCTTAAAGTCGTCAACGGAACAAAAGGAACCGCCCGCCTCCTTCCACCCTTCAGAGGGGGCGAGGAGGCGCGCTGCTTTATCAGCGCCTACAAAACGGAAATCAATCAAGCCGTGATCAGAGTGGTGGGGCATGTAGCACGCATTAAGGATGGAAAATGTATACGAAATTTTGGTCGGGAACCTGAAGGAAAGGGACCTAAGCCTACATGAGAGGATAATATTAAAATGGGAAGAAGCGATGACGCTGACTTGCTCCGACCGCACGATGAACAAACTGAATGCATGGTGGGGGTCGTACCCGTGCGAAGGTACTGAACGGATCTGGAAGAAACTTGGTACTGCAACATTATCACCCCTGCACGCTTCAGGTACGCAAACAGAAACACACATCAGAACTCCGAAGGCTTCGTTTCTACGAGTCTCCAGTCGGAGCGTTAGAGGTCATACCAATTGAGCACCAAGAACTTGTTGAAACACATTTACACTGTTTGTACTTAGAGATTAATCAAAAACGGGTGACTGAATCACATTCTTGGGAATAAACGTAACTTTCGGTAAACAGTTTCACAGCAAGAAAATCTTCAGCCTGAAGATGGGAGCGATAATTCCATCCGAATGCTGGCAACCACCTGCAAGGGCACACGGTGTCACAACCCACCGCCACGAGAACCTCAGACCTCAGGCCAAGCGCCGATCGCTGGCATTTCCGACGCCCTGCCCGCGGGTCCGAGGCGGCCCGTGCGGGTCTGATACTTACTCTGTCTGCTGAACCTCTCCTCCAGCAAGGCCGTGCACGAGGCGCAGTTGAGCGTGCAGTGGGGACGACGGACTTCGAGGAGCGGGCTCAGCGCGTGGCGTGGAGAAGGCGAGTCCCCAGCACCGCCTCCAGCAGCCCCACTGCCGCCCCCAACTATAGGCAACCTCAGCGAATCGGCAGATGCACCAGCCATTGCACTGTTCCGGCCAGCCGCGTGATGTGACTTCAGCAGACTGGACCAATCGATCAGCTAACCCACTACGACCTTCTGCGCAAGCGCCCTTCAACTTCGATATCTCGATACCACGCGAGAGGTCAAGTCGACATCGACTGTTCTGCGTTCGTGCACTGACGGCAGAAGTATCAACTGCTTGCGAAAGAGATGTCGGTCAGTGGAACGGAGGAACACCTGGTGAGCGTTCCACGTGGGCCGTCGTCGGACGAGATCAATAGAAAAGCAACAACACACGTGCCACTGAAGGGCGGTGGGATTCAGCAGACTCGCTCGGCAACTATCATCTTCTCAAGACGAACTCTGATGCGTGGAGTTGGTTTTCTTCTTTCGGGCTAACATAGAGTGCGACATACTCGCCGCTGCGAGAACTTGAAACGTCGGAAAGAGAGGTCCTTGACCCTCGAGCAAAATTTTGCCGCAAAATTAAGATATCAAGTCTGGACTGAGATCAGCGATTCCCAAAGCCACTGACACGACCGCAAATTTTCATTGCCCTCAATAAAGTTGCAACCCGCTCGTCTTCTGAGATTCGCAAATAAACGCACTGTCACATCTTGCGACGTTTCGGGCTTGTATTTATTTTAATCCTCAAGTACGTTTTATCTGCGATCAGTCCCCGAGGTGACCAATGGGGCGAAGCTTCACCTGCAGTGTCATGAGCTACAATAGCTCAGCCGGTATAGTGGCTGGCTGCAGGTCGGCGTCATGAAAGGGACAGGCACAGAATTAATTAATTAATTAATAAATATTATTTTCTAAGAGGACACACTCGCGGGGTCTCGGCCACGTCTTCTCTGGGGCTCCACTGCCACAGGACAGGAGAACGCGTACTGTCTGTTCCCTGCCCCAAACGAATGTCAATGCCGCAAAAGAACGCAATGGACACTTAGTGAAAGAAGCAGCGAGGAATGTTACAGACCTCAATTCCTGAGAGCCCGCGACTCACCTCGTGGTGAGAGGTCCACGTTGTGCAGGTAGAAAGGTCCCTGTCGCGTGATGATCTCGTGAACTATGATGCCGAAAGAGTAAATATCTCCTTTCTGGGTCCCTTCTGGGGGCCTCTGTGAGCCCATGCGAAGCAATTCAGGGGCGGTCCACAGTTGCTCTGCAAAATTTTGAGAACAACAGAGAAATCTTTCGAATCTCTCGTCTTCCCATCTTACACCAAAAGACACAGAAATCGAAATTGCCGCGGGTGCTGACTTTTCAGAAATTTAAAGGGTGCTCAACACCCATGAAACTTGGTCTCTCACTGATGATGGCACTGTTTAAGAACAGGGAGCTGAGAAATTTGTACCAATTTACAGCTGGAAAACCCGGGATCTTAAAGAAACAGGGTGCAAGGATTCAGCTGGCTCAGAATAGATTCGGCGGTGCAGCCTCGTGAACCTTGGAGTTCCATTAACGAGGCGAATCTGACGTAAGAAACAGAAACTTCCAAGTGAGTGATTTCTCTGCTCTTCCTGAGAGGTCGTCTTTTATCAAAAAAAAAGTTCGAGAAGCTTCTTAAGTTTTGAACATTTTCAAGCAAAAATTAAATAAAAAAGAAGGCGCTTCTACTGTAATCTACAAATCAAAATTTTGTTTAACTTACAATAAAGTTCAGAGTCTTCGCTGAAAGACTTCCTCAAACCTCGAATCTCCTACAAGAATGTTCTTTTACTTTACAGCAAAGACAATTTTCCGCGCACTTACTGTGCCAGTACGCGTAAGAGTCTTTGTCGTCGGCGTCCTCTCCGGAGCAGCGGAGGCCGTGAAGACCGAAGTCTGTGATCTTCAGGACGAAGCGACTGTCGACGACGCAGTTGGACGACTTCAGCGAGCCATGCGACTTCACGTCGCTACTGTGCAGGTAACTCATGCCCTGGAAAGAGACCGAGGAAACCGTCAGCTCCTGCGACGAGTAGCAAAGGTGGCTGTGGTGCCACGTCCCCTGACAAGACTACGTCGTCGTCAGTCAGCGTGTGTCCAGTTACATGCCAATTCAGAATTATCGCGACACGCGTAGGCTGGAAAGTACGACGGAAACCCAGAAAGTCTTTTGGATTCGGAGGTTAGTGAGTCGCTGTGCCGTGTGCCTTGCGAAAAAATAATCACACGCGTGCAAGGAAGACGACGCACTTCGGGGCCAAGAAACTTGCAGTTGCTGACTGCTCTGCAACACGGCAACAAAGGTGGCTGATGGTCTCATTCGCACAGCACAGTCAGCAACTGACAGCTTTTTCTCAGATTGCACGATCATGTCGAGAAAATTACCTCTTAATTGTGGAATCTCTTACTCAGTTTTACATCTGAAACAATATTAAATGTAATTCTGAAATTTTATATCACATGTAAATGAAGACGAGGAAATTAAACTGGACAGCAACTAGAAGCGTGAGCCTCGGAAAAGATGTCTAAACGGGGCACCAGTGTTGTGCACCCCTGAGCATGGCGGTTGCATTGTCAAGCACGATACAACTTAATATGAGAAATTTCAAGTAAGAGCACGGCCAGAATGTGGGTGAACGCTTCGCCACGTCTCCTACGACGAATCTGTTCGGACGCCTCGCTCTCTCATATTTACCTTTTTCTTTGTCATCCACCGACAAGAAGACGAGGGTGGAGAGGATAAGAACATCTAAAAATATTTGCCGAGTCTCTCCACGTCCCGAGACTGCAAAAAGTTATTACCCACTTTCCTTCTCCCCAACTGAAAATTACGTCGTTCTCCATTTCATAGCCTTCAGCCTCGAACCCCATTGCAATGACAAACCTTGACGATGTCGTGCATCAGGCTGTATCGAAACATCCAGTCCAGCTTGAACTGCTCGTTCTCCAGAATGTCTTGCAGACTTCCCTTCGGACAATACTCGGTCAGCAGGCACGCGTGTGGTGGGTCGACGCAGGCCCCGAGAAAGCGCACGAGGTGGTCGTGGTGGAGGTCGCGCATCTGTGGAAGTCAACGGATCTGTGATAAATTGTCGCTGATGAGGGCGACAGATCGCAGCACCGGCAACTTTTTACAGAAGCTCAGACTTTTTATTTTTATCATCGAATGACGAATAGGAAAGAATTTGGAAGGAGGCGGCAGGTCCAAATTCTTTGCCATCGCCTTCGGATCTCAACTCGGGGTCTACCAACCGCCGGTGATTATGCCCTGAACAAGGCGCTGTACTTTCCGACCGAAGCAGCCCTGAGACCACGGAACCGTACGAGAAGAAGGGCGGGTCAGTCGAACTGGCGAGGGGCAGCCGCAGAACCGAGTTCGTGCATGCTGTCATTACAAGTACAACAACATAGATTTTTATACGCCCGCTGCAAACTTTTAATTTTTACCACAGGGCGCTCAAAAACGCATGCTACAGGAGGCGAGAGCCGACGGCCGGTTGTCATAGCAACACAAACCAGAGTCAGCTGCGCGCTTTCTGCTGTATCACACGACAGATGGACGCACGCGGGAAATGCAATTTTTCCGGGGCAGGCTGCGGTAAATTGAAACGCATCTCGCTTCACTCTTGTTACGAAGACCCGCCTTATCGATCTCCATCTCCACAAACACAAATATCAGCTTCAGCGGCGCGCGATGTTTCGTTTCGACTTACCCGTTTGAACTCCAGCAGCAGAGGGCGCGTCAGCTCGATCCTCGATTTGTTGATTGTCTTGATCGCAACTTTCGTCCCCTGAAAAGGAAAGAAATAGATCCAGAATGTCGGTCAGAACGAAGTACGACGAAAGCCGGAACAAGAAGTTCTGAGAAGACCTTAGCGACGCCGTACAGCGCTCACATCGATGTTGCGAGGTGTAGTTTGACCGGCAGAGGTCACCACTAACCTCACGCTAAATATGTAACACCTAACCTAACAAAGTTTATCGCTGTCGACGAGTCTGCAATTCGAAATACATAACGCACCTTGTGCGTACGTCTCCACGCAGAATTCCATACGCCTAAATCCAGTGGTTAATCAGTTATCACCAGCGCACTGAGATGCATTTCGCGTAGGTTTAATCTTTTCTCACATTGTACAAATACATCAGTAAACTGTGGATGTTTCTAAGATCATTTCCTATGACTGAAAAAGTAGAAAGGTATGGCGGAGAACAGTATTAACATTTATAGTTTAAATGCGTCATGTTTGTGTTTTAAAATTCAAATATATAATAATATATAATAAATTTTAACATCAACAATTTAAAGTTTGTGTATAGACTTGAATTATATTATATATTTGAATTGAGTATTAACATGTTCCCACCAAATTTCATAAAAATCTCTCAGCTGGACCAGATGATATTTATGAGGACGGACAGATCGAAATATTACCGTGAACGCACGCAAGGATGAAGACTACATTTGAATGAGCCAAGCGTTTTCATAATAAAGCAGCTCATCCGTTCTCTTACTTAACTGCTAGTAACGACAACCGCGGGTTACTAAACCCGAGAGCCAACTTCGGCTCACAAAGCTCCGATTTTCAAGATGTCGGCGTGTTTTTACAAACGTTAACTGTGGTCTTATAAGCGGAGAAATTAGTGTCAATGTCGAGAGTACGAGACTTCGAGGAACATGCCCGAGCAGAATTGAGACGCGAAGAGTCGGTGAAAAGATCAGAGATCAGAGGATTGCATCCGAGGTGGAAGTTTATTTGCTCTCGCTACTTCGGAAGGTAAAAAAAGTTTGAAGCAGAATGGACCGAAGCCATTAAAAGTTTCTAAATGTGAAAGGCATTTCTTTAAAAAAAAAAAAAAAAATCTTCAGCGAAAGTCCCATCTTGAAGGTTTTGCTACGAAAGTCATACAGCAACATTTCAGCGGGTGGAGTCAGTTAAGCTACACTGAAGGTGGAGGCGGTCGAAGACCACAGTCGGTATCTTCATAAACTCAGGTAAACAACGAGCTCTGCAGTTTCAGCAGATATTATTAGGGAGATGAAAGTACGGAGGATGAGATGGGCGGGGCATGCAGCACGCAGGAAAACAGGGTGTAGACTGGATTCATCCGGCTCAGAACAGTGCCCAGTGTCGACATCTTGCGAACACGGTAATGAACATTTAGGTACCATAAAAGCAGATAACTCTTTTATCGACTGAGCGACTATCGGAGTTTCAAAAAAGGGGGATCCGCTCCACTGCAGAATACGCGCGGTGCTCACTCACCTTGTAGAAGCCCGTCGGAACGAAGACCTGCCGGTTGCCGTCCCCGATGCTGAGGGCGTCTTCGGAGAAAACCGTCTGCAAGCAAAAGCAGTCGGATTACGGTCAGCACACCCTGGAACTGCTCCTGACATCCTCGGCCCACGGATTCAATGAGATTCTTGCACGAACGCAGGAGAACACGACAGTCGTCTCCTGAACACCTTATAGCACACTGTCGAAGTGAAGGCACGTAATCTTAAGCTACATCCAGGCCACTGATCAGGTAACGGGACAAACCAGTCAATTCCGTTCTATGTACGTAAAGTGAACCCATAATGAGGAGACCGTTAGTGCCAACATGTCTAATTTTTAAGACAGATCAAGAAATTTTGGTAAAATTTAGTACTTTAGGCCTTCACTGAAATTTGTTGAGCGAATTCATTTTAGACTTGGTCGGTCCAATGCTCACTCGAAAACATATTTTTTGTCTTCTGGGGTTGTACCACCACGCACCGAGCAGCAGCAACTTACCACTTGGCTCCCTCGCTTCGCCAGGCTGTACAGGCTACCGCGAGCCTTGCCCGCAGGCATCACCAGGATGTCCGACCACTGGACGCGCCAGCTCATCGACGCGATGGCAGCTTCGAGCTTGTAGTGTCTGAAACGGGAACGACGGACAGCCTGCCTCATTCTGAACCCCAGGGGCTCAAGGCGCACTGCGTCTTCGGCGGTCTGCCACGACCCCGCCGAAGACGCAGGCTCCTTGCCGTTTCTGCTCTGTTCGAGGAGGAATCCGCCCAGTCAGAAGAAGAACTTCCGGTCCGATATGAAATCTCATTAACTTCTGAGGTGGCAGCCATCGAGAAAATCAAAGATCAGGCGGAATAACCAATTATCGAGAAGTTATATAATAACGCTGGCAACTTTTAACCAGTCTGACTTCTACAAACTTATGATTGGATTTTGTCTGAGTTTGTGAAGAGGATTATTTTTCTATGTTCAGTTTCCTCTGCTTACGTTCCAACAAACAAAGAAACAGACCCGTTATAACAAAATGAAATGCAAGAACTTTTACTTCATACTTTGTTCGTAAGATGAAAGACGAACCAACTCAAAGTGCACATGAGGATCCACGTGGGAAGAAAAAAAATACGCTCACACGAAGAAAATATGTCCTAAAGAAAGCAGTTTTACTACACAAAACGGAAAGAGAAAATTCTGACACGCCATTTCTGGCTTAAGTGCTAGACCTCAAAACATTGCTTACGGCAAAAACTGCGAAGTCTTTACTAGCTTATTGGCAGGGGCGGATGCACAGCGCCACGAGACCACCGAAAATGGGAGAATATAAAACAACAACTCAGCGTTATCACGGAGCTGTTCGAGGGTACAGTTGCACTTCTGTACCACGCGACGTTTAGACCATGACTCGCCATTGCCTAGTGAGAACCCAGAGACCGACAGGAGTCATTCGCGATGAAGGGACAGGTTCGTCGCTAGCATACTGATAAGAAACAGAACATCGAGACGCCATCGATTCATATTTGCGTGTAAAATCGGGCTCAAGATGTCGACTGTCACAAATTTGTGACTCTTTCTTTCGCATTAGAATGTTTTAACTTGGTATTACTCAGGCGTATTCACGTTCTACAATTCCAAAAAACAATATTTCTCTAACCCGATTACCGACTATCAGCATAGTCACTGCTGATTCTGTGGTTTGCTCAAAAATACTGGACGCTCCTCAGTGGCGGTACCAACAAACGCGCAGTACAAAGGAGTGAGTTGTCCAAGAAACTGCGCTAAGTTCTAACAAAGTTCGGTGGGCCGAGCCGCCACTGATACCCACACGACAACTCAGCAACGTGACCGGCTTCAGATCTCGCGTCTCGTTTGTCTGCCGTCCCCTCCCTCTCCGTCTACTCCGTCTGAATATTTCATTACCTCCTCGTCCCCGTGTGTTTACTTATTCCACTCTCCCACTCGCCTTGGCTGGTTGTGACGCGTTCCCCGACCGGCCACCTTACAGCAGTGTCCATCTTCAGAGCCGAGGGCCATCGGATTCCACCCAGAAAGCCTCACGAAAATTATCTGTCCCCTGACAGACCTCTAACGTACAAACAGCCGGCAAGTTCCTAAAAACTAAGATGTCTCCATGACAACGACCCAGGCTTTCTCCGCTAACCATGGAAACAGACAATCTCTCAGCTGGTTAAGAAATTACATCGATTTTTTGAAGCAAAAATTACACCGACATCTTCACAACAGTCCGCCACTGGTCCCTATTCTAAACCACAGAAATTACTCATCAGTCGACATCTTCACATTCTAGTTCTATAAGATCCATTTTAATATTATCCTCCCTCTTAAACCTTGGTTTAGAACTCGTCTCCTTCCTTCAAGTTTTCTGACGCCAATTATGTTTCGAGCAAGAGTTGTAGGTAAAAACGAGGCACACATTTTTCCGAACTGAAAATCTGGAGGCGAAAACAGAGAAAACGCACCAGAGGTCGGGGTTCGTCATCAAATTTAACTCGTACTTAAGCCCGGAGTCGCACTGAACGCGTTCAAAATCTGTGCCGTGGTTTACTGATGCCGACCCAGAGGGCCAAGTAATCAGCACTTTATGGAGCACCCGGTGGTCGAGTTATTGCTTTATACTTCGCCACGAGACTGCAATAAGCCGCCTTCAGTGGTGGGGGGGGGGGGGGGGCGCAGCTGCTTTCTCATCAAGTCTCGGATTTGCGCCGTTGTTTCTACTGCTCCAGCGAGAGATGATCGCAGCTCAACTCATCTCGCGTTGTTCTTTACAAGCCCATTCCTATTTTTATTTATTTATTTACTTTTTGGGGGCGCGACAGGACAAAAGTGAAGCTGTTCTTAGGGAGGTGGAGTGGATTCATCTGGCTAAGTGGCGGGCAATCTCTTGACCAGCTGGGCCACAACTAGCTTCTTAAAAAGGGCTCTGCCTCATGGGGTTGGAACTTGTCCTACGCGCTAAGACCGGCGTCATTTAAGACGTCCACTCTGTTACGTTCTGAATGAATTTGAAGATTTTGATGGGAATTGGGAAGCCTGTGAACTCTGTACAGCGAATACACAGCAGATGAAGGAAGACGGTGAGTGACAAATTAAGTTACTACAGACGGCAACTGGTTCAACAAATACGAAGAGAAAAACACGTTCATGGACTGGGGAACGGCCGTCCCCGCTGAGCGCTGAAGACGGAAAAAACGCCTCCTTCCACCTCATCAATTCGCCGCTACTTCGGGTCGCAACTGGGGATCGATGCTCCGCTGGTCCGAGCTGTCTCTCTGCATCGGAAAAATTCGCTCAAGTGACGGCGTGCCAAGGCTCAGGCGGCTGGAGTCCCCGGTTCAGTACCTGGTGACACGGGGTTAGATTCGTGGCGGACGAACAACTTTCCCCCCATTCCCCACTGCACGTTGTCACACCCTCGGTCCTCTAGTAAGGACTTCGCCTCCGACACGGCAGTAGGTGGTGGTCTCTCGGTACAGGTGTGGACGTTTGGTTCGTATTTGCCTAAATGCAATATCCGCAGAGCAACTTTGAGTGCAGAACCCGGGAGCCAAATCTCATTTGCTCGGCCTAGACTTTGCAACTACAGCAAACGTCGGAACGCTTTGGCGAATCAGACTTTTCGAGCTGTCAGTTTGCACTCAGCCGTACGAAGTACGTGGCTGAGAGGCCAAGAATACACCAGTTTTCAAATTCAGGACACCCCTGATAAAACGCAGAAGTTCACGAATATTCTCGTTAAGATAACGACATGCAAAGAAAGCGCTTTCAGGGAGAAGCCCTCCAGATCGCTGCTGGAGAGGCAGAAACACGGCTTCATTATGTAGCGAATAAACAAGGACAGGCGACCGCAGATTTAAAAAGGCTCAAAGGATCGCTTACGACCTAATAATTAAATCCGTGTTTGTAGGCGGCTGTCAGCTGTTACGCTGCGTGAAATGGCTTCTCACCACGGAGACTGGGTTCGTTTCCAGCGAAGGCCATTTGCTGGACAAACTGACGCTGGGTCGCGTTCTAATGTGTCCACACAGGTAGGACGAGGAGTGGAGGTAGGGCTCCACGCATTCTTAAACTCGTGTGACTGATCGGCGGCTTTGCCCCTGGACCGCCCTGGACGGACGGACGGACGCAGCAGATCAGCGACAATTGGCTTTTGCCAACTGCGAGCCTGACCGAGGTCAGTGAACCGCATGAAGACAAATGACACAGGAGACCCGCACAGAGTTTTAAGAGGCAAACGTCATGAAAAGAGGTCACTAGACAGACGGGTCACCCGTCATATTACGACTGTAGGGACGTAAATTGACTAAAGAGGGGACCAGACGCTGACATCGGGACCCTTCAGCGAGTTTTGTGTCTGCAGGGTGTGAGGGGGTCCGGGGGCCTCTGGCGCGCGTCTCAGCAGCCCAGAGATGAAGGCTTGCAACATTTCCATAGGCCCATGCGACAACACTCGATCCACATGGGCAGGTTGACAACTGTTTAGCCGCTTTCGAAATACTGAACCTGGGGCTGACGGCGAATGTGGCGCAGCCCTGACCGGCCCCGGGGCAAACCCCCCTCCCCCCTCCACCGATTTATAGCAACTCACCCCAGTGACTCATAACGCCGCGATGTATAACTGTCGAATGTGTACGTGATCAATACAGCGTTTATGTAATGTTAATGACATTTAATTAGATTAATAATAAATATTGAACAACAAATTCAGCAGAACAAAACACACAACCGTAATTTGTAATAACTGCATGGAGCCTGGTTCTTTTAAAAACGTGTGCTTACAGCTGAGCATTTGTAAGCAACACGCAGCCACAGGGGTTTCGCGTGCTCTGAGTTAACAAACCATAATTCGGTTTCAACTCCAAACATGTGCCTCTAGTTTCAATATCAACTGAACGTAATGTGTGGCTTGCGGCTTGCATATGAGCAACGCAAGTCACGAAGGTTAATGAACCAGCTGCTAAGTGACGTGAACGCATATACTTTGCGTCTCTGACTAGACCATCGTCATCCCACCGCGAGGTCCCGGGAAAGAACTCAGCGCACACGTCACCTCAGTCCGTTGTTTAACGACGCTGTATCCGTGTGATCCATCCCAATTAGAGGCCAGCAGCGCAGCGCAGCGCAAAGGGACCCATTTCGAATCTCAATGCGAGCATCAAACTTGAGTTGGACTGCGCCGTGTCCATTTCCGTCGGTCCTTTTCTTGGAGCAAGGAGAACGCACATCAACTCCTCTTTATCCTCTAATTTCCTGCATCCCCGAATCTCATGGATTTGCAGTGCGATCAATACACGCATATCTCACACACACACGGCACAACGGTGACCCGAAGCGCCAGGCCAATTCGGCTTTGACGGCTCACTCCCAGACCACCGCCTCCAAGTCATCGCTGTGTTCACAACAACACGCCACTGGACGATGTCACGAATCCGGTCCACACACCCGGAAGCTTTCCTTTAAAATCCACTTCAATATTATCCCTGAAGTTCTCATCCCTTTGAGGCCTTACGACCAAAATCCCGCAAGCATTGACCAACATGTGTTCATCCTTGAACTCGCTGTTGGTTTGACGACTACAACAAAACACTGACGCCACGCGTGCAGGTCACGTGATCCTAACTCAGGTTCTAGAGTGAAAATTATGAAAATCCGCTGATTCTCCAAGACAGTCCTGTTTCGAGAGAAGTGCGGTAAGCCCTAGGAATTTTGCGCAGGATTGGTTGGCAGTCCTGCATTATGTTCGGATTCAACGCGTCGGAACATCCTCACATCTCGACGGTACAGGGCAGGCGGCAACCCGTCCAAGTGATTCGAACAAGTCAGCTTTTGGCGTAAGCGTGTACATTTAGCAAAACGAAAGAAATATTCACGTAAGAGCCTCGAATTGTGATCGTCAGATGCGCCTGTATTTCGTATAGTAAATTTTAAATCAACTTTTACACAACACAGTTACATTGGTTCAGTTGGCATCAGATTACATTAAGCAGAGCATAAAACGCGTTTCGATTGAAAACCTCGCCAACTTTCGCCTCTAGAATTTGTTGAAGTTCTTCGGCTGGCAACGAAAGCTCGTCTCTTGTTTCAGAGCTGCTGTCAGCGAAACGTTTTACGAGATAACTAGACTTTATTTGGACAGAATTACACATCGCTGCTCCAGGAATATGACAGGAAACATTCGCCGGCGAATTATGATCGCTTCACACTGTAATGCATAAGCAACATTTTGATCGTGTATTGCCTGTTGCAGGACGCCTCGGTGTGAACCCTGCTTAAAACCAAATGTAAAAAACCCAAGCAAATCGACGTGAAGGCGCAGTGCTCAGTTAATTTGAAGCTCCGACCGCTCTAATCCTAGGACCCACTGGAAAGGAGGCTACTTCGAACCCAGAGCCCGGTCGTCTCACGCGTAGCCAGCCTCTTTACCGACTGACGGGACTCGGTTCCCTTACACAAGTTTTGACATTTCAACATCAACATCAATTTGCTTTGGAATCGGAGTAATTTCAATGCATTTTCCCTCCAATTTCGATGTCAGAGAAGACAATGGCTGACAAGTCCGTCCGTCCCTTTTCCTCCAGCAAAGAAACGCACTAGCATGCAATAATTTGGACTGAAAATGTGAAGACACAGGATTATAATGACACGGACATCGAGGAAATGTGCCGTGGATTGAAGTCTCATGGAGCGGGGAAGGGTCCAGTGGCGGGCTCTTGAAAACTGGATAACAACACAGGGCAGGAAGATTCTTGACTAGCTCAGCGACTGCCAAGATGAGCTACTCTGGACGCAGTTATATGAGTAGCTAAGTAATGTTTTAAGTCAGTGTTTCAGTTATGAAGATAAGTGATATCAGATGTCGGTTCTTAAGCCCCACACAATCAACAGACACTGAAAATGTGAGCTCTGATCTGAAATAATTCAATTACGTGACGCTGTCAGAGATCGTAATGTAATGTCTGACACACATCGGAATTGAACGCGGTTCAGCAGTAATGCAATTCAAAATTTTGTTCAAGGAGTTGAATGCACACCCGCCTGACATGTCCCATCCGAAAGGTAGGACGCGACACGCGGTTGCTAAGCAACCGGGGTTCTCGTCTTCAACTGCATTTACCTGCGTCACACTTACAGAAACTCAGAAAGAATAATCTCATTACTAAATGTATGAAGAATAAAATTCGAACTGGAAATGCTGAGCGATTTAAATAAAGAATTAGATTATCGAAATATCGACAGATCAGTCCCGTCAAATGAGGGCAGATGTCCAACGTTTCGGAGACAGTCTGTCTCCACCATCAGGGAATGAAACGGACTTCCGCTTCGACTTGACGCGGTTGATCGTCAGGACGACTTTACTGCTCCTATGGCTCGCGGTCTGACTTGTGCCTTCACTGAGAAGACGAACTGAAAACAGAATGAAGAAGCTGGATCCACCACTGACACCCGGATTTTCCTTCCGTGAGTCGTCAAGAATGTCCTGGGATTTATTACGGAACTTGAAGAATTACGCGTTGCACAAACACGGCAAACGTCCGGAGACACCGACCATGTCTCAGTCCCGTTTTATGACTGTCTTGGAGGTCAGCAACTCTGCGCCACTCAGTTCGTCTTGATGTCCCGGAAACGAGACGGAAGGAAGGCAAATCGTCCCGACAATCTTTGCGTTTTAATCGTTGACTGAATTGGGCGACCAAGCCACCGAGGCTGGGTGGTGAAAAAAGTCTACGAAGTCTGGGAATGGGGCGAGGTACTTAGAATCCGCGACGAGAAGCGAAAAGGCAGAGTTAGGTTAGGTTCGCGGTCTAGAGGCATTTAGCGGTCAAGCGATTCTCGATCTACTCAGCGACCCCTTCTGAGTTACGTGTCGCGAAATGCTTGCTACCAATCAGTTTCCAATACAAAACTGTTTCGTTTTGCGACGTCTCGCGCCTCAACGCAAGGGCAAAGCTCGTGTTGAATGTGTCTCAGAACAAGGTAGTCAAATGAAGCGGAATCAGATGAAAAAGGTACGTAGCAGGGCGAAAGCTCTGATGAAGGAGGCATTAAGCAATTGCGAAACGGCGGTCGGCATGAACCAGACAGCGCGATGTCACAGAAGACGTCCATCTCCATATTCGTCGCAGTGAGCACCCGAAACCTCGCACGATGGAATTCGCGAGCTTAGGTTCGAACGCCCGCCGTCAGTCACATGTCCGACTGACCCGGACGCCAACAGAGGAATATTCGGCCGCTGGACGTGCTCGAAACTGACGGCGCTGAATATTTCCGTGTCTCAGGGCGGACTGCGCCACCTGCGAGCGGCCACAGTCCGCCATTCCATTAGTTGCCATGGCAACTGTAAAGCTGGCCGAGATAAATCAATTATAAGGTCGAATTTAATTTCTGTGAATGAACACTGGTAACGTAACTCTGAAACAAATATATATGGGTGATGACGTCTAGTGTATTCGGAGCTTCACCTCCACTCCGCCATACACGGCGACAACTTTCCTTCCTGCTCCGGGCTGGGTGAGGGCATAACGCGGGTGGGTGGGTAAGGCAGGCTACTACCATCACCGACAGCTTCACAACCTCAGACCGGAGATAAAATTCGTGTTCCTGAATTTACGCGAGCCTAGGAGTTGCCAACTGCGTTTACTTCTTACTCGTAATTTTATTCACGAAGGTTCCTTAGTAACGGAACACGCCCGCGAGCGGACGCCGTTCCAGACGTAACCTTTTCCGAATTTAAACGGCAGAGGGCCGGCCCTGTGCCCTCGGGAACACAGGGCCGTCTGAATATCGATGTTTCACTTCATCTTCTGTGGCATGAAACGTAAACAGCCACTGGAAAAATTTCAGTGCTCCGTTAAACAACGGCGATGAAATGGCCGTAAATAAACTTTTTTTTTTTTTGGGGGGGGGGGGGGAAACTCTCACAGTTTCTAAGCACGATTCATATTCATAGTTTAAGACGGAGCCGTCGATTTTCACTTCGCTTCGATAAGACGTCTTCATCAAACCCGCGAGTCAGTTAAAACTATATTACGTTTATGTTACAAGTTTTACGGCCCGGCTGAAGATAAATTGCAGCTACTTAACTGTGCCATAAAACTCTGAACGTAAAGTCTCTTATGTATTCAGCCCCCCCTCACAGACATCCGGATAATGTCTGAACATTTCCACAGCTTTCAAGCAAGGCGTGCGACTTCGGAGCGGATTTACAACGCGACTATCGGCAAAGGAGACTTCTAAGGAACGTCGCACAGCAGACGGGACAAATGCCTGTCGTCACCCGCCCAGTTCTCAGGGCGATTAACGTAGACCTAATAAAATGGAAAGGATAAGGAAGGAAGCGGTAGTGGCCTAACTGGTGGAAATATTTCGGAATTTGCCTGGAGTGATCGAGAAAAACAGCAGTCAGGTTCACCGGTGTTCGGACCGAGATGCGAATTTGGCGAAACACCCGAAGTACCGCTGATCTTTCGACAGCTACGTTCGGCGTGGGCTTTTGTGAGAAAGGTAATGAACGTCTGAGCCCCCAAAATGGCGATAACCGACTACAAGCTTGTCTATTAACGCCGCTCGAAGGAGATGGCAGTCAGTCGGTGAGAACGCCAAGACACGAACGCCGAACGGCTGAGAACAGCCCATATTCAGGACCTGCCACCTGGGTTACCGCGCTCCGTGGCAATGAGCACACCGAAGACTCATTGTGTGGAGCATTCCGGATCAATAATTCTTAATTTGACTCCAGATGAAAAATTCCAGTCCCGCCATTAATTAATATCAAGCGGAGAGTAACTGCAAATAATTTCACTGGAATGTCGCTTTCACACCTGCAGTTATGAAGGTCTTTGCTAGGGTTATTGAATCTGCGGAGCACAGAAGTTTGCGATGTGCTCTTTGCTGTTCTCGGTTGTTCTACACGCGCGCTGTCGGCAACTAGGAGCGACCCCGCGTTCTGCCCTGGGCTACCCTCACACTCGAAGGCTACGCGGCCACTGTTCCGTCACCACATCATCTACGAATTACCTCAGAGGACCCATCCGTTGCATCGACGTAGCCCCTCAGACTACAATGGCCGATCCACATCGATTCGAGAACCAGCGGTGAAGCCGGGGACAGCTGCTACGACGCCCCCCTCCCTAACTGAAGCATCTGCCTTGCACTTGGAAGTAAATCCGATTGTACGTATTTGAGCTTCATTAGCGTCTCCGTCCCAATTAAGCGCCCGAGCGTCATTAGTAGGCAACCCACCGCAGCTGCAGTGGGTGTTGTGCTCGCAGACCCGCGTTCCAAATGTCACGACCTGATCCATTCGTGCTCCGTAGGTAGGCGAGTGGGCGGCCGCGTGCTATTTGCTTTACCATTAACGGGAATTCCCCTGCGGAACGGATCTAACTCAGTGTATTATTAACTATTATTGCTATTAACAAACTTGTTCCGATGCTCGCGTCTCCGCAGACAGAACAAACAGCCTCCTGTAATTAACAGAAACTCTGCACCTACGAGTGACGAACCAATATTTCAACTTTGTTATTTTCAGTGGCCTTTCGCTCAGAATAATGTCCCAACACCCACGCTGCATGCGGAAAACGTTTCACATTTGTTTAGCTCCATGCCCGTGACAGGAGAGTTCGCAACGAACATTTTAAAACGTCATTTCCAACTACAGACATCCCCAGCAACCACCGGTCCTAATGATTTTCTGACTGGACAAACCGGGTCTTGAACCCAGACCCTCTTTGACACGACATCTCCTGTTCTTGAGCAAGTTGAGCCACTGCAAATCCGTGTCACAATCCAGTATTAATGACCTCTTTATCTTTCTGTCGTCAACCAAGTTAATGCGAGTACAGACAGAGCCGGTACATCGCCGTGGGGCGTGAGGTCGCACTGTGCCTCACGTCAGAGCCTAATTTAGAGCC
Source organism: Zootermopsis nevadensis (assembly GCF_977971745.1). Classification (NCBI taxonomy): domain Eukaryota; kingdom Metazoa; phylum Arthropoda; class Insecta; order Blattodea; family Termopsidae; genus Zootermopsis; species Zootermopsis nevadensis. Next base: position 3,988,921 of record NW_028259164.1, on the reverse strand, counting down.
ATGGCGCCACGAGAGCGCACACGAAACGAAGGTGGGGATTAGGCAGGTAGATGGTCCCACCGAATACCTCTGGGTTCACTACAAAGTGGCCGCGGACAACCGGCCGCAACTCGTCCCTTGAGGCGTTGCGTTCTCTTTGCATCTCACTACTGTGAAGCTCTACGCGCCGCAATGAATATTAATTACCCTCGCAGTTTATAATTGGCCAATGCACTTTACCCGAACGCAGCTGCAAGCACAAATGTCAGGGGCAGAGGACTTCTGAGACAATCAGCCGGTCAAGACATCCATTTTAATATTATCCCCATCTCGGTAGATATGTGTCCCAAGTGGCGACCTCCCACATTTCCCCTGGGTTACGCTTCGTCAGTACGCTTTAGGCGCAAACGTAAACTTTAACGCAGTTTTCTGTCGAGGAAGACAAATGCAGTGCGACGTGTTTCATGTCAGGGACTCCGACACCGGTAGGCGACGAGAATGAAATTCAAACTTCGCGAAGGTTTACCACCGTGCAACACGTTTTCCGTTCAGAAAGGCAAAGGACGCAACCGGATACCATAATGCGAGGCCAGGAGCCAAGTCCCGAGCTTTGCGGATCGCGTGCCTTAGGGAACTTCAGAAGAAAGTGGTCGGGCCTGCAACATGATCCTTTAGGGAGGATGCTTCAAAGCCCTGACGAACGACCTGACGTGCTTTTAGCGCGACGCTCTCACGCGAAGCAAATTTCACAACGCAACAAAGTGTGTACAGCGGCTTCTTCAATATTACACCGTACTTTAAGGGAAATTTAAGGTGACGTCACAGGACGACAAGAACAAGTATCTGAAAAAGCGAGCAGAACCCTTTAAAGCCGGTGCTCGTCTAAATATTATTTAAGAATCCAGTCCGTACCGCGAAGAAAACACTACACTTCACCATTACAAAGATCAACTGGTTAACGCCGTTTAAGGAAATAATCGCGGATTACACCGAAAACCACAAAAAACCTAAACACTCTGTATGACTGTTAAAGCAAATGATACACACAGTTACCACGAGATTTACAGGGTTAATAAATTAAAAAGAAGAAAGGAATTATGCGGGTTGCTAGTAACACAGGCCTACACAACGCGACTACTATATCTTACTATTATACAACCAATTTAAAAATTCAAACTGATGGTTGGAACTCGATACAATTCGTCTGGATCAACAAACACACAACATCGCTGAGACTGAAGAGCCCACCGAGGTCACATGTGTTGCGTGACTTTTGATCATCCTGTACAATCGTCGATGCTGGTACGTCATCCCCGCGATATTATCCTTTGCCACGCATTTATATATTCATCTGTTTTGAAGCCTGCAGCGCTGCATTCACAAATGAGATCGTTCGCTTTTGGAACTACAGCGCTTCGCGGAGTTCGGTCTCGCGTTACGTAATTGCACTTCTGGGCTATGCCTTCGCCTTGGCTCTGATCAACCTCACTCAATCCCTGAAGACGGAGACAGTGTGTTCCTTCGAGACGTTGGTATACAGCAATGCTTTCGGATCCTCCACATTTCTGCAGCTAATGGCTACCGCCTGAAGCAACAGCTGATCAAATGGAAATTTTCGATAAATAAACAGAGAAGCAGATGGAATATATTTTCAGAATTATAGCCTATAAAACGAGGTCTAAGGAATCGTCCACGATACAAGAATTGTTTTGGAGGCGGAGGCAAAGGGGAGGCAGGTAACCCTTTCACTCCTTTTGGATCCTTCATCAAGTCTTTCGTCACTTCTCTTCCGCGCTCTTCGACTTAATTTCGTGTTAATCAGTTGATTGCCCGTTTCTTTGGTAACCGAAACGCTTAAAAATTGTCTCGGAAAAAAAGTTACGTAAATTTATGAAGTGGGCGGAAACAAACGAGGGCCTGAACGCGAGTTTGCCGGCAGCAAAACGCGGCACAGCGCGACGCTTGCTTTCACCTTCGTATCAAATCGGAGCCGATTTCTGTTGCTTGAGTGAAAACACGTCTAGTTCATCGGTCATTTAATGGTACTGTATCAACTGCGGATGTTGTGCAGTGGTTGAAACCCCCCTCGCCCCAAAGAAAGAAAATTATAAATTTTGGGTCTTCATACATTGCGGTAATGATGTCCTGGTCTGTTGTTAAGAAATTTCTCGGGCACTTCAATTGTGCCTGGAAAAGCACGCGAAGTTCCGACCGACGTGTGACGGCCATGATATATGTATTACATAATCCCAAATAAATAAACACACAAACGGCAAACAGACTACTATTAATCTCCACCCCAAGACGTGGCCTAACCCACCGCCACAGATGCTGATAGCTGCACTCAGAATTTCCAATAAAGTTTTCTTTAACGAAAAGCTTTTTGCGAATAAGTTTTCTTCCCCAGGGACAACTTCTATTTGCATTTCATTCTTCACGATTTGATTCTCGACTCGTATCGTAACTACGCGGCGAACGTGAGTTTCTATGTCGGTCACATATTATGACAACAACAAAATAGTTGACACTTTGAAATCACACAAAGTTTCATTCGGGAAACCTGAAGGGAGGATGATAATTGGATCTTGAGGAACGAGTCTACGAAGATGCGGACTGGATTCAACTGGCTGAAGATCTATAGAAGGCGGAGAACTTCTTCGCCAGCTAAGCGACTAGAGGATTCTCCTCCTATGCAGTATGAGTTGGTTATCCTGCCACTTCGTATCAATCGGCTACCGATGATGGAAAGTTCCACCCCGTCCAATTACGATTCCAGGAACACAATTCACTTCCTTCGGGTTATAATTTTACAGACCGAGGGGCGATTAAAGGGCGTTATTTCCCGAAGGACCAACACAACGCCGCTCACTTACCGGTAGATGAACACGGACGCAATGACTAGAAAGACGACGACGGAGCTCAGGATTATGCTGAGGATGGCGTATCCTGGCAACGCTGAAAAGAAAACAGAAACGAGGCACTTGAAGAAACAGATCGCAGCAGTGCGGACGTTTCGTCTTTACAAGGCTGTGCCGAACGCAACGCAAGCAGAACTGAAGTCTGCAACCTGGATCGAACTCGTATTCTGCCTCTGGATGCTGTGGTACTCACCGCTCTGATGATGGAGGCAGTAAGCACCTCTGAAACGTCCGTACCAGACTGCGCGATCCTCACACTAGTCCCTGTGAGGATCTGAAATCCCGCATACCATTTAAAAATGATTAGGGGAGTCAGAGGCTTATAGTTTCGTCAACAGATCGGTATTATCGGATTCCTCTTCCGACTGTCGTACTTTCTCTGTTCATGCACGACAGAGTACAGTCTGTTAAGGAAGTAGGTCTCAGGCTCAAGAAGCTACTTACAGTTGTCCGGACACAGGGAGTTGTCGAAACCACAGGTGGGCGTGTCAGGTGGGGGATCGGTCCGGTCCCCTGCCCAGTGTATCTTCGTGTCAGGAACGTACTCCAGCGTCCGGGTGGCCCCGATGTAGTTCGCCACTGTCTGCAAGGCAGAGAACACGTCCTTGCTCACTCAGACCTTAACTTCCAGGTCGTTTGTTTCTTTATTAAACAACGCAGACTGCAGAGCAAGATCCTTTGTCCTATGAGGCACCCGCATATTTCGACGGCTTGTGGAAGTCAAATTAGCTTACTTAATGAACAACAGCAGCAGAACTCCTTCTTGGAATTTGTGTGATATTCTTAAGCATTCAGGTCGGAATCTTTTATTTAATTACATTCTGAGAAGTGTAAACAAAGCAATCCGGCGAGCCACTTTGTAGCGAATTCGACGACCGGGGTTCGATTCACGGCAGCAGCGGACCGGCTCCGGGGCTCCTTTCTCGGGAGCGGGCGTGAAGATGACCACAGACCTATATACTGTGCTAAGGTCAAGAATTCGTGGAGCTATACCTCCACTCCCCTACACGCCTTCAACCAGCAGTGCGTACACTGCGCTCCAGCGTTTTTGGCCTCTGAACTTTGTGAATTGGATCATCGGAGCGAGTCACTTACCGGAAGATTGCTGGAAGGGATGGCAGCAGGCCAAGTACAGTACACTCAAAATAAAATGTCACCACGGCATGTAACACAGGAAAGTCGATTTCACTACACACCACTAGAAAATTAACACTGCAGAGAGTCTTAGATATCGGTGGTTTGTCTGTCCGAGTGTTTTGATACGAGGCGTTATCAATGACCAGAAAGGAGATTTCAACGAACAGGTGTCATGTTGTTAACACAGCTCAGTCACAAGACAAGAATTATCAGGCTTCCACACTGCTGCACTGACCGACGGAAACTCCTTCCTTCCTTCCTTCATTGAGTGGTCCGCATACTGGGCTCTCCCTACGAGGTCAGCGGCCATGATCGGTGGGTCCAGTTCTAACAACTCCGGCTCAATCAATGTGGCCATCTCGAGCATTACGACAGAGAACAGAAGGCAACGCGAAACAAGATGGCAGGCGCCAGGGCATCGCATCAACACGTTTAACTACCCGGGGTTCTTCAGGGAGCAGTTAACAGCGATGAAGCGAACAGAAAACAGATTGGCCCATAAAACAGTTGTTCAGTGTAGTTAAATGGGGTAATGGAGCAGTGGCGACGCCATCTGCACTTCAGATCGACAAGTGAAAGTGTCGTAAATCAGGTCGTGTCCTGAGCCTACGAGAAGACCTCGGGATGAGACAGTGTCGAGGGACGAAGGCCGACAGGAATTCAGGTGCAACTGAACTAAGCTCTTCGCGGAATGGCCAAGCGAAGGGAAGACGCCTCTTGGAAGAACTAGGCATCGCTGGGAGGATAATATTAGCACTGATCCCATGGAAACACAGCCAAGACCACGTTAATCCCGAATGCAAGGCGGGGGGGGGGGGGAGTTCCCTTGCACCGAAGAAGCCCAGGGTGGAGAAAGGAGATGTTACGAGCATCCGGTGCACACGAACTGAAATCCCACCACTTCATTGCACTTCGCTCCTGTTAGCGAACTGAAAGGGCAAATCAAATATATTCGGAGAAGGAAGAATGAAGCAAGAACCCATCCGACGACTCACCCCCCCCCCCCACCCGAAGTTCCATTAGCCGCCGTCTCGGGCGACAGACTACAAGGGCAAGAACGTCGGCCGAACACTGTGACGAAGAAATGCTATTAGCGGGGCGAAGCAGCAACATGCCGGAAAGAAGATACCCCGGCCATTGCGGTTTGGTAAACAAACTGAAACGAAACTTCACTCCGTGGCACGGTGAGCAGTTCCTGAGCGCGAACGGCGGAACCGGAAGGAGACGGCACTGGGAATATGAAACACGCAGAAAGGAACTAACTTACGAATTAATACGACGGCTAGCTACTGTTTGCTTTAATGCAGTTTTGAGGGATCGATATTCTAACAGCAGCAAACGCCCTCACGTCGAGGGAACATGACACAAGTTTACGCGCTACGTCCCTGTAAAATGCGAGTCAGTTGGTCTATCTGCGGAAAATGGAATTTTCTTACAAAAATTATAAGACTACCACGACCGAAACGTCTGCCCATTCCCGGAGCTTTTCCCCTAAAACGGGAGGCGACTCTAATACGACAAAGGCCCCTGGCTTTGTAGACTCACCGCGACACATAAAAGGAGAACAAGAGAGCGTCAATTTTAATCTCTGCTCTAAAAATCACCCATTGGTGATTGCACGCAGGGAACAGAGAGGAGACGAAATGCCACGAGAACGTGCACCAATGTGTTTCAGATTGGCTTCGCCTGGGTTTGAAACGACAATACGCGAAAACACAAATACACCGAATGACGACCGACTTGTTTTCTCAGTCACTAAATTAGTGCCACAGCGCGTGTAGTGCAGGGCCTCTCGACCGACGGGCACTCGATCGGTCGAGTGAGTGTCAGGCGACGCATTCCGCTGTCAAGTCCAGAGACCAACGAGGCGGAGGGGACCGAGTCCTGTCACGACGCAGCGCGGCTACTTTGTTTCTTGGCGACAGTTTCATGATCGAGCGAATCGATCGATTGGCAATGAGTGAGAAGTGCTGAAGTCGATACGAAGTAAGACCTTTCCACAGAATAAGACAGTTTAATTATCGTGTACTCACATGGAACGAACTGGTCACAGGATCCATGTCCAGCAGAGAGTAGTCAGCAATTCGATCTCCGTTTGCGTCAATATTGACTTGACCGGCGAGCCCTGCCAACAAAGAAAACAAATAAGGACCGATGTTTTCAAGCAAGCGTGTACAACGGCTGTTGTGCGGAACTGCATTATATTAAAAAAATATAGGAGCAATTTCTGCTAACCTAACCTTTTCGTTGCTTCGAAAATATGTATCCGTAACATTGTCATAATAAATTATTCAAGCGACGGACGGAAACTCATAAAATTCTTTCCTTGTCAAAGACAGAATCCATTACAACTTCAAATTTAGTTATAAGAATTAAATAACGAATCCCATTATTTCCGGTTTATTTAAGGAAATCCTGGACGTGGAACTGACGATTCCATTTCAAATTCGATGCAAGGGAACTGTCCGTGTGGAAGCCGGACAGATTCAGTCGAAAGCTTGGCCGGGGGTTTTCGGGAGGTCTCAGGTTCAAAACTCGGTCCGGACACCAGCTATCCTGACTGGCGTGTTTAACCTAACCACTGCAGTTAACCAGCGGAATAGTACCTCACATTTCAGAACTGTTAACAGCGACAAAGTGGCTGTCGCGTCTCAGGATTTACTGAGGCAAGTGACAACAGAGTTCCATAAAATGGGATCTGCGCTGAAACGAGTCGAGGTGTCCGTTATGGGCCATACTTTCTGTACTCCTGGTAACCGCACAGCGCCTCGCTGGCTGACATAAAACACCATTAGGTTCATACCAGTATCATAGCACACACAATACTGAACCTTATAAATTACCGTGTTTCAACGCACGGGACAAATTCAGTTTGGACGATGAGAAGGCATTTATAAATCCAGGAACATTCACAGTCATTCGATAGCGCGTCATGTGACTCAGCAATTTAAAATTCTCATTTTAAGTACTAAATACAAGAGTTGGTGTCCCTGTGCTTCATAGCGCACACACATATCGATACTCGAACGGTAATCGAAACGCTACACCAAAGCCGTTGGGCCAGCGCAGTTGAAGGAAGATGACGTTGACGTGGAATGCAGGACGCAGGTGAGTGACGAAATATTTGTCGTAAAACCTGAAGAGAGACCCGGACCAGTAGCTGTAATGATATATAGTGCACTCCGTACGACAAGGATCAAGGAGAGTGTGAACAGAACTTCTTTCTGCAGGCGAGAGAGAGTGATTTATTATTTTCAGCTCCGGTGTTAACGACATCCTGTCCGGTGGATCTCAGGTGGGCGAAACTAATATAAATCACAGAGACGTCAATTAAGTGGCAAAAACGAATGGCCTACTCCTGCCATTTGCAGCGTGGATTTTGCTCTCATCTTTTTGCGTCTGCACTCGAGCGTCTAAACCCGAGATAAAAAGGACCAGACAGGATTCGAAGTCCGTCGGGCTGGCTTCTGCGATTTGACACACGTCGCCCGCGAGCTTTGTGAGGCTTCAGAGAAAATCGGCACTTTTATATCCGACATCGACTCTCTTTCCAAGCGAATTCCGTGGTTGTCTTCAGCTCCTCTCTAAAGGTCATCACCGCCACCTCCCACACCCGCCGTCAAAATAACATCTCTCACACGCCTGCGAGATAGAAACAAGGAGTGCGCACAGAATCTCGACATAAGCTTATAAACGTGGCCGCACGTATTTCATGCAAGCGCGTCGGTGGTGAGGCCGGGGGGGGGGGGGGGGTCTTGTCACACGTAAGCGCCAGGCGTCCCTGCATGTGAGTAATGCATATGTAGAAGCACGTTTTGTTAGACACAAACGCAGTAATTTATCTCAGTTCCATTTCTTCTCGCGTCCCACCCTGGAAGTGCAGTGGTGAGGCGCCTGGTTGCTAGGCGACCACGACTGCTGTTTCGCTGTTTCTCAAGCGACCAGAAAGAAAGAAAGAAAGAAAGAAAACTCGGTGTGAGAATGATTCATAATCACCATTTTCCTGAACACACCACTGTCCTTGTGCAAGCGACATTTCTGGGACTGCGGATCAAACTGGCAGAGGTTGTATTTCGAATGTTAATTTAAAAGCGCGGTAAGGTTTTACAGAACTCTGAAATACCGCATTTAGTCCGATGACGTCACGACCACCGCCTGCCTGCGTTCTGGAGTAACAAACACAAACGATGACACTAAATGGTATTTTAACTGCAAAATACTGTTCGCGACTGTAATCTTGAGACTTGCAAGGAATGCAGACGCTGTCTTTCCTCCTTCACCCCGCTTCCTCACCCCGCAAGTCTCAAGATTACAGTCGCGAACAGTAATTGCATCCAAGCCAACGAAAAAGCTCAGACTGCTACGACCTACAGAGGAGTGGAAGTGAGAGCTGACGACTTCTTTGTACCTCTGAAGGTCCTGTTCCACATGCGCTGGGTGATGGCTCTGCCGTCCATCTCGGAGCCGCCCTCGTTGAGGGTCTCGTTCAGGGCCAGCGAGTACAGCAGCACCGCGTCGTAGAACGCCGTCACGAAGGTGGACACCGATTGGTTGTTGAATCTGTCGCCCGCCAACCGCATCACCTCTTCGGAGAAGGCGCGGTACTCGGAGTTGTCGGGGGTGGAGGCAGTCACCGTCAGCAGGGCGCTGAACGCCTTCCTGGCGCGTTCGTTGCGCTCCGGGGTGTCCTCAGGCACCTCCCAGGGCTTCATGCTGCCCTCGCTACTGCGGACACGCAAGACAAGACAAGGCCTCACGTCATCTCTTAGAACTACCAGCTACCGGCGCAAATGCGAAGCAGTCAGGGAAATTGCCTCGCCCCAGACAGTTAATCAAGACCAAGGTCGCGGCACAGCGTGTACCTGTCCGAGGAGAGAAGTCTGCAATGGGTCTTCAGCTAAGATTCACGAAAGCAAATGAAGGAAGCATTTTCCGACGGCGTGCGTCCGAAGTCCAGCGGTCGCTCGCACGACGCCTTGATCGGCACAAACACTCACTTCCTGCGTCTCTCGACTTGTATTTAGGAGCGCCTAAAGGCGCAGGTCGACGGTCGTGGCATATTTCAATGCAGTGTCCCCACACGCGCCTGGCTGTACAAGCAGCCAGGACCGCGTTCTTCTGGGTTGTGACGACAGATGCCAACGACTCGGTGACGAGCAGGATCTCCGTCCGAAACGATGATCTCTACAGACGATCCCACGAGACGTCACAAACCAGAGGAACAACGTACACATGTTCCCTGACGCGAGTCTTCACCGCGATTAAGTTCTGTGACGAGGAAAGTAAACGCTCCCCCCGTATTTTAATGAGTGTCGAGGGTTCAGCACTGCAACAGTCCTACAAAGGTACGATCGTCGGTCTGAGTCAACGGGACAGCTGAAACACAGGAAGCCTTCGCCCACGCGGAGTAGCTGCACGGTCTCCAAATACACGACGTCCCAGGCCATCGCGAAGTTCCGATGCGCAAGAAACTGCCTTCCTTCTTGGAAGGAAACAGCAAAAGCCGAGCAGGAACGAGGGAGAAACTTTTAATGCAGTTTCCTGCTGGGGATCCATTAAAAAAATCCCAGTTGTATTCGACCTCCGCTTCTCTGTAACTAGTGAGAACAAACGTCAAAAAGTAGCAGATGACTTGGGCGACTTAGCCGTAGATGGGATAATAATATTAAAATCGACTGAAAAGAAACATCGTCAGTTGGATTCGCCTGGACCGGTGGCGGGCTCTCGTGAGTACGGTAGCGAACCTCCAGTTTCCACAAAAGGCGGAGAATTTCTTGAGTGCCACACGACCCGCCCAGATTTGTTGGCCCAAATAACATTTTGTTAGCAGCACCGATAATGAAGCTCCTGACTGTGTAATTTTCTCCACACTCGTTATCACCACGTACTTCGTGGCGAAACAGACGAGCATCGCTGATGAACTGAAGGTGCAGGACCGCGTGCACGGGGCTGCGTTCTTTTGTTATCGTAACAACTGATGCTCGTAGTATCGGTAATTTGCTCCGAGTCTTTTAAACATTTTGTCAAGAAAAACCTCGTGTTAGGTTAGCACGGAGTTCCCGCAGTGCGTCTGCGAGACAGCGCTTTGAAATAGGCCACGACGCGTCTCTCCATGTGACAGCAGGACAGAACAGAGGAGCGGCCGGGGGAGGCCAGGGTACTCACCTGCTGAAGAGCTCGATATTGAAGAAGACGTACTCCCCACTGTCCACCATGTTGAGTTCCTCAGCAGCCAACAGGATCTCCCGCACGGTGCTCGGGTTAGCGCAGACCACCACGACTGCAAGTGAAGGGACACAGCGTGAGGCAGGCGGCAACTTACTAAATGGCTGGCTCAAAGTACAGCGTCACTGATCTCCTTCTCTACACCTATACGGTAGAACTGGAAGTAGACGACCTCGGTGAACACTGAAGCCGCACGGTGTTGCTAGCGAAATGCGGTGAATTCCTGACATCATTTCACCTCGCCAGTGGTCGTGACGGAACTTCAGTGTTACAGAGACGAAGTTTAAGACTTCAGCGAGGAGCGTCCCGGGTCCCAGCTTCTATGAACTGCACAATACATTTCACAACGCCCTTTACATAAGCAAATGAATTACAATTAGCACTGGAACTCCTCCCAAAACCAATATTTACACCCTCTCATGTCACACCTGACACATGTCCGTTCTCATCCGCACGAACACCACGCGGCCTGACTTCGTCAGAGCGTCTTCGCTCTGCGGGTAATGAGTGAACCAGGCGGAGTACGACGTTCCAACCTGCTTGAGCCTGCAGTGGGCACAACCAGCTAACAGAGCGGTGCTTTCTTCATACGGAACACCGAGTTTCGAACCCGATTCTGTTAATAGACACAAAGTCCAGCAGAGCGGCACAAGGTTGTTGGTTCGATAGATCGAACGATAACAGTCCGACCGGAAGAGCATCCTTTCAGACGTCCTCTGGTCCAATACCAACCGACAAAACACGGTAATAACGGGAACAGTGCTCGGCAGCGGCAGACTCGCCGGCCACCTGCTTCGAACACCAATTAGCCTGCCCTCTACAGTAGGCAGTTTCATTACGAGACCAAATGAACGTATCTGAAACGAAAACGTCACACCAACCCAGCGGACAGACACGCTCATCTGGTTAAGATTAATCCCGCGCTTCTACGGAACCCGAAGGTTCATCGCCGTGTTCACAAAAATCTGCCTCTAGTTCCTGTCATGAGCCAAGTGAAACCAGTTCACACCGTTAAAACCTATTTCCTTACGGTCCATTTTAATATTATCATATTTTCGTATTTTCCGACTACAATTTTGTCTGCGTCTTTCATTACTCTTTGTAATCGAGGCATGAGAAATTAAAACAAGTGATAATTACGAAAACAGGAGGCCGATACTTGAATATGGAGCTGTGTGTTGGGACCCTTACAGGGAAGGACAGGTAAGAGCCCTAAATCGGGTGCAGAAGAGAGCGGCTAAATTTGCAAATTTCACGAACGAATCTGGTTGGGAAACATTGGCACAGCGTAGATTGATAGCCCGAATGTGCACCCTTTTCAAAGCATACACGGGGGGCCGGGCTTGGAAAATGATAGAGGATAGATTACTAAAGCCATGCTACCTGGGCAGGGACGATCATACTCGGAAAATTAGGACTAGGAAACAAAGAACGGATGTAGGCAAATATTCCTTTGTAAGTAGGACCATAAGAAGCTGGGACAAATTACCTCCAGGCGTGCTAGAGTCTTTCCCCTGTAAATTAGGAACCTTTAGAAAGAGGGCCAGAAAAGTAGTTACAAGCTAAGGGTTATTAAGTTGGGAATAAATGGTGATAAGGGAAGTGAAGTGTCTTAGTCTCCAAGTGATGAAGGGCTGTAGTTCTTTGGGATAAAATTTTCATGTACTGAGAGCGGACTTTATATTCTACTCTAAGTATTGTGATTAATTAGTGGATGTGTGTTTTTTATTGTGTGTCAGATGTTTTATTTTGAGTGTGGTATCTTGTATTGTTGTGTGAGTGCATCAGTTCATGACGTTTGTAATACATTACAGTTATTGTCTTATGTCTAGGTGGTATTAAGTTCTTTTTTTTTTAAGTTAAGTACTTGAGGTTGGATGGTTTTGTAATTTATGAGTTGGTTGATTTTGAGTGGGATGTGTTGTTTTTGTTGTGTCCTTTTTTTATTGTTTTGTTCTGTCTCTGTGTTGAGGTATCTCATTGTTTGTGTGTCATATTGTTTTTGTTGTGTCCTTTTTTTATTGTTTTGTTCTGTCTCTGTGTTGATGTATCTCATTGTTTATTGTGTCTTATTGTTTTTGTTGTGTCCTTTTGTTTATTGTTTTGTTCTGTCTCATTGTGTTGATGTATCTCATTGTTTGTGTGTCATATTGTTTTTGTTGTGTCCTTTTTTTATTGTTTTGTTCTGTCTCTGTGTTGATGTATCTCATTGTTTATTGTGTCTTATTGTTTTTGTTGTGTCCTTTTGTTTATTGTTTTGTTCTGTCTCATTGTGTTGATGTATCTCATTGTTCTGTTATGTCTCATTGTTTTGTATGTTATTGTAGGACACTGCCACCGGGTATAAACCCATTTGCAGTCAATAATAAATAATAATTTCAAAACATCGTATCTCAAAAGAGAGAGAGCAGAGCGTCTTGTGTGCAAATCCTTGGCATATGAAAACATTCCATCGCTTGCAAATTCATGGACAGAAAATACGATCGCTTAGAGCAGGCCAATCTGAAAGAATTACTTTTGCCTCCCGAACGTAAATTGATTCTCCCGGCTGGAACCAACTCCCGTATAATTGGACTCCACGAAGCAACGAGAGCACAAACGCGAATGCAATGGAACACAGCACGGAATTACGCCACATTTAAAATTCAAACAGCGAATAACTCGTAGCGCGGTTACGTAGCCTTTCGATGAAGTCAGATGGACAACTGGACAGAACTGAGGGTCTGTCATCACAACAAACGGAAAGCGTGTTAATATAATGACTGAGAAAGACCGCGGGCTGTGAAGTGAAAATACTCGAAAGGGGATGTTGTAACGCAGCTCGAAATTACAGAATGAAACAACTGGCTTCAGCGAAGTCTGACCTGAGTCAACACTCCTCTATTCCCATCGCGAGCTTCTGCTGAAATAACTGGAGAAGCAGCAAATACGTGTTTCCATTCAGAACCGCCTATTTTATGAGATCACAGGAAGAAAATCGATGACACAGCTGCAGGTAGTCTTCGATCCCGAGCCGTAGCGAACGTTTGTACAAACGAACTAAAAAAATCCGGTGATGCAATCTTTTTTGTCGAGTATTTATTTATATAAATTTTTAAAAAAGTGTTTTTAATTTGAAATTACCTCTCATAAATTAATTTTCAAAGGACTCGACATTCTTCATAAAACTCTCTGGCATCACAAATTCTTGTCCCTCGTCGAGTAGTTTCATGCGTACGGACAGACGGACGAAGCAAGAAGATGGAGGCGGTATGTTCTTCCGAAACGCTGCAAACCAGAATAACGAAAGCCACACTCCACTGGTAACAAAGAAAAGTACAGAGCACAGAACGTGCCATGCGCGCACGTAATAGGGCGTTTGCTGTCGAAATTTGATAACGCGGTCAGCTGCAGTGACCCCTCATTTATTTTTGGAACAGCTCAATGGTTTACAGCGAGTGCAAGGAATCTCGCGTCGAAGAAACCGCGATCGCTTGAGAGCAAGAAAGGCACCGCCGAGAACGCTCGGACCGTGGGGGATGAAGTGACGGGAGACTGAAGAAAACCGCGCAACGAGGAGCTTCGTAATTTCCACTGTCCATCAAATATTATTAGGATGATCAAATTGAGGAGAATGGGATGGGATGGGTGGGGCATGTAGCGCGCAGGGAGATGAGAAATACGTACACAATTTTAGTTCGAAGGTCTGAGGGAAAGAGACCATTCGGAAGACCGAGACGTAGACGACATACCAATATTAAAGTAACAGGATACGAGAGGGTAGATTGGATTCAACTGACTCAAAACAGGGACCATTGGCGGGCTCTTTCCAATGAACTTCCGGTTTCCATAAACGGCGGGAAATCGCTTGGCTAAATGAGCGACTATAAGCTTCTCCGGAGGTGGTTCGTTAGGTAGAGGTTTCGTAAAGAGAAGATCACAAGAATAGAAAAATAAAACAGAATTTATCATGTGATGATCATACTTCAGACTTTTTGAATTTTTAAGAACCTTCTTATCTGGCGTGCACTTGAAATATGAGACCCGAGCCTCTCGGCTGTGGCCCGCTGTTACCTGAACGAATAAGGCGCCACGACGGCGTGCATCGGAACGCACGTAAACGCGAGGTTCCTGGTTCAGTGTCACACAAGAAACTCAGAACACAATTGTTGACATGCACTGCACTTGCTACATCCTCTCGTCTTCTGGATAAAACACACGACGTTTCGGAAGCGTGGCTGTGCTATATTAATTCGAAAATAATTTTTCCAACAGCAGGTTTCACCTGATGACAGAAGCAAATTCGACCTCCGAAACACTATATTCTTACAAAAAAAAGAGCAGAAAACGTTCAAAATACGTCTCACAAATCAGTTTAAAATGTTAACAGCCCGCGTTCATTAGCCGGAGCTTGTGAAAGATACATCTTTCCTTATAATAATAATATTATAACAATATTTGCAGGCCTATACGCTATTAAGAAATAAATAATTAGGATTATTTCATAATAATTTTCCTCGTCTTCCATTTCATCGAACAGCACTGATCCTTTTCCACGTTATTTGTAACAAACAAAACCACATCGATTCGTTGCCATGGCAACTTCACTATATACTACAATATATAATATCAAACAAAAGCATTGCGACATTTCACTGCACACATTTATATAACGCAACATAAAGAATACAACGGTCATAATTTAAAAATGCAAAAACATTTAGTTAACAAAGCACTCGGTCGGAATTTCAGAGCCCTCTGGAGTGAGATTGCAACGCCAGTCGGTGCGAACGCATTCAACTCGACGGCTCATTTTAGCACGAAATGCCGGGCACTTAAATTGTCAAAAAAATATTCGTGGTTCTTCGCGGGAAGTCGCAGTTAAAAAACTGTCCTACGCACTGAGGACGGCGTCATTAATCTCAGACGCGTCGACGTAACACACATTTGTCTCTTCTGTTATAAAATTCTATGCGGCATTGCAATGCAAATTATTCAAAATGCTCGTGATCACATTCTGACTAGGAACGGATGAAATAAGTGTTGAACTGACTTCTACCCTGAAGACGGAGGTGATATAATTCTCCGAAACGTTGATGACCTCCTACAAGATTAGCTTTCCTGAAATGACGATCAGACACGTAATGAAAAATTTGCGATCCCACGCCAGACTTGATTAGCCTTTGATTAACATTCTCTTTTTAAGAAACTTTCCTAAGTAAGTGGACCGAGAAAATTTAACCGGTTTAAAATAAGAGAGACGCAGGCAGGAAACTGCAGCTGAACGAGGCAGCGTTTAACGGCGTGCTCCGCTATTCAGTCGCAAAGCAAAATGCCTAACTGCGTGTAACAAACAGATCGTCGTCATTAAACATCGGTATGAAGGTCACGTCACTGAGGACAGACTTCACTCTGCCTTTCTTAAATCTCTTTCGTCAACAGCCGCAGAGGCAGGCGGGGAGAAATCCTCGTGTGTAGAACCAACGGCTTTCACAGTGAGACGCCGTAAATAATTCACGAACATAAATCCAGGAAAAATATATTAAAAGAAGTTGAGGTGGCTGACGTCATAACACGAAGGTTACTCAAGCTGCAGATTAGCTTGCCAAGTTCCTGGCAAAAATGTCCGGACGCGACTGACGGAAGGAACGCAGGCCGGCGTGACAGCGACGGGGCGAACCTTTCGTGGTTTTACACAGTACCTCCAGATAAATTCCGGGATACTGCCTAAAACCAAGCCAAGACCACTTCCTCCCGTATCCTTTCAAATTCGCTACTAACTTTCAACTGAACCTTTAGTAAACGCGAGTTGCTAATGTGACATATACGTAATTATACCAACACAATACAACAGCTCAGGGAGACTTAATCTGATGGCAGGCTCAGTTCCTGAACGTTAAACACCTGGTATTGTGTTAATGATTACCTAAGCATTTAGTAAGACGGGTTTAAACCGATTTCAGAAACTCGCTAGGGATGACGCCCCGTCACGGAAGAACGTAATCCTCCTAAACTCCGGGCGTAAGACGCGACCGTTCACAAGAAACAGCGATTATGAGTGGCTGCTCCAGGCAGCTCGTGGGAAATTCGGCTTCTAATGTTGGTACTGCGCTGAATTTAAGTAGCTGAATGACAACAGGGAACTTTTTTAAGAGAGGAAGAATTTGGCAATTCTTCCACGAGAGGCTGTACTGTGTCACTCTCACGAAAAGGAAAAAGCCAAGTCTCTTACGAACACCTGCTTTAATGCAGTTTCGCGTTCTGAACCATGTTAACCCTTCAAGACCAGTAAATCAGACGTAACGGAACAGATGTTGACGTTTAAATAAATGTCGTAACTGCAGCTCTGTCCTGTGCCAACACAAATACGACGACACTTAACATTAAACATGCAATAATGAACTAAAGGACACAACGGGAGATGAGAAGCGGCCGACAGCACATCTGAACGAAATTCAGTTATTTTGTGTGCATAATTCGGGCCCAGACAACGTGATTAAAGATCCACAGACATTCTACCGTTAAAAACTGCAAGACAATAACAACTACACAGCCTTAAATAAGCGCGATTATTATTACTATTATTATTACAGAACAGTCATCAGAATTAAACTCCCATGGCGATGTTATTTAAGGCAGAAAATTTTCAGAAAAGAAACGCCATAAAAATTTCAAAGTGTTAATTTTTAAACATTTCTATTGATATTTTATAAAACGAACCAAGTTCCTGTCGTCAAGATACGTGTCTGGACGCTTTCCACACATGCCCGTGTCTGTAACGGTGCAACTCAAATCTGTGAATCCACACTTACCGCACGGGATATTAGGGGCGACTGTAGCACGACCTGGGGAGAGAAGCAAGAAGCAGGGCGCAGCTCAGGCTCAGGACACCACAACAACAACAAAATTCATATTCATGCACTCCCATTCAAAGCAGGAAACTACGTATTTTTGTGGCGAAGCATCGGTACAAGGTTCGTCCAAACTGTTCAAAAATTCGTCCCACCGTGTGAAATTCAGTCGCACTCTTTTTTGGGTTCATAGCCTTAAAATGTAGGTGAAACCAAATTTCAATCGCACGTACAAAGAAATATTAAAAATATCTGTTTATGGGGCAATGACGAAGGTAGCTGATACAGAAACAATCCGGTTTGAAAAGTACTCTGTCGTTTTAGACACAAATATAATCGAATTAGAAGAAAAAAACCCACCTAAACACTTTAAAGCCCAATGGTAACTATATGTACCACCTGCTTCAACAATTTTATATTTCCCATTTATGGGTTTTGTATGATTCTCGCTGTAAACAGCGTTGATCTTTGTAATGGTGAATTGCGGTGTTTTCTTCGCGGTACGGACTGAATTCTTAAATAACATTTAGACGAACTTTGGCTTCAAAGGGATACAGAGACAAATTTATAAACTCCTCGAAGAAATTATATTTCTTAATCAACACGTAAAGACCAAGCAAGGATGAGGAATCTGAATAACCAGACACTCGAAATGGATTCTGAATTGCTGCACGAGTGACATGTTAAACACTTCGCAGTCATTATTATCTGTCGCACGAAACGTGGTCGGCGGTCTCACAGACCGGATGTAGCAGAGGTGATGATAGCACACATCACCAGCCCGACTTCAATTTGCCAAAATGCAAAATGGCGACTGTTTGAATACACAACCACGAGGTGATGAAATTAAGTGAACGACAATTTCAGTTTGTTCCATTCCATTAAACACCTAAATGCATTTCGCCGTGACATTCGCTGCAAACAATGTCGAAATGCGTACTTAGTAACACTTTTCGTCCATCATTAAACACGTTATTGTGGTCTGCAGGTAAAATTCCCTGGTGCAAAGCTAGAGTGGTACAAGTCCTTATAGTGCCTTGAGTAAAATAATGTGACGTCGTCCCTGAAACGTCGGTTTTATTGTTTAACCATCTGACGCGGCTGATCACCCGAGAAAATTTTATTGAGTGATGGTATTTTCATAAATGTTGGTCTTTCTTTATCCGAAGTCGAACCCACGACTGCCTGAATCATCGAAACCCTCTGAATACACGTGACAGAATATTGTCAGGTCCTCGCGGCAACGACTACGAGGAAAGTGTCTGCTGAGAAGCTGCACCATGTGGTCTGGTAGAAACTGGCCGACATTTCAGAGGACCTAGCTCATCGTCCTGATGATAGAAGCATGAAGAACTTCCGAAACGTCAGCCAGCATCTCACGAAACGTCGACCTTCAGAATATCATCAACGCCAGTGTCAGCAGGTGGCGGGCGTGCTGAAAAGTTGCGTTTCATGCAAAGAAAAAGTTCTCAAGGCACAAGCTGGAAACCTCTCCCCCCGGCCCACTAGAAGACAACACTTACTCCGGGCGCTCCTGGACACGAACTGCAGAAGCTCGCGGTACTCCTGGGGCGTCGCCGTGTCCTCATTGAAGCTGCGGTGTGCCGGCGTCTGGTTGAGCGCCGTGAACACTGCTCCCAGGGTGAAGTGGCACATGGAATTGCCACGTGGTGACCCGACCCCGTGGTTGTGGTAGAGCATGCCCGCCACCTGCCAGCCGAACACGTGCAGGATGTGACGTAGCGCCTCGCCCACCAGCCGGTATGAACCCATCATTCTAGTCAGGGTCGGGTAAGACAAAGGCTTGTGGCGGAACGCGTCGGCCTGCGCCCCGGCCGTCAGCACGGGGATCCCCCACACGCCGGCGTACCGGGCCACGGGTGCAATGACGTAGTCGCACACGGGGCCCAGGAAAGCATCTGCTCAGAGAACGGGGCGAGCAAGCACAGTTAATGGCTCGGCACCCGGACAATCGCGACTTCCTCGGACGAGGGGCGTCGCTTCGGCACCCGACGCCTTCCGTCGGGTGCCGAAGTAACAACGCTCTTGTCACCTGAGTTATGGAACAGGCGTTTCGGCGACGCGTTCTGCCAAGACAGAACACGCAGAGACAATTCAGGAACAGATTCACCGACTGACCGGTGCTGCTCAAAAGATCTGCCAACGCGAAGCATCGAATCTATGTCTTTCTCATCTATCTGATGTTACTGTGAGCATCTCTGCCAAACTTTGTGAAAAGGCCTGTTATTTCTGGCTCTAAACCTACATTTGCAAAACGAAACAAAACTTTAAGAACTGAACTGAACGCTGATAGAAAAGATCCTAACTTCGCAGTCGCTGGTCCTACTAGTATCCTGAAGAATGGTCATGTGCGATGGTGTAAGGTTTTACAGCGGCAAAGCGCATCGAGCCAGAAGGCGAAGCTCGTGAAGTTTACTCATCGAAGTCCTGACTCATTTGCACCTAAATTTTCACAACAACGAACCCAGTTAGTGTCATGAGGCAGCGACCAGCGCCATTTTAAGTACTAGTAAGATGATGCTGAGGTAGCCTACCGCCTTAGTCTTCAGGGAGAACGTAGAAGCTGATGAAGGATTTTCGACAGACCTAACGAACACAGAAGACAATCTGCCTATTCGTGGAGAAACCAAGTGGAATCGCTGGTACTTCGATATTTTAACGTGGGAGCCTCCACGTAGAAGCAAGACTGTAGGCGCTCATAAAATCAGACATAAACATTGCAATATTAGTCGGGATTCGAACCTAGACTGTGAGCACAAACCCCCTCTCACAGATAATGTCGTTTTAGGAATCTGACAGCAAGGAAACCAACAAGAACAGAACATTACGAAGATTTAACCACGCGGTTAGCAGCAAGATTAAATAATTAGGAGCTCGAAAATTAAACTCGACATGAGTCACGCCACGATCAATTACGTACTTAACTAACTAAACTAAAAGTGCACGTCTTTTATGGAACCAGAATGTTCGTTACCGCGATCTCAAGAGCCTGGTCCTTATTCTGAGTTAGATGAATCCAGACAACACTTTCCTGCAGATCCATTTTAATATTATCCACTTACGTACGGTTAGATTTCGAAGTGATCTTTTCCCTTCAGGTGTTCGGATCAAAATATTGTATGCATTTCTCGTCTCCCCGTGCCCCTCCCATCTCATCTTCCTTGACCTGGTCAATCTGATGATAATATTAAAGCACATGTCTGTGTCATGGGTCTACAGACACGTTTCGATGAGACGTGATAGGACGAGGTCTGTTTCCACGCGAGATCTAATTCGCCTCAACGCCGACGGTACCTCGGCACACTTCGACAGGTCCTCCTCTGCCGCGAGAGACGTTTCACGCGTGTCTCACGGATTTACCACCGCGATCTTGCGAATGAGGACTGCGGCCTGCGACTTTAAACAGCGTAATGGCGACCGTCAGTCAGCGGGTTGAAGTGTGGGTCTTTTCAGTGTGCTCGTCCGAAGACCAACAGAAGACGCATTCATGTGGAAGGGTTCATGAAAATAACATCACCCATTGACGAGTATCCTTCCGCAAAAATCGATACGCTACACCTGTGAGTTTAGATATTGTTACTAAGCGACCGTTCCTTGGGGGATGAAACATTGTTAGCGTTTCGACAGGCGGAGGCTGCAGCCACAAATAGGGCGCCCTGTATTTCGAAACCAAACGTCGTACAGCACAAAAACACGCACAGAGAGCAGGTCAGAAGAAACCACGAACAGCCTCCTCTTCGATTCCCGTTGCCGACACTGAATCCCACTCAATCAGCTGGAACTCTAAATCAGAACGGTCTACGAGCAGGACCAACCGCGTTTAACGACGGATCTTTCATTTCACGAATCGTCATTATTATTCTTCTCTCCACCCTGCAAAGGACAAGGAAGGACACGGCTCGTTCTGACAACCAAAACCGGCGAGTCCACATTTGCTCTGGTCTTCCCATTTACATTTTCTTCTTGTGTCTTGGTAAGTCGTGCATCGTCCTTACTTCCCGAACGGATTCTGCACCGGATGCAAACTTCCACTGCCCAAACGTCATCTTCGCCTTCCGGTCCGTGCCGCAGACTGTGCAATTCCGAGAGTCGCTCTGCGATCCACGCTAATTTGTTGCCAGACACACGCCCATAGATGCAGAGCCAATCACAAGGCGCACAGACGACCGAGCCGTTCAACCGGTAGGGTCAGAGTGCCCTAACCCCCTCAAAATACCAGATGACACATGATCAGTCTCGGACATGAAAGAGACAGACAAACACGACTCCTGATTAAACTTCCACTCCATGCGATTTGCGACGAACATTCAGTACCACGGTCAGTGTGAAAGGACTTGCCGTGTGACCTAATTGATACGTACAGCGGAACTTATTGGAGATTCGGGGACTGGGCGTATGATGTCTGCCTGCAGGTTGGCATCACTGATCTCCAATTTATTGGACTCACATCACAGCCGGAAATGCACGCCTTTGTGCTGATCCCACGCATTCACCGGGTGTTCGTTCCATAAAGGGAGAGAGACCGCCCGGAAATTTAAATTATTCCTAAATCGGTAAGGATACGCAAGCCGGAAACTGTTTGAAATAATTACATCACAAATACAATTTAACGCCTCCCAGGACACGCGTGTTGCTTCTGGTGGAAACCCCAAATGTTGGCAACATTGCAGCGATCCGGTACTGTAAGGACATGGAATCTCGAGGGGACCTTTCACGTGAATTATGCACAGATGAAGGCGATTTCCATAAACTGGGGGCAGCGAACCCATAGAGCACGGAAGGAAAGCTAACAAACATACGTGAGCCTGTTCTTCTGTGACGCAGGTGGACCAAGCTGGCGGCCGTCGAGTGAACGTGAATTACAAGTTTTGTCTCAGATTTCAGAAGGCATCACACGTACAAACTCACATAATTTCCGTAATTCTATAAAAACAGCGGAATATTTCTGTGACTCGCGACATACAATACGATTCTGAATTTCTGTTCACGAAGTCTGTATTTCAACAGCTTGCGGTAAGTACTTCAGTGCAACGCCCCCATCGTGCAGGCAACCTGCACTACACGTGCTCGGATACAATTTCCATGGCGATGCAGGTACCAGGCGACATTCCTCGTCTCGTCGTCCACAGAGCCAGGGTCTCAACCGAGACGCGTCCACATCCTGAGACAAGTGGCGCTGGGAATCTACAGAACGGCTGTGCATTTGGTGTGATCCTGAATAGCGAGAAGCGAAAACACGACGAAGGAGTACAAAGCAGGACACAGCGAGAGAACGCGAAGCTCGGGACATAGCGGCCAAGTGTTTTATCGACAGCGAACAAAGCGTCTCTCTCTCTCTGCACAAATTGGTTTAGCTAAAAGCCGTGAGTGGTACTACAATTCTGTTCTCGTCGACTCAAAAGTACAGACGCGTGTATTTGCTGTGTTCGTACGATAAAACGGCGAAATAAGACAGAATTCACAGTTTACTAATTAAATATAAAGCCGACTTATAGTGGGAAATGGCTGCTTCGTTAATTAAATAAAACATCGGTCCGCTTTGTTTTCCACCGCTCGCTGTGCGAACGGAAGGGATTTGCAGGTTGCGGGCAAATGGGGGCTGTCGTTGGTTCGATACGGGACTTGCGCGCGTCCTCCATATTGCTGAATTTAATAACAAAGACCAGAAGGGTCAGATAGAAGGAAAGAAGACTTGGTGTAAACACTCTGTGATACAAAAAATACGTCAAATTTTGTGTGCCAAGCCAGGAAAAGCATTCGCTTTTATTTTGAGGTCATGAAGAGTTTAATTTTGGCAGAACAGCGTCCACATTGCACGATCTACGCGACTTAGGAACGAACAATCGACGGCTGTCTCTGCTGCGGTATGCGATCTACCTGTGGCATGGAAGAGTGGCGATGCATAGCTTCACGAGAGTATTTAGCGCAGTTAATTTAGCTCGCATTGTTAATTAATTCTGGAACAACGAACACGCACCTCGCAGATGTGCACTGCAACGCACAGCTGCTGCACGCTTTTCGGTCTGGCAGCGCCACGGAGGAAACTGGTACTTGGCACGCGGAACACGGGTCACACCCTGCGATGCGCACGTGTGCCCCGGGCAACTGACAAAATTTACCAGATCCTCAAATCCCAGACTAGCAAGAACACTTAAATCCACATTCAAACAAATCTTAATTTTTTATCTTTATTTCAACGTAAAGATCTGCAATGCTTAGTTCTCCCAGCGGTAAGCCGGATTTGGCATGTAGCTCACAAAGAGACACAAGAAATGCTTACAAAATTTTAGTGGAAAAATCTAAACAGCGCATATAGAAGGATAACTTTAAGTCGGATCTAAAAAAAATTAGGTTATGATTGGGTTCATCAGGCTCAGGACAGGGTCCAGTGGCGGGCTGCTGGGACGAATTTATTGACCAGCTAAGCTACTATTAGTTCTCAAGAACGAATACGTTTAATGAAGCAATTTTCTTCAGTATTTTAAAAAATTCGTGCAGGCTTGTAAGTGACATGAGTCGTACTCTATCTCTCCGATCGACAATCAGAGCCCTGATGATGGAGGCAGTAAGCACCTGTGAAACGTCGGTCAATTTCTGCTAGACTGCACAGCGCAAATCCCAAAAGCCTTCGTAACTCCACAGCTCGCATTTTCAAGACGAAGCGACTTCAACATTTCCTGCTGATCCGCTGTGAACTGACGCAATTAAAGTTGAATTAACACCGGAGTACGGCACATCGATTTAATAATTCTTCGACTATTGGTTCAAGAACTGCAAAACCGAATCGTATTTTACAGGAAATGTTAATTATCTTCGCGCTGCGCCACCCGAATTAGAGCCGCGGAATTAAATTCAGGGCGTTTTTTTAACCTCGTCGTCAGGTTAGACTAACTGTGAACATCGAATCACCAAACATTCGAGTGCGATTTATTTCGGAAAAACCTGCCACCTGGTCGATGCTGAGACGATAACATTAAACTGAACATTAAAAAGGGACAAGGGTGTACAAAAGGAAGAGTTCCATGGAGTTGTGTTGTGGTAATTATGGGTGCCACCACAGAGCTGCTGAAGTCTACCGTTTCTCATATTTGAAGGGGGAAAGATCGATTTTGTAATGATAATATTAAAATATAATTCATATCATTTTAACCTCTGCTTGGTTTTCTAATCGCCAAAAAGTTCGGTCATTTGTTTTGTTAATCGTTTCCTTGGTCACGGGCAAATAAACAGAAATTGCCGGTCCTTGAAAGTGCCGACAGCAACGCTATTTTACCTTCGTTAATTTAATGACGTTGCTCTATATGGTAAGGGCATTTATAACTGGCTTTGCAAGAACGTGTCGAGGCTCGTAAGAACCGTACACCTTCGAGGTTTGGATTCACGGCTTCCTGAATTAACTAGTCGGAGGAAAAAATGATGACGCAGATTAAATAAACTGAATTATGCTGGGAGGTTTTTTTACCGCCAGTGACACGCGGCTGGCGCAATGCGTAACCACGCACAACGCTAATTGTCGTGGAGACAGATGGCGTTAACAACTACCACTGCCGTCTCATTACGGCAATAAAAACACACACGGACGGACGTCACGCTCACAGCAACAACGGCACACGGGCCACTTCACCGACGAAGCCAGAAATAGTGCAAACGCGTACTCCACCGGAGTGCACGTAACTTCCGTTTCTCTGCAACGTCGGTGGCTCAAGGTCTGCTTCGAGTCTCTGGACGTGGTCTGCACTCCTGACGCTGCTGTGAAGTCTAAGTTAAAATGTAAACTTGTCAGGAAACTGTCGTAAGCGAAGTCGTAAATTTAGTGACGTGCGCATTTCTGTTTCGCGACAAAGAACTCTCTTTTAAAGAATTCTAAATTCGTTCACACATCTCACTGGGCTCTGACGTTGCGTGTTTCTAGCGAAACCTCAGACGGGGTTTCAGGGAAATAATGCCTCTTTAAAAAACTGTACGTATATACAGAGTGACTTAAATTAAGAAGGAAACGAACGATAATTGCTGTTCTTCTGTTTAATCCCTTCGAGTGTGAATTAAAGTGCAAGCAGATTTACGGAACCAAAAACGGCCTTGAACCTGCGATGGTATTCTCGAAGAGAAAAACAAAATACCGCATTTTAAGGTCCTTGTTTCAAAACGCCCACAGTACAAAATCACACTTTTGCTCTATAAAATCGGTTTGGCCGCTTGGTAGGTAACCAGACACTCCAGAGACGCGGACAAACAACGGACAGAGGAAAACACGCGAGTATCTGGGCGGAAGGCGCAAAATGACACGACCGGCGGAAGTGGCACCCGGCACATGAGCCCTCTGAAACACCGCAGTGCCTTGCCCTTGAGTCTCCAGGACAGAGAAATGCAGCGCAGCTGCAGATACGGACGCCTTGCGGTAATTATTAATTACGACATCGCAAGTACGTCGGCGCCAGAGAGACAGCCCTTCAAGCCCCCCCCCCCCCCCGGGCCGGGTTCCTTTAAAACAAGCATTCCCTCAGGACACCCATGAGTGGAAAAGGCGCTTGAAGCCGATGGACATGCCATTAAGAGCGTCGCATGTCCGTCTGCGGTCAGGATTACTAGGCGACTGTGAATGTTTCGTTGAAAGGCGCAAAAGCGATCTATGTCGCTGCTGGACAACCCTTTACTCAACAAAGTCGGGAATAAACACGCATAAGAAATTTTTTATTATTTCAAGAAAATGTGGGAGAACAACAAAGCATTTTCGACACTTCGTTAAAGATTAGACCAAAAATGGAATTAGCCTGAAGGGTTTGATTGTCTTTTAACATTAATCCAGTTTTGAAACAGGGACTTTAAGATACGCATCGGCGTGTTCCATTCACGCACTTGGCTAATGAACAAACAACAAACACATTTCCCGGTCTTGCGTGATTGGTTCGTTCGAATACGGTCAGAAGACTGGGCACTGCTGCTGCTGCGTTGTGACGCTTTGAGGCTCTGCCGGGATAATGACTAGTTACTGGGACAAACAGCGGGAAACGTTTGCTTTGAGCCTCGGGGACGCATTCATTGTGAGGGAGATGACGAGCCACGAAGCTGGTGGAATAACTCCAGTCCCAAAACCGACGTCAGTCGACGTTAAAACGTTTAGTGCGAAGTTCGCTCGGATTTACAGTCGCGCGTGGTTCTACTTTGAACCATTGCATTTTGTGACGGACTACCCCGAGTCGTCCCCATTTCTTGGAGACACAACCACAAAGACACGTTTTTCGGGACACGTAACATTTGTGGCCCATTAATAAAGCAAATTCAATGACTTCTTCTTCCAATCCAATAACTAACCAGAACAAATACTACGCGACATTAATTCAGATAAGTTGTATTCTATCAGTTTACAGCTTGGCGCAACCAAGTGGTTCCCACGTACACTTATCGCGACACAAACGGAAATTAAGAATGTAACACTAAACGCACAATAAAAGTGGTAATGAAAACAAACGCCAGCAAAGAATCTCCGAAGGCGTCTAATCAGATGTCATTTTGCGGCAAGTGGGTTCAGCATCGCAGAGTCCACGGAAAATTCACTTAAGACGTGATCGTAGAGACGGGGAGAGAGCGTCTCTTCGGAACCGCGGGCGCGGACGGGCAGGGAGTCCATCGCCCCGATGGATGATTCGCGAGTGAAAACGGAGCAGCGGCGGAATGGTAGTGACGGGGGAGAACCGAGTCTCCGCGGCACGAAGTTAATAATGTTTCGATGACACAGTAAAAGCCAAATGCCAATAAAATGGACAGAACAAATGCGGTCGAAATGTCCGCCAGAAGACTATTGTTAAGCAAAGGAAACGAGTTTTGTACGTGTATGGATTTTTGAAAGCAGCCACCGAACGTCAGATCGGATATGTGGCACACGTGTGCGTTATACAGACCGGGGGCAAAGTCAAAGAACTTCGCGGTATCCAGCGAATCTGTTTGACTGGAGAGAATTCCACTGAAGGGCGACTCTGAAGCAACGCAGACATTTTTCGTCACGATGTCGTGAGGGTTCGAGAAGAGCACATGACACCCTGGGTTCGTCGCGTGAGCGGGAGATGACGTTTTTACCTAACCCTGCTCTAACCTCAGAGCTTTCATTGCCACAGGCCTGTTCCACCGCGGACAGAAAATTGAGAATCCGAGCCCTAGAACTCGTTATCACTACGACGAACGATGCTGCTTTGTACCTGCGCTCCGGTTGATGTAGAACTCGAAGGCGGCGAGGGGCCCAAATGTCGAGGAGCAGTGGGAGTCCCTGTGTTCCACGCGGATGTCCCAGCCGGGAAGGGACCCCGTCACGGGGTCCGCTACTTTACGAACCGCCAACTGCACTGCGGGCAGCACGCGATACAGGGACTGCTCATGTTCGTGATCTGCCGGCGCTATAACTGCCAGGCGCACCACCCCCGCTGCCGTCGCATTCTTCCCGTCCACGGGGACCGACACCAGGACCGCCAGGAGCAAGACTGTCACTATTACTACACCTTGAAGAAGGTCGCTTCGTCGCCCGCGAAACTGGCACATAGCAGCTTCGGTGGGGGTTACAAGAAACACAATCCGGACCAATGGCAGCACGTCATTGAATCGTGCGAACTGCGGGACAGCGGCTGCTGTGGGCCGACGTTTCGTCACGCCGGGTGCAGGGTACGACGACGAGGGGAGGGTCACCACCAGTGCTCATATCACTATTACTGACGACAAACCAGCAGCGTTACCAAAATGACCACATTTGTTGTCTAGGGCTCCCGATGAGGCGACTGAGGCTTTGCTTATCTTAGCTTCTGTCAAGTGCACGGGAAGTTCTTCCGTGGCAGAAGGCGCGCTAACATGGCGCCCGCAACATCCTGAAGGAATAAGAACTCGGTTAGAAATCCCAGGCGGAGCAGCGTCTCCAACAGCGCCAATCAACTTAAAAGTCACTAGGTCACAGTTCTAAAAATTCCGTCACGTTACACGACAGTGGTGCACATGGGATGCAAAACCTCAAAACGAATTCCGTCTGCAGAACTCGCACTGACGTCGCTCGTGAACGCAGGCAAAGAAGTTCTCTACTTTACCCGCTTTTAATAAAATCCGTTAACCACGTCTTAAATCATCAAGCACTGGTCACCTTCATTTCGCCCTGAAGATAGAGGCAGCATGCTTATCCGAAACGTTAGTATCTACCTGTGAGACAATAGAGCATCACAACCAACATCGGCATCTTGACCGCCGTCAGAACCTCAAATCTGATCACCAAGATTACAGCCCAACACATGTCAGAGCACCCACCCTACTTAGAAAAGGCATTTTCGAATTAGCGCCTTTGTCAGTCCCTTATCATCATCATCGTCCACGTTTTCTTCGTATGTGGACGGGCGCACTCAAACTTCTGCGTTGGGTAGGAAAACGAAACGAGAATTTCTCGACGAGTGCGATTTTGACGCACGAACGCGACTGCCAGTAACGACAGATCAAAATGGACACGGACATTGAAGGCGGAGAGAACAAAAACAAAAACAAAAACAAAAAATGGACCCAAAACCAAAACGTGATGGAGAGTCGGGAAACGCTGACTGCTTCAAGTGTTGATGGCAGAATCATGCAGACAATGACTGTCAATCAATACTTTAAACGAGCTATGATATTCAGCCCACTCGCCGTTCAAGTGCGAACAGCGTCCCCACTCATTTGTTCGCGCTGCAAACAGCGCCCTTACTTAAGTGGCAGCTTAATCCGAACACAGGACACGAACCGTTTCGCGTCATCCTCGATACGGTACAGCGATCTCGTGGCGAGAGTTCTAACTAAAATCCCGGGTTCGATCTCAACTGTCACCACCACCACCTGAAGACGGCAGAAAATACAACTCCCGAAACGTCGTGTCAACGCACAGCCAACACATGAGAAAAATGACAATAGCCAGGCCAGCGGATGACTTTTCCTTCGGTTGTGCGTTGCGTCAAGAACACGTTCCCTTCGTTAACAACAGCTGAAAAGTAAAACATCTCATCTTAAGAGCTCTTAATTCAAAAAGCGATTATGACAGATGCCAGCTAATCCAAGTTGAAAATATTTCAGAAAATTTTGGAGGAAACGGACAGACAGACAGACACGCAATGACGCAGGACGCAGATAAAGTTTTAGTAACGGGTGACTCGAAAGCCTGTAGAACGGTTTCAACTAGTCAAAGACAAAGGACACCCGGAGAGAAATGGAACGCCTCAGCCCCTGCACTGACACAGGCAAAACAGACAAGCACGAGAACGAACCAAAGACTCGAAGGAAATAGAAAAGAAGAAACAGTGTGTGAGGCGACAGCTAATTCTGCTGCGTTCACGTGGGCAGCCTGAAGAAAACCATGACTTTCACGACGGCGTCCGTGAACGAAATCTACTTTGCCGATCTGCACCCGGGAGGACACGAGAGCGCACGAACCTTGTACCTCTGAAGCCGGAGAACGCGACTGCGAATTACTTCGCCTGTAACGTTCAGACAGCTGCTTTACGCCTCGCCTCGCCTCGCCTTGCTGCACGCTCCGACCGATTGTGCGTGTGGTTGTTTAACGACGCTATCAGTAGCTCGGACTACAGAACCGCAGCGGCGAATAACAGGATGACAAATGAACTGGGAGGGATACGGAAGGAAGCGGTGGCTGAAAACGGGAAGCGAGGCGTGAGGACGTGACAGAAGCAGAAATGATTTACGTACATCTTCTGGGTATATTTGACTGTGGCAGTGCGTTTCAGGAGAACGCGGAGACAGGGGGGACGGTGTCACGAAGGCAGATTTTGGGCAAATTTTGTATGGAATGGCGGTATTTCTGCGGCACAGAACCTTGGCTCTGACTGCAGTTATTACGCGGCCAGGAAGCAATTCTGATACATGACGCACAGCCGAATTGAGACTTATATACAGATCCTCAAACATAACAGCCTCTGGGTCAAAGCCGTGATTACATTTCCGATGTTGACAAGTTTCCTTGCAGAAAACGCGATATGAAACGGGCACAGCTACCTGGCGCCCTCGTTGCAGCCAGATTTACTCCTGAGAGCGTGGCATTTAAATAAACAAACAGCGATCCCCATAGAAACAGACGCAAACGCCTCCTTCTGAATCCTGATTCACCACGCGCAGTCATCAGGACCGCACGTCGACGAGTATGAATATGCTGATGCAGGTACCTCTGAAACGTCGGTAAATTTCTATCAGCCTGTACGGCACAACGTCCAATTGTACGATTTTAGAGGCTCAGCAAAGACAACGTCGTTAAACAACGCGCATAAACTAGCAAGACGTCAGCTGTTCCATGTTCGCGTAATGTGTAAACCCGTTTGAAGTGTTGTCTCCAACAAACAGAAGGACGCAGTACATTTTTTTTTTTTTCGTTTATCGGCGTAAACTGAGAGAAGTCACTTTGTTCCTTGAAACGACAGCTTGGAGCGCTGCTGTTACCGCAAAATTTCAATATAGTCTGAGGGCGTTGTTTGCGTGAAAGCAAATGTCTACTCTACGTTTCTGTCAGCAAGGGAATCCACACAAGATTAGTAATTAGCCGAATTTCAAAAATGAAGTCCCGGGTCGGTTCAAACGGAAGGCGGCACCCACGAGTGATCGATCAACTTAGCAGCCGCTAACAAGCGACGCTGGTCGAAGCAGAACGAGAAATCGATTCTTACACGTCGAGATCTAATCGCAGGTTCTCACGATGACGAGCTTGAAGACGGCGTCGTATTCGCAGTCCGAAACAAACTGACCAGCGTTTTAGAGGCGTCATCAGAGCGCGCAACATTCCAGAAGACTCTTCAGCTCTGTGAAATAAAAAGAACGCACATCTGTTGAGATTACTGTCATGCAACCATGACGGCGAGAGGACACTGCAGCAGCTAGATGGCGGGGCAAACTTTTAGGATTTTATCATCAAATTCACTTGCAAGTCTGCCCAAGACAAAAGCGCACTAAGTTGCGCGTAACCTATTCAAAATATTTTTATCTCTGTTGAACGATTATCAAGATGTTACAAAATGTACGCATGTTTAGACCCTCGTGTGACTAAACATCCTGAGACAGTCGGCGCTTCGAGGGAGACGCAGGATTAAACAAAGAAACGTCGATTCGACTGTGTCTTCTGCACACGGAAGTTTCATGGCGAGTGACTGAGTCAAACTTTCCACAGAACCTGAGATGTCGCCTTTTACAGTACGTAATTAGCGTCGATTTCCGCTGCAGGTCTCAATATGAAGTAAAACGTAAGTTTGTTTGTTGTTCTGGGACTGGGAAACGACGAAGACTCGAGCGACTTCGTGTGAAAGACTGAGATGAAGGACGGCAAAACTTGATTTAGATTTCATTTTCACTGATAGGAGTAACCTAACCGCGTAAGCCAAGTTTCATTATGACGTAACTAAACCTCAGATAAGACAGACAGAACGGAATGATCTCGACGTAATTCTTCGATGCATTTGCCTCGCATTATTTCTGCACGTCCTCGCGAGTTACGTCCGCTTTTGCACGGAACTCCATCGCCCGTGCTGCTGATCTGCAATTTATTTATATTTCTTTAATTGAAGTGTTTGTATCCAAAGCGTCACTGCTCAGAAACTCGATAACCTTGGAACGGGAAACACGAAAGAGGTTCAGAACTTGCGAGCAAGTCAGAGGATGTAACTTGGAGCCAATCTTGTTTCGTTAATTAATTCCAACGGGACGTTACCTTCTGTAATGGAAGTGGGGGCGAGGCACCCTTGAGTCACGTGCGGTTAATCAGCCACGGCGTTACAGCAAGAACAGAAATCAAATTCATTGGAATGGTCCTGAACCTTTTTATTCCACCCGGGTGGCGATGTATAATGAACCCACTCAAGGGATAATCCCTTCTGCAGCTCCTCGAAATGACTGGAGAAAATCGCGAGAGCGTAGAAGGGCCAGCGCGCATATTTTGCGTTAGACTGCGTGACAATTACGTCTCGGTAGAGTGGATTTATCTGGCTCATGACAAGAACCAGTGGCGAGCTGTGGTGATGATCGCTGGGGTTAAGGCAGGGAATTTGACGGGCTGAGCGACGATCAGCTTGTTCGTGAGACCGGCTCAGGCTGTGTCCCGCTTCCGCACGGCGTCCGGCGATTAAAATTCCGAACTTTAAAAAAAAATTCGACAGCAGAAGTCGGCGGTTCAAACGGAAACACAATTTGAGCGCGTGGTTTGTGGCGAAGTTGCGGAACCCGGAACTAACTCGCACACGAGAGTGATCGAACTCATTGCATCTCGCTGTTCGAGACCCAAATTTATGGAACCAATGTTTGTGAACAGAGTTCGAGAAGCGCCTTGTGGTGGTGTCTGAGATCCCAGCGAACTGTCATCTCCCACCCAGGACGTGGCTGTGGCGAGATAAACCGAAACTGGTCCATCAAATGAAACAGTTCAGCTGGGCGGTTCGTGCCGCCTGCAAATTCCCGTGGCTCTCGGAAATCCGCGTCAGATTGCGGCTTACACACTCCCAACGAAGACCGGGCACTTCCCCTCTCCTCCCTCGCATAATCTACAACCCAGGGCCCGCAAACACCCAGAAGTTGTTGAGAGGCCCCGCAAATCCAATGGTTTCATTCACGCCTGAAATAAATTACGATAAAGTCAGCAAAGCTTTGAACCTTCAGCAACACGAGTTGCACCCCCGGGCTGCAGGCGTACGATGAAAGACACCCACGTAGAGTAAACAGACGACGGGCGTCAGTAACTGGAAACATCTGGCGGGAGAACTTAGCCTCATGGTCTAGCTGGGTGTTTGTTTCTATTTCACAAACAGTGACCGCCTTGTTCAGTGACTACAGATGGCGGGGGTCTGAGGCAAGCAGCTACCAAGTCACGTGGCAAAACGCTGAGAAGTTAGCCTCTCCATCATTTTGTTGGTGCATTTGCTGAATTATTATTTGTATTAATTGTGACTGTATTTTTGCAAAGCACGGCGATACGACACTATTATAAAATGCAGACGGGCCGCGGATTTAAAACGGCTGTGTTAGGTTAGTAAACACCAGCCCTTAAAAGAACTCGCGCTCGGAGCGGAATGTAAACGTGCAGGCCTATAATTGGCCTAAACTCTTGAACTTTGTGTATCACCCACTGATTTCCTTGCTTAAAACAACGTTTCGGAAATTAGCCGGTAGGAGGACGGAAAGTTGAGAGTTCTTCTTGTTAAATTATTCCGTCACGATAAAATCAGCTCACGCAATTATTAAACTAACATTATCTAACGCTCATTAGTGATTTTAACAAACAAACTAACTAATTCAGTGGAGCAGAGACATTCTTATGCAGTTCACAGTCGCTCAGTTCCGCCTTCAACGTGACCAGAAGGCTCATCACCGTGTTCGCAAAAGCCCGCCAGCGATTCCTGTCTTGAGCCAGATGAATCCAGTCCACACATTCACCCATCCTGTTTCTTTAAGATGCTCCCTTCAGGGTTTCCTACTAAGATCTGTAATAATTTCTCTTCTCCACAATGCATTCTACATGCCCCGCCCATCTCATCCTAACAATATTTTGCGAACAGCAAAAATGCAGAAACTCGTAATTATGCAATTTTCCCAGCCTCCTGTCGCTCCATCCCTCTTAGGCACAAACTTCATCCCGAAAATCTCAGAGCCCTGAAACCCCCCACAAAAAGTCCTCCCTCAAACTCGGAGATACTTCAGCTTCGACTCCGAATACGGACACGGCGTGATCCTCCGAAACGTCGTTAACTGTCTTACAAGTCCTCACGGCGTTGCAACCCAGAAGTCCGACACTAGCATAAAATAAACGTTGAAAGGTTAGGAAAGTGACAGATTTCTGGGTTGTAGTCTGGTAGAAGTTTACCATCGGTTCAGAGGTACCTACCGCCTCCATCATCAGGGCGACGAAGTTCCACCCTATGAACCCAAACCAAAAGCAGCTGGGACGGTCCGACACTCGCTTCTGACGCCAGGGATTCGGTTAATTTTGCCAGGATTCCCCGCTGCCAGTTGCACAGCTCGCCTGTCTCCTGTTTCACTTGGTATTGCAGGACGGCGAACAGACTTGCGACGTTAAAGAACGTGCCGATCGTCTCCATTTGCTTATTTGATCCTGGGGAAGTTGGAACACGATCTTCGCCAACCGTACTGTTTAATGTCGTATCAATATCAACGCGAGCACAGAGAGACGCCAGCTAGAAGACGTCGCTTGCCTCGGTCTGTGCGGATCGACTCGACGACACAGACGGAGAAACTTACGTGACAAAGAGCTTAATGCGGTCTAGGCCTAACTAACAATCGGAGGAAGACCGAGGAAGCCGTGGCGACGAAACATCGCACGTGTCCTCTGCCGCGGGTTGCCTACCCTTGTTTCCAATTTAGCCTAATTAAAGCAAACTGGGAGAGAATTGAGCTTAATGGCCACGAAAATAACCCCGGCCTCTTTCTGTGGCGTCCGACTCGCTCAAACTGCGCAACACACGAGGCCTGGGAAATTCATGTGCGTATCTTCGGAAAGTCGTTATCCGGACGAATCCGAGGGCCACAGCCATCACACGATTTGGTCCTTCTGGCATTATAACGAGCAGGTTAGTACAGCGGTAATGCTCTACGCTTGCACTGGACGCATTTCGGCCTACTGTACAAACCAAAAACATTATCTCCCGCTGGCTTTGTTCTGTCTTCCTTCTACCCGTAAGCTAGTGATGTAAGCGAAACGCACAGTTTGCTCCCGGCTACTTGTACTTACTTGCGGAAGTAAAGACGTACCCAAAAGTTTTTACACACATTCGATGAATAAAATAAAAACATTTTAATAAACTAAAGCATTACATGGGTGAGCACTTAGTAAATTTGCGAATCTAGTGCAAAATGACCACCGTCAGCTTCGTGGGGCAGTTGACAGCGGCGAGCAAACTGCCTGGCAAGTGGCCACCGAAGTTACTGCCGTGTACACATGTTTTTGATACAGCCTGTATTTTATACGCCGTCCTTGCACGCACACAGCTCCAGAGACAGACATGACATTAAAGCAGCGGATACAAGCGGCTAAAAACTATATTACACATGACGAAGTTCAGTTTGCAGGAATTTCCGACCGATTCTTGGGATATTCAACAACGCCCTCTCAACTACATGGGTCATACAGCGTCCAGAAGTCGGATGACTTGGAATTATGTACTCGCCGCTTTATCCATGACAAAATGAACTGTGGCTTCGACTGAATTTATTATTATTATTATTATTATTATTAAAACGGCGGTTCGATTGAGGCGTGCGTCTGTGACGGCTAATTAACGCCAACCATTTAGCACAAGTTTGAAGAGGCGTCACACAGCACATTAAAATACAGTGAGTTCCAGAACATTACAGTTCATCACATTGTAATGTTTCGTTTAAAGTATTAAGCCCACAAAGATTTACAAATGAGCGGAGGTTCAGGTTTGGAAAGGCAGAGTTCCTTCAGCAGACAAAGCCCTTCGGAAGTTCCTTCGACCGAAACAGACCGAGAGAATGTTGGGTTGTAGCGCAGTACGGCCTGGTTTGGTCCGAAACGACGGCAGACTTCCACGAAACTTCGCGGTCTGACAGGGCCCGAGTCTCTCGGTGCTGGTCAGGATCACGCCGACCGGCGCTTAAATCGGAAGGCATTCTGAGAGACAACAGCTTTGCTGTCTCCAAAGTGGTCGTAAGATCGAATTTTTAAAATATGTGTTGTTCATGTCTCAGGGTAATGCAGGGTGCCGCACACCTGCACTACGAACGCAGGACTGACGCACAGATACTTCGCAAATCTTCGAACTACGCGCACCATCGTCGTAAAAACAGAGTTTCGGCCCAAAAAGATTTTCCAACCAGAACGCGCATCCCACCCGTTATTAACAACGGTCGCTTTATTTATCTGTGGTGGGGGAATTTCAATTTGTGAGCACAAATAAAACCACGACATTTAAAATCATCCCATACCCATTCGTGTACGAATTCGCTGCCCTTGGTAGAAAGGGGCAAAGATCAATACACGGGTTTAATGTAACAAGACAGTAACTGATCGGCGCGTTGCGTTGGTCCCATTTCACGAGTCAAATGCACCACTGTCATGAAACCTTCCTCCGACTAGAAGCGACTTCAGACGAAGATGACTGTCGTCTGGCGACATCCGCCCGACGTTTCGTGATGCTCGCACCCTAGCCTCTGATCCCAGAAGACAGTCATCTTCAAACTCGCCGCCGTGAGAACCTGACATCTCACCTGTCACCAGCTTGTCCACAAACCTCGAAGGAAGGAATCTGCCACTCCTGTCGAAACAGAGAGCTCCAGTAGCCAATTACTTCACTGACAACACCACGCGTTGCTCACTCATGCGGCTCGCGAGCGCTACAGCGCACAGTCTGCGAACTACCACGCCTGCCTGCCTACAGCCAGCAACTGACGGCATTTTCGTGGTCTTCCGAGGGAAGAATTGGGTAGGAGAGCAGACGACCGCGTCCACGCATGCGTAGTAGGTACTGTGGAGTGGGAGTCACATTATGCGCGTTCTGTGTCGTGGGATGCAGAGTACAATACCTGGGCGACGTTTCGACGCATGTACATCGGATCATCCCGCTCACGGGTGACTGTCGTCTTAATAGACGCTGCGTGCGGGTGGGTGGGTGGACAATGGACCAGCGTCAAGATCTCCTGAATTAGACGTGATAGTGAGCCTACCAGCAGAATATGCCAGCCATTTTACAAACAACGTCGCTACACGACGCAATGTAGGGTGCCCCGTAACGCGATTTACGATCAGTACACGGATCCCAGCTCACTGACGGCCGCTTCGAAATGCGTCACAAATATTCTTTCTTAGAATTCCGTTTTGGTGTGGGCTCAGTGAATTTTGGCCGCTTAGTATACACAGAAACCAACTGAGCGAAATCTCGGGCGTCTCTCAGCTGATAAGCGAATGCCGCGACAGGCTCATTCCGAATCCTCACCCATTCACTCCGACGTTATTCGACGCCAGATAATCTACTCAGTTAAAGCAACGTTTGAATTCATTTAAAGCTGAAATTCGCCTAAATAATACTTAACAATCCAGTCCGTACCGCGAAGAAAACACAACGCTTCACCATTACAAAGATCAAATGGTTAACGCTGTTTAAGGAAATAATCGCTGTTTACGCTGAGAGTCATAACGAAAGCCAACAGTCCGTGGAGAAATGCAGATTTATTGAATGGCGAAGCGAGTGGTAAATGTGGGCGAAACTTTGCCTTCAAGTGCTTACTGAACGGAACTTTCATTTTTAATCACTGAGCACCATTTAACAGGGTACAGCTGAGCTAGGCAGTTCTTTACGTCCAACAGGGAATCTCAAAGGTCATGACACTTCGTGTGGGTGGGAGCGGTCGGACCTGAACCGGAAAATGTTTTGGCTATAATCGCGTAAGCAGACCACGGGATTCACCGGTGACAAGTGTTCACTGTCGTTATCGTCTCTTGTTAAGGTAATGGGACAACAGAAAATTTATGAGACGTGGGTTGGTCTACCGAAAACAGCTTGAAAGACAAAAACAACCACTAGCAGGTTTACTCTGCATTCTGGAGGCATCCACCCCGAAGCAGATTGGGGGGGGGGGGGAGAGAGCTCGCCATCATCACGTGGCAAGTGGTTCAGCGCCCTTAGACAGAGTAAACACCGCAGAAAAGCAAAAATGAAACACCAGGAGCAAACACGAGATGTTCGAACGCCATCGCAGGGCAGGGCGAACAAATGTTAACAATCCTTGTCATAAAATCATGCTTCAGGCTCTGATGAACCACGAAAGTCGCCGGTTACCTTTCGTAAGAGATGATCTACTTTAAATCGCGAACACATTTCGCCTGTAAGGAGCGTACATTTCCGAAAATTCGCTAAAACCAAAGTAAACTTAAGAAGCTGTTGCCACGAGACGGAAGCTCTGGTTACAGTCGATACCCAGTGACGTCGATTTAAATCCCACCCCCTGCGTGACCTGACGCGGGAGGACGAGTTTCCACCTCAGCAGATCCTCCGTCACTTAAAATCGATCGGATCGCTCACTCAGCGAAAAGTAGATACAAGCGGTCGACAAATGCACATTCCGACATGGGATTCTCGACTTCATCACCACACATAAAGTCGTAATCCGAACGTCAATATCTGATTTGCACTGTTCCAAATCATTCCAGACCGCTATTCGCCGTGCCAGACTCACACATGCAAAATGCAGCGGTGGGTTCGTAGCAAAATATTATCCACATTATTCTACACAAATTTATTTTTATTTCCCGAACAAGTAAGCAACTCTTACCACAGCCTCGACGCTCCGAATGACGGAAGTTTCAGTGAAAGAAACCAGAACGTGTCGACGTGTCTTGCGCCACTTTCGCACGCAACTGCCGTCGAAGACGTAAAACTCAAACATCAGACGCGCAAGGAACGTCGCTGTTCGCTGCCGAGCTCCGTTAATGTCGCGAAATTCCATATTTCTGAGATCAGTATGAAAAGATGCAGCGAAAACACTTCCACAGCATCACCTCCAAGGCTTAACGATCATCACAGGGCAGCCAACCGAATGATCGTTTTATCGGGATCGGACACACTGACGCTGTAAAGTTGGTCGGCGTGGCATAAATCCGCCTTCTTTATTATCTGCCAGGGGTGAACTGCGGTTCACTGAAACTTGGCTTTCGTTTGAAGACGCCGTTTCAGCTACCTGCGATGATCTACGAATGACGAATCGGCAGTGGCCTATTTTAAGACAGCGTTTGCCACCTCGAAGCCAATCGGAAGTTCGATGCGTGGACCCCACTGACTTCGGGCTTCATTATCGACCAGAAGGTTCTGTCCCAGGAAACGCTGAGTCCTGTTACCGGGAAAAATATAACTGGTCTGCTGACTGTAATTCACAATTCCTTGCTATAACGCTTAAAAGTGAGGAGAGGTCAATATGCGGTCAGCCTGTCGGTACTCCGAATTGCTGCCATCACAACGCACAACGCCAGGAAGATAAAATATGCTAACAACGTTCCCACCTCGCACATTCGCCCCGACATCGCGTTCACACGCAGAAAAAGTGAAACTTGTGATAAAATTCAGTAAAACAGAACAGAAAATTGTATATTTGCAGAACACAAGTCAAAACTTGAAATAATGCAGTCGGTAGCGTGTGGGGAAGCAGAGATACAACTCCGTCCATTCTTAACATCGGTGCGAGATGGATGTACAGCCTCATTCGGTGCTCCCGAACCACAGTTTGGAAGCCATTGTTTATAGCCAAATGTCCGTCTTCTGGGTTACAGCGCCGTGTAGTGTGGTATAAGTCTACCAACGTTTCACAGGTGTTTGCTGCCTCCATTATCAGGACGTGGGCAGACTTCTACCAGAAGACAGCCGCCTTCATCATCGCCGTCGTGAGAACCTAAAAGCTCACCTCTGACATACGAGTATCTTACATTGGCACCAGATGGCATACGGAGCGGTGATGCAACACCATCTGTTGGTGCGACATGGAACGAAACGCTGGATAGTTCAGAACACCACCACGAGATGCCGACAGTGCAGAATCTACAATTGATACCTGTTGATAAATTTTTTCCAATCGGGATTTGTGGAAATGTCGAGGAAGACAGAGCTTTGTTCTCGAGAACGAAATTTTCGTAACAGGCAATAAATAATGGCGGCGTATCTGCAGCGCCGCTCGCTTCCTTACTTTGAAACGGCGTTCAACGCGACATCAATCATGCGCTACTTGTCAGTTTAACCGGAGAGCGGCAAACAAGTTCCCGCAGGCCGCGCCGGCTTCCCCAAGTTACCAAAACAAGCGCCTAATGCAATTAGAAACAAATCCGCGCTTTCAGTCAGTGCTGAGAACTTGACAATACTTGCTCAGTTAGTCAATTCAAGGAGTTGGCAGCATTTTCTGGCCCCTTTAGGTTCATTTCCGTGTTCACAACGGTCATTATCCTGAGCCAGATGAACCCAATCCACGCCAACATCTTACTCCTCAGTATCGATTTTAATTTTTCCTGCTATCAATGCTTTCGACTTCCGGATGGCCTTCTCCCCTCACGCTTGCCAATCAAAATTATACTTCCTTGGGTAGTATATAGGAGGATAATATTAAAATGGGTCATAGTGAAATTGGGTTAAAGGCTCAGGTGGCGAGATTTTGTGAACACGGTGATGAAGTTTCAGGTTACGTAAGAGGCTGGGAATTTCTTGACTAGCTGAGCGACTATTAGCATCTCAAGAAGGTCTTTACTCCACGAAGTTGGTGGTTAAACGTAGATAT
Organism: Zootermopsis nevadensis; assembly: GCF_977971745.1. Lineage (NCBI taxonomy): Eukaryota > Metazoa > Arthropoda > Insecta > Blattodea > Termopsidae > Zootermopsis > Zootermopsis nevadensis. The sequence continues at coordinate 3,948,543 of NW_028259164.1, read as the reverse complement.
TTTTGTTCGTGATCGTTCCACAGGGCGATGTTAAAGATGGCTGTCTTCTGGGCTGTAGCGCCGCGTGGTCTGCCAGAAGACCGCCATCTTCGTGCTCACGGCCGCGAGAACCTCAGATGCGAGGCAAATTCGAAAGATCAAGAAACAAACGGAAATAGTTTGTTGCACGAGAAATCCCGCCCAGGAAGCAGCTCGTAGTTCTGCGTTACCGACGCCAACCAATCGCTGGTGAGTTACGCCCGACATAAGCCCTTCTTACGAAACAGACTTTTCTTTCGAATCCTAAAAACGTGACAACGAGAAGTCACGCGACGGAATCGCTGGCGTCTGCTGACCCCAGCCTCTGCTCGTCATGCCAAGCCAAGCACTGTGTACTCACTGGAGTAGGTGTATTGTAGCTCCCTCCGCAAGTTCTCCTTGATGCCCTCCCCCGCATTCAAGGCCGTGTCGTAAGAGTTGTATATGATGTCGTTCTCCGCCTTGAAGAAGCCAGCCAGCGAATCCGCCATCAGCTTGCAGGTATCGATTCCCGCGACGTTGCTGTACGCATTTTTCTCGTAGATGAGGAACACCTTCTTCCAGTTGTACCTGAGAAAGAACAAGATTGCGCTTGAACTCTGCGGTCCAGGGCGGAGGATGGGTTCCTGAACAGGACACGTAGCACGCGTGGAAGTTTCAGTCGGAGAATCCGAATGGAAGCGACCACAGGCAGCGGGCGCCTGCGAGTGTAGGCCCACGCAGTTGGCTTTTAAACAAAAGGCGATGAACACGTGTTATTCTGATTCGTCATTTCCTCCCGTTTGGGATGATTTTCAGTTGACGTGGATACACCAACCAATCAGCAGGCCACTAGGTCGATCTCTTCACGAATTCTTTTAAAATAATTTTTCCTCAAATAAATAATTTGACGAAATCCCGAAAAGATTTTTAAAAGCAAAATATAATTCTAAAGCACGTATAAAATTACGACTAGTGACAATTCGAATCGAAAGAGACGCTCGCCTTGCGCACACGAAAGCTGCAGCTACGATATGAAACAAATGCAAATGGACGTCAGATTAATTTATATGGAAAACATGCACACGGCTTATTGCGAATGTAAATCGTCAAACAGGACGGCAACATTGACTTTCGAGAGGGTGAGGAAGGGCGCTTCACGTATTGTTCGCTTTTCTTTCGACAACGGAACAGGCAGAAGATGTTTTTATACGCGTAGTTCCCTCGATCCAGGAAGTGACAAGCCATTCTGGGCCTCGCTTAAAACAAGATTAAAGTCTACGAGTTATCAGACGCGAAAATGCGAATCCAAATTTCGATTAATCGTGACAGAACTGACAACCGCGGGCTATAATGGCATTACTTACGGAAGATGGGGCGCCGATAATTCCAGAGCAGGAATAAAGGGAAGGGAACAACACGTCAACAGGCGACGGAGTTTTCTTCTTGTGTGGAGACGAAAGCAAAATCCTCGTCTGTTCGCACCCACCACCAAGATCATCTTCTCACGCGATTAGATGGTTTAGAACCTGACGTTGATACAGCGTTGTTAAATAACACAAAGCTCAATTTACTGACACTACTGAGTACGTGCAGAAATGTGATCCATGTCCTCTGCGCGCCTCCACGCGTCGTGATACGCACAAGAATTATCTTCCGCACTTTTAGAATTGACATCGGATCAATACGCGCGCGATCCGTGTGGATGAATGGGCCCGAACCTGGGACAACCGGACAGTAAAGGCGACCTGAGGGGCAGGGAAGCCTGAATTAAACATTCTACGGGGCACCAGAAGCATCGACGGACCTCAGTGATTATTTCAAGACGCTATTTCAACTGCGGGCGTAACATCGATTGACATTAGCACAAATGACAGGTGGAGACTGAGGATAACCACGAACTAGCCTGCTCCAGTTCCACTGTTTATCTGCGCGTTGCCGCCTCACCAGATGACTACCTCTGTCCTACATAACCTCGAAGCCCTGCTATAAGAGTTTATTGTTCTTCAAAAACGAACTGCTGTTTTCATTCCGATAATAAATTACCTGTTTATTTTTATTTCGTATGTGTAATTAAAATCCAAGCTTGGGTCGCGAAGACGGGGTTGTTCTAGACTCACTTTTCCGTCTGTCGGTCCACGAACCGAATTCAGCGTTTAGCCTTTCAGGGCAGCCACGCACTGCGTGGGCAGGAACACGACCGATCACTTCGACGCAGAGCGTAAACGAGAACATGAAAAACGCGAGGCCGCCCCTCGAGTGAGTTTGTTCTGTTCCGTACACGCCATCCCCCCCCCCTCCTACTCCCAACAGATTTCGCTGGCCGACGTAACCGAAGTGTCTGAAATGCAATTGCCACAGATCCATCATTTGCATGGAATCCGCGAATTGCGATCTACGAGTGAATATCGAATTTTGTTATTTTCGCAATAACCAGAAACTGAGCTTGAGGTGGAGTACTCACTCGCGCAGGATCCTGATGATGAAATAGGACATGACCCGGAAACTCGTTCGCCCGACGCTGACCACCATGTGGAACTCCGAGTCACAGGTCGACTTGTTGGTCGAGTAATCGTGCGTCATCCCCCCGGCGGTGATGAGCGGAACACCCCAGAACTTGACGATGCGCCCCACCGGAGCTGAAACAGAGCCCGGAGCCACTTTCTCAACTACTGACACCACAAGAAGAGGCTCTCAAATGGCTACGCCGTTCGATCCACTGAGCACACACAGGAATACTTCATTACTGAAGGCAGCTTCTTGTATCTAAATACATTTTGATCTTGCGAGCAAACAACAAAACGCAATTACGAAATCAAGCATCTCAAATGTTGATAAAACCTGTACAGGTCTTTGAATGTAATAACATGCAAGAAACAAACGATTTCCATTCGCCGCCGTCCTTCAACGACAGCCATCTTTAATGACATCGACGTCCGTCTACGGTGGTGGACCGAGTCCTGAAGTCCTAGATTTTTCTCGAACAAATGGCCAGTTATTAAAGTTCTGCTTACGGAATGGCGTTCGACGACGACACCCCGAAGACTTCCTTGGCTGCGAAGGCAACGCGAGAGATATTTTGCATGCGAAGTTCTCTAAGGTGATCGTTAGTTTAGAAGTTTGGAAACTCGACTGCCATAATCCTTGCAGTCGCTTTATCTCCTCACTCCACACTCTAAACGCGCCGCTGACTGAACCTGCAGCTCACGACCAGTTTATAGTTCCATTTGTCAGTGTCAAGAACAAGTCTTCGCAGTTGAGCGTAAACTCCGAACGCCTGAACCTGCACCAGAGCCACTCGTAGTTGTTTTTTTAAAACTAAATCTGACGTCTCCGCTTAGCAACGCAAATCCTCCGATCATTTATTTCACTTTTCATATTTTTCGGTTGCATTGGTTTTTATATTCACACGCCAGCGTTTATAAACACGCTTTGTAGCTACGCGCCATTTCGACTTCAGAGGCGTATAAAGAAAGTGCTGACAAGTTCCAGGTTCCTCAAAAGTGGCTCGAGAGTTAAATCGATTCCAGCTTCGATACGAAGCAAATCCCCACAGTAACCTAATGTACCGTTAAGAGCGCGAATTATGTCACTCACAAACTCAAGTGAGGGCAAGAGCAGCTTAAGAACGCCTTCATATAGACTTCTGATTTATCATCGGCAGTTTTGGGTGAGAGAACCGACGTCCGACTCCTTACACATCCGGTCGATCGGTTTCTTTGTTTCCCCAGCATCCCGATGTTCAATTATGTTCCTGGACCAAGCCTCGCCAAGTTTCTTTCCGGTTCCGACAGACTGCTCTGCGAACTATCACGTGCTTCGTTCTTAAAGAACGTCGGCTCTGCGTCCGTCGACAAGGGTGTGATGGACAAGTGCGGAAGACAGGACGTGACGAGAAGGTAAACACATCGGCTCCAGAGGCACTCCGTATCACTCACGAACCAGAAAACACGCGGCCTTCACTTATTTTTACCAAGCACCGAAACTGCCCGTTTTTCCAAAGGAGTGTTCTCAGCTATAGACTGTATTGTGTTGGTGGAACGAAGTCCACGGACGAGAATCCCTGCTCGCGAAGCTAGCGCGAAATTACCCGCCTCTTACGGAATCCGAAGGTTCATCACCGTGTTCACAACAGCCCGCCACTGGCTCCAATTCTAGGACAGCAAAATAAATTTCCCTCCTTCACACCCCATTTAAAGTTAATTTTAATATTATCCCGCCGCTATAATTGTAAGGGGAAGAGACAAACATTACGAAGCGTGAAATGAACCCATCAGGGAGAACGAGACGCACGCAGTGAAATCGGTTCCAATCAACGTTTAATGCGAATACGTCCGGTCCGGACGCAAAAGTGATGAGCCAATCAGAACACACGGACTCGACTAAGGTGGTCACGTGCCACCAGCACGCAGAGCCTGAAGTTTCTATGTCGGCGACAATAACTTTCGGTTGTTTAAAGACGCGATTACTCTGCGGGAACGTGTTCCTGGCAAGACGCCGAGTGCGTCGGACGATAAACAATCCCTACACGTTGTCCACTGAATGCGGTTCCACGATGGTAATCAAAAGCTTTTTTTTTGCGATGAACGCAGGCCACGGCGCCCGCAGATCGGCCGACCGATTGCAACCCGCGATGACTGAGCCCCACCGAGGTCGTCAGCTTCCTGCTTGCATCTGCTCGACGTGGACTGTCGTGCAAACCGACGAATGATACCCGACTTTCTGCAGCGACGTTAAAAGACGAGCGAAAGTTACGAACGCCCCTGTCTCGCTAGTGGAAGGCGTGGCTAACAAAACACTCGGTACTCGGTCACCGATCAAAGCGTCGCCACACCGAAATGATGGGTCATTTCCCTGCTGCATGACTGTACCTCTACCCACGTCTTATCAGGCGACACCCGTAATCAATATCGATATCTCGATATGCAGTACAGCTTAAGTTGCGTATCGGCCACTTTTTGAAACGGCGTGCTGACCCCTCGGTGGCGATTCTCCGCTCCGCCCCGCCCCGCCCCGCCCCCACATCTCTTTCGTCTTAACCGAGCGTTAATTAACTTCTTCTTACAAGGAACTCAGGTCTGTCTGCTCCTAGCTTGGCGTTCTGTTTTCGGATATTAATCCATCATCAGCCAACGCAGTCTTCTGATGTAAAATGTGCCCCAAATTACGGATTTTTCGTTTGGTATAAACTGACTGTATTTACTGGAAACTTCATCCAAGGCCTAATAAGGTCTCGCTTTGACGATGGTTTGCTTGCATTCTCTACCTAAGGAGCGAAAAGTCTTCAAGCTTATGTTTCTTAATTCAGTTGTCAAACGTAATATTTGGTTACATCTTTCACCACATATCATCTCTGCATGGCCCTATTGCAAGTGGCGCCAGTGTCGATTCCATCTCAGACGTTTGTTCGTTCGCCATGTTGGTTTCTTTCCGATTTCAGTCTCCAACAGCATAACAAATTTCATCTAAATCCGTCCAGTGGATCTCTCGAGTTTAATCATACGGACAGACATACACGACCAACTTTTGCGCCTTAATTTCCCACACATCTTACGGGAAATTTCGATTTCGTCGTCTCTTCAATCACTCTTTTGTGCGAGATATCGACGGTCGAAGCGCGTGTGGCGCCAACATCGGGAGCGGAACCGGGCGAGTTCCAACGCGTGTCTTCTCATTCGATTACAGAAATATTTCGGAAACCTGAGGACCGCAGACCGTTGGCGGTCGCTCTTTATTTATGTCGGCCCTCAGATTCTGATTGGCATTCTGGCGCACGTGTAACGTCGTCCTGAACATTTAAATTAGAAACGTCACTAAATAATTAGCTGCAACAGCTAAGTTATGACTTAATAATAAAATTTATACTTGTATTACATAAACCAGGCCTAAACGCCCGCTTCTTCGCTTGTTCAAAGGATGGCAGCACAAGGCGAACTGAGATCCATCACAGGAACACAGAAAGTGTCATCGGTTTCCGACGTCGTACGAAGCACGGACAAATGAAACCGAGGTAAATGTACAAGATGGACGAAGGGGGGGGGGGGAGATGTGGAACAGGAATGGAGAATCGAATTAAATAATTAAATAAGTCGCTGGATTTCCACCGGTTTCAGCTACAAATATGACCATCAACGGTCTCATCCCCCGCTCCAAGAAACGAACGCGGTCTTAATCATCAAGTATGGGTGAGCGGTATCAGACACGAGGCCCGGGAAAGACCACGAAGTCTTGGAAAATCAGCGGCGAGGCAGCCTCTGGGAGAGAAGAGACGCGAAATAGGCAGAGACAGAGAAGCCACGAGGCGATCAACTGCAAGGAACTCAAACTTATGTACGACAGTCGGTGTATTTTCACGAACAGTGCCTGCACTTTGTTCCGACAGCAGATTTCCCCGCTGACGGAAAACACAACGCTCCATTACACGGCGCAGAAGCGCTAAGTATTAGGTGTGGACACAAGCCCGTATGTTACTGACGTGCCCGGCCGCCGCCTGCCTCTCTCGGCGACTTGCCTCAACCCAGAGCGTCCGAGAACGAACCAACTGACAGTTATCGCCTGCGTCGAAACGTCAGAACAGAGAACGCCTTACTTAACCCACAGAGAATTCTGCAGCAGTCAACACTTCGACGCCGAAGCTGACGTCAAGTTGGAAGGCAGACGCCGAGCTTCGCGAAGCCGAACGGCAAAGGAAGCCAACAGAGAAGCCTTTTTTGGGAACGCCTCGTGACAAAGCGACGCGGAGTGTCCGCACGCCAACCGTCGCCAAAGCCGTCGAAAGGCACTTCATACAGATATGACGATATTCGAGATGCCACAGGACACGACGCTGGACAACCGATGCGGAGCGTCTGGACGCCAGGCATTGAGATGCCGATTACGAAGAAGAAAAGTAAAAACGCCTCCGAATGTTTCGACGGACGCTAGTAAACCGACGCCGAGCGTCAAGACAAGACAGCAAAGAGCCACTGAGTGTAAACGCCCATAACCGCGACGCCACCACAAGACAATTTTGGAAGACGTAAGAAGAGCCGTCATTAGAAATGCATGAACACCGACGCAGTGTGTCGGGACGTAATCAAATGAAGCCATATTTTACACAACTAAACAGGCATGTTGTCAGACACGTTGGAAAAACGACGCCGAGCACATCGACGCAAAACGTCGCAACGCTCACATAAGAAGCTAAACAACAAGTAAACTTCGGATGCCTTTGGAAATGATTGGAAAGAGACACCGAAACAGTCCACGTTTTGAAACGGTGGACCACAGGGTGCCTCTGAAAAGGAATTTACAAAACCGACGCCGAGCGTCGCGACGCAAAATATCGCGACACCAACGTAGGAAACCACTATTGCCGCAGAGGAGCTTCAGGATGCCGCTGGCTTCAGAATGCCCATTAAAGCTATTCTCAAAAACTAAGGGCGTCGCGACGCCATAAAAGACAATTGGCGTACGCAAGCTTCAGAGTTTCGGTTAAAGCCACTCGAAATAAACGACGCCGCTAAAACGGGCCATATTCAAACGAAATTACAAAACCGACGCCGAGCGTCACGACGCCATTAAACAAAATGCCTTGAAAAACACAAAAATTACCGTGTGTGAGCTTTAGAATGCCGATTAATGCTGTTCTCAAAAACGACGCCGGGCGTCGCAACGCCAATTATCGCGACGTCTTCAAAACACAAAATAGCCGTACGCGAGCTTTAGAATGCCGATTAAAGGAATTCTGAAAAACGACGACGGGCGTCGCGACGCCATGAAAACACAATTTTGGTTAAAGCCACTCGAAATAAACGACGCCGCTAAAACGGGCCATTTTCAAACGAAATTGCAAAACCGACGCCGAGCGTCGCGACGACATTAATCAAAATGCCTTCAAAACACAAAAACAGCCGCATGCGAGCTTTAAAATTCCGATTAAAGCTATTCTGCAAAACGACGCCCACAAAAGACGCCGAAATTAACTTAGGAGAGCTTCAAGATGTCGTTCGAAACGAAGTTGCCAAACCGATGCCAGAGGACTCGACGTCATAAAAGGTCTTCAACTACTCATATTGACGCTTCAAAACGCAATTTAAGATTCTAAAAAACCGACGCCGACTACTTCGCATGTAGGAGAGACGAGTCTCCGGGACCATACGGCTCTATAAAACCGACGCCGAGCGTCGCGACGAAAAACAGCAAGTTGCAAACTAACGCAGCTTGAACACGTAATAGTCGGACATGATGTCGATCCATCGATCGATGGATCGACTGTTTAATAATGCTACAGAGAAAGGTGAATGCGACTTTTGCGAAGGCTCAGGTGCAAATGAGCTGGCTCGCAGCCTCCGGCAAGCTAATCCTAAGATTCTCATTCCGAGCACGACGTAAGGATTAACAAACCAAATGCTTAAAACCAGATGAGTCCTAAAGCGACCAACAAAGCCCTGCGTCTATACCGGGGGCAGACCGTCCACTTCGGCGATCAAATGCTCAGCGAGAGACGACGAACGAATCTCGCAAGTTTGGTAAAATATGTCCTTTGTTATAGAATAACTGTTGGGCCCTTTGCAACCCTGGGAGTGCCTTGTTAAATCGCGGCGTCTGCATGCCCGTGCTCATGAATCGATTCGATAACGAGTAAGCCGGTTTACCGGAAAATTTCACTAAATATGGTCGAGTCGAGTCACACGAATCTTCAGTTAGAACCAACAATTACTAAGGCCACTTCACACGAGAGTTCAGATACGTTTTTGAGGTTATCTGAGTAACACTCGAGGACAGGTTGCATAATTGGATTCTTTCTTTGGCAAACATTCAGTGAAGTACTGACCCCGAAACCACGTGCGCGTCGCCTGAACTGTTTCAGCAGAAGTCAGTAAAAAATGCAGTCTTGACAGAGCTCAGACCGCGGAGAAATCTCATGTATTTCTCGATTGCAATGCGACTCTGAAGCTACGGATATACTTTTTAGCAGCTGAAACAACATTGAGAGGGCCACAACTTTCATAAAACGCATAAAATAGCAGCTGAAGAACTCAAATTCAGAACGTTTTGTTACTGCACATTATTGTAATAAGATTATTACAAACAGGACGAAGGACAAAATAAACAGCGCGCGGTACAAACTGACAGGTTCATCTGTAACGTACAAATATTTACTTTGAAAGCACTTCCTTATATTAGCGTCTGAACGGCGAAACGCAAAGTCGTGAAATTATTCATACCATAACAAAGACATTTGTCTGGCTTACATAAACATGCATTCGAGTAAGATCATATTCTGAAGCCACTGTCATCATCATTTCTCTCGTTGCCAAGGCAGCAGCCTACCTAATGTAAATCCATTTGTGGACGTGCCACTGCGCGTAGTTCGCTGCTTTCGAATTGTCTCCCGATCCCAAATTCACGAGAGTAACACCCAAAGCCAGCAACATCAAGCGTCTGAAGCCGAAGATCGTCTACATAACATTTAAGAATTCAGTCCGTACCGCGAAGAAAACACCACACGTAACCATTAGATGAACTGGTTAACGCTGTTCATGGAAATAATCGCAGTTTGCAGTGAGAATCGTACGAAACCCACAAAAACAAAATGTAGTGTTACTGACAGTTAAAGAAGATGGTACATATAGTTACCATTAGGTTTTAAAGAGATAGTACCGTACTTAGGGCGCGTTCTCTACTCCAGAGGGCAGAGTCAGAACTCAAACCAGTGGATACAGAAGTTCCCGGTCCGAACAGAAAGGCGAAAGCAACGAATCTCCTATTTGTAGAGTTACTCAGCGAGAGGTCGAGGTTGGAGTCTCCAGGAACACATGTTTCTCATCCGTCCCACTGATTCCACACCCCTGTAATTGATCGTCCTATCAATATCTGGCGAAGAGCGTAAAACGTGAACGCCAGACTTCTCCACCCTGAACTTGCAGGCGACACAGCGGAACACTGGAGCAGGGCCCACTCTTAGCTTCACGCGCCATTACGGAAATCGCTTGCTTAATCAACGACGCACGAGCTATAAACGGGACTTACCGACATCGTACGTAACGTCATTCCTTGTTCCTGAATGGTTTTATTGAAACCCTGGCTCAGGATGAAGGCGGGCATAATCGATACTCGCTCTCTGGACAGGGGTGAACAACACTGAATTGCTTCATTTGGCTCTGACTGATAAAATGGGCATGAACTAAGTCTGTTTCCATAAACTCCATAGTCCTTATTCAGAAGATAATAGTCGCTCGGACTCAGTAAATTCGCTGTCTGTTGTGAATCCCGTATGTTCATCCTGAGCCGCTTACATTAAGTTCACACAAACTATTTCCTTACGATCCGTTTTAATATTATCCTCCCATCTGCGCCCTAGTCTGCATTTCTCATGTCTCTCATGCTTACTACATGCCCCGTCCATCCCATCCTCCTATTCCAGTTCTTACTAGTTCTCCTGTGATGAACGAAGTCGCAAATTCACGCTCCGACCGCTTTATCCGCTGGAGAGAGATCGCTCGATTCCCGAAGCCAGGCGCCTGCGCACTGTTCATTTTCGCCCTCACGTGGGCGCACGGAAACCGCGGATGCAGTGGTTGTCGGCTCCACGGTTCACCCTAGGACAGGCAGGGGGCGGCTCAGGCGGTTAGGTGGGCAAAGTGGCACTGGGACAGGTCTTTCCCTGTCACTCCCATTCCACCACTGCTCTGGGGGGAGGGGAGACAGCCAGTGACGCGGCCTGAATAAAACTTCTGGAACTACGCTGTACTCAAAGGAGTAAACTTTTCCAATCTTCTGTTTCATTTTATTTCTTGCGTTATTTTTTAATGATTATAAACAACATTTTTCTGCTGAAAAAACCGCGTTTCATAAAGATTCTGGGAAGCTAACAGTTGCTCAGCTAGTCAAGAAAGTTCGACAAGCACACAGAGACAAGACTGCATCAGGTTCTTAGCTCCGGTGTTAAATTTCTCACACTACGTGAATACGCCGGACTGCCAGCGACCAGGATAGGATAAGGCATATAATTTATACTCGTGTTTCTTATCAGCCCCTGACGGCACTTGATTTAAACAGTTATGTTAGGAGAAAACAAGGAAATTACTCAGCCGCGCTGCATCCACTGCCCAGCCACGGGGAAAAGCTAATTAATAACTTACATATTTAGCTTCATAAAACACTGGCAGCAAAGATCGAGTTTTATTTCGGACACCGGAAGACGCTCACGATACAAAGGCATACACGGCACTGTGTTCTAAGGGAAGAGCGTGAATCGACAGGTATCGGGAAGGAACAGGGCTATTATAGTGGAGCCAGGTCGGCCCAATTAAATTTTTGGAAACGCAGTTCACCCCTCTTATAAGTATCTGAGGCACCGGATGCCTCAGATGGCCCCGCGAATTCTCCCTGTTCCAACATAGACCTACATCTTGGTCCAATCACTTTAAACTGCGCTGGCACGCGTCCTTGAGTTGCCACACACAACGTCATAGTTCCTGACTTCCTCCGTGTAAAGTTTTAAGTGTTGTGTGTGGCCTGTGTCCACCCTAGGCCAACATTTCACATACCCAGGCTCAAACCTTCGTTAATTATCCGAAGCTAAATGCATTTATCGCCCGATATATAAGACATGCTAATGCATTCGCCCCTGCACACCCCGCAGTAAACCAACTTGTAATGTCACGTACCTGCACTATGCCGTTGCACGAAGTTCAAATTGCACTGCTTTTACTTCGTAAGATAATGTTTGTACAATACAACGCACACAACAACACTTAATTTCACATTTTGACACATATTTAGGATATTTTCACCATAAGAAACGTCTCCTGTCTTGACATGACTCTGCATTGGCGCCACGACTTTCATTTGTTCTCCGTAATCGGATGAATTCGGATGGCAAATCGTCAATTGTCGGAATACGCAATGCATGGTGGGAGGATGAGAAATAAACACGCCATACTTCATACTGGGAGAAGCAAACAATTTGTGACCTTGACCACTAAAGTTGATTTACTGCACGTGAAGATGTATTAACCGTGAAGCTAACAGCCTTAGGAATATCACACTGAGTCCAAATTAAATGAATTTTATTTTATTTTGTATCACTGCGTCCAAAGTCGTTCAAAAATAAAGCTCACGTCATATTTTGTCACGTAGTAATTTCCATGAAGAACCATAAAAAAAATGACGGTCATACTGAATCGATATGAACCAAAATTAATTTCGACAATTAAATTTCAGTAAAAAAACACCTCCCGAAAGGGACATAAGCATTCATTTTAAGTGTTTAGTGGAAATAATGCACAGAAATTGATAAAATAAATAAAAGAAACTTGTATACTTTGGGTCGCGGAAATGCAGAAGCGACTCTCTCACTGCAGAATCTCAAATCGCAGAACTTCAAAGCGACTATACTACTGCAGAATCCCAAATGGGGGAACCTAAGTGACAAGTAAGAGACTGAGTGAAGCGCATTTCTCATTTCTTGTATCTATGCTACATGTCACAACAATATCATCTTCCTTGATTTGATCTTTCTAATAATTTTTGGTTAAGAGTGGTCTACAAATTAGCTACGTGGCACTGTCCAGCAAAAAAGCTCCTTCCAGAACTTTGTGATTGATGCATTAACAAATTTACGTGTGCGTATATTTCTATAGACTGCGTTATTTAAACAGTTTCCAACTGCAAAAACTTCTAATCGAAACAAGGTTGCTCTAAGGCCAATACAAAATTGTCGGCGGGAGTTTCCATAATTTTGGAAATATCGTTCAGCTCGCAAGATAAAAGTCAAATTTCTTCAGTGGGGAGAGACAACGAACGCATTGGGATTAAGCACAGCTGAGGCTCTGTCCGTTATCACCCACTTCACCACTGAATCTTATCAGGAAGTTATTTTTACCCAGAATGAAACTCGAGGCTGATAAGGTGCCTGACCTCACTTTAAAACGGCCGGCAGTCACGTGAAATTCCACGGGCCACGGAGAACTCACTGAACTGTCGTAAGTGAACTTATTTCAATCGGATGGAACTCACGAGCTACTAGCTTATGCTGATCTTATTAATGTATTGGGCGGCAACATGACTCCACGAGGGATTGGTAAGGAGAGTGGTCTAGGACACTAAATGGGGCTGAAATTCTGGCATCTGTTGGCTGACAGGAGCAGCGAATCGAGAGAAGGAGTGGGCTAGATTTGGGAACGCACAAAGCACACGTGGGCGGCAGAATGCTAACCCCTGCACTGCGTTATTTCATTCTGAATTGAATTCCTCCTATTCAGAGTAAATGGTGGGTCCTAACGATGAAATGTGACACCGACACGGGTAGTTTCAAGTCCCGTTGTTTGCAACGGGATGACCCATTCATGTAACCGAAACGTAACACCGCAACTGCCGTTCTTGCTTCCCGTTGCCATGGCAACTGCCCGTTTGTTGAAACGTGACGTTCGTATGTCGAATCCTTTTACAACGCCTCACGAACGGAAAATACGTCACAACAAAGTCGAGTTTTTAAACTTTCACTCAGACAAACAGAACTTTCCCATCCCAAGATTTTCACTGCTGTAACGAACGCATCGTCAGGCGAAAGTAGCACGAGATTTGTGCTTCCCGCTTTGGTTTGTTTTAATGTTCTCGTCGAGAGGAGGGAATCACAGCCATATGTACGTTCCTCCGAAACGTCGGCAGTCGCCTTTCGAATCTGCACCCACAAAGCTGTAGATTGTTTCGGACCTCCTTCTGCAGGTGATGATGTGACGTACAAATAGAGAATTCGGAGCCCTGAGGGCCTTCCTTCTAGGGTGCGGCCCTCCAACTTCGAAGTCCCCTTTCCCCCTTTTTAACAAACGAAGTTGATCTCTGAATTTAGACTTTTCAAGGTCCGAAATTTTCTTATTTCACAACGATGACTCACATGAAGTAGACGATGCGGACTTCAGGTTTGCTGAAATCGAACGCCATGTCGGCTTATCGCGGGTTTCAGCCGTGGCCCGACCACCGTCGACGGTCAGCGGGCCCGCTCTTAAAATAAGCTTTGATGAGAAACAGCGAAACCGCGCTGGCCAGTGCCTGGCGATCTGGGCACGGGCGTATCACCAGCAGCGATGATGACTCACCGAGAGCGTATTCGCAGGCCGGTCCTAAGAACACGTGGGCACACGTGGAGTAGGCGTTGAAGGCCCTGAAGATGCTGTACACATTGCTACAGCGGTCATCCATCTCCACAAACGTGAGATTCACGTTTCGAGGCAGCCAGTTCTTCGTCATGATGAAGGAACGGGCTGTCTCCAGCACAGGGATGACCTTGGACAGCGACATCTCGTAGTTGTCCTCCTTCGGCAGAATTACCGCCGCTGTGATGGTACAAGTGCTGTTGGCATCACTGATGTTGCACACTGCCTGTGAATAGAAAATGTCTTCAGCCAGATGAATTCAGTTGACACCCACACGCCCTCACCCCCAAAATGACCTCTTCGTTAAGACATTGAATTTCCATCTACTTCCTGGTCTTCCAAGTAGATTTCTTCCGCTACCAACATTATCTTTGTCAAATTTTCATGTCTCCCATGTGCGACACGCGTCTTGTGCACAAGTCAGTGTGTACTGTACCTGTCAAAAGAAATGCAGCAAATTGGTCGAAGCAGTGACGTCACCTATCTTACAGAGAGTAAGCTCACCGGATAAGAGAGAGGCAAACTGCAACACGTCAGTCATAAAACATTTATTAATGTTTCAGGGATATGATACGAGACGAGCAACAAATGGTATATAATTAAAGAATAAATGAAAGAATTTCTAAAAAGTTTAAGCACATTTCAGTCGGACGGCTAAAATCGTCAGTTACAGTCTGCGTGTTAAGAGCTGCCTAATGTTTATAAAACCACGCCACTGATGGCTCCTAAACTGTTTGAGACGAAACGAGTCGAGCGAACAAGGCAAAAGGACGGCTCGAGTCATGGAAAATGATTTGGTTCGTTTGGTTGAATCTGACGCGGTAATAAATCGCATTATGTACTCACGCACACCTCGAGGCACGAAATAAGAACGCAGTTCGCTTTGAATCTGTAAGGATTCGCCGTCCGGGGACTCATTGCGGCAAACAACCCTCAAAATACCACGAACAAACTTTCTCCAGCAGCAGCCACAAAGCGTTCGCCTTTCATTGCCTCTGGTTGCTTCAGTGCACACATTAAGAACGACTTTTCCCTGCAATTGTTTCTGTCCGCGGCACGTGAAGACCAAAAACATACGATTAAGTGATATTTGAGGTTCTCACGGCGGTGTCTTCCGGGCTGCAGCGACGTTTCGAAGGTGCTTGCTGCCTCCATCGTCGAGGCGCCGGACCCTGAAGACATCCATTTTCGTACTTTAAAAGACTTTGAGGGTATCTGGAACATGGCGGGGGGTGGCATGGGTGAAGCGGATGAGATGGGAGGATATTATTAAAATGAATCTTCAAGAAACGGGGTGCGATGGTGTAGAATCAAATGGCGAAGTAACGGAATTTAAGTTTTGTGCAAAAGGAGGTAAATTTGTTGCCCAGCTGATTAAGAAGGACTGAGATCCTGCGTGCGTGTTCTTGAGAGAAATGAGCTTTACCAAGACAAAAGGAAACTGCACGTGACCACACAAAAGTAAACGGACAAAAATTTATTAATAGCAAAATCAAGAATGCGTGGAAGACTATTATCTCGCTACAGCAAAATTTATGTTGATCAGTGGCGGATTGTCCAGTCTGGTTAGCAGTGCACCCTCGCACCAATGATAGCGAGGAAATATAAAAGAAATGTTTTACTACACATTATTATTATAAAAATGCCTTCTGGCGATAGATAAAATGTTCCCGTCCGGCGGAACGAGTGTTCCTGACAGCCGACGGCCCAGGACAGCGCGTGTAGGCGAAGTTCGCGCCCACTCGCGAACGATTCGTATTGTCACAGGCGGATCGACATGGATGGGCCCATAAGTTGTCGTTCGCTTACTCTAACACATAAAAGAACATCTACGACAATTGATTTCAATCAATCCAGCAAAGACATTGTGAGCGGAAGTCACATCAGCTGTGGACAGGGAGATGGAGGCGATACTCTCCTCCGAAACGTCGGTAAGCAACTACAAGACTGCACGAGGTCGTAACCCAGACGCTGGTGGTTGGTCTTACAAAAATAATTGCACTAGGCAGACGCTTTGCAATGCTCCGGGCGGTTCTTCCACAAAGGAGTTCCGGAGGCGCGATACGTACCCCACAGTCCCGCTCCAAGTCCATGGAGTCGGCATCCAGACACGACTGGTCGGGGTCGCCCAGCGTAGAGTTGGCTGCTGCAGCCTCCGTAGCCAGGAGGAATAGGAGGAGGTAGGCTCCCACGACACACCCCACCATCACGAGGAGAAACAACACGGCGCCACTACTTAGCCTCTCCCATTGTCGGCCGTCGTGGTCACACTCGAGGAAATGAAACGCTGGTCCTGACAATTGCTTGGACTCACGAGAGAAAAAGTGCCACTGGTTGATACCAAGAGGTTTATAGAAGGCGGCGTATTGTCCGACACTGACGGCGAAAAAACGTAGCACCCGCGGGATTAGAAGGGCACCGGGAACTTTTAAATCACGGAGAAGAAGAGACGAAGCCGTCCTCTGACGTCACAAACACAAAACGTGTCCTGATACTTTCGAACGCGACCGTCACAGGAATTGGACTGCGGTTTCTGAACGCGCGAGTAAACGCCTCGATCTCGGAGCACGTCATCCTCAGCTGCCGTCGTGCTACCTGAAGACGCGGAACAGCCGAGTGCCCCCTGCCTTTATAGGGCAGAACGGCGTTGCTACTTACGCAATGTTTGATTTCTTCTTCGCAGGTTCTTAATTAAAATTAATTTTCCGATATGCGCGCACACACAGATGGCATAATAATTCACTCGCAAACTTTACTGTTCTTGTCGGTTATTAAACTACGGGACTTGAGATAATTGTAACAGGCCATACGTTACGGAAGCCACCAACTGTCCTTGCATTTCACCACTAATGCGAAAGCATCAGCGAGCAGACTCAAGATAATTTATCTCCAACTCAGATAATGAACGCAGTTTCAAAATCATTTGTCACTTCCAATCGACCGATGTCTATTTTTATAATCTAGAAATCTGCTCCTAATTCCAGCGCACACACAGCGATAGGATTTACATTAATAAACATCTTCGCCTACCAAAGGATTTAAACCCAAGTACAAAAATTCAACACACGACGTGTCTATTCGAAAATCGGTCTTATCATGAAGTGTTTTCTGGGTGAAGATAAGTTTTGTTTGCATATTCGACTTGTCATTGAGGTTTAATTAGATCGGCGGGGATATTTCCACGATTAGAAACTTTATTACGCTGCACATATCCATTGTGTAAAGAAAAAATTAAATATTAAAAGATTTAATGTGAAAAATTCTCAGCCAGACATTAACGAGCTGTGTGTGTTCTTAGCAGCGAAACGGAGACGGAGCGCGTATCGAATTCAATGGCGGAGCCACACGTTCAAAAGAACTGTCCATTCTTCAAACACTTTTCTACGGAACAGACATTTATCAAAACGCCTCTAGACTTTGAATTCGAAGCGCATCGTTCGCCTTGGATGTCGCGTGACGCACACCGCAAACGCGTGGCCGCTACTGAGAACCATCACCACATGCAGCGCCTCGGCGACCCTTCGGCGGAGGTGGAACTGCAGCACTCTGCGTGACCGACACAGCGCCAAGAAAACGATTGGAAAGGCATGCAGACCGCAGGACCGCGTGTTCTGCAACTGTTAACGCGTTCCAAACAGTGATTACGGCGCCGGTGATATGAAAACTCACTCATGTTTAAAATAACGCCACAAGCCTAAGATAACAAAGATCACTGGGGAGAATTAATTGGTTATCGTCTCTTAAATGGGCGATTAAACTTGTTTGGGACGCTAGTTAATTTAATGAATGAACGTAATGTTGAAAAAAGTTCCTGCACTAAATATTTGCCTGAGTAATCTCAAATATATCAGTAATTAGAAAAGTGTAGCTTATAAAGCCGATAGAACGACACATGGTAAGGAGTTTTACGTTGGATTTGATCGCTCGATCCATCGCATTTGAATCCGGTGTGCGTCGTGCAATTAGATTAAACAGGGCAGCCGCACTCGGGGGAAGAAGAAATTGCGTGGAGGAGAGCAAATTGTATCAGCGCAAGTGCGAGGCCAGTCAATTTGCGTTTCGCTCCCTGCACTTCAAACCGACTCCAGTAATTCACCTTCATCTTCCGTAACAAAATTACCTGCGCAGTTAAACAACATTTGCGGCCTTCAGAAATGTTCGAAGTAGATGGCTGGCTCGGTCACCTGCAGCGGGTTTCAGGGTGTCGAACCACTGACTTGTAATACAAATTCGTCTGTCTTCTTTCGAACGCGCCATACGAATTCGGGATCACTGAATTTTTTTTTGAAATATTTTCGATCAACTGACAAAGTTTGAACACCGAAGAGAGACATAAAATATTCTACTCGTGTCTACAAGGAAAAGACTCACTAAATCGGTCTAAGGGCCCACAGTTTGTGTTTTAAACCCAGTAACCGAATCGAGACGAATTTATTTCATATTTTCTTATGACTGCGTAAAGAAATAGCAAATATTCTACCCCCAGCAAAAATAATATTTACTTCTCATAATTTCTGACCGGCGTACAAGCAACCTCAGGGCGTCCTCCACAACTGAGGTCAAATATAAAATTAAAAAAACCCTGTTACGTCTTGTTTCGACTTTCACATTAAAATGGGCTGTATTTTGGCAGTTGGTTGACGGAAATTTCTTTTTGCTGGAACGTTTCTGCATTTACTTACGATCGAAATCTTCACCGTAAATGCGTAACACCGACCTGTCCCACCTGCCACAGAAACTGCGGTGCTTTTTGGAAGCGATCAAGAAACGCTGAGCTACGCTGTTTTCTTACGAAATAATCTTCACCCTGAGCATGAATGCTGGTCACGCCAGTTGTTCGCCATGAAGGAGGAACTGACATGACCCCTGCCTCGGCTGCAAATGTTCTCGATACAGTCCACCTCAAAGATACGCGAACTAAAAACTGTCTGCGACTGCACAGCGATTTCAGAGACGCTCAGTCCGATTGTAGAACGACGAAAATGAACTCACTGCTCACTCTTGGCACATTTACTTGAGGAAAATTTGTAAATGTGAATTTTGTATTTAAATTCCAAACTTCCCCTATTCAAAATTGTTACTAGTTACACGTGAATTCTACGTTTTGACATGGCGACTTCCTCAGTTCATAAAACACACGTAACTACGGACTTGGTTGAAGTTTGAACCTCGGATTCAAAATCCCACATTCCCCATGTCGTTCAATCATCCACAAATGTAATGGACTTTACCGAAAAGTTTTCTGTGCTTTCAGTCAGAGATGAGGGACGCGAGAAGTTTCTTTTGAAAACTCATTACGTTTATGTGACAATATTTAGACCCAGGAATGTGGAAAAGAGTGAATTCTATTGTACGTGCATCTCGGGGGGATTAATTATGAAACGAACAGAACTTTCCATACTTCGCCAATCTCATCCTATCTTATCAGCGTCTCGAGTAAATAATAATTCGTTCCTGCATTATCGACATTTTGTTATATTATCCACAGATGGTAGCGTGTTTCATAAGCTAGCGTTTAATTTGCATTACTCAGAGTTTGACTTCCATAAAACAATTTAATACCGTCAAAATATATCAGATACCCCTTGATGCATAAAGCTGATAAGTATGGCCACCAGTTGATTGCATGCATTTCTATTTTGTTATTCACGGTGAATGGTCTGTGAATTTTAAAACAGGTGGTATATATAGTTACCATCGGGCTTGAAACCAGTTAAACTACGTACAAATGCTTTACAGCAGTTAACGTACAGAACCCAAAGCATTGTCAATTCTGAATAAAAAAAATTGTCGCTCAAAAGCAAACTTTAAAATGCGTTACGACTCTGGTCCACGCTTAATTCGGGAGACGCGAAAAGCAATCTACAAAGTATTTCGCTTTCTTTTTCTCAGCTGATCTGAATCTCTAAGGATCTTAACGGGGGCTTCATCAGCGATGATGATGAAAGCGTTTTCCTTCTTTGTAATCCTCTCTGAAAGTTTCCTACAAAGCCCGCGAGGGAGGCGACTGTAATTCGAACGAAACTCAGATGTGGAATAAATTCCGAGAGAGGATTTGTTTGAATTCATCTTAACTTGCCTTACTTCATAAATTCCTAATGACACGATAAACATTCTCTGCATAATAAAAGCCGCGTAGTTTGTTGATGTTCGTAATAGTTCAGGGATCAGACGCTGTTGTTTGCCTCTCATCGGTTTTAATCTTGGTCGACTGGAATTTCGGATGCTAGGTCGCCGACGTTTCGAGAACAGGCAACTCTCCTGATAATTATCGTCGTCGTATTTTTTAATGGAGTCGAACAGAGCTATTACGATGAAACACTGCGAAATATTAAACAGCGGCTATCTGAATACACAGAAATGCATACGATCAACTAACACACGTTTCTCGACCAGTGCCAAGTTTTACTGGACTGGACCACCAAAGAAACTGAAGGTTTAAGACACACAGGAGCACCAACAAAGTTGGAGCAATCATTTGGACACACTGCATCCCGTTGCCGACCGACGGGAAGACGAAACGTGGAACGACCAAAAAGCCATGACCGCCTTGGGATTTGGATGTAGCCCTGCAAGGATCAGGGTTCATTACCACTTTGGTCTTCTGGGTCATGTTCCAGCACTTAAGACAGAGGCAGTAATTTCCTTTGAAACACTGGTAACGCATTTTGCCTATTTTACAGTATGCAGGGCAAAATAAAACATTTATAAACTCATTACCACTAAAAATTCATAATCACCGACTGTAAGGCAAGATTTCTCTCTTTGTTGCAATGGGGCGAGACTATGTCTCTGTGAAAACGGGCCCATTGCACACCCCCGAAATGATACGCGAGTGAATATGGGGCAGCGGTGCAAAGATAATGACTGAGGAAAACTGGGCATTTGTGGTAAGAAGGTAGTGACTAACCACCTGAGCTATGTCATGGCCTCTCAAGCTGCATTAGATAAAATAAAAGCACCAGACTGCATCTTCACTGAGCACGGCCTTCAGTCGACTTCACACGCCGCGCCGTTTCGGAACCGGGACCTCTTCACAGGCTTCAAAACGCTGGTGCGTTCCCAGTTCCGGGACAACCGGCAATTCTGAAACTCCCGCCACACGCACTCAAGAGAACAACAAAGTCTGTGCAGTTGCATGGTTTATTAGGGTTCAGTTGAACAAGCACAATTATTGTAAGCAATTTACAAAACCAGATCTTTCAAAATGAATAAGAGTGCGGTCGGACATTCACCAAGGAGCACGCTGACATCAGATCTCAACACAAAGGACCGGGTTACAAACCGCGGCATGAGCCGACTCTCTCGTCCCTGTCCAAAAACCAGCGTCCTGCTCCAACTAGCACGTAAAACGCACATCGACAGTGGTGCCACCTGCTAATAATTCATTCATACGAAAGTTCTGACGTCTGTTTTCCCAAAAACTGTGGAACAGGTCTGAAGCGTCACGTGAATGCAGGACAATCCTACAGCCACGGTGATTTTTCAATGAGAACAAAATAACAAAACTTTGTCTCACACTTGTTCATCTCTCTGCCGTACTACGTCAGGAACGCACTCAGCGAGGCTGAAGGGGAGAACAGGGAACAAGGTATGGGGGGGGGGGGGAGTCAATTTGGAAGTACCGCACATTTCTTATAACATGCAGGAGCCAGGGGTTAGCCGGTCATCCGCGAAAACATTCGGAAGACGCGGCCGTGAGAGGATGGGTTACAATAATTGCGTGAATTATTCATATCTTCTGGACAAAGATTAAAACATACAACAGCGCAGTCTGACATCAAATTCTTAGTCCGTGGACCAATGTAATAAAACTAGTACATGCTGCATTACACGTCAATCAGATCACAACCTGAAGGGACAAAACCACTTTAGTTTGTCGGCTGACGGAATATCTTCGTGAAGAAAGTTGCAATCTCTCTTCCTGCTGCAGTAACGGCCGTACCGGCAGGGCTGCAACAAGAACAGCGTTTCCTGTGACCACACTTCCGACAAATACGCACAAACACATTTCATCTCGTGACTTACACACAATCTGGGCAATCTCGAGCACATGCGACGCGCCAGTCGCGAATGCTCGCTACCAACTGATCAATAAGAATTGACTCCATGAAGCAGGGTGAGTCGAGATAATTCCCACTCTGACGGAACCCAAAAATTAATTAAAGCAGGAGACTGTGTCTGTGTTACCCAAATTCCCCCCTTCCTCCCCAAAATATTTTGTTTTCCATGCATGCTACATGCCCATCCCACCCTCCTTACAAAGCCTCTCATTACGCTATTTTCCCTAGGCACCTTGTTCTGAAACACCTTCACTCCACCTCGAAGATCAGAGACCAAGTTTCACACCCATGCAATGCAATTCTTTGTAAGCTTTAACAATCTTCATGTTTCGGGACAACTCTGAACCTCCGGATTTACTCTGTTCGTGAATACGCCACATTCTAAAGTGATTTATTATGCTACGGACAGACAGACTACCACACTCGCGCTCATTACCGTACCTTGGGATGCAGGAACCGACAACTCGCATTGCTGCACTTCGGCAAGAATCTGCAAACCTGCTGCGAAGTTCTTCCTGCTGATGGCGTGGTTCTTACCCCTGAAATACATGGACACAGTTTGTAGTGTGAGCGGCGCAACGAGGAGTTTCATAATTTCTACTCTTCACCAAATATTCGGGTTATCAAATTGAGGATGACGAGTCTGGGGACAAAAAACAGGTACAAAACTCGGTTGGTAAACCTGAGAGGAAGACACTAGTTGGGATACCTGGTCACACACTAAAGGAAGATATTAAAATAGATCTTGTGAAGACTGTAATAAATCTGTAGTGCGGAGAATTTCTTGACCAGCTGAGAGACAGGAAGTTTCTGAAGGAGCGCTCCAAACCATGTTCACAGTTCAGCATCACACGCACATTAATCTGACTTCATGCTCAATACTTTACCTGATGAAGTGGCGCACATGTTACGTGGACTAGCGTGTGTGAACGGACAGTCACGCCGGGTACAGGACGCATCAAATTTGCAGTTTGGATGAATGTACAGACACTTGTCTCCGAATTTACAACTAGGAAAAGACCTGCAAACAAAAACAGTCATCACAGCACTGGAAGGCCACGACCAAACGCAGCAGATCAATTACTCGACACCATCAAAACACATGCAGGAACACCTCTGAGCAGTAATTAAATGGAATTCACATATTCCTTTTCTTCTTCTTCTTAATTATAGGCTATTCAATGATACATTATACAGAATAGACGTAAAATATTTCTAGTGTAGGAGTTGGATGTCTTCTGGGATGTTGCGCCACGGAGCACGCACTTACTTGCAAGGGACAGTTGGGTGCACATAATCGCACCTGTCTCCTGATCTGCAGGCTGGCCAATACTTGCATCTGTCCTTCACTTTCTGCTTCAGGACGTCTGCAACTGCGGCCACAGAAAGGAACAACTCAGTCACAACGCATCTGGTTCAAAATGTTCGCAGAATTCATCGTGATTGACTTTGTTTACTGGTAAAAAAGGTTACTCTTTGTACGTACCCCTCTGTAGCTACACACATTTTAAGGGAATTAAATACTGACATGCTTCAGAGTTAACATTTAATTTTGGTTCATATTACACCATTTTACATAAAACCCTGAATTAGAACACAGAAAAAAAAATTCCAATTTTACTTAAACAGAATTTGATAAAATGTAATACTGAGATTCCTTCCTAAAAATTCAACATAAAAACACGATCAAGTGCTCATTCAGCAAATGCTGTCAGCTTGTGCTTCTGTTATTCTGTCCTAAATCAATTTGTTTCCTTGAAAACTCAAAATGCATCATTTGAAATTTTTAGTTCAGTCAATGCAGTGACCAGGCTGCATCCTGGATAACTGTGGTTAAATTTTCTCTCTTCATCGCTACTCCCGACCAGCTTTGGGGCCCGCCCAGCCTATACAATGAGCACCAGGGGCGCCTTCCCTCAGAGTAAGCGGCCGTCTAGTGCCGAGGTTGCAGAGGTGTGGACCTCAGTCTCAATTTCCCACACATCCTCACGCCTCGTGTTTTGACGAGTGCCGTGGGCAACTTTACCATTAAAGCAAATGCTTAAACACTGTAACTACGATAAAGACAGAATCCAAGAGAGTAAAGCACAGAGCTGTAAATATAATTACTACCTGTAGCATCAGGGCTGCCGGACTTCTCAAACAATATTGGCGATGACACTCTTTTCTCTCGCTCTTTTTCCGTCTGTATTCCTCTGCTCCTGTGCACTTCCTTTTCTTCATACTCAGTTGCTGACGATTCAGAGTCCACGTTCGGACTATTCATAACGACTGAAGATGAACGCTCCTTCTTTTGAGAATGCAGACGAAATATTGAAGGATCTAAACCATCCAGCGTCACTACAAACTGAGGGCTTTCAGCCCGCGAAGCCTCAGGCAACCTAAAATAGACTATGACTGTCAGTAGTTCAAAAAATGCAAACTAAACTACAGTGCAAAAGAAAATAAAACGAGTCAGGATCAAACCAGGAAGTGCCACTCCTCTCTCGCAGATTTGGCTTCGAAATGAACAGCAGAGGCTCAGCTTCTGTTGCCAACAGTGACACACACGTCTCAACTGTCAGAAATGAAGACTACCGATGAGATGCAAAGTTTGTACCAACTCGTAATAGGCCGCAGCTTTCAATCTACCCCCAACCCCACCCAAATGCAAGGTGAATTCCAATTTACAGTGCACGCATTTTCAAAACACTCTTTTTCCGATTCTGCAAATTTCGCTGGTATTTACTTTCATACGCTGCCGACAGCTAATTAACAGGGCGTGTCAACAAATTCCAAGAAAGATACACACAAAGAATTTGAGGTTCTGAAGGTGAGCATGAAGACAGCCGTCTTCTGGGTTGTAGCAATGTGCATTCTGTTATAAGTTTACCAATGTTACAGAAGTCCTGATGATGAAAGCAGCAAGGACCTGTGAAAGAATGGTAAACTTCTAGCAGACTGCACGCTGTTGCAGTCGACAGCCTTCTTTAAAGTTACATCTGTTATTAATCTCTGCACTTTACTTTAGTGAAGTCTGACCCGAGCTTCGCGTCCGTCGGAAACGACCTGAATGCTTACCTGACTGACGATGTTTCGGGAAAATCCAGATCCTTGGGCCAGGATTCTGCCAACCTCTGAACTTCGCCTGTCTCTTCACTTTCTGTACTCGGAGCCACTTCAATCAATTTTGCACTTTCTTCTTCATAGTCTGAAATTAAATTGCCTCCCTCCACTACTTCTTCAGTCTTGGAATCCACTGTATCAGGGGGAGGAGGAGGAACAACTGTAACAGAGGGCAGCAGAGAAATATAAGTACTTACACAGTAAAGAGTTTAAAGAGCTGTTCAATGGCCCGAAATGTACTTACTTTCTGGTGCTGTGGGTTTATCTGAAGAAACCTGTATAACAATTTTCTGCTGCAAGTTGACACTTGAGATGGACCTAGATGCTTCCAGTTTCACTGGAATCACTATGCGTTCGACACCAGATGGTTTTCCTAAAAGTAATTACATGATAAAAGATTACTCTCCAGATGTTTCTTGTCTGTTGCAATCCCACGAGCATTTGGTCTCAGTTCTTACCCGTCACAGGAGCGTCCTCATGTGGCTGCATTCTTCTGTTAGGCAAAGTGATAGCAATCTTATCGCCGCCTTTGCAGTCTCGAAACTTCCTCGTAAACAGACCGCCAGGGCGCTGAAATGATGTTTTATACATGCTTCAAGGATTGCAAAACATAGATAACAGAAAGATTTAAATTTCAAGCTGTTGTATGAATTTCTGAATCAAACAGTAATATTATAAATAACCAACTCCACGCAGAAAAATCCTTCTCTAGAAGATGAAAATTCCTCATCTATTCATTAGTCTCTACATGAAACTGCTACTGGGCCGTAACCAGAAATATACAGACCCAGACTGTCCCCTCGGCCACACTGAAACGTTCTTAGAAGAAAGAAGTAGTGGCACATCCGCTGTTCAGGTTATTCATACATCTGGATAGACTGTACCATAAAAGAAGTAATTTATACAATTGTAAAACCTTAAAAGCTCCCTAAACTTCACATAACATTAAATGAGCAGAGCCACTAACAAATTCATCCTTATTTACCATTCGTGAACATCTTCCCACGTCTATCAGCACTAAATCTGTCCTGACGTCCCAGCTGAAACAGAGTCACTAAGTAACACAAGAACTGGAAGCTATAATGACTTACCTCATCTGGCTCAACACGTTTTGGCGCACTGGCAACAGACTTTTGAGCTTCTGCCATGGCTTTGAGGATGAGATTCTTGTTGGCTTGTAGAGATGCAGGAACCTTGGGGCGAGGTTTCACACGAACCACTGACGCTACAGACCCAACAGCAGGATTAGTGGGGTCATACTCTTCCTCTTTATCTGCAGCTCTCCTACTCATGGCCACTACTCTCGACAACAACGGCCGTTTTCGAGACCCCTGCGATAAAACCAAGAGCAGAACTCAGTAGACCACAGCCTGGCAATTGAACCTACACCCTCTCTCCTATGCAAAGGCAATTCCAGTGAAACAATCAAAATGCTGCCGTATGTTTTCTACTTCCTCCCACAAGCGCTACGTGAGGAGAAATGGTCTGTCAGCAGTCACTAAAATGTTGTCATAATAAACATTGTATCAGAACCATTTTACGAGTTCATGATCAAGACTGTTTTCAAAACACATTTATTTTCTTTCAAACTTTCAGTGGATTAGAATTATTTTATAGCAATATCGAATTAAAGAACTGACACTGGATTTCCATTTTACATCTTACTGCTTCATAAACAGTATTGTGCCAAAATATCTGCCGAGGTGGTACAAAATGTTGAATTCAAATATTTTGTTTTGGCACCCCACAGTGCCCACCCACTTTCATTTACATCAAGGAAGACGCAAGTGCATGACCCGTAGTTTCTATTACCTGATCTTTGTCCCCAGACTGCTCTTCCTCCAAAGGTCTGCGCAACGTCCTCGGTCCCAACTGTTCTGTCTCTGTGTTGATGTTCATCAACCTGGACATTCTGCTCACTGCTGAGGGCGCAACGTGTGCCACAGAAATATTACGTTGTTCTGAAATACTGCTTCTGTTACTCGCTGGAACTATGTTACATCGCCTCTCTTCTCTGTGTCCTGGCACACCATCAGACACCAATGAACCAGCTTTCTTGATGTCTGTCACCAGGGGAATTACTTTATCACCCAAACGATCAGTGATGCGGAGCAATGATGAATTACTTTCATGGGACAGCGCAGTAACCTTCCTCAAAACTGAACCCGAAGTCACTTTTGCACCGAGCCTGTCTGACAATTGGAGCCCTCGCACGCCCGACTCACTTTGTTTATCTGCAGTAAATGCAGTTTTAGTATCATCAATTCCCTTGCTTAACGCTGCAGTAACGATCTTCATAGAATTCATGCCACTGTGACATGGTTCTTTCGGCAACTCAGCATCAAGTAATTCTTCTGAAAAGAACGCTGAACTCAGTGACTGGATACACAGCAACACATTTTATCACAATCATGAGGAAAAGGCGGCTGCAAATCACATACATTCAGGCATAATACGGATATTTTATTTACTTTTTTTATGTTCAAGGTGGAAAGAAAATGTTATTCATCTTCTTACGCAATATTCTGTCTACCTCTGAACTCATTCTAATTTTGTTTAAAATTTAGAGTCAAAATCTACCATTGAATTTAAATGTTAGTAAAAACTGAACAACATGGACCATTCAAGTATTGATTTTTACAGCTTTACATTGCACGGCGCAAAACCTGTAAAAACCCGTGCTGGAAGGAAAACCAAACATCATCTACCAGTAAGAATGGACTGCGTACACAGTTACCTGCTTCAGCATCAGCTTTAATGTTGATGAAGTCTTCGTCATCATCGTCGTCACTCTGCATCAAAACAATCTTGGTCCTGGACGCAGTCGCACTTGCTTTCGCATCGGCAAGAGTTTTCTCCTCCGCGCTCCTCAAAATGACGAGCTCTGCGATGTCCAATTCACTCCCGCTGCTTGTCCCTTTCTTTATTGGGTTCAATACAGACCTTTCAGCCACATTAGAAGATTCCTCCATTGCACTACAAATAATTTTACTAGAAGCAATAGTTTTCCCTGCTAAACTAATTTTCCTGCAAACAGATTTTCCCAAATATATTTCATCAGACCTGTTTTGAGAATCTGGCGCAATCTGTGACATCCCTATGGATTTCAAATTTACTCCGTCTCTATGCAACTTACCAGAATCATTTGATGATACAGAATCACTACACGCTGGTGTTTCACTCAGCTTAGTAGTGCCCAATGCATGTGAATGTGAACTACTCTTGTCATTTTGTTCTTCGTCAGTTCTCGACTGACATTTACTTATATATTCATTACCCTTCTCAACATTAACCTGATTACTAGAAACGTTCTGATCTAAACTCAAATGATTTTTCGTAACTTCCTCCAACTCTTTATGCTTTCCTGAATGTTGGTTTACATTCTCTGAATCATCCTTGGCATCTTTTCCTCTCGTCTGTTCGCCACTCCGTCGACCCTTCTTCTTTTCTGAAGATTTCCTTCTCTTGTCCTTCTTGAAGTTCTCTCCCTCGTTTTCGCCTGTGGAAGATTTGCGCTTTCTTTCTGAAATGAATTTTTAATTAAAAATATTTTCCACACTTCACAACAACGTACCTACAAATTCATTCAGAGTGTACACTCATAATGCAAAATGCAGTGATAAAATACACCTGCAAACAGTGGACATAAACAGGCAGCAATGCCCTCATTCTCAACCAGCAATCAGATGTTGTTAAACAAGCAACTGATAAATCTAGTTATATTTCCCATGAAACTGGGAAATTCATCAACAAAATTACAAACGTGTGATTACACTTAACTCTAACCTCACTTAATCCCCTAAACCACAA
Source organism: Zootermopsis nevadensis (assembly GCF_977971745.1). NCBI lineage: Eukaryota > Metazoa > Arthropoda > Insecta > Blattodea > Termopsidae > Zootermopsis > Zootermopsis nevadensis. The sequence continues at coordinate 3,919,427 of NW_028259164.1, read as the reverse complement.
AGTTTATCTGAATAATACTTAAGAATTCAGTCCGCACCAAAAATAAAACACGACACTTCCCTATTACAAATATCAACCATTTAAGGAAATAATCACTGTTTATTCTGAGTCATACAAAACACATAAATACACTCAATGGGCAAAATCAGGGTTGCCTACACAAAATGCCATCAACATCATTAGTACATGTATCACATTTACTGTCACCATTTGATGTCGAAGGGTTGTGACACCCCAACAGCATTTAATATGCACAGCCAAGATGCTTAGCCAACAGCGGATATGAAGCGATGTCTCCACACCCTCAGCCCTGAAATGTTGTGTGTCAGAAAAAGCACACGACTCACCTAAACTTGCTACCGTAACTTCCTGCAGCTTCTGGAGTACCTGATGTAGCCATCCTGTGAACTCCTCTGTATTTGATCCCAGAAACAGCTGAAGATCGTCATCCATCTGTTCACGACTCCTTTTGTTTGCCACCATTACCATAATATAATCAGGTAATTCTTCATCTGTCATAAAAACGAGGACACAAAATCACATCACTGAAAACTCTCGCGCAGATTTCCAAGTCATGAGACATCGTTATGCGAGAAACTCACGATCACTACACTATTAACAACTATAATAAAATACCAGACACTAGTAAGTCACATAATAATGAAAGAAAAGTACCAAACTTCTTCACAACAAAAAAATTTGTTCAACACCGGTAAGTGTGCCTTTTCGTGCACGGTATCAACTGTGGTAAAGTGATTTTTGTAAGACACTCGCATACATACAAACAAATGTAATTGTTTCCACACACGTGACTTAATTAACAAATAAAACAATACGAATACTCTACAAGGCCATCTTTACTATAACTGAATAAAAGTACTTACCAACATACACTCCTAGTTCCATCAATTTCGCCTTTATTGCGCTCTGGAACACAGAAAACATATTCTTTAGTACCACTAGTCTTTCCACCCAATGCCAAGATCAGCAGTCAATTCACTTCACATCACATTCTCACAAGCCACATCTCAGCAATTCATCTTAATATTAATCATTCCCTAGGTATTTCCCTAACCATAAGTTTTATGTCCTGTTTTCTTGGACCTTGTATGGTATTCTGAAATCAGAACTATGTTTCAGAAACTGGGTTTGTTTCCATTAACAGGCAAAAAAAAGGAGCATGGCAATACCTTCTTAGTCAGGCCCCTTAGACACTGGACAATCTTAGCTTTTCAATTAAGTAAGTTTTGTCAATGGCACATAATAAGGCAACTGAAGCAAGAATTGTGGACATACCCACAAAGACATAAAAATAAGACAAAAGGAAGAAAATAAATCCATACATACCGAAATGCTGGGCACCTGAATTGGCAAGATTATACAAAATCTGCCTACCACTAGTAGACAGAGACCCTACCTCGTTAACGAAAAGCGTAAAATGATACGGCAGCTGTGGGAAATGCCTCATTTAAGTCTGTAGTGTAGCATCCCAGTGTGTAATATTGATTCTTGGTTGTGCATCATTCTAGAATGACATGGGGTGCAGTAATGGTGCTATGAGATGCACCACACCCCACATCATTCTACAGAGATGCACCACAACACATACAACTCAGCAAAAACACACTGCAAAGCTGTGCAACAACATTTTTAATAATAAATTTTTACACTTTAACTTTTAAACCATTGTAACTAATTTAAAACGTTTTAATATATAATTTCATCATTATTTCTTGGCATCGGGAGGTGAGCCTCAGTGCACTGGCCACATTAACTACAAACTATGTATTATGAAACAGTGTTTATAAGTCTGGCGACGATTCCAAATTTTGAGGTTACAGCCGACAAATTTTATGTACAGCATCTGCACGAATTTCGTCCAAGTAAAATAATAATGTAACATACAAAGCACGCAACAAAATCAAACTCAATTAATGTGGGATTCTATAACTATTTTAATTTATTGGCGTTTTACAACTGCCTGGCTTATAAAACTTCATGGTTATTTTTGTGGATCACTATGCCTTATATATTTCAAATAAAAGCGTAAAACTCAATTAATACACATAACTAAAATCACTGAAAAACTCACCCGTATTTTCTGACTCACTTCTGCCCCTATACCATCCATGATTAATGGGAAGCCTATTAAATATACACAATTACTTTAGACTTTATCAGTCTAAACCGCAAACTAAGAGTTCACATTACTCAGTCATGGACACAAACAAATGAACACTATCGAATAATCTGACTGTTACAAATTAACGAATAATACGAGTACAGATTAATACCGACACGAATATGTACAAGAAACAACCGAACGAAATTATTCAATTACTTTTATTCCTACCGAAAACTGCAAACACCTCGAATCCTTCAGCTCTAACTCGGACCACAGATTAAAGAGTACAGAAAGACCCGATATACAGTCTCTGGCGTCACTGTTCTGTGCCAATTGCTAACCTCGCAACGGAGGGGGTGTTGGACGAAAAGGACATCTCGATCGTACATAATGGCTAAAATCCTTCCATGCCGTGTGCTTTCTGGCTAATAAAGAAAAATTTTGTATTTCTTTCTCATCACCCCATATGCGCTGCATGCCCCACCCACTTCACCCTCCTTGTTTTGGTCATACAGTCTCCTGCAAGTATCCTGTTCTCACCCACCCTCAATGTGTTATTCTTTAACATGAGAGACCAAGTTTAACACCCACACAGAATAGGTAAAATTATAGTTCTGTTCGTTTTTATCGCTACACTTTTAGATAGCATCCAGGAAGATAAAAGACTTCAGTAAAAGGTAGTAAGCATTCCTCAACTGCAATCTGTTCTTAGTATCTTCATTAATGTAATTAAAAAAACACTGAAGAACCCCAGGAATTGTTAACTTTGTGACAAAATCATTGTGTGACATCTTGTATGTAGTTGATAACAGTGATTTCCTATAAAATTATTAAAATCAGATGAATAACAATACAAGTTGATGTTCAATACTTTAGAAGTTTCCTGTAGTCTTTACTCCTTTAGATAGTTTAGAAAGTTTTAAACTGATGTTTCAATTATCTTATACTCCAGTAACAATACATAAACAACTTTTTTATTTAAATTGTAAACAGTTACAAATCAAAATATTTCATTTTTGTAAATTACAAACAGCAGATAATTTAATGTCTAAACAGAGACATGAGCATAAAAGACATGTACATCAAACATATGCAGTGTTTTACTTGGAAGACATTTGTATAGACACTTTTTATAGAACAACAAATTGCATTTGAAGAACCAAAGTATAGTGCATGTTCACAAATCTGTGAGCAAGGAACATTTGCAGTAAAAGAACATGAAATTCATTCGCCTTTTTAACTTAGTTAAAGCGCCACATTTAGTAAGCAGTGTGGTGGAATAAAGTTCACTTCACTTAGTTCATTGTTCTCATACTTTGATTCTTTGGAAGCACGTATACCTCTATTTCAATGTCACCATCTACTTGGAAAGGCTTCAACTAGGAACATGGTAAACCCCCAAATTTTAACTAAAATGCTGTTGTAGCTGTACCTCTTAATATTTATGTATTTACATAAAAATTATACTTCCTTTGTGAAAATCTGTACAGTCATAGACCATTATATACCTCTTCCTAGTTCACTGCTACATTATATCAAATAAATTAATTAATATCTCCCTTCTCCTTCCACCCAAGATGGTCACTGCTGAATGGCTATCAAAATATACGTTACACCTTACTGAAAATATTATAATGTAGTAGCTTGCATATTACTTGGTCTTGGAGCATGAGGTAGTTCAAGGCATGAGGCTCATGTTTCACAAGCTGCATGTAGCACAAACAGAAAATAAAATCTTAATTAAAAATATTCATAAAACAAAGGAATACTTTCACAAGCCACACCTAGAGGATGCGTTCAACAGCTTAACTCCAACCCGTTCTAATATCTCTTTTATTTACAAAAGAATTATTCAATGATTAAGAAAAGAGTGAGAGATGTTTTCAACTTCCTTCAATAGCGTTCCCATGGTCTCATGAATGTGTTTTTGATAATGAGAGTGATCTGGGAGCCAGCAATAAGGCACTGCACTTCTGTGTCAAACATCTTGGGTTTGAGACTGACCGGAAATATTTCCAAACTTTTGTGCTTGTTTTTGCTTACACTCACCTCTAATAAATGAACAATTTTGTGATTGTAAAGAATACTGACTTCATGCTGAGGCCTGGAGCTTGTGTTAAGCCGAAGATTCCCCGCCAGCAGTCATCATCAACACCTTTTACAATGAGTAGCGCACCTGCCATGAAGAAATTATTCACAGATGCAGCAGCCTGGATAATGGTCGGATTAAAGGACACATATGCTACGAATACTATCACAGCTGATGCAGAGAACAAATACCACTAGGTCAATAATATCTGTTAGGACCAGACTTAAGAGTATCATCCATAATTTTCTTCATACTGAGTAACAGTGGCCATTGTTATTTGGAATGATGAGTGCTTTACAAGACGCACACACTTTGCGGTTAGTTCAGATTTGGGACGGGATCCTCATCCCACCACAAAGTGTTGCAGTTGACACACAAGACCAGACCTCTAAGTAATCCAATTTTCTATTTTAAAATACTGATTTACTCTTATGAACTCTGTATGATTCATACAAAAATAATGTTGCATAATTAATTATTCATACAATCTGTAATCTTCTGCTTGGTGTTCAGGAAGTAAAATCTGTAAATCAGAAATACCTGATTAAGGAACAGAGTAATATAAGCTTCTTAGTAACAAACAAACATAATATTTATACAATACTAGCAAAGTGTATACTGTGTATAACATAAATAGGCATGTTATACATGTGGGAACTTTTGTACTTGATGGTTATTACTTAAGAAATGAGAATAATAATTCTTTGTGACAAGTGGCCAATGAGAAACACAGTCAGCCTTCAACATGACAATTCCAACCTCACACTGCACATGTGACACAGGAAAGAACACATGCTCATGACCCCCTCAAACTACCGCCTACTTCAGGTCTCTAAATATCACATGACAGGCCAGAACTATAAGAACAATGACGCGGTTCTCAAAGCTGGTTGTAAGGTGCTGGAATAGATTTCTACTATAAGCTCATGCAGTGCTGACAGAAATGCACTGATCATTCTCAGAGAAGCGATGGGACATATTTAGGTACGACACACAGTACCTGTTTTCTTTCATGAGCATTTGTTTTAGTGTACAGTAAATGTACTCATGGTTTTTGGTATGGTCATTGTAGGTTGCTCTCATGTTGACTAAACTGAAGTAACAACCGCATCAAATGTCAGGTTTAAAGGCCATGGTTTCAAGTAAGGCGCAATGCCATCTGCAATCGGTTACGGTGTGACTATACCTGTTATGTGGGCACTGAGAGCCTTAACACTTATTTTCAGTAACTGTTATAATGGTGTTGCTGCAGAGAGTTTCTGGTTCTCGTTATATTCAGGCACTCTATCGGCATCATCGTCGATTCTGATAATTTTGATGCCATTCTTTTCCTTCATTGCCACCTAGAAACAATAAGTTAGTGACATAACCTTTACAAGCGTACTCATGGAAATTTAACTATTCTATCTCGCGTGCAGGAAACGCTACTTCCACACCAACATTTCTGCTAAGTTCCTCACAGTCTTATGTTTTATGATGCTGTGCTGTATGTGGTTTCTGGTGGTTTGGAGAAATGTCTTACCTCCAACCTTGAAAACTGCAATCAACATTTTCACCACTGTGAAACCTCAGACCTCATCCTCTTAAGTTTAGTTTCCAAGTTCTGTCTTGATTTGTTTGACACACTAACAGATGTGGTTTACAAGTGCAGAGAACTCAACTTTAAATCCATCAATTGACTAAACGTCAAAATATTAAATAACAGATATCACATTTATAAGTTCAACTTACTTCATCTTCATCATCTACCGGTGCCTTTGTCTGGTACCTCCGTTTGACATAGCCCCGAACAAGAGGGGCAAACAGGTCTGGGTTATGCACCGTCTCTGGTTCCTTACGACACCAACTAATAACGTAGCTGACAATGATACCAACAAGCAGCGTCACCAGGAAGCCAATCACAACATACCACATATACGACAGTTTATATAGAAGAAAGTAGTCATCAGAACTGTAAACATAGAGAAAAGCATGTTTATACGTTAGTCTGAGGGTAACACTTAACATTACATTAATGATAAAATAAAGAACAAACGCATCCTCATATTCAGTCTGGATTCATCGGACTTTGTGTCATATTTTTAAAAACTAAAAAAGTTACTTGGAAAAATATTTCTACAGCATGTTAAGTTACGCTAAAAATTTGATTCGATCTATGTATCCTGATGATGTGTCCTATATCAATAGACTGACCAAACTGGATGCATCAAACATAATTCCTAATGCACAACAGAGAAAATCTAAACATATCATCAGCCATAATTTCCTTATGCTGTAATTACGAGACGAAGCCCGCGTCTTTCAGGGGTCTCACCTGTCAGCAGCCCTGGTAACTTCAGTTGTTGCATTTTGAATCAGTCTTGTCATCTGAACCCTGCTTGAAGCACTCATGTTCAATAAATCAGTCTGTATTCTTGGTGAACAACTCTCAGTTGACATAGGCAACATTTTTGGAGGGGGCTTGGGGCCACCGAATCCAATCCACAGTGACAAAGCAATGCCAACGAGGAGCCCAGTCACTGCCCCCTGAAACAAAACCACAGCAAAATACAACTGAACGTGGTATGTGATAGGTCTTACTGTTCAGTCTTTGATCAGAAAATAATATTTTCTGGAAGATTTTAATTCTCTTGATTTACTACACACATCCTTCACCATCTACAACTATTCCTGCATGAAAATATGAAGAAAATTGTGTTAGGCTTTATTTCCTGTAACTCTGGACGTTGGGTCTTGAAGGATCAGAAAGGAAACTGTTAATAACACTGCAACTACAAATATATAGTGCTACAGATAAGAATTAATTCTTTCGTTACTTCTGTACAGAAGATAAACACAGAAAGGCATTTCAACAAGAAAAAAACTCTTCCACTTAAATTTACATCCAAGACTGTGTGTGTATTTTTTTTGTTTCTCACATCTCAGCCTTCGTGAACTAATCATCCTAAAATCATGAACAGCAAATTAACAAATTTAGTAATGGGCTGCAACTAAACTCACTATCTGATTGACCGAGGGAAAGAACATCCCCAACGTGAATAACCCAAACAGCGGTCCACCCACAACTCCAAAGATGGTCAGGCTCGCCTGGAGAACACCGCCCAGGTACTCTGCAGCGTAGGCCATACCAAGACACAGTAGCCCATACAGCAGCGCCAGTATCTTTGAGATGAACCCACTCCAAACTTCGGGTAGTGGTGTGCCTTTCAGGCTAGCGTAAGCTGGCTACAGAAAGCAAAAGATTCAAACCAGGAGACAACAGTTAAGAAAGACTCCATGTCAGAGGCCAGCAAGTTTTGCAACTGATTGGCACTGGAACACCGACACTCTTTTCAGTGTTGAAACAATGACAATGTATCACCAAATTTGGCACCTGAACACAAAAATGGACACTTTCATAAGCACACCACAATTTTATTTATGTCTACAGTACATCTGAGAGAAGTACTAATTTGGAATGCATGTTCCCCATGTAAATTCCAAAGGGACTCGCTCATTAATGGACAACATGTTGGTACTATACCAGCTTGTACCTTGAAGTAATCTTCCAAAGTCACAGCTGCAAGAGAGTTGACAGCTGAGGACACAGTACTTAAGGACCCACTGAATATACCAGCAACAAACAACCCTGGGAGGCCTGGGAGGTGCCTCAGACTGTCCACTACGTAAAGAGGCATCAGCTGGAACAAACAGACTGGATATTTATCTGCACAACAACAAGTAAAACATCATCCTCTTCAAAAGAACTGTACGATCATCCGATAATTCCTTATTTGGGGCCAAAATTTGAGCAATTTTCCACTATTAGTACTGCATCAAAAATTATACCTAGCAGAAAATATGACTGATTAATATGGCTATAAAGTGAACCCAAACGCACTGGTCATTCACAATAAGACAGAGGGATCATGTACGCTGTCATACCTGGTCGTAAGCAGAAATTCGCCCAGCTTTTAAAGGATCACAACCACTGTACTTTGAGTAAATGGCGAGGCCCGAGAACGAGGTGCTCAGGCTAAGCAAAGTGAGAACAGGCCAGCTGATCCACAGGGCCCGCTGCGACTTCTTCAAGTCCCTGTTCCAGAACACAAAGGGTACAAATACTGCAAGTCTCATTTCTTATCTAATGCCACATCTTAATCAGCTGATTACATCAAGACCTCAGACAGAGAGAGAAAGAAAAGTAGAAAAGTTGACGTTGGACATTAAGGCGCAGTTGCTAGAGAACTAGCTTTGTTCTGACGCCAGCAAACAAATGAATGCAAATGCCTTTTGAATAAGCGTGTTACTGCACATGTATAGAAGCAGCAATGCAAAATAAGAATGAAATTATATACCATGCAGATGAAGACAGTTCATGCACTAATGTTCTTGCAACAGAAACTTGTTTAAGCTTCCATAACAAATTATTGTAACTCAGACACAACGTCATTCTTTTTTTGGGACCGCCATTCCCTTTCTTTCACCTACAACGCAATATAAGTACAGACGTATACGCACGTGAGAAAAGTGACAGATGCGCACACATTACTGCAAAACAGCTGATTCAAACACACTTAACTAAACACCGACAATCAAGGGAAGGTCCTCATCTTAATACATACGATCTATTTCTCCGGGTTAAAACTTCACTGTGAAGTCAAGGGTCAGAAGAAGTATACGAGCTGCACTTACTTTAGAGTCAGCAGACGCTGTACTTGAGCTTGGTTCACAGCGTACAGTGACAAGTACGTCAAGCCTCCGCCGATGATTAGACTCCACCACGTGTGGCGCACAGTTGGATCAGGATCAAAGCTGCGAAGCAAAATGAAAGAGACTCTCGTTCACGCAGCAACATCGATGCCACACAGGACAGAAAAAGCAGCCTAAGTTACAACTCACAACTTCATTTTAGATGAATTTAAAAAGAAAGTTGACAAAAATGTCTCTCTTAGCTTCCTCCACACCTGTCTGTCCGTACGTAACAACTCAAGAACAGATGAATGGATTTTCATGAAATTTTATATTCGGGAGCTTTATTAAATTTTTTTAATGAATTTTCATTTTTTTCTAAAATAATACAAAACAATGGATACTTTACACGACCTACTGCATGCATTTGTGCGCACATAACTGACTGTGTATTTATTGCAGTGAAAAATGTTTCAGACGCAAGTTGTAGAGTAAATTAAGCTTTATATGTACGTCTCGCTGTTTCTATTCTGTCATCTCATAATACGAGAACTGTTGAACTGATCTTTAGAAAAATTATATGAAGGTCCTTTTTTGTATTACATTATTTATAGAAAAGCATAAAAAGTTAGCATTCAGAAAATAAAAACAATAATGATGATTGTTTGTGGTTTATTTAATGATTCAAACCATAAAGTGTTGAATGATAGGATGAATAATGCATTGGAAAGAATACGGAATGGAGTGGTCTAATTGAAGTTACTGACCTGGCATTTGCGTAGAGGGACTGAAGGAAACCAAGTCAGAACAGCCAGAACTAGGCCAATTTTTAAACCCATAACCCTCAAAATATGAATCATGAGTGTTAACCCCTTGGCTGCGATGACGATGACAGAAACATGTTAATTCGGAACACATTTGTACCAAAAGGAACAAAGTCATGAAGCATGCACGAGAGGCGAACATCTCCACCAAAATGCTCTTGCTTGGTGCCTCGTCATTATGACTGTGCCGATAACCGGTATTAAAAGATCTGAACACCGAGCTAAGAGACAGAAGCGCCGAGCGGCAACTCACTTGTCAAATTCAACTCTGCTCCCATTAACAGCTATCTCCCACACTTCTGCCAGACCTCCCGCATCTATTGTAGCTTTGATAATCACCACGTAAACGGCCACAAACATTAACAGGGACTGAAAACAAAGAACTAATCATCACGTTTTGATGACATAAACACAAGCACATAAAACAATTATATTGGCCTGACATAATGTAGTTAACAGATGTTGGGGAGTCCTTCTGGAAAGCATCCGCTTCAGACACGAAGCCCAGGAGACAGGTAAACAATACCAACATTTGCCATCCTTGTATCACACCCAACGCACAGACAAACCTTCTGTTCAACCATTAACCACAAAGATTACAAGACGAAATTAAAAGGTAAAATTCACTTGTAAACTCTTTGGCTAATACCAAAAATTGAGTAATCTGTTTATAATTCTTTTAACTTGGCACTTTGCTTCGCTTTCTTTAAAATAATGTCTTTCTCTGATTTAGTAAGTTTACTTGGCCCATGATTTAACTTAGGTTGATATTGTTTAATTAGTATTATTAAGTAATTATGTAATAACTGTAATTAAATAAAGTCAACTGATATTATTAACTGACACCAACATTTAATGACAACAAACCTTCTAACTTATCATTTATAATCTGTAAATGAAACGATAATCAAAACAAAGGTTCTAGGATTTGAAATCATGCAAAATGTAAATAAACGTTCAAAAAATATCAATAGGATCTCCTCCTCGACCATGACAGAACAGAAAAGCAGACTCTTTGAACATTTTCCGACCCACCTGAAAGACGTCAGTAACAACAACAGCTTTCATGCCACCGATGGTAGAATAGAAGGTACAGACGAGGCCAATACTTAGAACAGAAAGGGTCTTCGAAAGACCTGTAACAGCCTCCAGGGCTAGGGCCGGAGCATACACCACGATGCCCATATAAAGGACCATCTGCAGGGAGAACGCGATCGAAGCGGCCAGCCGCGCCACCCGTCCGAACCGCAGCTCCAGGTACTGCAAGAGAGCGGTACATACAGAGAGATTACGACAGCTTCCCAAATTACACTTCAAACTTGTTTTCTGTATGAGATGAGATTTTCAGTTCTCATGGCAGTCTGCAGGGTTGCAGCATCCCAGGAGCAGTGATCCACATTTACTTTATCAGTTACGTGAGGAAGATTGTGATTTGGATGGAATGGAATATTCTTCATAATGTTGGTGTTCTGGGCAGACGCTGTTATTTCAGAGGAAGACACTTTATCCATCGTCAGAGCTCAACATTACAACCCAGAAGACCAACATCAAAATTTTCAAATAGCACAATTACATCCTCTTCCAATTTAGACAGTGTACGTTATGTGGTCTGGAAAGTGTGAGAGTTGACGCGGAATATGAAAAATTCGTAAGTCCCCATGACGATTCTTTATTTAATGGTAGTTTTGTTTTTGTGAGGACAGCACCTACATGGTAGGCACTAGTGGCTTGCAGTTTGAAGAACACTGGAAGAAAGCAGTATGCCGCGATGGGGGTCGCCAGTCCGTATGAAAAGTTTATCACGACGAACTGCGTCCCATACGCATAGTTCTCCATAGTGACTCCGAGAAGAGTGATAGCAGACATGAAGCTGGCCATCAGGGAGACAGAAACGGGGAAAACGGACAGATTGCGGTCCCCCAGCAAGTACTCCTGCAATCAAAGAACTGGCTCATTAGTCACATATTGAAACAGTGAAACTTCAATTTGAGATAAACTTTGTTTCACTTCAGAAAACAGATATTAATGCAAAAATGTTACAGTAATGAGATCTGAGGTTCTTCTGGTGGTGAATGTGACGCAGTTGGTCTGTTCGAGGTCGTGACAGTCCACTTCATGTCACAACCTACAGGACCAAATCTGACATTAAAATTCTTGAATATGTCAGGTCAAATTTTCTCAAGTTTTAAGCAAACAAACGTAAAAAGATAAAAGATTATGCAAAGAGGACTCTGCTTTGAAATGGTTACGCAGTTTATGTGTAGGGCTGTCATTATTTAAAACGACACTGTTCCGCTGTTTTCCATTCTAAAAGTGTTCTGCACTGAGCACACGAGCAGTGAAGCACGTGCCTGTGTCCTGGAAGCAATCGCATCTCAATAACTTCGGGTACCGGTTTTAACGAACATTCGTAATGGAATTTCCAGCATTTTAACTGAAAATGAAATGTCCAAGCATCAAGCTAAAATTATTCTGAAGTGTAATTTTGCAACTATCATAAGTCTGATAAGAAAACTCTTATTTTCCTCGGCCTCAGAGTGACATCGGCTTATGAATGAGCCCATAGATTTTCACATTTACTTACAGCTTCAAATACCAGAAGAAAATACACTTATTGAGGGAGATCTATTTGTCTCTAAGCAATATCAGCGAAATGTGGTCAACTCATTTTTCTGTAAGACTTGTCGCTTCCATTCAGTCTGTCTGACTTTATAAGATCTGATCAACAGAAGTAAGCGCACATTTGTTACTGAAGATAAACTGCAGGGTCGCACCTAGCAGTTTGAAATCCATCAGGAAGAAGTTTCTTAAAAAGCGTGGGGAAACTATCAGAGACACAAATGCATAAAATCTTTTCTTCAGTCACTCTTTCCACACGAACCATCCTGAATCAAACTCGACTGTCCACTGAGAAGGGCCACCATTCTACTACTTTAATAAAACAAGCTCCCGGCAACGGGCTTAATGCTTTGAGGAGTTTTGCGGTGTGATTACTGACTTGCGTGGTCTTCTGCCTGCCTCCAGTGAAGCGGTAGTACACTCCGATACCCGCTGAGATCAAGAGCATAGCGACAAGGACCACGTAGTCCCAAGTGCTGAACGCTCCCGTGTCATCTTCTCCCATCACTTCTTTTCCAACCCTGGAAACAAACGAGGCCCAGTCAGCGCCTCTGTTGGCGAGTTTCATTACCCTTTAGCTTGCTACGGCGTCTGCTGTCTCGCACCGTTGTGTTCTTCACGGCGACCCAGAATACGTTCATATTACACGGACTGTACGCATATGATATCTGGCGTCACGCCAAGGGACAACAGATAAAGAAAATACAATTAAAAGCAAATGTACTGCTACTCACGAACACCTAAAAATATGAGACGTTATAGCTCGGAAGATGTCAATCTCATTTCTGATTTGCCGAATTTCACAAAAGAAAAAATGTTTCAGTGGTTTTTCTTGACATGGGAGTGACTAAGAAAAAATTAGCTACTGCTATTAAGGTACAGCGGTACACCAAGATACTGGCAGCGTTAATTTCAAACTAATTCCTTAATTCCACTTAAGTTTAGAATATCTGATAAGCTACAAATCCCTCTCAATTGTTTCATTACCATTCATTTGAGGTAATTATGTCACCCGGTGGCAATTAAATGTAAATCTGTCTTTATTCAACTCGAAACCACACACTCTAGAACAAAAGGGAAAAGGCTGAGACAGAACAACGCTTTCTCCGAGTGTCTCCCGCAACGTCGTCTCGAAGTGCACTCGTCTGATTGTTATCCTGGAGGCCTTAAAACTGATAACGGGCAAGGGAACAACTTTTAAATGTCACTTACTCGAGCTGTGTCCTCCTGAGCTTCCAAGTGCAACGACGTCTGTTAAGAACGAATTCCGGCAGCCGTTACAGCGGACTCACTCGACTTGCAGAAATTTCGCTTCAAATGTCGGACAAGCCGCGGGAATCGGGAAGGAGCGATGCGGAAAACGGTCGTGGCGTCTTCTGATGTACTTTCCCGGAAATTATGTGTACTTACTCCTACGAGCCGAGTCCTTCCTGAAAAGCCAACAAACAGTCCCTCGGCCTGTACATTTTATGAAACCCGAAGCACTTCCGTTTCATTAAAACGCGAACGCGGGCGGAATCTCGTGCAGCAGGCGACATTTCGTCGCATCAGCTGGACGTGCACGAAAGAGGCAGCCATGAGAGCGAATTGTCGGCTTCACGCCCGCGTCATCCATCACTCTACTCCGCGGAAGAAGCTCCCAGAATGCAACGACGAAAAAATAATCTTTGTATTATTTAGACGACCTTCGTATTCATTCATCTCGTCAGGTAGACTCCACATTTGCAGGTTATGCCTGAATTCTGGAGTAAGACGGGCGGACGAATTTTACGTAAATCAGCAAAAAGTAGTTCCCCCCCCCCCCCCCCCCCCCCAATGGCACTAAATGCCACGAAAGTTCGCTTCGCGGTTCCGTCATGCGCTCTGCGCAAATTACGTACGAGATAAAAGTCGAAGAGGTGTTCAGGATTTGAAAAACTGGGCCCAGTCAACGCGCCTGACCACGTTTTTCTTTTCGTTTTCCGGTTCTTTTTGGCTCAAGGTCAGATCCGTGTATTCGCGAGCCAAGTGCGGAAAAGGCGAATTCCTTCTGAACCGGCGGTCAGTTGCCGAGACAGAAATCAGGTCTATTTTAAAAACCTAACCCAGGACACAAAGAGCAACAAATCAGGACTTTTTTTTGCTGTTTGTAGCGCGTGAAATGCTTACATCACAGTACGAAGTTCGATTCGTCCACTGCTTATTTAATACAACAACGGCACAAAGGCGGGTCTTCGATTTTCTCCTTATGTTTGTTGTGTTTATTTACTCTTTAATTCTTCTTCTTAGCCTACTCCCTCTTTCGACCGGACAGCGTGTTTTGGTGACGACTCGTCTCAAAAATTAACAGCGGCCATCAGATATACCGACACTGCGAACACGCAGGCCCGAAACGTCGAACCCAGAATCGGACGTATGGCAAGATAGACGTCGACCTTGGAGATTTCTGTCCTTGATCGGTAAGGGGCAGAGGTCGCGTGTCGCAGAATCACACGGCACTGACAAAAGGGTGGGTTTTGTTACGTCGTCTCCAGCTTTATCACTGTTTATTCATCCACTCTTATCTGTCCTCCGCCGATCACATGCGAGACATTTCATTACTCGAGGACAGACCGTGACTTCGTTAAATTTGTTGGATATAATTTAAATTAATCGCACAGATGCCGTGTCGTAATTGCTGGCTTGCGTAATTAATAGACACGCCAATTCACCGCACGTCGTGTTCGGGAAGTAACACCCGAAACGAAGGCCTACTTGGCCGCCATTTGTATTTTGCCATCTCCCTCCAGACTTATGTTGTTCGCATGGTTCTGCTACCCCACGTCCATGCCCCATCACTTAATTGCTCAAAGGAGCGGCACACAGCGCCTCCGGCTCCACCCGGAGCTCAGCGACGCAATCCGCCTTGTTAGCAAACACACACAAGGACATCGGAAGGCTTGAATGACTTGTCTGTCGTGAAATGTGACTGGCAGAAAACACACGGGCAATTGCCATTCAGGTGGTCGTGGGGCTGTGTTTCTTACGAAAGAAGTGACCAGCCCTTCCTTTCTACGCGCACCGCCCGGCCATTTCGTGGAACAACTCGTGTGTTCAAATATCCACATTTTAAGTCTTGAAAGGCGGCCATTTTCTGGAAATCACAAAAGAAACACACTTACCTTTGACAATAAATGACGTCAAGGAGAATGTTGAATGGGCAAACGGGTCCTGTTCTTTACGATGAAAATAACAAACAAATTAATAACCGTGTGGTCACTTTCCAAACATGGCTGCGTTACTTGTAAATTCAAACTTGAAAGTATTTTCTTCCCCAGACAAGACATGACAATTTATACGCGAACAACTGACCTATATTTCCATATTGACGTAAACCAGGTGTTGTAGTTGACCATTGTCAAGAACTTAATCAGTCTGTCATCAGATATTATCAGGCTTCGTATTAACAAACACGAAGCAAGGGTCTCGTCTGCTATTAAACCTTGATCCCAACAAAGATCGTATCGGTTCGTTGGTCTCATCAGATACGATCTGATAAGAACCGAAATACGAAGGCAAAATTCCAAAAGGCAGGTTAAAGCCCGTCGCGTGGTGAAAACATTGTGAAGTTTTTGTTTGTTCTCTCGCAATGTACACTCGTAGTTTGATATTAACGTTTTGGCCAAGCGTACTGTCTCCATCTTCAGGGTTTAAGATGGATACGGTACGCTGAACGATCATCAAAGGACCGAAAGGATATCAGCATCATCATATGACTAACACAAAACGTGCCATAACGATCTTGAAAACTGGCGGCCTTCACATTATATCGCAAACTCAATCTTTAAATCGCTGGCGTGAAAAAAAGTGTAAGAAATGTAATAAATTCTCAAGGAAACTTAACTCTCCTCAGAAAACAGCACTTCCAATAATTCCCCAACTCGATCATTAATGCGTAGTCCGACTAATTGCTAGAAATGCTAAGGTCAACACGTTTATTGTTGTCGACAGTGGCTGGTAGATCGTCCGCAGTTAAATTAACTGACATAACGAATGGAACTGACAGGGTCAAGGTTATCAAGATATGCAGTTCTAAATATTTACGATTATGCGAGACGCAGACGTGTCCTCCGCCGAGACAGACCTCACTACGTGACGGCGAATAATATGGGCACAAATGACGAGCGACGGGAAACAGAGGCACACGAAAGCCGTGCCACAGCAAATGAACGAATTCTCATTTGGTTAACAGCAACCTTGGCCGTTCACAGTACACACGTGACGTAAAAGAAGTTTAACTGATACAAGTAGCGATATTCGGTTCGCTGTGAAAACGGGCAGAGAGAAATGACTGGTGGTTGTACAACCGAAACAAGGATCAAACACACGGACTGTCAAAATGCGAAAAAATTAATAAGATGCCTTCTTAAAAACCTACATACAAGTCAACAAATCACAGCTCAACAATAAAGTGTTAATCCACGAACATTTCCCAAGGCACAATCTTGTAAAACAAAACTTGTTTTAAATTAAATTAAAGTTATCTCTTACCCGTCACCAGAAGACAAAGAATTAGGTTTTGTCCAGGGCCATTAGCTGACGACTTCAACATCGATTTCAAAAGTACCACAGTCGAAAGTTTAAACAATAGTGTGCAACGAGATTAGCTTCCCACGTGACCCTACAGTAAGCGCCCAGAATAGGCATCTCCATCAAATGTCTTGATTTTTTCCTCATTTCCCTCACTTGCTACATAAAGCACGCGAAACTCAGCGTCTACTACGGCCCGCTTAAAAAAGAGATGGTTCACTTTTAATAATTCCATAATTAGGGCAAAGCTTCAGAAACATTTTTCGTTCCTCTACTATCCCACACGCACACACAAATGTGAATTTAATTAAAATATAAAACGGCGGTACACAAGTGACTTGCATTTTAAACTTCAAATTTATTGAACTTGGGGTATTTCGGGCCGCATGTAGTAGAAAATTCGAGTACCGAGTCAGACCGCAAAAAATATCGGAAAGGACCACACGCTGCCTGCACCATGTCGACCAACGGTCACACAAGAAAAATGCAGATCACTAAGTTTGCGTTTGCTCTTACCATACGAACAAAACAAATCTGGATGCATAGTAATTCCTTCTGTTACTTAAGCCAAGGAGATCTTGTTTTTCACACATATTTCATAAAATATTACTTCCGGTGACATCTGACATTCGTATGCTCGTGCGCAAATATCTGCCGCGATCTGCAATTTCGAATTGGTGTGGTGCCTTGTAGCAATCAATGCCTGAAATAATATCTCCATATTAAAAGAGTCCCGTTGGAGCATTTCCTTCCTTTGAAATAAATTATAATACAACTTAAAATATTAATTTCCCATTTCTAATTTCATGCACTGTTTTTCCTTTCGGACTCATTACCTATAAATATTCCAGCTTCAACCATGTTAACATAGGTAAATACAGGGCAGTTGGGCCGATGCCAACAGCCAATATATAATGGACAAGAAAGCGATGGGTAACACGCATTCGTTGTTTCAGTCATTAAAACCGATCACTGCAACAAATCACTAGCGTAACTCACAAGCAAAAAATTATGTAAATTCTTCGCACAACCTGTACGTAATGCCGAATCACAGTACAAACAAAGACAAGCACAATACGAAATAAAAACACTTCTTACTCACCGACGTATCAGTCAGCCTGAAATGATTCGGCAAGCAGCGTGCACCTTACTGTGTTTATCAAGGTGCGCGTACCAGAACCATTACAATCTTCCAGCACACACCGCAGAACGGGACCGCAAATTACCAACGGAATTGAACTTGCGCATGCGTCGAAGATGGCGTCACTTGTCCATAAAAGTTATTGACCGAGTTTCTTTAGTCAGCAGCAGCGCCATCGGCATACGCGAGTACAACAATATTGAACAAATGAAGTCTTAAATATTCAAAACTTTGCACTTTCCGGTTCCGTATGTTAATGATATGCTAATGAAAGAAATTCTCCCATATATGCTGTCCGTCCAACCAACGTCTTCCTTTCACTTTTGTGATCTTGTAAACGGTTACTTACATCTTACAGGCATTTATCTTCACCTTTCTTCAGTGTAGATGAAAGCTGTACATTCGTCCAAAATGTTGGTAACCATGTGAAAGGCCACACAGTGTCACAACCCTGCAGACCACACTAATAACCATCATGAAATCCCCAGACCTCAGACTGAATCTGCAAATACCTTCTTCCAACAGATTCTGAATTTATCATCTGAAAATACCGCCCAAGAAATTACATTTATGCCACCAAACCTAAAGATGATACGAGTTCAGATCAAACGGATATCATCCACACAACAAAAGTATTTCCTTTGTGCACCTCTTTGAATGAAACAAAAACTTAAACATGGGTCACAACTGCAGATGTGTGTCATATACCCACATTTCAAAACTTGAATCTGAACTTCGTAAGTGTGGCTTCCAGTTTCAAACCACACTTTTATGATTTCCATTTTTGTTTAGTGACCTGTTGAAATCACACTCTTACAGCATCACTCAAATTTGATTAATTTCAAACCGTCTGACAGCCATTTTCTGAAAAATGGCTCATTCTATTGTATTATAAATATTACATAAAACGTTCATATGACCACATCCTATAAATCAGAAGCACTTCTCCATTCAGAATTCAATGATTATATAGTACTATTGACTGACAAAAAAGACTAATTTTTGTTCACATGTCATCAAAATCTGTGAGCAAAAAATCCTCCATGAGGCCAAAATCAGGTATCATGAAAAAAGGAAATGAGAACTGTCCAGTAAAAATCAAATTTGAATTTCACAAAAACTGTTTGGCAAGAGCAATAAAATGTGAACTTTCTCAACTAGAATCAAGATTCTTTTAGGTATTGAGAAAGTTCACGAACAGCTAAAAATTCAGTCTGCATATCTGTAGCCAAAGAAACACACCTACATTCATTTGACAAGCTGGAAGCATTCAACAGCAAAGCTCTGCATACATTACAACACATAAATAAAATAAATCAAGAAAACGTTTTCACAGTATCTTGTTAATCATACAGTGGTCTATGTACATGGTTAAATGAAAATAAATGGCTCTTCATTATTCCTATTATTTAAATTCAATAAATGAGGAAGCACTGTGAAGAGGTATAAGTTACACTACAATAAATAAATAAATAATCTATCAGCAGTGTATTGAGCAGATCTTTTTAAAATGGCTACAATGCATCACAAAGTAGAATTTATATCTCAAATACTTGCAGAGTGCTTGGAACGTACAATGTTGATTCAGCAGAGAAACATGGAGTGGTGTTGCATCATAAACACATTATCACACATTTATTTACTTTCTTTCCACCCCACAAACCTGAGGGACAGATATTTCCACATTTTTACAACTGATCATAACCACAGCACATCATCAAATTGAATATAATTACTGTACACATAACACGATACCTAACTGGTAAGAATTTCTGTAGGCCTATAAAGAGTCCTTCACACCACCTTTACTACAGGAAATATCAAGATCCATCTTTATTTTATTTCATATGCGCACACAATCTCAAATTAGTCCGACCAGATAATGAGAAAATGCAGTACGTTGGACATGCCAAAGCGAAACACATGAACGCGTACACTCTGTTCAACCCACCTACACATTAACACACTTATGTACAGCCATTTTCTCTATTTTGAAGTGTCTTGAATTCTTTACTTCTGTGAAGACAGGAACTCTTGTAACCTTTTCACTGCAAGAACGATGTGTCCTGACCACCAGGACGCAACAAAACCTTCATTCAAGAGTGAAAAGAATTATAAGATGCAGCACCACCCAACATTACATAGCATTTATAACTTAAACAAATACTGAATTTATAAATTTAGAATCCCTAAGCAGAAAACTTTCCTATCATTTTTAAATATGAAAGCTTTCATATGTAACCATTAAATAAACTGAGAAACCAGTTTCAAATACGTGCACGCTATTTTGCAAATGAAAGAATAACATAAGGCACATACAATACTTTTACATTGTATCAGATTAGCATCATCCAACATCCCCCAAAAAATTAATTTTAGTTACTCTCAGTCTCAAATGTATTTCTTCTAGCATTGTTTGTTTCATATAGGTCAATGGTCAAATGTACTACTATCCTAAAACTAATAATAGGCCATTTTCTCTGCTTTCACACTTTGTGAAGAATTTTATAATTTAAAAAGTGGCAAGTATTTTATTCAAAGTGACAGGGAAAAAATGCATGTAACAAACACCATGTTTCCATGAACAGTCAAGTCACTTTGCATTATCTAAATTTCTCCCAATGACATCGTGATATCAACACACGTACAAAGCACTCGTCTTCACCACCAATAACACTTGTTGCTGCATGCAGCAGTGAAAGATGTAACTCGTAATTACTAGGCCAGTGTTTCACAGTGGGTAATGCTCATGAAAAAGGAAGGTTTGCTGTAATTTCAGAATATGAGATGAAGAAATGGGCACTCACCTATGAAACGTTTCAGGCCACTATGGCATAAGAACCACGGTTCACAGACCAAAGTACTAACCACACTACTGTTGTTTATACCTGACAAAATAATTTACAAGTTGTTACAAATTCATTGATGCCATTGCCAAAACTTTAATCCGCACACCAAGGGCTGTACCTAATGACACGTGGTCATGCCATGTTCAGGCTTAATTTATATAGTAACAAGACGAACATCAATATTAAACCCACGCCTGTCTGCACAAACGTTTTTCTGTTGGAACAGGAAAGGAAAAGCCAAATGCCTTTACTACCCTTAAAACCGTTAATGTCAAATCACCAGAAGCGGTTAAATTTCATATCAGTACTGCACAGTATTTACTGGACTTTCATCTGTAACCACGTAATTAAATACGCACAGCGGCTGGCATGTCGTCACCACATTCACTGTCCAATAATTTTGCCTTCTGACTAGGAATAAAGTTAAAAGTTATTTAATAATGGTGTATCAACTGCAGACATTATGTAGTGTCAAATGACATATGAAAATGACCGTGAAGGAGAGAATAAGAAGAAAAAGTTGTCACATATTTGAAGACAAGATCACAACATTTTCATAAACACGGCAAAGAACATAACAAGAAATGCCAGATGAAAACACTAAGAACTACAATAGAGAATCAAAGTGGGAACTTCTTGAAGGATTCATACATCTAGAGCATGCTTTCTGCCTAACTTCAACAAGTCGAATAAAGGAAATATTTGGAGGTTGTATTCGCATTTTGAAGACACCTTTCAAACAAGCCCGAGGTTAATTTTGTGGCATTTCAAAAAATACCTGTGCTCAGACTATTGATAATTTGTTGCTTTTGGTAACCTAACCTAAAACTGACAGTCAATATAAAAGTGGAAGTACCCAATCACAAAAGTACTAAACCTAATTACTGCTAATATACACACACTTGTAGCTTTGAGGAAAATAAATATAATATATTAATTTCAAAATATACAAATAAAACAATAGATTAAAAAGGTTAAAAGTCTGGGATGGAAATATTACATAACAGAGAACTTTGACAATTTAAACAGCCCATTCAGCGTTGTTCGATTAGCAAAATTAAGGTGGCTGAGATGACAGGGCAAACACGAAAGGCACAGAGAATTTTTTGGACAAAATCAGGCACTTGGAAGACTGAGGATCTCAGAGAAACTCTAGGAGTTATGAGGCTTTGGACTGGCAGAATCTCAGGGTTACCAGCAAGTTGGCACGTTCACAAATTGCTAAGACAAAACATGCTTCCAAAGTACATACAAGAAAGAATAATCAATCTTGTGGGCATTATTCCTGCATTTACATAACAAAATATAATAATATAGTTAATATATCTACAAAGTGACTTCAGTGAACATGGAAACTTAGTTATACGGCTATAATCGATGTGCACCACAAGCAAACGTCAAAAAATCGGTGTCACCAATTTACAGAAATTGTATTTTATTTTTGTAAGAGACTCAATTTACAACTTAACCAGCACAAGCGAATTATAAAAAAAATCTAGAACCTTTTCCACTTATAAGCCGATACTTCAGATGCAAAGACTCTGCTCCAAAATCAAAATACGAACACCGCCTTCTGCTCTCAGTTGCCATCTGTTAATGCAAATCTAAATTCCATTACATTAGATCATTTATTTAGGAATAATTTATCTGCTACAATGGAGAGCAGACAAATGCAACTGATTCTGGAGTGAGAATTTTACTAGTTCATCATTCTAGTTTCCTGTATCATAAATACACTAACCGCAAATCAAAGAATATGTCTAGAATAACCGTAATAAAGTTATAAAGTATGGTATTGTAAGTACTTGTGCATTCTCATCTATCACACTCTCCGATAACTTACTTGGCCAGTGCTCTATGAACATGGACCTGTATTGCAACAAAACATTTTTTACGTATAATCTGCGTGAAACAAAAAGCCACGTGCGCAATTATTTTAAATGTTCCGCCGAAGAACTTCCTGCACTATCCGTGAGAAGTACAGAGTTCCATTCCTCTTTCACACTCTTTATTCTTGATTCCTACACAACTGCATTTAGGAATCATAAAATGAACGCAAGCAACCACCACGTTTACATAGCAAAATCGCACGTGGCATTTCACGGCTCCATCTTCTTTACGCGTTAGTCCGTTACGGAGATTTGAGCAAAACCAATCAATGCTTTATCATCAGGAACTTCATTGCTTGCATAACCAGAGTTCTGAAATACATAACAAAACTAACTTACAGTAACAATACAACATATTCGTGCGATTCTAAGGTGACACTTCTTCACAATTTTTATCTTCTTAAACACTGCTAATAAATCAAAAATGCTCTCTGAGAATTTGTTCTGAACGTACATTGACTACAGCAATTAGAACCATGCAGATAGGACACAAGATACAAGAATATACAGAACACTTGATACATCATTTGCAAATGATGGACACTGATCACCTGAACACATTTTCCATTACCCACTCGCTACAAAAACTTGAAGATGAAGAAAAAGGTAATTAGGCAAATAAAGAAATATGCCAAAACAGATCATCACAGCATCAAAACTGTAAAGCTAATGACCAAACATCTGTACGGATAGTTTCCTGAATATAACATGAAATTTTCAGGAACCAAATATTACATTCCCAAGCTCTACTAAGTAACAAACTCTGCAAAACAGAATATTCTGACGTCGCTGTACATGACAAATTTACGTGCAAAGAAGGAAGTCTTTGTAAAATCAAGTTTATAAATCAAATGCGCCATAAGACAGAGTGCAGCAAATTTTAATTTTGTGGCAAAGTTTGGATATGGAAAGGACATCAAGGCATAGGAATGGGGAACATTAAAAATTATTGTGAGGAAACTTGTTTTGGTGATGTGAATATAGTTCAATGGCACCTGCAACGATTCTAATCCTGCTACCACTGCACTGCAACATTTACGTGTCAGTGATATATCTGAATGAAGAGAGACTGGATTCAGTTCTGCTCCTTCATGCAGCTATCAGGTGATGCAACTGTAATAACGAATAATACAGATGTTGGTACAAGACCCAAGCAAACATTGCAGTGAACATAATTCCAGGCCTCTCTTATCAGTAACGTATTACACTCTACTGACACACGCCTTATCAGCCAAATTAATTTCCCCGACTTCAAATGACATATTTTAAAATTCAGCAGTTCTATCTCGCAGTTTTCGTAAATGTAGCAACTAAAGGTAATAAAAGGAACGTGTGGTATCCTTATTTGTGTTGCACGTACTTTCTGTCTGAGCTGATATAATACACATCATGATGTATTTTTAGTGCTTCTACGATTACTGGCGCTAAAGCAGAAAAAACTGCAGAACAGGTTAAGAAAATGTTGGGTAACAATTTCAGGATCATTCTTCACCACGAACAAACATGAAGTGAAAATAATTCTGAACTCAGACGTTGCAAAATAATCCATACAGCTCCATTCTGTCTATGAAACCCAAGTCATAATGCAAACAGCACTGTTCCAATTCTATGACGTTGCTTACGCACATCAAAATAAGCATCATTTTAAGCTAAATCAAGTCATCGAATTTCTACAGACAAAACAGCAATGAGACGCTCACCAGGGGGAAGGTGACAGTGCGGAGCTGTCCTCCACTGTCTATAAGTTTCTGAAGGTTTGCAGCAATGACAACAATATCCCTGCCATCCACCAGGCCTGCCCCAACCAGCTCAGACGCTATGCCCTCGGCCGAATCTTTCCCCACGGCAAATTCAAACCGAATGTCGTTCAACTCTCGTTTTGGATTCCTGAAATACAAATATTGTGAACTGTAAATGCATTTATCTAGTTCAACAGAATTGTTACAGCGGATCATACAACTTTTTCAGGCAGACTCAATTTAATATTTGGAATCTCTTACTCTGCTACAATGTTGGAAGGACTTTGTCAACTTTAAAATTTGGAGACGTGTACTGAAACTGCAAAATGTTAACATTATCTTACTTTTAAGGGTTGATACAAGAAAGAATTATTACCAATCAGGACATCAATTTTTATCTATGTATTTGTTGCAAACAGACGAGGTTACAGTCAGGGTTATTGGACTTTGTCCATCGTCCAAGGTTAATATCCACACGACGTTTCAAAAACAGGATCCATTCTCGTCATCAAGCGTATGGGGCAGGGGAACTTACTCTGTTGGTTCCAATAAAAAGAACTAGTCCAGGATGCCCTACATATGAAGCCCGACCGGTCAGCTACGACTCACCTCATTCTGAGTACAAGATTCACTGGAGGAACTGCATGGGCCTGCATCCGACACAAGTTATCCTGTGCGACATCGGGCCCCATAATTTCACTTGTTCTCGTGCCTGTCCCAGTACCAGCACTGCCCTCTGTGTCAGTCAAGTCCTTCTCACTGCCTGACGATCCAACTGTTTCAATGTTATTCATTGGCTTCTCCCCACACTACGAACAACATTTTAAAACCCTCAATAATGACTAAGAAGAAGAAGGGGAAGAGGAAAAATATTACGGTAAACAAACGTAACAAGATGTAAAAGAAGAAAAATAAGATAATGAAGAACAAAAGAAGAACAAATGGTGAACAGGAAGCAGTTAAAAACAGCAAAGAATTTTCTTTTATACATTTCCTCCACACAAAGTGTGACCTTTATTTTGATGTAAAGAATAATTCTTCAGAAAACTGATATTAATTTCTTATTCTGAACTACTCAGCCTGATAGACGAACATTATGAAGGTCAAAGTTGGTACCTATGACATGGTATTTGGAATGGCTGGTCTACTGATTTCCCACCTCACTTTATATTGCAGTTCACAGGAACTTGACACACATCCACTGAACGTGCTCTTTTCAGCGCCATCACAGAACATGAGAAAGGGAACAGGAAATAGCAGAAAATACAAATGTTCAAGTGTCCAAGCCTGAATTTTGTCATGTTGAATAAACAAGAAGCACCTTTTCATAACAACTTTTCTACAACATGAGGGAACAAAGTTCAAACACCATTTAATCTCTCTCTCAAACTCGCAGGATTTTGTGCTAAAGCTCTGCGTTCCACAACAACAAATAAATAACCGCTGACAGGGCAGGAAACAGTCTCTATCAGGATTTTGGCGCATCTCACCTCATCATCTGAAGATTCACCACCTTCTTCCTCTGAGGACCAAACCCACTCGCCTGTTACGGTTCGATGAAGTCGCCCTGATGTTCCAGGCTGCCGTTTTGACGCCTGAGAAACACGGAATAGGAATATCTTAAGAGTTTGCTTTGGTAGCCTCTGTAGAAAGAGTAAGCACATTTCTTACATGGAAAGTATTCTCTATGCAAATGCAACTTCATACAATTAAAATGAATTAATATGGAGGTTCCACATTTGACAATTTCACGATCCAATTAAAATTAGTCTTTTCTCAGACATACATACTTTTTGTACTCTTGTTTCTAAGCTTGGGCCAATGGCTACTAATGTCTGCTGAAGATATTTTCTGTCCTTCGCTTTCTTGAAGAAGGGGTGTTTCAAGAGCTCGGTTGCTGTCGGCCTAAAACAAAGCCAAGCGCGTCAAAATAAACTGCGTGACTGTTCACTTCTAGTACCAGTGCAACAACAAGCAGGGATTTGGGGCCCATTAAACATTTACGCAAAAATACACACAACATTCCAGAACTGCATCATTGAGGCCAGCGAAGGGAAATGTGGCTGGTGGACAAAATGTTTAGAGTTTCTTAAAATGATATCAAATAAGCGAGACCAAGTCACACACAAAAAATTAAAAATGATTCTAACGGCATTCATAAAACTGTTCTCAAGATCTCTCTGCACCAATCTTATCACATAAATGCACGATAAATTACGCGGATCACGAGGGTTCGATCACTCGTACCCACCTTTTTGACGGGTCTTTCTGAAGGCAGTCGACAATCATCTTGCGAAACGTTTTGCCATACGCTTTGTACTGATCCTTTTCTTCCGCTCCAGTATCAAGTGTCGGAGGGTCATTCTGAAGTGTTAACATCAGGACTTTCATAGGTGGGTACTTATGGTAGGGGGCGGTTCCTGTTGCCATTTCAATCGCTGTGATTCCAAATGACCAAATGTCTGCTTTGAAGTCGTAGCCATGGTCCTACAGAAGAAAGTGGCACACTTACAGAATAGATGAAATAGAGAGGGCACAACTCGTACAACGGAGGGACGTGCCAAAATTACTTTTTTGATGGAAACAGCTCAAACGTGGCAAAAACACGCAAAAGTTCTAGTCGCATTATGCGACTGTCCCCCCAGAAAGATTACACAATTCTCACCGTGTTGGCACTGGTTTCTGTCTTGAATGAGGATGTGCTAGTCCGTAAACATTTTTACTCTGATCAAGTTTTGAAACCACACCAGAAATACCAAGAACAGTCTTGCCCTTACACTCCGCAAATCATTTTTGGGGAAGATCCCTGAACAGTTTCCAGCAGTGGATGAATATCCACAATGCAATTACATCTTTCTCGCTTCTTGAAACCGTACTATGCATTATTACCAACCTCACAGCCATCCTTCGGTTGCGGCAATCACGTCTTCATTCTTTAATTATGCTGTATCAGCTACAGGAAAGAATGAAGTAAGTAGTCACAATTTATGTGAAGGCTTCATCTGAGCTTTAAACTGGAGTGGCTGAGTAAAACCACGATAGACTCGATCAAACACCTGGCAAAGATTCAAACTGATGAGGCAGGACAAGCCCCAGAATGGCCGCGCCCACGTAGTGCACCCAGTCTCGAACCCAGGTCTGCAAGACAAACTTGCAACCACCATCAGTTTGTACAAACCTCAGTGAACTGAAACTAACTTGTTCCATAACTTCTGGCGCCATCCAACACGGCGTTCCAACAAACGTGTGCCGCACTTTTTGTCTGGAAAGGTCCCTGCCTGTAGCCAGCCATGCCGACACCCCAAAGTCTGCAATCTGCACAGTTCCATCCTCTCCCAGTAGAATGTTGCCGGCTTTAATGTCTCTGAAACACAATGCGGCACGCTCACTGCATGTGTCGGCTTTCAAGCATCCGCATAATCACAGCTGCACACCCGTATTCATTCAAGCGCCAGAAATGGGCAAACCAATCAGAAGTGACTTCAACATTGATCAACAGATAAAAAAATATTTACAAACTTGCTGATGCACTATGTAATCCGTTAGCTGTAACCTTGACAGATTTTCTAAGGCCCAAAATCTGGTATTCTGTTTGTCAATGTAACCAACCATCACATTATTGTGCTCTCTGAGTATCCTCGACTAACCTCCGACACTTTCTCTGGGACTTCCACTGTTACACCAATAACTTATTCCACATGACACACGCGTACGTCTGTACCACACCGCACTGAGCCAGAATTACATTTTCTTGTATTTGCTAAATATTAAACAGAAATAAAACTGTTCCAGAATTTATTTTACATACTAAATCTTTTATATGAAAAGTTTAAGAAAGAAAAATCCAACAAGTTTGATTTAAAATTCATAAAAATAGGTGGTGGTGGTGGTGGGTGGGGGGAAACTAAACTGATTTGAACAAAATTAAATTCACCCGACAACTTTTATAATAGAATTCCCCTCACCAAAACTGTTCTGCAGTTTCAAATATGAAGCAAGCAGACAGATGGACACATGAATTCACTTTGTGCAAAGAATATAATACAATTTCAATTTACAGAAACTAATAAGACTGGTCTCCCCTTGGTGGACTAGCGGTCGGTGTGCTCATCACTGGACCCAAGGTTCATGGGTTCACACCCGACCAAGGTCGATGGATTTTTAAGGGTGATAAAAATCCGTAGCACAACTTCCTTCGGAAAGGAAGTAAAGCCGGCGGTCCCACGTTGTAGATTTACGGCACGTAAAGGAACCTTATGAGCACGAACGACATGTTTCATAAGCAGAATTCGGCGGACATTTCTCACTCAAGTCTCTCCTGATTCACTACTAGATGGCTCTGGCAGTCAAATCAGGATTGAGTAGAAATTGTGCAGTCGGTGGACTGGTCACTCACTGCTCACAAATGCGCTTCAAAGACTAGGAAACTTCAGACCCACAATCGGGTCGTAGAGCCAAGTAAGAAGAAGAATAAGACTGGTCATGAGAATGAAGTTCTGTAATCTTATTTTGCGCATAATTCTTCTTCGTACAAATTTGTGTTTGGCTCATTACCTGTGAATTTGCCCATTGCTGTGAAAGTACTCCAGCCCTTTTAGTACTTCCTTGAGAACAGTGGCGATGGTAGACTCATCAAAGACGCCATGATGACAATTGGAGGAACGCGTTTTGTGCTTAATTATGTCCAGCAGTGAGCCTCCCTCCAACAAACGAAGCACTAACCACAGTTCTTCACGAACCACAAAGCTTGTATAGTACGTCACAACATTTTCATGGTTGCATGAAGACATGGCCTGAATTTCCTTCTGCAAAAACGAGAAAATTGTTCGGTTACATTACTCTCCATCGTGAATGTGGACGGAAGCAGCCATGGTCTATTTTAAGGTACTATTAGAGCCTCGAAGGACTGAAAAAAAAACATCGGTCAGGACGGCCAGTCTTGACACCAACGTTCGAGTCAAAGCCCTCGACAGCTCGGCTTCGATGTTTGGTAGAAAGAAACTGCATGAATGAAGAATGGCGTAGCTTCCACTCCAAACACACTTCCAGTACTGAAAAATTATTAAATTTGCACTGTAATGTTCACACTATCACCATGCTGATGCTTTTAAAGTGCAAATGGTGCACAAAATTTGCAGATATTTACTTGTGTATTTTAAGCTTTCAACCTATCAAACTTCACATGAGAAGAAATATATTATGAAGCCATTCTGTTGTGGTTGTTGGGTTCAGGAATACAATTCTTAAAATGCAATATCCTAAAATATATACTGTACCTAAGTAAACAATACATTTACCAATAATTCATCCATGCTCGTGTTCCATTTTTCGAGATTTATTCGTTTGATGGCACATTTTTCTTGTCTTGGTTTACAGAAGGCACCATGGACCACTGCAGTTGCACCAACACCTGGAACAAAATTTGTGGACATTTGAAACTGATATGCCAACGCTTATACGTTTGCCCATCATCTTCATGTTCTCTGAATTCTTGCATGTCACACATTAGTATGCTGTGAGCGTAGTACTTCTGATCGTTAAGAGATGTGCCGGCATGCCATGGAACGTGCTTATCATGCACTGCCGTTTAATATACAAACTCCTGATCACACTAGAGCTTTTACAAATATTACCGTCAGAAACACTCGAAAATATGGACGGACATTGTTTCGTAAAAGTCTATTTCTTCCCTTGGTATCTCCGATTCGCCACTCTTCACTCCATTCACTCCAGACACATGTTTTTCGGAACATTAGTAACACTTCGTGTGACGTACGATTTGTGTCAAGTTAGCAAATAATTAAACAACAATATTATCAGATGCAAACAAATGCGGCAGTAAAATAAAGTGACATTAATCATACTACATGTGATACTGATATCATACTAACCAATTACTTCCTTCAGTTCATAATCATCTTTCGTGTTGGGCCAACCTTGTGGTGTTACGCCTGCACCAGTTACCGCCATCTTGTGGGCAAGAATGTCACCAATACTCGCTCTAGCGGACTGGGAGCAAGTCGTAAACGGCGGAAGATCGGCATTGGATGATTTTCGCCGAAATATTCCTGGAGATCCAGGGGGCATTAGACCTGGTGATATTTTCCTGAAATTACAGTGTACGATACACGGTATTAAGACAACTGAAAAATAAGAAAACGCTTACTGTTAAGTCTTATATTAAAAGTAAACAGAGATAACAAAGAAATGTCGACCTTATGTTCCCTTACCGTAAGTGCTATTTTTGCGAGACGTTGCAAAGTGGACGTATGCAATGTCATGGTCATGGAAGATGCTCCATCAGGGACATGAAATTTCGCTCTGTGAATACTGCGATGAATAAAGTCAAAACTCTTCACAAAGACTCCAGCTTGCGTCGAATGAACAAAATCTAGGGCCGCTAGCGGTCTTTCTTGTATAACTGTTTACTTTAGGCAGCGACAGACAACACATGTTTCTATGCAACCTATCTCTTTCGGAGGACAATAAAACTCGTCTGTCTGTAGATCTGTTCAAACTCCTAACAGCTATCAACAAAACATGAATACTTTTTCGAGAATACGGGGGATTGAGTGGACATTTGACAAGGTGAATGTTAAAATAGGGGCATGTTGATTTTTCTAATGAAGGGCGAAGAACCCAGTTTCATCCTACTGTAGACATCTGATTGCAACACAACGCGGCAAGAAGTCCACTTCTACAGAATATTTTATCTGATATCATCGGCTCTACAGACCTACATAAATCGCAAAAAGTTTTAAGGCAAATAAAACATCGATGTATTTATATGTACTGAAATTTACAGCAGAACAATTCGGGTTTTCAAACACAATCTAGAAAAGCAATGGACCAGCTCTGATGTACCTGAGTAGACATGGTCGCTGTTTGTGGAGGCCTCACGTAAAAAGGGTAGGATGCCTCCTATCAACAACACAACAGAAACAACCTCAGCAGGGACCGAGCCAAATCGTGAACGCCACTTCTAAGCTTAGTATAAGCGGTGGCCTATTAGATGCAGGGAGAAACAGTTTTTCTTTCCACGCTGGTACAATGCCCGATCTGTTGCAGAGCGCTCACGACGCAAAAGTCGTTTTTACCATCTCATGCATCTTGGTTTGTAAAACACGTAACAAATACCACGTGCTTGTGAAAGTGCCACGAGGTAAAAACATATTCCGAGTATATCATTTCAGATTTATAGCAGGAACCCTTTCCGAGCTCCAATTAAAGTTTCTGCTCGTAACTCCGACGTGCAAGATCCAGGTGAAGGCTTGCGACGGGCTGATCGACCACCCAGGAAATCCTACGGCTTCTCTCAAAAGATTCATTACCCCACAATTAATTCCGAATCAAAGTCGCAAAACGAGTTACCGCAAGAAACGCACAGCCAGTGCGGCTGTGCGAAGTTGCAGGCGGAAGGGATGAAAGGCGGTTCGTGGGGAGAGACAAAGAAGCTAAAGCAGACGAAAGCGTGCAGCACAGAATAGGGCAAGAGACGTAGAACAATGAAAACAGATGCCGAACGTATGGAACGCTGTCTCAAACACTTGCTTCTGTGGAACGCCTAAACCGCTACGTGTCGCCACTAGTGTGGGACATTCCCTGTCCTCAGCCACCCCACACCTCACCTCTGAAACCGTTTTAATATTATCCTCCGACTGAACGCTTAGCATGAAAAAGTATCAGGTTGCCGCCTGCGGTATTTTGGGTTTTGTCCGCCGTGCAGTAATGTAGCCCGAAGGTGGTTAACATCCTTTCATCCCCATCTTCAGGGTAACCATTTACAGGACTACAAGGCATCACGACCCAGAAGACATCTTCAACTCCGTGAGAATTACAAATCTCAGAAGAATAAGTTTCCACAACCAAAATTTTGTGAACATTTTTCACCACATCCAACTTCTAATATCTACCGTTACCTGCCAACCCCCCCACCCAAGTGTATGAGTTAGTGCACTCACGTAAATCTATTTATCTACTCTTTTGCTTATTACCGAAATCAGTTTCGCGTGCCCAGCTAAACTAACTTTAATTTTATACTTCCGTTTGTACACCCCTGCTGTGCGGCGAAGAACCATTACGATATACACTAATTATTTTCCCATCTCGGCAAGGTAAAAGAGGTTCGTTTTAATTTCAAATGACTTCTGCCAAAGATAGACACAAAGCCTGAAACAAAAACAAAAACCTCTATGTTCACATTAATCTGCGTTTAATTTAAGTGATGGATGTGGCTCGTCGTGGCAGTCACGACGCTTGGCTTTGCAGACGCCCCGACCCGCGACGTAAGCCGCGTCTATTCCAGAATGTCTTCACTTCAAGTCGTGAACACACGGATTTATTTATTTCTGAAAACTGGGAACTGAGCCATGACGGCGGAGGTGCAACTTGAAATCTGCGGGCCCCCGCGCGGGAAATGTTGCTCTCTAACCCCTTCCCCCCCCCCAAAAAAAAAACGCAGCCACGTGTAGCAGAAACGTTCCTGTGCGTTCTCTGACCATTAAATGAACACGCGTGGGAGAAATGGTTGCATGAAGATAATAAACGGGGTTAAATTAGGGGTGTAGAAGAGAACTTGTTGGACCACATTAATGCTCCCTAACGTCAATAGCACAATAATTAAAAATCCGTCCGCCATCTAAAACTGGTTCCTTAATAATTTCCGGAAAAAACTTCATTCGCCAGTATTACGTGGCACGCGGTGGATGGTGCCAAGCGACGTCACGAAGTTAAAACCGTAGAATGCATTGGTCCACAATCGGACCATCAAACGCGACTTGTTTGTTGTCTTGACTACGAGCGTGGGATTCACAAACTTAATTGTGCGAGATCACGCATCTTCGCAAAAAAACGAAACGAAAAATTAATCAACTAATCGATCAAGTATGTGAACACAGATCTGGCAATCAGAACGAAAAATCACACCCGCGTTAAATCTCTCACGACAACAATTTCACTGCCCCCCCCCCCCCCCCCCCCCCCCCCCCGGGGTCCTCATCGTCACAACATCGACTTATTTTCAAATGCATGTTCAGCCTCATCCAGACCAGGGCGACCTGTGAACTCGCGGTAAACGGGATCGGTCAAGCTGCTGAGCAACTTACCGACCGACCTCGACCTCTTCAACGAGTGAACGAGGAGAATGCATTGGTCTCTGAAGTCTAAAATGCTGCTATAAGTGGCACAATTACAAGTTCGTCCAACAAATTCTCACAATTTCTTTCGGAAAACAACGAAACTAAATCGGGAGCCAGAGCGCGAAGCCACGCCCCCCCCCAAACATTTCCGTAAAATCCATTTTAATATTATCCTTACATATACTTATGTGTCTTGCAAGTGATCCTTTTCCAAGAGGATTCCCACCAAACGCCTTGAGCAGATGAATATATTTGTTACGTGGTGAAAAACGGAACTAGCGACATCTCTATTCTACTTATTGGCCGGACGCAGACATCAGCGCTCTTGTGCAGATAAACCACTGGCCTTTGACTGAGTCTGATGCGTCTTTGGCGAATTCTTCGCCAACTCTGGAGCATAATTTGTTTCACTGAACTATCCGGGCTGCGTCTTCATGCAGACGGAATTAAACAGCGCGTGTGTTGCATTTTCTAGATGCTATCTCACGCAACCTCGCCTGTCATCGTAAACCAGTTAAGGCGCATTGTGCCTTGCCGGGAATCGGCAACTTCAGGCACCAGAAGTAATTGTGTCGGGAGGAAATCGAATTTTTGCGACGACGTCTGTCTTCTAGGACGTTGCGCCATACAGCAGTTTACTGACGTTTTAGAGGTGCTTACTGCCTCCATCTTCATCTTCAGGGCGACCTGGTGACGGAGGCAGATCTGGACAAGAGCCTTGGTGACAGGTGCGTCGAATCGCTTTGACCTTAGAGCACTTTAGTTCGTCGTCGGGACGGGCTAAATTCGTTATGCAACCACGGAACGGATCGTCCTGTCATAGACACGCGGCGCGAGGCGAATCGGACCTTCTCTTGACGTCACAACACTGAGTCTGTGACGAGCGCCTCGGCCATTTCTTTCAAGTTCCTTCTTCGGATTCCAAATGAAATGTTTAATGTTAACTCTCCAATTGACGTGGAAACAGAAACCACACTCCAGCGTCGCGAGCGGAAGTCAAAAGCCGTCAATTCCTCGTCCTCAGAACAAATTTCTTTACATGTACGACGCTCGTGGCTTTGTTACAAGCCAATAAATCATGTACAGGCAATTTGCGTTCGCCCGCTCGCAGTATTTTCCTTGTAATCGTACAAAAAGCCGAAGGAGATAAAAGATTCTTGTTCCGTGGAAGAGCGACTGTCATATTCTAGAGGAGAAACTTGTGATTTTAATATCAGGCCTAACTAGATTAAGTTACAACCAACAAACACTCATACGAGTACAAATAAAGATAATTGTTATCTGTAAATGCCTTAACGAGAAACGCACTCAAATTTCCGAAATTATTGAATATCAGCCGCGTGTGTTTGATGTGGCTTAAGGTAAAATGCCACAGAACATTCTTTATTAAACAGGCTTTGATAATTTAAACCCTTGAATAAACGTTCTTCCTGTGTATCGCGAATTGTAGGTGGTCACTAAAGGCCCTAGTTAATCCTGTTTGGTTTTGTGTCACTCACACCTTCATTTCCATTATGATCTGAGTGACACAAATTTTAATCAAAACCAGCCACAATTTGCTTTTTTCATATAGACGAACCGGGCAGACAGAATGCGTCACGGGAAGCACAGCTCGCGGGATTATCCCCACTGAGATTCCCGCCTCTTCCCTTCTCTACGATCCACATCATCCCTTTTTGCAATATAAAACAGACGATTCCGAACACCAACCCGCCACAAGTTAAGGTTTTTTTCAACAAGAACCAGAACTACTGACGACAAATTCAATCGAAATGGCGCTGATTGTAAGTCAACACCAGGTAAGACGAAAGTTGTTCATAACAGCACCCGACTGTCACGCTGTCTAGAATCTTTGTTGTGCTAAATATCGTCAGAATTTGGGGCAAATCGCCGCGCCACAACACGGTAAGGCAGATAGTCTACCCACAGATAAGTTCGGGCGTTTCTTTGTACATGGGAAAGCGACGTTTGAAATTTAACGAAGCGCAATTTTCGAACGTTTGCACATTTCTTATAAAATATATTAAGATGGTGTTGCGAGTAACGTGAAATGGAGAATTTACCGCTCGCTGTGCACGAGAGTACAGTTTCGTAGCCTCTTTCAACTGATATCACAGGTTACTGACCCGCGTCTGCTCTCAAAAACGAGTAGTGTTAAACTGCACAACGAACAGGAGTTTGAAAGTGTTAAACGAGTTACCCAAAACACACTCACACACAGAAGAACAACATCCAGCCCCAGACAAATCTCTAATTCAACAACAACAACAACAACAATAATACAACAAATTTCAGATGCCCCACTATAATATTTACATCAGAAATAAATGAGACGTGAAATAGCTAAGGACGATTCAACATGCACTTACTAAATATTGAATTTATTTGCTTGTTTCATGGCGTAATACTTTCAGCACGCGGCAGAACGCGCATTACAGACATACATGGAATCATTGATACATATAAACCATGAATTTGTTTCTCTTTAGACGTAATCTGCATATCCACAAATGATTTCGTTCGCCCGCGCATTGATATCATTACACACGCCCTCTACAACGCACAATGAAAGACAGAAGCCCGTCTAAATATTATTTAAGAATTCAGTCCGTACCGCGAAGAAAACAGAACACTTCACCATTACAAAGATCAACTGATGTTCAAGGAAGTAATCGCTGTTTGCAGTGAGAATCATACTAAATACATAAGTACACTTTGTGACAAAAATGCAGACTTAGTGGATATTAAAACAGGTGGTACATATGGTTACCACTGTGATTTAAAGGGCTTTAAGATGCTCCATACGTGGAGATGTTGGACTACAGATCCACATTGACGCGGCTAGTCGCCTGAGAAGATTTTATTGCATTTACTCGTCGTGAAAGCTTCAAGTCATATAAAGTACATACACGCGTTACCCATGCACGAAACCCCGAACACGACCGATTCTGACTAATTGTGGTAGATTCGCGTAAAACTCCGGGAGTTTCGTGTGCGACGCAGAGTGGACCGCGTACCGACGCGAAGTCGCGGATGAAGTCCGAGTGTGACGCGGCGAAAAACACGGTGAGTTGTCTGCGAATTTGCATTTACAGTAAAACGATAAGCCGGGGCCCTCAATGACCCATCCGCACAGGAATTCCTCGCCAACCGCGGGGGTTAGGTTTCTGGAAAAAAAGAACCGCGCTTTGCGAGACCAAGGCATTATGGGGAACTACGACATAGGGGAACTTCGGCCGCTGTTAACACTTATCAAACCGAACACGGATCGCGTTCAGTAAAATTCTTACATGAAACTCAGAAATGTCACGAAAAGACGCAACTTAATTGTAATGCAGAAGTTAGAAAATTGTTTCGGAGGCCTTTACAGTCTTGCCCTTAGTTGTGCGGAAGCAGCTAATTACTTCCTCGTACACACAAAATAAAAACCGCCGACACATGAAACCACACGCCGCGCCTGACAAAACACATTCGATACACTGAAAATTGCTTTGAAACCAAAGCTGGGAAACAGCTTTGCTTTAACGACGCAACAGAATACTCGAGTGGCTTTGCGGTTGTCCGAAGTGCGCCTATTCTCGGCTCTCTCTGACTGCCCTGCGGTAAGCAGTCACCAAAACGCGGAAACCAACCCCGTCGATCAACCCTCTGTCTAGGGCTGCTTCAGTCAATCTGCGAGGAGATATTTCCATGGCAACGTATAGAAATGATTTCACTTGGAAACAAAGATTTTTCGCTTTAAAGTCGAGAGATGACTCGCGGTGTCCACGGTTCGATTCTAAGCCTGCCAGTGCGTTCCACTTCAGCCAACAAAGAGATGAGTTACCTGAGGATGGACATGGCGAAGCCGCCGATGGTCAGCGCACCTTCCTTATCGCCCGCCGTTATCACTGTGAGCAGCGTAGACACGCGGGTCTGTCACGTGCCTTCTAGGCCACGGAGGGCGTGAATGGGAGGGGAGGACAACGTGAAGTTAGACAGCAAAGAAACGGGCCGCGCCTTGGATTAATCTGAGGTGCTTACTGCCTCCATCATCGGGGCGATCGCCGTGAACAAACCTCTGGAACGATTTTCAACGTTTGCCAGGCTACACGGAGCAACATACCGGAAGACAAGCCGAATTTAGTGTTGTACTACGCACGTACATACCGAAACGAGTCTTGGGACTCGTTATCTCGTTACGGAGGGGCCAATCTTTCTAGAGGCGCTTACCCCCCTGCGCTGGACCTGATAAGATCGTTTTAGCCGTGTTATCTGCCCGTCTCTCAGTACGAAATTGCGTGGCAACCTGAGAGCGGCCGAAGGGTTTCTCGTGAAAATTAACACCGCGGAGTTTTACTAAAATCTGTAGCAGACACTTTACCAGTTTTGGTAAAAATCGGACAACAACAACAACTGCGCGTGTTTCTGCGCTCCGGAGTGGTTGGGTGGGCAGGTCACAGAGGTCGAAAAGTGACGGGCTTCATTTCAGAACTTGTTATCTGTCGCGTGATTATGAAACATTAACAATAACCTTGTACGGGGAATATACTGCGCTGTAAGCCCACATACGAGTACGTGAAGTGCGATGGCAGTCCAGGTCAAGGGTCGAACACAGAAACATTAATGCGTGCAAGTTGAATAATCACAGCAAAGCAAACACCAAACTTCCATTGCATATCGAAGAAAGTTTGGCGAGACAGGAGGAAAGAGGAATGAAAGGAGAAACATGCAATGAGATACGACGAAGAAGCCTGAAGAATAGATGCATTTGGAAGAACACGGAAAAATCATATCGGCAGAATGAGCGATCACAGGAGACTGAAGCAGCAGGGAAGAACTGAGGAAGACTGAGAGAATATCTGACACTGGTGCAGGCAATTGAATAACTCATATCGAAGACCAGGTAATTTGCAACAGCTGAAGATTTCTGAACACAATTAAGCGACTGGAAAGTAACATTTAGAACGGAAGCTGATTGTTTCCATGCGACAAGAACAGAAGATTCTCTACCTGTGCCTTCCAACAAGGTGCCCCAAAAGTCCACCAGTTTCTTGAAAAACGACTGGGGCGCGTCCTTCGCCCACCGCCGCGGCTCTCTTGCGCTGCTGAAGTTCGGAGCTGAAACGTCACAATTAAAAATCTGCCAATCAGAAAGGAGACGCCAGCAAGATAAATCGTCAGTGCTCTCGTAACAAAGTGCAGCGCTTCAGAGGCCCTACCGTTTCCACGAAGTTTATTTGGTTCGTGGCTCGGCGACGATGAAAAATTGCGTCAACATCTTGACGTTCTTGATTAAAAACTTGAATCTTAAGGTCTTTAAAATACAGATGAGAATGTCACCGTGTTTACGTGACAGCTGGTAGTATCAAATGTCCAAAGCAATTCTGAATATCCGAATGTTTCGACATGGATTAGGGAAGCCGTCAAAATACGACACTGGCTTTCACTCTTCATCCATTTGTGTGTGAATCGGAGGCCTTGAAGTCATAGAAGCCGACGTCAGAACGGAGGGGCGAACGACGTCTAAATATAACTTCGTCTGGTTTTACAACAACAACAACAACAACAATTACATTTTTAGAAGCCAGTTTTCATCAGTCAGTACAGTGACTAGCCTGGGTTCGATTCCCGGCAGGGGCAAAGGTATGTCTCATATCCACCGCGTTCACATGGGCTCAGAGACCAGCTCATTAGACAATGGGGCTGTTTCCCCGGAAGCAAAGCGGCGGGGCGTGAAGTTCCACCTAGTGCCCAGCTTAAGAATGCGTGGAGATTACCTCCACTTTTCCGTACGTCTTCAAGGCAACTTGATCTTTGCCTTGCTTGCAAACACGCTGTATTTATGGCAACAAACACTCACTAAATGTCATCACGGGAGTGACAGAGGAAAGTAACTCTGTGAAGAAGGCTCGGTGGAATTGCAAACTGAGCAAACCATCTCCCGCGTCATCCATTTGCCATCTATTTGTACGAGCCATAAT
The DNA here is from genome assembly GCF_977971745.1 of Zootermopsis nevadensis. NCBI lineage: Eukaryota > Metazoa > Arthropoda > Insecta > Blattodea > Termopsidae > Zootermopsis > Zootermopsis nevadensis. The sequence continues at coordinate 3,879,833 of NW_028259164.1, read as the reverse complement.
TATTTCCTTCGTCGCAACGACATCGCGGGCTCTAAGGAAATTTCGTGTTCCTCGAGACTCGGGAACCCGAATTAAAGCCGCCACCGACCGTAATTAACACCGCGGCGACCTTGTTCTCGAAATACCCGCGACAATTGACACTTTGAACCTATATTTAACAGACGTAGACTAATTAAGTTTCTCGTCATCGGCTCTGCACTGTTGAGTGAAAGAGACCGGGTCTCCGGTGTGATCGGACAACACTCAAAAGGTTAAGAAACACTTCACAAAAAGTTTACCTGCTGAGAGAAATTATTCTTTTCCGCAGAAGACTTGTCTGCACGGATGTGGGAATAGCACAGCCTATGCAATATTACACGAGGCAAACTTCCTGCAACTTAATAAAACGCTGACTTTTTCTTCCAGTTTTGAGAATAACGCAGTTTTGTTTTTAATTTTTCACGTAGTCAAAAGGTAAATTCTAAGTGAACTGAAAGCTTTGCTCGGGTGGAAGACACGAAAAATGCGTAAACCGATGAATTTGAAAGCCATTAAGGACATCTAGGCGCAGACGAGAGGATATTATTAAAATGCGTCACTGAGCAGCTCGTCTGGTCCTTCACTCCACTACTGCAAAACAAGAGGGTTGCAGACGTACGTGTTCTGCTACGGAGGAACTCGAAGTGCCCCGAATGTCCTTAGACCCGAGATCTTCCAGCATCTCAATCCCTCATCTGTGTCACAAGACATACGAGCAGTGAAGGAAACCGAACGTGTGAGCTGCAATGCAATTCGATTAACACTCGGACGGCCGGAGCGATAATCGAGTGTGCAAACAGAGCGGAGAGGATGGACCACAAGGTGTATATGCATTTCACATTTGCATCCGTCTTATTAGTTCTGGTCTCCGGTTAAGAGGACTCTTTTGTCAGATATTCACCTAAAGATAACGTTGAAAGATAAAAGTAGGCTACTTCTTCTGTATTGTAACATCCAATCACAAATATTTCCACAAAACGCCAAGATCTTCACAAAATTCTTACGATCGATCGATCGATCAATGCAACTGGACCAACATCACAGGGCGATCGTCCTGATAATAGTGGCAGTAAGCACCTGCGAAACGTCGGTCATTTACTACTATTACAATATGCGGCGCAACACCCCAGAAGGCAGCGATCTTTATATGTGTCGCCGTGAGAACCTGAAATCTCACCGAGCTCACGTCTGTTGCCCCTGTCCATTACAGCAACCGGCAGTACGCGACCCACCTCCTGCCTGATACACGCAGGGTCCGTTGCGACCTCTTGAAGGTCTTTGTGGGATTCGAGGTTTTGAGTCCGAAGACGGCCGCCTTCGGAGTTGTTGCGCCGTGTGGTCTGGTAGAAGTTTACCGACGTCCTAGAGGTCCCTGCTGCCTCCACCATCAGGGCGAACTCGTAATTACCGGGTCCCCCCCCCAGATAGCGGTTCTGTGTGCTAAGCGACTGCTTTCGAACAAACACGCAGAGGAAAGTTTGTTCTGTGCCCCGTTCCGAAGCCGATGTCCCTGCGTCTTGCTTACTGCTCATTAAAGCAAAATTTTCCAAAGAGTTGCCATCCCTACAAAAGACAGACACGTGACCTTATTCCCTTACGCGGCTCGTGGTTTTACAGTTAAACGTTCTGAAGCACTCCCCTCTTGACCCACAAAGAAACAGCCTATTCAGTACAAGTGACAGGTTTATTCAAATTAACTTACGTCTGCGTCTTTCAGCAGATTTTTAATTGAATAAATTCAGCTTCAGGCATTCACAGATTGTGAGGTCCCGAGCCATTCGTCCTTCGACGGAGGTGTAAGGGCACTTACATATTAGCCACGCGCTAATCAAATTAGTTCACCGTAACACCTCATTAGACAAAACAGCAATTCGTCGCACTCCTCGCAGTAAACTACCCGTTGAAATTCAACGTGGCGTGGATTTGGGCATTTCTGGTCTTTGCCCACTTTCCAATGTTGCAAGGGCCTAATGAAGGCTTCTTAAAGCTCCGTGGCTGAGGAATTAACTTACGTTGACGGAGAACTCGTGGAAAATAAACGCTTTAATTATGTGCCTCTCGTCTTCTCCCCGACTCACCGTTTCAAATACAACCCCTCCACTTTTAGACCATCAACTGAACGCATCAGTCATTCTTTACGTAACAAGAGAGTAAAAACATTCATTTTAGTTTCCCTCCGTTTATATCCGCGACTGGCGGTTTAGAGGACAAATTTCATTGCCAAATATTTTTGGGCGCGTTCTGGAAGATGTATAAAGTTCTGAAACAAGCTCCTAAAAAAAGGTTTTTCGCTTTACCATTTTAACCCCTTGTGCTCAGTCAGTGGTACTAACCTAACCTAACCTTAACATTTTAACCTACATTTATTCCTCGAAATTTTCCACACTGCAAATTCCTATCGTCCGAAATCCTTCTCCAGCACAATGCAAGGCAGACAACAAATTTCTACCACATTTCTCTGCACTCCTCTGTTTAAACATTGAACGTTGTACTCTGATCTCACTGGACTTAAATCTTACCAAATAAACATTGGAGGAACCTATTACAAAGTGGACAATGATCTCGCTGCATTGTCACGTTCCTTTCTTGTGACGCACCAGGAATCAATTGCTCACAGAAATACGATCGTCGGTAATACTAAATTTTCCTCTTTTTCTACATTTTCTAATATTTACGTCACGTGGTAGAGCCCATGGAAGTCAGCTGGAGACAAACGTCACTTTAAGTGACAAGAAAACTGAGTCACATAAACATTTAGGTGCAGAACAACATGGCACTACACACGCCCCTAACAAATAACTAACTAATTAACTAAGAAACAATCCAATGCCTCATCGCTAAGACAGTCACAAATCCAATACGAAAGTCCGCCACTGGCCACAGCTAATTCAACTTATTTCTTAACGTACACTTTAATATTGTCATGTCTTCTCTCTCCGCGTTTCTTAGTGACTACTTAAAAGATTTATCCAACCAAAATTATGCATGTTCTTCCTCGTTCATTCTGCAAAGACCTTTATTTAGCAACTCAAAGTTCCTCATCGTGTAATGATTCTCAGGCACTTGCCATCTGAGTTCCTCCGACAGAGCCGAGACTCCGTTTCGGCTCCGTACAAAATCGCGCGGGGGCTAGGACATGCTCGAAGAACTACGACGATCATGTGCACGAGTTCAAGACACAAAACACTTCGTTTCATGTGCACAGTAAAAAGGATGAGAGCTGAACACTTCTTACCACTTAGCAGCAACTTTCGGTTTCAGAATCTCTGGCACTGAGAAACATTTAGAACTTTTCACGTTGTATTCCTTGTGACGGCGAGGCATTTCTGCGACCGCCCGCACTGCAACAGCACACGACTCCTTGCACTGAAGAACTGAGTTAGAACCCACTTAACAGTTAATTGTAGAGCCGTCACGGGTTATCAGCTAGAGAGATACCCTTCCTCACATGCGGACGCCAGCGGTGGCTACGCGACAACCGGGCTCCAGGCTTTTCTCTTGCTGGCACAGCTAGAAGCGATTTCCTCTTGTTCGTTTTCAGAATATTATTCAACAGTTTGTGACGAGTACGTGGGCCTTGGAACACAATCCGGGCCAAATAAACATAAACGTTAAAAACACGTAGACATTTCAGAGGTCCTTGATTCCTCCATCATCACTCATGGCCCTGATGATGGAGGCAGTAAACTTCTACCAGATTGCACGGCGCTACGACCCATAAGACAGCCATCTTCGTTAACAATTTCAGCGTGATTTTCATCTGCCACTCCACATGAAATACGTTTGCAGAAAATCCAGTCAACTTAATTGTAAAATAATTTGTTCTATTCCTGAAAACAATTACTTCCAAAGGACAATTTATTTTTGTGACGACAGTACGAACTCTGCATCAACAGTCTAGTGAGGAAATTCGATCTTAAAAGGATTTTCAGTGCGAAGAACTCACGCCTCGTGAAAGTATTTGTTGAATATCCAAAAACAGGCTTGGCAATTTTGTGCGATTACGTCATTAAAATCCTAATTATGGCGTCACAAAAACGAATCTGATAAGAAATTTGGCAAAAATATTTAATGACTCGCCCATACACGTCTGGCCATCAAATTAACTTACCGGGTCGTGAAATGCATTTTGACGAAATCAGCTGACATAACTGCACTGCACATTAAGTATAATGATCACATGGCATTAAAATAGATCGCACAAAGAGTGGATGCTGCATGTGCAAGCGCGGAGCACCGAACACCCGCCACTAGAACGTGAACTGGGTAACATCTCGACACTGGGGAGAAGTTTCTCAAACTACGGAGGTTTCAATTAAAAAACTGGTGCACGGGGCAGACGGACACATGAGTGATTGCTCCCTCCCATGTTGCCACGACCCCCCCCCCCTCCGGGGCTTGTCCATCCTTAACGATGTAAGAGTGACATATTACCACCAAGGACAGGGTACACTCACTCCCAGTCAAACTCAACAAAGTGACTTACCGGTACACATCAGTAGGTATCAGTGGCGTCGCCAAGCAGGTGGGACGAGGGGGACGCCGAAGACCTCATCGCTAGCCATCTTCCCATCCTCCCGACCTCCTCCAGAGGAGGTTTAATAACACTCTCTTCCAAAACGGCTGCTCCCAGGAGCTGCTGGGCTGCAAGAGTCGAAACGCCCACCAGAGACTTGACTGCAAGTCAGAGGTCAAATTTGTTTCGCCACAAAGATGCACTTTGCACATTATCTAAGACTGAAACTACTCGGACGCTTAGTAATACATTATTCGAGGGGTCCTATTTGATATGGAGGTCACCATTCCTCCTCCTATGGTATATAACAGAACGCGCTGATCATCACATGGTCTGCCAGTTTCTAAAATTAAACGCTTCCTGTTACTCTCTCAGCTAGGGGAGACAGCAATGATTTTTATTCCATATTAATATAATTGCTTAATTTGGAAGCTGCGACCTCATAGAAGTACAGTCTTATGCTGGTCAGCAGAGGGATGCATGCACATCAGTTCTCCAGTCATTGCCTATCCAACTATGTAACTGAAAGCCTCCAGGCTATGGAAACGTTCTTCAACTATTAACAGGTTATAAGCTGCTCAAGATATTCCATCAAATCCGTCTCCCCGTTCATAAAGGTACAAGTGGCAGAAATGCTCCACATGACTGTACTATCCCCATCCCTGCTTGCCCTAACGTTCATATTAATACAGCCTATCATGTGATGTGCTGCTGCTAGCAGCTACCCACATTCATTTAATCTGACATAAAAATCTGCCATGACCACAGCATCCAGTTTCTGGTTCATGGCTCAAGTCTTTCAGTTTGTCCTGCTGCTACAGGCAGTGCAACACCTGTCATCATTCTCTTCCCGCCAGTGTTACTTGTGGCTTACGTAGCGCGATTATCATGAATTGGAAATGGTCACAGCCTAATTTAAGGTAACATCCCAGAATTGTTTGTGGAGGGGCTGAGTCAAACTACAGAGAACTTTAGCCTGAGGACTTGAACCAGAGACCTCCCGAATATGAAGCATGAGTGCCAACACTCAGATGTGACATTCAATTTACACCAGCATCACGCATAGTTAAACATTTTGCAAATCAGAAGCAACATGTCTTACTAACAGCAACGCTGTGCATTTTCTTCCTTGAAGATTGCCATCTTCTGGGTTGTTGCACCGCGTAGTCCGGTTACCAGACTACGTGGCGCAACAACCCAGAAGACAGCCATCTTCCGACTCACTGCTGTGAAAACCTCAAATCCTACGTTTCCTTCCTTGGTTATATATTGAAGGTTTCAAAACTGTTAAGAAACTCTAAAGAATTGGGTCACTACTCCCCCAAATCTCAATTTTATTTTGTGCACCGATAAAAAATCGCCAATGTTCATGAATACCAAGATGCACTCACTATGTGGGATTTTTGGTGGACAAACGCCAATGATGCGATGTTTTCCGTAACTTCGCCTTCCCCTGCCAACCGGGGCTGCGCTGAAATACCACATTCACCGCTCTCTCTCTCAGCCAGCATGATATGATAACGAGAGTCCTCAGCCGAGGTTTCGGTACTTGAGAAGATTATAGTAACAGAGATGTTTAGAGTTCTCGTGCCAGTGAGGGTGTCGAATGTGTTCTTCTGGGTTGCGACAATTTGCAGTATTGCAGGTCGTTAAAACGTTCCCCAAAATGTTGGCAACCTCCTGCAAGACTACAAATGTCAGAACCCAAAAGACCATTATCAATAAGCATAACAGAATTTGTATTAAACATGAAATTGTAGGATAAAATAATTTAATGTGCCGCAATTTCACTATGAGGATTATGATGACCGATTCATACGTTACTTAAGTACGCTTGCTTCAAAGCATATGTCATGTAGCATTAAATATGATCTCTATAATATTACTTAAAGATTTAAGAACTGTATCATATGAATGATAACAATATGAGGCAACAAAGAAGTTAAATAGAAGACTACAGAAATTGCAGCGTTCAACCAATTTCAGAAACAAATCTTACATAAGAAAGTGTCATATTAGTTGTGCAATGCTGAATCTGTTACCAATAGCGGTCATTAACATTACCACTACCGGATGTGTTTGCAGATATATACGGTAGTGTCAACAACTGCTACAGTTCTGTGGATTATCACCACTGCGTCATGTGCAGAATTTGGGCTTCTGGCTCAACACAATAATACAAAGGTAAGACACAGATAATTAAGCTCCTCGTTAAACAACACAGTCCACGGATAAAAACAGCAAACATTTAGACTTTCTGTTCCAATGTTTTAGGGAATTAAGTTTCGTGAAGAACGAAATGCAGTGTGGGACAAACCATTCTACGGATCATTCCATGTTCCACGAGAAGTCTACCCCCAGGAGAGAGACAACAGGGACGTAGAAGTGACTGTGGTAATGTTGCAAAATTTAAGAGCCTACATTTCTTTTATTCACAGCAAAGATCACATTTTACCCAGTTATCCTGTTACAGGTACTAAAGAACAGAATGTTCACCACCTCCCAGCGTATTCTTCCATGACATTCACTCCAGTTATATCCGTAAAGTTTCATAAGAGCAGTGAGTGATGATATTTGCAATTCAGTGATTATATTTAAATTTATAGCACGGCTTGAAAAGTGGAACCTACTGCCCATCTCATGAAAAAGATTACAATTCATATCATATTACTCTTCTGTTACTGTTTTGCCTTACAGTCAACTTTACTGAATTTTTTTCATTATTTACACTAATATATATTTCTGCTGTCGGAAAAATAAGACATAATCTGAAACATACACAATTTTCTTTAGGAAATAAAGGTTGTAAGGGGTCAGTATGCTATTTGTGCGTGCAAGTTGTCCCTCCACTTTCAGCTTCTGAACTAGTTGGACATCTTTCAAAAAATTTTGGATAAATGATATGTCATTGGAGGACATGAAGCTTTTCTTCAGGCTCTCTCACAAACAATGCCCATTCCCTTCAAGCACAGTGTCATGGAACTAATCAAAAATGCCGACTGTTGCAGGACTTCCGTTCACTGTGTGAAACGGTGACAAGGCGCGTGGAACTAAGTGACATGGAATATGAGTACAGGCCGCCACACTACCACGAGAAGATATGCACGTCATATGGAGGAGGCGAGACAGCTGACACGGGAAATCAGGTTTGTGAGCTCAAAGAAAACACGGTGAAAGTAATTCTGGATTAGAAGAAATTTCTGTCATTTTGAAGGTACCAATGGCCCCCAACATCATCCACCTCCCAGGCCTTTGGTTCAAAATTAGCGAATCCAATGATGACTTGACAGAACTGCTATCCTTACTATGAGAACTTTGTGAATATGCGTAACACCAGTCTCAGAACTTCAGATTTCACTACTAGCCAACATCACCACAGCAATTACTGTACACGGATTCTCCGACACACAAAAGCCAGTAAGATGAAAATTCCCATAACCTGGTGCATGACAAATGAGTCTTCATTATAACAGCCACAATGGCATGGGGAGACCAGTGGAAATAATGTACTTACGCCTTACTTTGTTCCATTCCACATTTTGTGCAATTTGTCTTGTCAGAGTGTTCTACCATTCAAATTTCAAAACAATTTGCTGGTGGGGTGGTGAAGGGGGTTGGAAAAGATGGAGAGAGAAGAAATGCAAAAACCAAGTCCATAAAAATTTGTCAGAAGTGAAAATAAAGCATATTACCCTCAAGAAAGTCTGATGCACATTAATTCATATTGAATGAACCAAACTGTAACCAAGCGGTTATAAAGATGTAGATACCAGTGTACCGAAGGAACATATTACCTCCATCTTCAGGGCTTCAACTTATAGCAAAAGTCTAATGTTTCAAAGACAGAGACGGTCCCTAAAATGACAAACGTCTGGGTTACATATCCTTCATTACGATATTTCCAAGTTACAATCCAACTTAATAGTTGCATTATTTCATTCCCTCTCACGTGTGAACTGTTTCTTATCTTACTGTCTGATACTGATATACGTTATCATGCTTCGCAGATGTGCATGTTTTCTTGCGTTCAACGAACAGACACGGTCTACCTCACCCGACGCCGCTACGACACCAACTGCTGGGAAACATTCACAAAAACTGTAGCATCGTCTTGTGACTGTATGTGGCCAGAAACGAAGTATGCACCGACCGGTTAATGCACACAACAGAGATGAAGAATAAACCCAGGGTTTAGACAAGATAACTTTCACTAGTCTCACCACCTATAAGACAGCAACAGGACTTGGATCAACGCAATAAGAGAAAGCATCATTCAGATTAAGCAGCATATATAGATGAAAATGAATCTTCAAGGATGACTGTTTGAAACAGAAAATTATTTACCAACACAAGTGATTGATTATAAAGAAATTATCATTATAGACATTGCTTACAATCGTCTCACGCAGGTCGAGGATTAAAATAAGGGCTACCAGTGTTCCTATCATAATTTAGAAGAGTCCAGAGTTACAAAGTTTATTGGCTGTAACCAGTAAATATTTCACTACCTCCATGAAGCAGTCAAAAAATTCCCCACATTTTATGGAACCTGAAAGTTCACCACAATTTTAAAAAGAATGCACCACTGGTCCTATGCTGAGCCTTATGACTCCAATTCAGACACCTAAACCCAATTTTACAAAGATCTATTTTAATATTATCCTCTCACATATGCAGAGCTCTTCCAAGTGGTCTTACTATTATTAACATGACTCTGTTTCAAACACTTATGTGTGCACACATCCTTATAAGCATGACATAAAGGATGTGCATGCACCAAAATTTGAACAGTTTAGACGTTAACAAAGGCCATCTGCGTAACTCTCCTGTCTGGGTCGTTCAACTTGTAACCAACAAGAACTGTCCATGTCTTCCCCAGCTTGTGGGTTTTGAGAACACGAGGTTTCAGTGTCACAAAGAAACTGCTACAGAACATGTAATAATTTATATAATTTATTATTTAATCCACAGGTACCTCCATTTCTATTAAGGTGACTGTAATGCAAAAACAAATATAAGTACTTTTCTCTTAAAGACGAATTTTTCTACAGTACCTATGATTCACGCGTAAAACCTATACCTTAGAGGCTGTGGTCGGTACATGTAAAACAATTCTTCAGATGTGTACAATATACAAATCATGCGAACACACGGCCTGTACCTAATTCCAATAATAACACGTTTACCCCACCCACTTCCAATCCAGGATTTGGTAACTAAGGTACGGTCAATTCCCTCAGAACCAAATCATATGGATACCAAAGATCGTCTATCATCCTATTGGGCAATGTGTGTCACGTATGGAATACTGTAACAGGCAATCTGTTTGTGTGTTGCAGTAAACTTAGCAAGATCACTGAAGGGTAGATAGCACGTAGATGTGTCATGGAATACTGTAACAGGCAATCTGTTTGTGTGTTGCAGTAAACTTAGCAAGATCACTGAAGGGTAGATAGCACGTAGATGTGTCATGGAATACTGTAACAGGCAATCTGTTTGTGTGTTGCAGTAAACTTAGCAAGATCACTGAAGGGTAGATAGCACGTAGATGTGTCAAAGACTAAATTTCACACCTGTAATTTTAAATCAAGTTTATGCCAGATTACCAAACAATAATTTAAATGTTACAATTTAAAATTTTCAAGCTACAACACTTATAAATCACTATTATTAATAGAAAGTACAGTTTAATTAAAGTGCAGTATGCCAATCTGGACAATAGACATGGGACTTACAGAGACAGAGAACACGCTCACACTTGGTAGACATTTAAGAACAGAAGACTCATTCATGCACAGCACTGTGGTAGCCATTACGATGCCAGATCAGTTCTACTGACTACTTTTGAATCACAATGTGAAAGTCCTGGGATAGAAAAACATCAATGGTGAGAAAAACACACATCCCGTTCACCTGACCTTGCAAGAATCAGCTCATTTCAAAGAATATCATGTCAAAAGTCACTTGACAAAGCTGGCGAAAATAATATGGTATGATGATAATATTTTCTGACTTAGTACCAGTGCACCCTCTGCCTGTCGGAGTGCTTTGCTCTCAGTATCACAGAACAGTCTCATCAGTTTAAACATGCACGCTCAACAGCAGAGATAGAAAGTCAGACTCAACCAGACGAAGGCTCAAAATCCGCTGATGACAAATATGGCACAATATAAGAGATGAAACTTTCAGGGAATAAGAGGGCAAAGATTCAGAAATCAGGATTCTGGGGAGTGACGATGGCTCAGTGGCCATAAGGCATGACAGGAGCTGTGTGGCAGACAAGGTTAGAGATTAATGACAGAAAATACCAGTATGGTTTATTTCTTCGTCAGATAACTGCACAGTACAGAACACAAACTACTTCCAAGAGTTTGCCTTGTGCTTTGGCAGAAAGTGGTAGTTCTCAGGAACTGGACCGAGAAGCATTTCACTGTGGGGAGAAGAAAGTAACAATTTAATATGGAGCACATCCCGCACACAAGCTTCTGACGCAGAAATGTCTACATAAGGGTATGTTAACTAACCAACAAACTAAGTAACTACCTGAGGCACAGTTATTTTTGAGAAGCTAACAGTTACTAAGCTGGTCAAGAAATTCTCCACCATTTATGGAACGCAAAGGTTCATTTCTCCGCCCTGAACAGCCTCCTCCCACAGATCCTATCTTCAACCAGACAAATTCATTCCACATCCACCCACCCCACTTCTTTAATATCCATTTTAACAATATCCTCAAATCTACATCCAGGTCTTGTAAGCAATCTCTTCCATCAAGATTTTAAAACTAAGATTTCTGTATTCAATTTTCATCAGTCTCACGTGTACAACGAGAAATATTCAATACAGAACATGAAAGAGGAGGCAGATCACCAGTCATCATCCATGATCTTGGCAGTGTTAATGAAAATCAAACTCACATGAACTTTAGATGTGTCAATACATGGGAAATGTCACATCTTTAGAAAATGTATATATTGCACATACTAACTACTAGCACATCAACCAACTCACCTGATATTGCATTTCAAAATGAACAATGCTGGGATTCTTACCTAATACGAAGCCAATCTGCGCAGCTAGGACTAGCCATCAGCGTCTCCAGTTCATCACGGCCGCGATAATACGGCGGGCGCTGGTTTATCTTCTGAGGTGGGTACTCTAACAGCCCAACTGGAATATACCGATGCAAGAAAGACAGCCATTCGAGAAGAAATCGCCGGGTATTCTCCACTCCCTTGAAACAGATACAAATACCTAATTGAAGTGTGGGAGATATCAGACTACATGGCGCAATATCCCAGAAGACAGCCACCTTCATACTCACAGCCTTGAACCTCAAATCCTACTGACTGAATGATCATTGAAATTTCAGTCCCAAACCCTGCAGTATTCTTTAAAAGAACTGCATCAAGAATGAGAATGGATGCATGTGTTACCTTGGTATCTGATCCCCAATGTTCCAAGCCATAGTTAACGTACTTCTTCAGAATGCCTAACCGATCCGAACTTGATATGTCCCAGTGACGCTGCTCCTTCACTTCAGTGAATATCCACGGTTTAATGAGGGCACCGCGGCCAATCATGATCCCTGCTACAGTGGGACTGTTGACTAGCGCTTGCTCGTAGTCTTCATAGCTCAAGATGTCGCCGTTCCCAAACACTGGGAGTGGGGACCCTAACTGGGCACACTGCTCAATGTACTTCCAGTCTGCACTCTTCGTATAGCGCTGCTCTCGAGATCGACCGTGCACCTGTGGCGAGAAAAACGGCAGAGATGCTTCTGTGAGGCTACTACGACTCTCTAATAAGAGCTTTGCCACATAAAGAAAAGCTAACCTTAACCTCCAAATACGCCACTGATATAAACTGACCGTCACAAGTGAAGCACCCCACTCCTGGAAATTTGGTATGAGCGCGTGGGCCATGTTTTTATTGGCATAGACGCCGGTCCTCGTCTTCACAGTCAGCGGGAGGTTGATAACATTGCTCATGCATCGAATTACTGACTCCAGTGTTTTTTCACGCCTCAGCAAGCCACTACCTCCACCCTGGAAAAAAATTACCTAACAGCTCAACCTGTGATGATCTGACACCAACATCTCATAGAAATGCAGGTAACCACCTACAATACTACATTATTAATACCTAACAATTAACTATTATTAACACGCCTGACGTACCTGTTGATAAACAAGTTCTATTGGACAGCCCAGGTTGACGTCAATAAAATCGATCTGCGTCTTCTCTTCTAGCATTTGGGCACACCGTGTCATAACATATGGATTGTTACCGCACAGCTGTAACGATGACAAACAACCACAATCACAAGGTAAGACTACAAAGCAAGTGGCATTATGTAAAAATAACTGGTGGAGAGGCACAGGCTGTCTGTCATATGGAAAACATTCTGTGCGACAGGATTGCTCTAAGAGTCAACAGAACACAAATATTATGCAAGACTGGCACAAAAGACACCAGCGCCCACAAATGTGACTCAATCCGGTGATACAAAATTCTAGGAAGTGACTGAAAAATTTGTTAACAGGATTTACAAACTTCACAGCTTATGACAAACACACGCACGCAAGAAAAATGGAAAATAACTGAATACAAAAAAGAATAAAACATAAAAGCTTAGAGGAAAGATAAGGTTTGGACAACCACTGAACAGATGGCATGAAACCATAAATGGCCACACGGTCTAATACCTGAGAGGAAGACGATTCTGCATATAAAATTATGGTCAGTAGATTTGGTGTGAATGTACAGATAGGACATAATGTGAGTTACTAATTCACACAGACAACATAAATAAAACTTACTTGGACTCCAAACAAGTCCTCTGATGCATGTCTCTTAACCAGAGCCCATTCTTGCTGTACGCCTTGCAGTAAAGAACTAGCCATTGCCATTTCCCCACATGTAATCTCTGCTCCAAACTCTTTGCAGATTCGGCGAAATGGGAGGTTTCCAACTGTTGTTAACGGAGACAGATAAAGCTTTCCATTCCATTCAACCTGTTAAGAAATAAATGAATGATGTTGATCCCTGTTCTTTTATGGTTCAAACTGCTATTGTCAAACTATGATTCAACTGGGAAGGAATTACTGTATAATATTCTTACCAAATTCAGTACACACATAAAAATAACAAGGCAAATTAAAATGTGTTTAAATATAACCTGTAGGAATGTCTGTATATGTCAGAGAGCACTAAGAAGACCCAAAGGTACATGGGAGAATAATATTAAAATGGACCTCACAGAAATAATGTGGCAGTGTGTGTGAACTACACACAGAACCGGGATCTGTGGAAGGCTTTTGTGAACATGGCAATGAACTTCCAGGTTCTACAAAAGTCATAAAAGTGAATTTTCTGACTAGTGATAATTAGCACCTTAAGGACCCTGCTTCATGAAGTGAACGCCAGTTACTTAGAGTAACTCGGAACTGCTTAAGGAAGACCAAGTACCGTGTAATTACTAAATGTTAGATCACTGATTCCATTACCCTCTTTCTTTCCTCCGTTCGAACCTTTATCACGTCTTCATCAGTTATTGCTCCAGATCTTTTGATCTCACCCACAGATGTCACACTGTCTCCATCAGCGCAGTTTTCACTTCCATTGTCATTTTCAGAGTCTACTTTACAAATAAAGTCTACATCTGCCCTATCATTGACGTCACGTAAAGTGTTATTTTCTCCACTAACTTCTTTTGTTAATTGCTCCTTTCCTTTGCTTTCATTTTGTAGCAAATCTTTCTTACTGTGTCTGTACTGCACTTTCTCTTTAGATTTCCTGTCATATTTGGCAATAACGGAGTCACTCTTGGAAAAATCGTAATGACGTTTGCGAAGACTGAACTGAACACTTTTGTCAAGTTGATTAAAAGTTGATTTTGTCTCACGAAATTTCTCATGTAATGTAATGTTAATAATATTTCTGCCAGACGGGGTTAAGTGCTGTGAACCAAACCTGAAAAAAATAAATAAAAACATTTACACAAGTAAATTTAAATACCATACTAACCAAAGTATGGTTCTTACAGGTAATCCAATCAATGATTCTTTTGTTGTGTTTGTCATATGTGCACAAAATTTACAATTAACTGGCAGTTTATGTCTGGCCGTATATTTCAGCTCTGGCAGAAATTATAACTTTCAGGCCCCTTTCTGAGTATATGTGATTTGACGCACATCTGGACATTGAACTCTGAAGCTAGTACAAACATTAAGAACCTTAATCTATTAAAATATTAAGCAGAATGTGGTGCAGAGTCTATATTAATGATTGGATCTGTCAAAAGTTAATTTATACCTGCAATAAACAAACATAAAAATAAATGTGTATACACACACATATTCAGTAAACTTACAAAGCCTTTTATCTTTATTCCCAATGTATCCCATATTCTACACTATTTACTGAATCAACTAGTGAAACTAGCTATGTATGCCTGAAGTGTAAAAGCTTACCAGATTTACTGACACATGAAAATTTATACCTGCAAGAAGCACCTCGTGGACAACGGCCTTGCGTGGAATATACATAGCACATGGAACTTAGATCGGGTGACTTTGCAGCCAAATATGCTGACACATCATGAAGAAAGCTGCACTTGGGATTGCCACAAATTGGCAATTCCTCACTTTCAGAGATGTCAATCAGAGTTGGACACAAATTCATCTCCCTGATATGTTTAAAGGGTGGGGGTCGTGCCTTATTCTGTCCCCTAAGTCTCTTCTTTTCACTGTTACTCAGTTTCTGTTTCTTGTACGGCTGGGAAGTACTTTCATCTCCTTTATCATTGTATTCACTGCCATTATCACCATCCCGTGCTGCAAGTCTTTCTTTATCACTTTCAGAAATGCATTCTAATGATAATGTTCTTGTATGATCAGAAATTATAAACCTGAAAGCAATATCAACATGTAAATACGGATGCACACACATATTTTTGAACAAAATCTCGTTACAAAGACAAAAATTATGGTCACTTACTTCGAAAGAATATACGATACAAGTACATGAAAACAAAGTGCACAGACACAGAATATTCAGATACATGTGGGATGAAGTAGGAGGATACATTCTGACATTACATAATGAGAAACTTTACTTTATACACGTCACCTATTAGGTTGGTGAAGCCAATGATATGAGGAGCTTGGTGCAACTTTACAGAAGACAGCCACCTTCAACTTTGGCTACAGGTTATATCTGGGGGACACCGCAATTTGATTTACAATCAGCAGATCAGCTATTCTAAATATGGATTTTATAACTTCATAACACCTTTATGATTATTAAACAAATGCTGCAATAAGTTCCATTTTGCGTTATTATTCGGCTTCCTTCGCATTTCGTTATAAGTTACATATTTGCCTGCGGTAGTTAATCACAACCTTTCACCAATTAGCATAGCATCCCAACCCTGAAACCGAGTACGTACATTGACACGGGCGGATTACCGACATGCACCCAGAAGTAGAATGCCATTAAAACCAATCACAATTCCTAACCTAGAACACGAAACCCAAACATCATGACTGTAATATTGACAAATAAACGTAACTGTATCACTCCCATAGGATTATAATTAAACACATTTAAAACATAATAATTTACTCTGCTTTGATGACAGCTACACCATTTTTCCTCTCTGAATTCGTTTCTTTATCCAAAACACTCATGTTCGTTACGTAAACTACTAAACAAAACAAGTTAAGAATTAGCAGCAAGACCACACATATTATATTCCGCTCACAAACTCCAAAGAAGTTAGTTCATCTAAGCTGCATACCGTACCTCGTCACAGAGATAACAAAATATGGCTTGGGAAGCGACAACTTGTCGTCAAGACCTAGTAACTACCATGGTCAAAGGAAAGAAAGAAAGAAGTCTTTCGACCATGGTAACTACGAGCGCGTCATTTCAATTATATCGCAAGACAATTATGCTGTGAATATCAAGACTAAGCATTTGAAAACCAGTAATGGCTAGTTGGGGCAGTGCACCACTTAAAATATTAACTCAAATGTTGTTGTAGTTCAGGTGTGTTGATAGTACACACATGAATATAATATATAGATGACATGACTAGTCATTCATATAACATCGTCACCCTTATATTCATCACCGCAAGAACCTGAAATCTCACTCAGAAATACCATGGTTGAGGAACTGGCTTGTGGGCAAGGGGAGTTGCAAGTCAGCATTATTAAAATGTACTAGAATTTGGCAATTTTATTTTACAGTTTTAAATTCTAAATTTTTGTTGCCACCAACAAAACTTTCTGCCTTACTTGCCCTTCCTCAGTGAAGTACAAAATGTTTTCCACGTGCAACCATGCACATTAGTCTGAGGTGTCCAAAGTAACAAATACAATTTTATGGCCTATCCAATACAACCACTTGTGGTGCTTATTACGGGTAGGCCTGGAAAGTTCAGATTGGAACAAGATTCTAATGACACTGATTTCTGATAAGGACATCAAATAGGGATGCTAACAGGTGGCAGTGCAGATGCAGGATGCGTTTATTGCTGAGGTTTGTTCTCTGATGAACATGTAGATGAAGTCTTTGTAAATGTAATGAAGGATGAAAAATTAAAGTCAATCATGTCATTAATTGCTTGTAAATAATTGAATCTACCCAAATCAGGAATGTGTTTATGTCAATATTAAATGTGGCCTCCTGTGTTATGATGGTGTACAGTCTTGTATACATTTCTACTCCACAGATGGAGTTGAGAGGTTCCTTCAAAATATGGTAACCACTTTCATAGCCCACAAGACCACACTTAATATATTCACTGCTATAAGAACTGTAAATCTCAGTTCTGTGTGCCTAATTTGGGTCAGACAATATTTTCTAATATTTCTACATTTAAAATACATAGTTGTTAATTGTGTTCTCAATTACATCAAATGGATGGCAAACAATAAGTTAATGTTTTTAATTACTTCATAGCTCTGATGTTGTTTCCTTTCTTCTTTCTGTACGCCTTTTATAAAAACTTGTAATGAAGCGACGAATACTTTCAACTAGTCACAGAAGTACTGTCATGAAAAGTGAAGTGTCAATTGAATTATTTGCATCCTGCGGTTTCCTTTTAGTGGACAGATGACTATCCGTATGTCGCATTTGTAACTGTCAGCCGTAGTCTTCAATAAATCACAGAGCTCTTCCTGGATTTAATTAATCTCTTTTACATCAAGTGACCTCCTCTTTTCACCTCTCATGAAAAATTGCATTACAAAAAATGCAATGTTTTTATTGTTATAAAATAGCATACACTGAGGATAAAGTACAGCTGGCAGAACAGATCCTGTGGTAAGTTTAGCATGTGTCCTTGGGAGGTCCAGGCAGCATATATGTCAGGATGCAACATACTGAAACAGTTTAAAAGTATGTAGACAAACCAACTTTGCCGTTGCGAAGAAGTAAACTACCTGACGTTCATCTCGATAGAAGATGTTTAAAAATACACATAAATTAAATTGTAGAACAGAACATATTATCAGTTACATAAAAGAATGTTATAAGATTAATTAATGAAAACTTTAATAAATGTTTAATTCATTTCATGGCATGCACTGACACTTTGTGCAACGACTCCTGTCTCTGGAAACAGACGCTGATTTTAACTTCATGTAAAGAAAGTACGGTTTTGGAGAAGTACTGACTGTCATGGTTTTCCTCTTTGACCTTTCATTTTTGCACAGTCAAGGAAAAAATAAGGTTAAAATAAATGAAATAAAAGCACTCGAGGCAATTTTATAAACAAATTGTAATATTAGACATAAACTAAAATCCGAACAGCATAATGCAATGAACCCAGAGTAAAATGGAAGACAGACAGTAAGAGTGCTTACCCAGAACAATCCCACTGAGTGAGAATAGAGATGCGTTGCATGCGGAGTCCAACAGAATGCCCAGCACAAGGCTACACACCGTCACTCCAAGTCGCCCAGACATCAGCGACAGGCAAATGGCCATTGCCCTGCAGAACAGTACCTAATCTAGTGTTGGTTACTGACATTTTAGAGAAACCTGTTGTCTCCATATTCAGGGTATAAGGCAGCACGTTCCTCCAAAACGCTGGTAACCACCTACAACACTAAATACAGGAGTCATAACACACAATACCACAGCTGACATGTTACCACCTGCACAGTGTCTGGAAGAGGTTGTGACTTAGTATTGGTTTGGAGGGACTTACGAAACCCACGAGCACCTCAGGGCCTAGAACTGAACGAGAGGCATGATGCAATTATACAGAACACGTTTATCGACTGAAGTATCTTACCTGAGCTGCGTCGGGATGTTGTCAATGACAATGCTACTCAGCATATTAACACTGACTCCAGCCATTGCTATGAAGATGGACGACAGCACCACCAGTAACAGCTCGGTGTTAGCGACGTTGATTGTCGCAATGCATACGCTGGATGCCACCAAGCAGACCACTGGCAACACAAAACACTGTCACAGAAGCGACACACCTCCGTCCGACAGAATCATGTCGGCGATGTACGGACGTTGGAATACACAAGACGCTAGTTAAATTAAACGCAAAGGCGGAGTCTACACACCAAACAATGTAAAAAGAGTTCGTATTAGCGTCGGTCATGAAACATCTCCTTTCCATCTTTTTCAATGGATCGCTTCCCTTCCGGGTCACGGAGACACCAGAAAAGAAGTGGCTAAACAGAGGCCAGACCTCCGGCAACAAACTTCAGTTACAGCAGCAACGACACTGCCAGTGGCGTTTGTGATTCAGTTCGCAAAGTCTAAATTCAGCGTCTCTAAATTTTCTCGTTTTATCAGCGGCATCCAATGGCAAAGTTAAGATGTAACAATAAACATTTTTTAACTGTATCGATATTAAAAATCATATCAGTTCGGGTTAAGTGTTTCCTGAAAATAAAATGTTTGTTGGATAGGAAAAGCCAGACATGTTCCTCATTGCAGGATTTGGGGGTTTTACGGCGGTAAATCCGAAGATGGCTGTCTTCTGGATTTTAGTGCCGTGTAGTCTGGTACAAGCTTATAGTCCGCGAATGTAATCTTGAGACTTGCGGGACGAGGAAGTGGGGTGAAGGAGGAAGGAGAAAAGATGGCGTCTGCCTTTAACGCTTCGGACTACCTGCATTCCTTGCAAGTCTCAAGGTTACAGTCGCGTACTGTACCAACATTTCAGAGATCCTTCTCGCCTCCATCATCAGGGAGTTAGAGACAGCAAGGACCTCTGACTGTGATGTACATAAACACTTATATGCAAGAGTTACGTCATTTAGCCTACCCATAAGAAGCTTCTTCTGGATGAATTTGACCAGAAAACCAGCGCAGGTGTAGACGGTGATGCACACTAACCCTACAGCAAGACTGTTCCGAAACACCGTTGGATCGACGGTCGAGGTGCAAGGCGACATGTTATTAAGACCCCATGTCTCGTTTGCGACGTGACCCTCAGTACTGTTCACCATAATTAATTCTGTTAGGTTGTCGATTTGTGTCGAACGCACGAAGTCGCCAGCGACTGCTGTGCTGTTCGCCAAAGCAGTGACCACCTCGCAGATCGTCAGAGAGTGGTTGGGATTGCGCTCGGTGTAAATTGAAAGTCGGTTGTAGAGGTCAGGCAGCCAAACGGCGAATCCGTTGTAACTGTTCAGGAACGAAAGCAGAGGAGGCAGTGAATTGTCTCGCGATCCCAAATTCACGAGAGTAACACCCAAAGCCAGCAACATCAAGCGTCTGAAGCCGAAGCTCGTCTAAATAACATTTAAGAATTCAGTCCGTACCGCGAAGAAAACACCACACGTAACCATTAGATGAACTGGTTAACGCTGTTCATGGAAATAATCGTACGAAACACATAAGATTTTGTGAATCGAGGATTGTCCATCCATCCATCCACCTGACTGTCTGTTTATACATATTTACAACCGGAAGGTTCAACAACGCTACAACAAAAGCACGCTATTATTTGTGTCACTTCATTTAAATCCAGAATAAAGTATTTTCATTTAAGAACAATGTTAGCTCAGCGTCTGTATGTATTTCAAAGACTTTTTTTTTCATAATCTCTATTAATCTCCACGAGATGATCGCCGATGAAACCACCAGCTCCTACGAAGAGCTGCGTACACAATGCGTTATCTGTTACCTGGCGTACAGTGAAAACTGGATGATGCAGGCCAAAGTGGTGAGGGTCAGGTTGGGTCGCTGGAACAGCGGTTTTGTCTGCAACCACATGCTCTTGAATATTTCGATCGCTGACGTCGGCTGGACAACAGCAGTTGGTGCAATTTCACGCGCGTCCATTACTACGCGTGCCACCTAGCCATCAGAAGCTGCGTTAAAATGTAACAAACTATAACACACGCACTTTAACCCTTCAATGGACAACATTAATCGAAAGAGAATTTATGAAGGCGGTAGTGCCTCAAGGAGAAAGGACTCACCGGATATTCCTCAGCCGGTCGCCCGGTGTTGACGGCAAACACGCGCCTAAGCACATCCAGAGCCTGCCCCTCCTTTCCTTTGGAGAAGAGGAACTTCGGTGACTCTGGCAGGAAGAAAAGGATCACGGCGGTGGCGACGCTCGGGAGGGCATTGATCACGACAAACACGCGCCAGGACCTGAATATTAGGTCTGGCCACGGCAGCTGCACGGCCCAGTCCTGGGGGATGATCAGCCACGCCAAACCTGCAGTCAGACGCCACAAAGGGCAACGAATTTCTGCATGTGGTTTCGATCTCGGCTGGAGATTCCTATGAAGTTCCGAACGCGATTTGAACGTGTCGACAAATTTCTGTTAAACTCCCCAGTGTAAAATTTTGTAAAAATCTTTTCCGCTGTTTCAGACGGACAGACATGGCGAAGTTCCCATCGCGCCTGAAACTCTTAGTCAGAAGAGCCCAGGAATTGAAAAAAGAAATGTTCATGACATCTGACACCGGGGAGTTTTTTATTAATATTTGTCGATGCGGTCCAGTTTTCATTAAGATCGGACAACAGTCGCGGGCAAGTTTTTAGACCTACAAGAATACCTGTGGCCCTTTTACAGAATTTGCAGTTCACTGCCTTTTCATAACAGCCCACACTGCGTCGTGACCTGAGTCAGATGAATTTCACCAAATTTCGTAAAGTCAAATTCTGACATTACCATCCCAACCCAAATTACGATAACAGGTTCTGAGCTGTGCAGTGGTAAATCGGCAAAACAGGACGACACAGGGTCCTTCGGTGATATAAACGGCCGGAACGTGACGCTACCTTGCTGAAATATTCCGCCGACGGAGAGGAACACGCTCACCAACATGACGGCTCTGGAACGAGTGGGCGCAGAGTGGAACTCGCCCAGGTAGGCGAAGACGACGGCCGACGGGGCGCAGACGCTGCGCGCAGAACAGACACAAGTGTCACTTTTGGGTATCAAGAAACACATACACACACACACACACACACATTGATGCCTCAGTTAGGGCCGCAGCTTCCGAGTGGGGCTCCACGACAAATTTCAAGGCAAAATTTTAAGCATGGTGTTTTATACTGCAGCTATATTTTTCATACAATTGTGCATTCACATACAAAATAACAAAACGCATGATGAAATACATCAAAAATGTATTAAAGGAATGTTTAAACATTATTTATCCCATATAATTCAGAATGCATTTGTCCTGAGAACATACAAGTAAATATTGTACTTCCTTAACACGCGTACGTTTCCAGTAAGCCGTGGAGAATACGTAACCTCAAATTACATTTTAGAATATTATTCCAATATAACGTAACATAACATGACACATCTTTAAGATTTCTGTCTTCTGGGTTGTCATCGCCCTGATGACGGAGGCAGTATATGACCTCCGAAACGTTGGTTAACATCGACCAGACTACACGGCGCAACAGCCCAGAAGACAGAAATCTTCATACTCGCCGCTGTGAAAACCTCAAATCATGACACATCTTATTTGCAAATAACAACAGCATTATCGTAAATAATTTAATATTTCTTATCGTGATGAACACAACATTTATTATTTGCGTCGAAGACATGCAACAACTTTGTTATAGTTTACGTCAACTTGATGATGGCCGTTGTCTATCGAAACATACAGCTAACATTTGTAGAACAGTGGAAGTCGACACTGGAATCAGTGCCAAGACTCACAAGAAGCCGTTGAAAAATCTAAGGAGACAGAACAGCCAGTAGGTGTCAGCGAGACTCGACGCCAGGCCGCAGACAGCATCGAGCACCAGCGCCACGATCAGCGTCTTCCTGCGTCCTCGGGTGTCAGCGAGGTAACCCCACAGGTGAGAACTGCATATCATCCCTTGGAACAGACGGCAGTCGGCTCATAACTTTTGTCAACCAAAATGTCTTAGTACAAACATGGGCCCGATTTCGGTTCAATACAGATTCATTTGCAACAGAATATGCTATTGTGACGTAATACGAACGCAGTCAGAATTTTATATCCCTTATTTAATACGCCATTAATCCTAACTTACATACGCAGGAAAACATATTTGTTGCTACCCGTTCATTAACACGTCAGAGCATCTCACCTATATAACTGATGGCATTCAGAAGCCCCTTCTCCGACGAGTCCATTTCAAACTCGCATTGTGCGGCAGGAATCAGGAAGGCTGTGCCAAACACCTCCCCCACCATAGCAACGAGACAGAATCCACAGCCGATACTTAGCAGCAGGTGGAATTTGCCGTGTCCTGTTTAAAACAAAACAGCATCTCAGTGGCTACCTGCTCCTCACACCTAACCAAAGATACGACGCGTGGGCTAACAAAGATGCAGTTCAAATTTTCATGTGCAAGTCCACTCATTCCTTTTGTTTTGCTACCGTTCTTAATGTTCCCTTCACTTAGAATAATAAATGTACATTTTGACTTTCGAATATCTGGGGCCTCTTAAACTCGCCAGAGACTCGGACGGTCGTCGTGAAATAAGGACAATACGCCCCAAAAGTACTGTTCTCCGGTTGTCATGATTGACAGGCATTGTGTCCATTACAGACATGTTAAGAGTGCAGTAAAATCCGAAGATGAATATGGAAGGTGCACTGATGCTTCAACGCACTTGCCGGTCGCTGGGTGAAGTCCGATTCAAAAACCAGACAAAATCATTGCCACATAAGAAGTTATCGTACCTGAGAGAACAATAGCCTGTTCGAAAGGCGTTGGTGGTTTGTGTGATTCGCCATTTTGTTCGTTCTGCGGCTTTGGATCTGCAAGAGAGACGAAGCAGTTTGTAACATTCCAATATTTCAGCGTTATTTTGAAGCAACGAATGACATAAAAGACACAGATATTCATCATGCTGCCCACAATGCTTACATTTAACGTCGATTGTATTTTAAATGCCGTTCATCATAAAAATTACTTTCTAATTTAATAAAGAACAAAAATTTGTCACGTAACGTTCATAAACTACTATTTACAGAACATTTGTTCTTTAAAATAAGATTTTAGGTTTTCGTAACAGTAAAAATGTGGATCATCGTTTACTGGGTTGCGGTGCTGTGTCGACATGTTGGCAGCTAACGACGTTTCGGAGGAACGCATTGCACCCTGAAGGTTATACAGTAATTGCAGAAGTAATAACGCACAGTAAACTCGAGACAATCCGACCTACAATGTGGAAACTTGGGTTCGTAAAATGCGGAAGCACAGATTCCTATGTGATCAACGATGGAAAGTGGCCTGGCCGCGTTTGCCACAAATTTCGTTCAATCAAGTTCTGGAATCGCTGGAATCCAGCTGTAGAGAACTGACGTGTCCAACAGCAGCAACACTTTTGACAATCACAACTCCTGCTGTGTCCTTCCAGGTGGACTTCGACGCCCAGAGCCTTTGGTTTCGATGTCCATGTGTTGCACATACAAACCCATTATTACCAACATAACAACGCTGCATATGCTCACCACATAAAAACACTTTTGAAATCAGTCTGTGTACCTCAGTGAGATAAACGTCTTTTACGTTGTGATACGTAACAATGACTTTTACGATGATTTATTTATTCCTTTTACGTAACTAGTCAACTTTAATTTTGATTTCATTCAAAATATGGATTAATCGGAAAGATTCTAACCGAAATTAAACAATTTACAACAAGTACCAAGTTTAACCGAAATTCGTTCGCTACTTTCGGAGATCAAACCCACGACCTCCCGACTACGAGACTCGTCTCTCACCTGTCTTCGACCCTTCCATCGCGCTGGTTGCCATGGCAATACGGTCTTCTACAGCATCTTAATAACTTAAGTATGATCCACCCTCCCAACCTGTTTGCTGGGAGTTCTTTAACGTGATTTAGCTCGATCCATGGTAGATGCTTGTATGTACGAAGATAGGAATTTGTACCACAGTGACCTTTACGACACGGTTCAGAGAATTACACGTCATAACGAGTGTAAGAGTTATCGTTCAGATATCAGACCAGCGTTAATGCACGTGCCTGGGTTTGCAAATGCATGAACAAATGAGAAGTGGCACTTTAAATTAGTCATAAAGGGTTGTAACGAGCATAATTGCATTGGAAGACGTAGTAGAATGGCTCCATACCATAAAATTCGTGCACACCCAATGTATTTTGTAATAAGACTTCTTCACCTAAAATAGAGGCAATACGGTCTTCCGAAACGTCGGTAACTACCTACATTTGGAGCTGTTTTGTTGTCTAAGACAGAGGAAGGATACAAATATGTAGTGAGATTTCAACGGGGAAGAGGCGTCCTGACGATGGAGGCACTAAGCTCCTCTGAAACGCCAGCTAGTATCTACAGGACTACGTACACACCGAAACATCCCAGAAAACTGCCATCTTCATGTAAAATGCGTCACTCGGATTGCTTTGAAAAGGAGGTAAGTTCCCTAGACGCTCGAAAGGCAAAGGCGTGGGGCTGCAACACCTCAGTGCATCCTTACATCTGTTATCAGTTTGTTTGTTTGTAATGAACTTGGAGAATTAGCTGATGAAACTCATCCAACAGCACACAATGACTTGCTCCTCCAGTGGCCTTCGAAATTTGTGCAACACTTTTAGAAAGTTCTCAGCCATCACAAATAAAACGTACGAAGTTGAAAAAATCAGTTCCGTTAGCGTAACGTTTAGAAATTTTGCGCTGAAAACGTGAAACGAAGATGTTTTGGCGAACTACGTGACTCAGCATGAGAAAATCATTAACATACTTCCGCTGCAGTTGACAGGGTTGCTTCCGGCGTCATCGATGGATGATCTACTGATCAGATATATCAAATCTAAAACTTCTTGACGATGGTGAAGAGTCAATTGAATAAAGATTTACTTGGATATTATCCATCGTCTAGTAATAAAACGTAAAATCAGATGCTGGAGAAAAAAATGTAAGTACAACAGGAATGTAAATCAGCTATTTACAGTCTTCGAGAAAGCGTTACTTAGAGAAGCAGCTGCTACGGACGTTTGTAATTGTTGCATGGGTTATTTATACAACGACACTCTTCCGACGACATAGGTTGCATTGATCGAATTGGAAGTTGCAGTGGAAGGAAGCATTCGTGGCCTATTTTAAATAATTATCCCGCAATTTGCTTCAAGCGCCTGAGGAAAACTACCAAAATCTCATGGTAGCCGGTCTTGGGGCCTAGAAACTGGTGACAAAAGACAACAAAGAGAAGTGAATGGCGAAGCGCGCATTGTTACCATACAAATTAAGTTTTAATCAGATTTCTGGGATGGCTGTGTTGCCGCCATGTTGGTGGGCGGTGCCACAGTAGTTTCGTTGCTATGGAGATATCGATGTTTCCGGACCACGGAAGACTCCGGTGTCTCCACCTCCTCCGGCCGCTTGTGTTCCGGGGAGCAAGACTGTGGCACAACTTCTCCGAAACACAGGTTTAACACGTCCACGACCCGCAATTAACCGATCAACTCTTAATTAATACACATTTGTTTCAGCTGTGTGCTTCTAAACTCCAGTAAAAAGTGTAAAATCATATGGTCGTCTGCCTTCAATGTTCCAAGACCCGCCATATTACCGGAGTTCTGTACTCCGGACGGCTTGAAACAGAATCCTCTGCGTCTCTTCTGCGTTCCGGTGAATTGACTCTAGACAGAAAGTACCGACTGCACTTCGTCGCGGAAAAGAACGGCAGTCGTGGAGTGGGGGAAACAAAGAATCGACTTCCGTTTCCTTCAGAAGAGACCAGCGTCGAGCGTCGCGGCGCACGGGATCAGAGTGTTTCTGGGCGGCTTACCAAAGCAAAGCAAAAATACTGCCAATGCCCGTTCAAATTTAACGGGGAACCAGAAACACCATTTATTTCATTCGAATTAACGTGTTATTTAAGTTGATTAAGCGTCATTTTTCCCGCACGCTCCGCATAAATGAATGAACATGTTAAAGCCAGAAAGATTTCAGAGTTAATTTCTTTCCCCGAAGCGAGTGGTAATTGAATTAAGAATGAGTGATTAATTCGGTTAACCACTCGTTCTTAATCTCGGCACTAGATAGAGCTAAGTGCTCAGATTCACGCCCCGGCCGTGCTTTACCCCCTGCTGGGTGGGGCCCAGAGCCGGTCTAAAGGAAAAAACCTTTGCTCCTATCGGAGATCGAAGCCCGGTCGTCCAGCCCGTAGCCTGACTGCTCTACCCGGGCTATGAAGGTGTTGGTTCCAGGAATATAATATTTTCCAATGATATTCAGCGACGGGCATCAGTTGAACGTTCGTAAAATTACATGGTTTTTTGATAAGCTACGCAACGTTTCACATTTTTTGTTAATTTGGTGTGAATCTACTTTATTATCCTTGATTTGTTTAGAGGGGGGATGTGGTCCGGAGAAGTGACGTGTTTTGGGGGAAATGATGTCACGTAAGACAAAGACAGGACTGAAAGAATCACGTAATGACGAAAGCTGATCACGTGTGACACTGTGGGCTCTCAGAGGGCCAGGAACTTGTTGCAAGAATTATCGCTTTCGGATAGAAAGTGCAAAACACAAAATAGGATCGGGAATTCTTGAAGCTTTCTAATAATTATTAATGACTATCAAATCTAAAACTTCTTGACGATGGTGAAGAGTCAATTGAATAAAAGTTTCCTTCGATATTATCCATCGTCTAGTAAATATAAAACGTAAAAACGACGTTTCGGAGACAGGGATTAGCTCTATGTAGTGGGCCCAACTGTGTAGGAACCTAAAGACGGAGATAGAGTCCCATCTCCGAAACGTCGTTTTTACGTTTTATATTTACTAGACGATGGATAATATCCAAGAAAATTTTTATTCAATTATTAATGACGACGTATCAAAATTTCTCCAGCGCTCTCTTGTCAAGAATTCAATTAGAAACTTCGCTTTCAGAATTAGAGAGGCAGGCCTGTGACTTTTCGCGTAGGTGCGGTCATTTTGTTAGGCCGTGTGTCTTAAGTTATAAAACAAAATTCACAAAGAGAGAGCACAGCGTTGCTACAAAGGACGCTGCATGTACGTGTAGACCAACAGCAAAGCTGCTGTGTCTTCGCGCAATTTCTATTTAATAAAACAAAGACTGTAGCCTGCATGCTGAAATTAAACATTCTGAAATGACACACTAGCCCCTAGATATCAAATTTGTCATAAATTATAAGCATTATAAATGAACGTGAACGAGAGTATGGTGCCTGATATAACAGCCAAAATGCATCTTCCCCAGTTTCTCCAAAATGCCACACCACAGAGAAAAGAGTCAGACTATGAAACAAGTTACTAAAAGTACAGCACGTACTCCATTGTAACTCTTAAAATAAGATTATTGTGGGTAATGGGTTGCAAAGTTGCAAGAGGCCTTCCAGATCCATTTTAAGAACCCAATCTACAGATATTACTTCTGGTGGATTTATTTTACAATACTTTGTCTTTATTCCTTGAAATGCGTATACATTGTACCTTCATTTGGCAGGTTTCTGCAAGTACAGGTAGTTGCAATCACAGATGTGACACTCGTATATTATTTTGTGATTATGCAACACGAAAGTAACTCTGACAGTTATGATGGCGAAGTGGAAGACATTTCTGTTGATGAGTCTGACAGTGATACTCTACATCAGAAGTAAGAAAATTACACTCAGATTTGCTGAAATACAAGCTCTGTAATGAATGAAAACTGCAGATCGATTACACTACACAAATTATCAAAGGACAGCCCAAGGTAACACTGGATAATAATGAAGAGGATTTTCAAAAAGTGCTTTAAATAAAATTATTCACCCACATTACTTAATGACCAAAGACTACTATTTAAAATAATATGTTTTCTTTTGGTTCAAAATTCAGAACGTTAGTGAGGCAAGCGGTTAATTTCGGATAATAGTTAGGAGACACCTGCCTATTATTTTGGAATAGGCTACTAGTTAACTATGTAACAGTGCATCATTAAATCGTATTTACGATAAAATTATGACAGCCGACCTGCTCTCCAAAATGGCACACCACATGTTAATCAACAGTGATGCTATAAGACGGCATTCAGTAATGTAGGCTGTAAGAAACAACAAAAACAGATTTGCTGCATGTGACCGCATGAATCCATGCAAGGTATGCATTGTCCAGTTCATAAGTCTCTCTCATAAAGCATGTTCAAGCCACCAAGTTTATTTATCTTAATAACAGAACTGTTATACACCATCTGTAAACAAATCAACAGCAGATTTAATGTACTGGAATGCAATGGAAATTTTCACTACAGGCTGCTAAATGATGAGAGCAACAAAAGTACTTCTTATACATGTTTGTGGCTTGATTCTGTAAAAGCCAAAATTAGATTTTATTAAAAATTGGTTAAACAGTAAGCTCAATCTATCTGCTCTACATAACCTATCTTCTAAATACCATAGTCACTTGTAGGCCTTCTGTAGTTATAAAATCAAAGGGACTTGATACTTGCACTTTAAAATTCAAAGTTCTAATTGTACTTATCAGTTCATAACAAAGATTATTCTGACATTGATACAGTTGACACCAAAATTATATAATGCTATAACAAAAAACTGCCACTCAGTATCTCAAAGAATAAGAATTTTTAAAACTCAGTATTGAAGTATCTGTATTAAGGTGGGTGCCTGAGCTGGGGAGAGCGATAAGAGGAACAGATAATGAACTAAACTGGAAGGGTGTAGTAAAGCTCCCCGTAGAACTGTTAACATCATCACCTTCAAAGTCATATCAAACACATAATTATATCAATTCCAGCACGGGACATCATTCATGTTACATATCAGGCAAAACTGCATTTATACAGTGCATCATAATAAACATGTTACGCGCTACATTCACGAAACATTAGAACATTGACAATACCAGGTTCAAGTCTGCCTCGCAGTCTTTCATCTGAATATTGGAGAGTTGAAGAGAATCATGATGTTGTTTAGATGGACACTCAGATATAGGCGACAGTTTTGTCGATCCGAAGGGTCATTAGACTAGAAGATAAATTCATATACAGGAATGAACATAATATTAAGATGTTACAGCTCTCATATCATCAGAAGTGACTACATACAGAAACTTGGATGGACAGAATTAAATCGAAAAATTGAAGAAACATTCACTCTCCACTGTTAAGGTGAGTCAACCATTGTTCACGCACGAAACAAATTGTATTTCATTAATTGAAGTAAGAATCCCAAGGACTTGACACGTCTACACTGAAAACAGACTAAACCAGTATATTTCTCAGTTGGAGGCAAGTGTAATCTTCTGGCACTGCAGGGCAGCCCAAGAGCTTAAAGTCAGGTTCATGTAAGTGTCTTGAGTTCTCATTTTGGAGCATCCCACTAACCAGCACATTGTTTCTTCCATGCTCAAGGCAGAAATAAGCAGAAACTGTGTCCACAGAACACATCACTTTACCCACCACTGACAAGTCTGTCAACACAGGCGCAGCCCCAAATCAAACAACTGTGTGAACAAGACAATAAAACTTTGCTGCAGATTCTTATTTTATAAAATACCATATTTATTCAAATGTAAGATACACTTTTTCTTCATGAAAATTGAAAATTTGTCTCTGCATTGGAGATAGCTGCATAATTATAGACTGAGACCATATATCCTGATGAAATCAGTTTTATAAAATTGTGTTTTCTGTTACTTTTTACAATATTTTTCATTATACTTACATTCATACTTCTTACAACAACAAATAATAATTTTTGATTTGAATGTGTATTTTTTTTTTGGTAAAAGTCAGAACTCACAACTAGCCTACAATTATGATTTAATAATATTTGAATAAATATGGTACCAATGCTTATATAACATCTGAACCACAAATGCCTTAAATACTGCTGTATAAATAAGCTGCATATCACAGACGAGAGACACAGCAAAAATTCAAAGGCATAAAAAAATGACTTGTAAAATTAAATGTGGGATCTTGATTTGGGGAGAATGAGAATTTTTTCCCCAGATATGATCTCCATATCAGAATAAACTTTTTGTGCTTGGATGAGAAAATATTAGTTATGAATTACTTAGCATTTTGTTAACTGGGACAATATTTGTTTTCGTCTTCAAAATTCATAAACCAAGCTTCAATTTTATGTGACGTGCAGCAGCACAACTTACTTGTACATCTACAAGCAACATTCTGAGGCCTAGTTACAAGATTTAGACTTGCAGTAATGCATACAATGTAAGGGGACACAAATTCAAACATGTTCATAACAACAGGTTCCAAAAATATACTATGACTTATTCATATAAATGATAAGTATTAACCAAATAAATGTTTGCAAATACGAAGGTAATCAACATCAGAGGTGTCTCCTGCAGCATAGAAGTGTGCGGTGGAGTAATAATAGGCAGGTTCATAAATACAGGCTTCTGTGATGAAGAAATCCTGAAATCAAAATACAAAATCAGGTACTACGTATAACTACAGGAAAATTTAACACAGACATAAAATATGGATTTATGACAAGGCTAAAGGTTCTTTGCACAGACAGAGACAGCCTTCAGGCTCAGGGGGCCAACTTCTGCCTTCATGTGGCCCAAATTTAACAGTAGATATCATAAATGCTAACAAATCAAGGAATTTCAGTTTAGAACAAAAATTCTGGCACAGTCACCAGAATTTAACCTTTGTGAATGGCAATGGTGACAACATCAGCACATAATATCAACCCACGCTGTTGTGTGGCTGACTGGGGATTAGTCAGGTGCCCACAGTAACCAAGGTACTGTGGGGATTCCCCACTCAGATAGTGTGACATTAACAGACTCATTTTTGCAACTTCAGTTGCAAAACATGCGTAGAAAAATCTATCACAAGACTGTGACTTGAAGGTCAGTGAAAAGGTCTTTACAATTTAAATTACCGAATTATGAATGTGTGAGCACTTCTGGTATGTTTAGGGTTGATGCTGAGTAAGACAAGATGTGCATGGAACAGGGCAGGGGTGCTCAAACAGTTAAGCTTCACCCAGGGCCCAGGAATGTTATGCTAGTGATTTATAAAAATAATTCAGTGCATTTGAGTTTGTGCACCCCTACTTTACACAGTGGTGCAAGAATTACAGACCATATGACCCAACATGCAGTCATTATCACTGTAACATTTGTGTGGGGTGGTACAGGTATACGAGCACTGATCTGGGACAGATCCAGCTTCAGTCCCTGTGGAAGGATATCAGGCCACAGTGTGGAAGAATGGAAAGTATCTGTTGTGCGGCTCCAGTAGAGGGTTCTACATTATCATTCCAAAGAATAAATGAAATGCATGAACATATTAGGTTCAAGAAATGGATGAGAAAACCGTTTGGCAGACATGCCAGCCATGTAATTTCCTGCATGAAAGTATAATAATACCATGCAGAAATAGAAACATCTTTGAGTACGGAGTCCATGACAAGAAATCCAATCACCAACGGGGTTGGGGGTAATGAAAATATGCGGCTAGAACTTACCAATGTTAAGACATATGAGGAGTTTGAAGTGTTTGCCAGTGTCTCACCTCTTTGCTGACCAGAGCAAGTCTTTTCATGTGTCACATTCAGCCCACAGGCCAAAGATTGCCTACCCCAGGTGTCCTTCCTCTCAATATGGTGATCTCCCTAATGCATAAGTGATTTGTAAACTGTGTTGTGAAAAAACAGGCTAAACAACGATACACATGCATATATAAAATCATATGACATGAATGAACGTACACTTTATACCATGCATGATGTGATGCTCAAGTTGTAAACAACTAAAACCTTCAACCAGTTTGATTAAAGTATTTAGTTTACATCCTTTAGGACTTATATTCTAGTTGCAGATTTATGATGAAGTTTTGAAGGTCATAGTAGATATTATAAGGAATATGCCTTGATTACCTGAAAATTTTAAAACTGAAAGCAGTATTTATTGAGTAGTAATGATTGTCTCTCAATCTTCTAACATTAACTTACAACTTAACATTAATATGTCTTTAGTATATGTTCCAAATAGGTCTACTTAGCAATCATCTAACAGGTCAAGTAATAAACTAAATGTCTGAACAACAAAATAATAAATTTGAGAATGGTGACATTGTAAAACATTGAGGTTATGTACAATAAATTTAATATACACAAAGCCTACACTTAAGAAGTTCTTTGCCAAAAAGAAAATAATAATCTGTAACCTATTTATATTTGCATGCAATAACAACTTAACCTCACAACGACTCAGTCATATAACCAATATAACCATCTGCACGAGTCCACCACATTAGTCCAGAAGTTAAATTTCATTTTTACAGTTGATTTATAAATTAACATTACCTAAATAACATATTAAGAACAAAAGATTTGCAGGACTGGAAATATGCAATGTGAAAGAAAACTTTATGGGTTATGCCTAAAACTCTGTTTTCATCTTAATGTTGTCAAAAGAGATAAAATTGTTAAATATCTTCCTGAAACTGCCTCTTTTGCTCCTAGTATTCTTTGCTTTACCAACATGAAACGTTTCTGAAAATTCGTTTTGTGTTTGTCCCATATTCCTGAATCCTTCAGTATTTTCTGTCCAGAACCATTTAGCCCACTGTTTAAGCAGTATACTCTCCATCAAACAGGGCAGAGGAATCAGGACTACTTAATTGTGGTTTACAGTAAAACAAATATCTGCAATTCAGCCACAAAAACACATAACACACAGTATAAATCGAATTTCTTCAATGTCATGATACAATCACTGTCTTCCATGTGACGTGAAAGTGTCAGTATCAAAAGTAAATGCCTGTGAGTGTTCCTATCACTGCTAAAGGTGAGTGGAAGAAGACGTAATTATAGTGACCAGGCATTTTAGTATCACGGCACATCTGACAGTGCTCCTTAAATGGATGTTAAAGCAGGTGATCCATCAAACACACACTGATCCACAAATGACACAGAAAACATACGTCTGACGGGTGACATGCGACAACACTTACTGGTGACACAAAGTTGTAAAGGCCAGCAAACAAGTGAGGAGGCAAGATGCTATAAAATGGAGCAGATGGCCCCATGACAGCCGTGGGAACTGAATGCATTTGCTGACATGGTGGCAGTTGGAAAGATGGGCACACGGTTGTTACTGCCTCGCCCTTTTGCATTGACTGGAGACATCAACAGAAGAATAAATCCAACACTGGGATTTATATTGATAACACATAAAACCTTGCTGAGGTGGACATGTTTTTCAACATACATCTGAACGTTCCTGCACCATTTTAAATATTGAAGTGAAGCAAGGAACACAGATATCTCCGTTAAGACACAACATGGATAAGCAGTACTAAGTGAGAGGTGGGAAGGGCAGTATTTTAAGGCAATTACAAAGCTTATGTCAAAAGTAAATTTCCAATTACAAATTAATTTTAGTTATTAAATGTCATGGAAGCAAATGTAACAGTTAAACAAAAAATTCTTATATATTTTTTATCTTGACTCTTTCATAATGAAAGCATTTCAGAAAATAGTAATTCTTGTCAAGTTATACCTGAGCCATGGCCACCGAGGGAGGCTTGCAGCATTGGATTGTCTTGAAGGGGATACCAGCGCGCCTCCTCATCCACCACGCCTGGATCTGAACATACATTAATGAATATGTTTGTTGTTCTATATATGTCAATATTAACCCTTTTTTTAGAACTTAAGAATTTGTACACAGAATAAATACAAATTTTGTGAACATTGCTTCATGATCTTATAATTTCTCACACTGTGCAGCCACAATTGATTATCAGAAGTTAACCAGCTAGCCTCATGACGAAGCTTGACACAAAAATGCGTTATTACATTTCTTCTTCTTCCTGCAACGCTGTCACTTTAGGAGAGTTGCCCAACAACTAAGCTTCTCCGTCTGTCTTCCCTCAGCTCCTTGTCCTCAGTTCCTTCCATCTTTTCAAACCGACATCCCATCAATCTCCCTGTTAAACTAAACACATGTAGTGCAATGAAATGCAGCTAAATTACTTTCATAAGGACACTTTTACCTGCAAGATCCAGTAACACGCCACCAAGGGAATGATTTGGGTGGTAGATATCATAATTCCAGGCAGTTACTTCCAGGTAACAGGTATTCAGTTCTTCTGGTGGAACATTTTCATATACCATCGTTGTATTCCATTCAGGATTGCAAGTCTGTGAGAAATAACGTGTCCGTCGCTGGTTCTCCATACTGACAAATATACATATAAAAAAGTAACACCATCACTGACAGTTCCATTAGTGTGGGTTATCTTATGAAGAAGCCTCTCAGTAGCTCAAGTACTGACTCTACAGTCTAGAACTGGCCCCAAAAGACTTTTCATGGATGAAGACCTTTTTCTGTATGATTCAAAACTCAGAACATATGACTTCTATTCTGAAGGAACAAAATCCATAAAGTCACATTGGAATAAGTGTGTTAAATCATTGCAGCGTGAAAACAAATGCATTTGAGTTCAGTACTGATTTATAATATACAAGCACTCACGTTCTTCCTGGCAGAAGATACACTTTAATCAGAGGGTCAGGAGGAGTACCGTTACACAACGGTAAGTTTCTTGCTCTCTTCACTATGACGTAAAGTATACGTGCCTTCTTATCGTAGCATACTTGCAGTTGAACTTCCCCCTGTAAAGAAAGTATACAAATATGACTGGATGACACAGAACTGACTTCATCAGAAAACAAAGAACGCTGAAGCAAACATAACACACTCTCACTCTGCAAGTCAAGATGTATAAATGCTAAGAAGTATTTGAGGTCCTCATGGCAGTGAGTACAAACATGGCTGTCGTGGGGAAGTTTGTGATCATCTAAGTGACAATCAGATTCTCAAAAGGACTCTGCACCATAGTGTTAATTAGGCCTTTGAATTACTAGAAAACCTCACTTTGTTAGGCAGCTGACAAGGTGCTTGGGAACTTCGGCCACCGGGTTCTTTCAGGTCTGCTGATGAGCTGGTTCTTTTCTCGCATTCTGACAACTTTCTTTCAGTTTCTTCAACACAGTTAAGAGCTGAAAACATAAGAACTACACTGATGCTATCAGAAGATAGGAATTTTGAAGGAAATATAACCACAACTCCTGACAGAACTGAACATTGTGTCATACAATTCTTTGTGTTCCTTAGCAACCATTCATAAAATTCTATCAAAAGCAATTCTAAAATGTGTGTCTGAAGTTTCTGAACACAAGCCTAAATGACTGGCTTCTGTCTGCTAATATTACCCTGCAAATTATCATATGTTGATGAACTGCTGTTATTCCCACTGTTGTGAGACTCCAGAGACTGGATGCTGCGCCGTGGGGGCTTTGGTGGTGCAGATGTTTTGACACTGAAATACAGAAAACCAAAACATCTGTACTGCATACAGTCAACTTCAAACAGAAGCAGTAATGCCGACTTAACAAACAGCAGTTAGCACGTGTAGTTCCTACAGGCATCACAAGGACAGGTGATTAACAGGAACTGTTTTCATATGGAAAAATGGACGACTAATTACTAAAAGTGATGGAGGGGGGCTTTATTACCTGTCGGACCCTACTTGTCTCTGGTACCTTATATAATAGTGAATGTATGTCTGTGTGTAGGAAGAAAATATATAAAGGTCAGTCATTCCTTTTAGCAAGTTTACTGTAGAAAAATTAATGACATTTAAAAAGTTTTGAACACGTACCTGAAAGGGCCCAAAAATATTCAATAAGAGAACCAAAAATACCACTGTTCTATCTGTAAGGCATTCACCCAAAGACAGTTTCATATACGGGGGCTTGGTTCTTAAGGCTTCTCACAAAATGGTTCATTACAGTAGCACACCATTGGTCCCTATCTGAACCAGATGCATCTTACTAGACACACCAAATGCTAACGGGAGCTCACTCACACATAATATTCCACACTAGCACTGTCAATAGAAAATGCCTGATATGCCCCTTATAATATCAAACATAATATCTATTTTCACAAACTGAATTTATTGTTTCACGGAAGTTGGAATGCACTTGCCATAAGCTCCTTAAAGCATGGAAAAATAAAAGTAAAAGTACAGAACACAATAAGGAAGGCTTGTCATTAAGACACTGTGCTGTAACAACCGCAATACTCGAGTGCAATGATAATGTTCACACTGCAGTGTCTCAGTCTGTATTTGTGGTACCATTATTATCTCTATGCCACTGTATCTATGACAAGAACAATATACTACACACATAGAAAAGAATGTAACAGTACATCTCAGATTTAAATTAGGACTTTAGTAGTAATTATTCATTTATAAATTCTACTAATTTCTCTGTGCAAATAAAAATGTTTAAGCTGTCATTTAAAATTTGATATTATCAATATGGTTACCTTTTTACCACTATTTCAACTTCGCCTTCTGTTTGGGAAACTAGCTTCTGCACATCTTCAAATGTCTTTCCTATAAGAGGGACTCCATTCCACTCCAGAACTTGGTCGCCTGCATTTAAAACAAAACAACTGTTAAGAAGTTTGTGTGATCTACTGTTATCTCGATATACTCCAAAGATCCCATACACAGCACTCAGAAAAGATGTAATGAGATTATAATTCATAGAAAGAGAGCATCTTGAAAAACATTAGTACCAGACATGTACAAATACAGTTTTTCTGTAACTATTACACATGTAAAAAGTGAATCAACTAGTCGATTGTGTGTTTAAGTATGCACTAAACCTATGCATCAATCACAGTGGTATGCTGAAGCTAAGAATAGGAACAAGAACACAGAAATATAAATGCTGTGGGTGTTAAAATACAACCAAAATTTGGAATTTGGTGTCACATTAAGGGAGAAACACAGACTGAGGTTTCAGGTGTCTTAAAACAGAGCACTATGGAGAATATTTGGACATAAGAAAGGTGACTATGTATATCATTTAAATAATTTTACTACTTTGTAATCCACACCTTCTTTGATTTCTCCAAGTGACTCCACTACTCCTCCTGGGTAGATTCGTGTGACATATGCTCCTAGCTGCCCTCCTGTACCTGGAATTTCTTTCCCTCCAATCACTCTCATGCCAAGACCATTGCCTGGCAAACAAAATGTTTCCTTTGCTTATTCATTTGTCTGTGCCATACATAACCTAATTTTGTTATAATTCTCAAAATAGAATTTTCTGTAAATCATGACATTGCACCATGTCCTTGAAGTTATTTTTTATACTACACATATATTTAATAGTTTGTATTTCTGAACTTTTCTTCATGTCTCCAGAGAAAAGGGCATCAATTTAAAAAAACTGATAAGATAAGGAAGTACTGAAGAATAAATCTGAGTTGACACTGATTTGTTAAAAGATTTCTGCCACCAAAGGGCATGCTGACAGCTAAATAAACTAAGGAACTGTACAAACAAAAGTGTTTGTAAGCATTTGAAACCTTGAAGTGGTCTGCCATGTGATCATTCCCAAAGTAAGAACTCTTTTACACATAAGAAAACATAATATTGTTCAAAATCCCTGCCCACCTTAAACTTCTGAAGAAGTGATAGATTTTCATGAAAGTAAGTAGGAAAGTCTATCACTAAAAATGCCCTTATGTCCTATTTACTTTAAAATCCCAAGGTCCAGCAAATATAACAGAATAATGTTTATAACTACATGCATAAACTACTTTAATTGTTGCCATGGTATCAATGTTCAGGGATTTTTGAACTTATGATGTGCATTACTGACCATAAACCACTGTGTCCTGCATGTGGCTAAGAAATGTCATCACCCACAGTATTTTTCATTGTGTGTAGTTCTTGGCAGTTATTACTGTTACA
This sequence comes from Zootermopsis nevadensis, assembly GCF_977971745.1. Taxonomy (NCBI): domain Eukaryota; kingdom Metazoa; phylum Arthropoda; class Insecta; order Blattodea; family Termopsidae; genus Zootermopsis; species Zootermopsis nevadensis. Next base: position 3,841,014 of record NW_028259164.1, on the reverse strand, counting down.
CTTGGAACTTTATTAGTTTCTTTAGAGGTAAAAAACATATCTACAAGCATTCAACCCATTCCCAGATTACTGTTATTTTTAAATAAAAGGGTAGGTAAAACTGGTATTTATGCAATCATTAAATTATCAAGAGTACTGCAACTGAAACAATGAACTTTCATCTGTAGGAAAAGTATATGTAAATTCTCGTTCTAATCATTCCTGGCATTAAAAGTGGAGACCAGTGATTTGTACTGAGAGAGAATATGTATCAACTGCTTTAAAAATTAGCTCAGACATTAATTCAGGAGGCCTTAGTTTAGTCATAACCACTGACATATATGCTGGAGTTTCATGCTCAGATCCCCAATTATACCGGTACATTTACAGGGATGTACCATAACTGCTTTTATACCAAGTCTGACTTTATGAAAATCATTTCATTTTTAAGAGCCTTCATAGACCCCGAAGTAAAAGAATGGAAATTTAAAATACAAAAACATATAAATAAACAAACATGAAACATAACAATAGAACTATATAATTTCACCACTATCAATATAAAAACTTCACTTGAAAATACCTCCAACTGATCTGTCCTTGGGGTCTCGTGTCAAAAGAAGGCGTTTTACAGGAAAGTCGTATTTCGGCGCTGCATGCTGTATACCGGATGCCTGAAAAACACAGTAACAGAGGGATCAATGGTCCACCTTGAAACATGCAATGTCAATGACAGAATTAACTAATGAACCACTGGATCCAGGCAAGTGAAATAAAAATAAATCATAAACGGTTAAGTTAAATGTATACAGAACATGGACTTAAGTATTAATGATAATAAAACAACACCAACAACAACAGCCATATACTGTAACATATTTACAACCACACACTATGATAGAGTGTGACTCAAGTGGAATTCAATCACATGACCATATATGCAAGAGCCCAAAATGCCAACTTACATTACATTAATGTAATATTACAACTAAACTTATGTGCAATAGGAAAGCAAGCTGCATGACCTCTGGTGTGTGCTGGTATCAGTGAAGAGACCCCTGTCATGCTGTCTTAACACCTTTGAACCTTCTACAAATTCCATGTGCAATTTACAATGAAAATATTATTGTCTGTAATAAAAATCTCTTTATGGAAAGGGTTAAAAGTCAAAGCAATGATAATAACTTTAAATGTAATTAACTGAGAGGCTTAATAAAAAGTACAATCCAGTGGTATATATTATAAATAACTATACTCTGCCAACTCATCTAAACGTTCCAACACATTATATTATTACTTCAATAGGATAATATGACAACACCAGAGTGGCTGCTTCCTGTGCCCAGGGAAGCCATATACTTCTTAAATGTGCACACACTTTAATAAATCATGCAAACCCACACCAAACAGCTGAGGTAGTGTTCAAAATCTCCAGAAAAACAAGGGCTAATATTATAAATTTTTGCACCTACACCTGTTTAACAGGGTTAGGTTAGATTAATATTTTTGGCATTAACCTAAGTTATATCATCATGTAATTCAATTTATTGCTCTTATATTACACCAAAATAACAAAATTCTGTCATTAAACAAATATTTGAAAACTACCGTGTTAAAATACATATATATATGAATCATTGGTAACCCTAGGACTAGAGTACTTTTGGATTTGAGGACTCATAGCAAATAAAAATATGAACTGAAACTCAATAAATGACATAAAATTACTTCTAATTCACATCTTCTTCCATAAAAACCTGACATTCATCTTCCAATGTTGTTACTAATTTGCCTGCATTTCCTAATCTATTTATGCTATTCTGGCATCTCTCTTTGTAATCAAATATTCTCACAAAGTCAAAGAGTTTAGTTCCTTGATTCACAGTGGTGATAAAAACATATATTACTACAGATTGACTAATGCTAGTATTGTACAGGGCACAAAGCTTTGATTCATACTTAGAAGCAAAAAGCTACAGACTGTTTGAAGTGTGTTTATTGATAAAAAAGTAATAATGTCTCTGCAGTGAATTGTATAGTCAAGTAATGTATTTTAATATCTTTATATTTGACTAAACCTGCCACCTGAGGTTCACTATACAATTAGAAACACTTTTTTAAAACCGCATTTGGATGTTAGCAACATGTGCAACGTCATCCTGCTGTACGCTGGAACACTGGCTAAGCCGTGCACATAGAGCCATCTAGCCTCTTGCGTACAGATTGTTGAGGGAACCAGAATACACAGAAGTACAGACATCTACATGCATGTGATGGCACATATTACAACATATGTTATATTATTGCAAATTCAGCTTACGTTCTTACTTGCGCTTTCTTTGGTGGGGCACTTCCCTCACCCCCACTACAAGTTTTTTGGGATTTCCTTGAGCTTCCCCCAATTGTACCATAGTCTTCAGGGAAAGACTGTTGTTTCTTCTTATTCTGCAACTTGTCCGAGTACCGAGATTTTCCTGTTAGTACAGTATGAGCAATATTAATAAATAATAAATGCTAGAATCACACACACTGTTCCTGAACTCTGTAAAACTTAAACATTCTCTGTGCCTGTAATGATGTCATTACATAATACTTGCATTGTAAGAGATAATTACAACTGACAAATGAATGACACATTCCATCAGCGGTGAAGATGATTTACAGAAATCTGGTATGGCCTCAGCATTTGATCACATGACTACAAGGTACATGCAGATACTTTGTGAAACCACTATCAGTAAATTAATGCTACTCTGCACAATTGCAGTAATGTTATTCTCAGAAATAAATTACTTTTTCCTTTCAGTAACACCTTTACCTATAATTGCTTTCAATCAGTATCAAAACTATGTGAAACTGATTCAATTAAAAAAGGTGGTAGTACTGAATATATACTATCCTGAATTTCTTATAAGGCTCTTCAGGCTGTGATAACTTAACTGGTACTAAATACAAGTTAAAAGGATACTTACCTGCTTTCTTATAATTAATCTACAACTATATGAGATATATATAATACAGATATACATAGTAAAATCCACTCCTGTTCTGGAGGTCCGGGGTTAAAATGTTGACCTGGACATAGCCTATACTGATTGAGAGTTGTGTGGTTTTAACCCATTCCTCACAAGCAATTGCCAAGATAATACCTAAATTAAGTTGTCATTGTATTCTTTCAAAATCAATGTTCATCAATCATCTTACCATTCAACACCAAATAAGCTCTGCACAGAGAATTTGCATAATGTAAAGAAAAGTGCCCCTAATAGTTATCTGGATCTCCTTTGACTAGCTCTTTATAGACAATTTTTGAACTTTCAACAAAGAGACCTGAAATACCATGCAAAAAAGCAGGCTACCCTACAATATGAAGTTTACTGTTCTCTGTTACATGCATCGATATGAACAGCATAGCATCATGCAGTTAATATGAGCTTGCATGGAACGTATACTTACATGAATAACAGTTTATTTTTCAATAAGTTGATTAATTTTCCTGTTCACATTAATTCTCTTCATCCACACAATTTTCTCTTCAACAATGAATCTTGCAACAATTCACATTCTCTGCTGTTTCTCTAAATTAACGAATGTAATCACTAGTCCCTCCTTGATACTTTGCAGTGATTAATATGTACCAGGGCTATTTGCTCACACACAAACTCCCAGCATAACCAAAAAAGAATACAAAGATATGTATCTCAATTGAAAGAACCATTTCTGTAACTCACACAGCCAAACTGCAGTGCTTCACTAAACAATCTATGTCAATAATCATGGTAATCACCATTTATTTATGTTATGACTCAACAGATTTGATAATCACGCAATAATTAACAGTACCAATATGTACTCAACCTTTTGCCAACCTTCTGATATGCAGATTAAATATAAGATATTCATCTTTCATTCATGTCTGTTAATGAAGTTCTGGTATCACCCATTTCATGCAAAAATATCATAATGGAAAGGATTCTAATTTTTAATATCTGTAACAGGTCTCAATAGGCATAATACTGGAAAGGACCATGATAATGATGATGATATAATGGTAATTTCTGTATTTATAGTACCACGTCCATACCAAGCTATAGATTTGAGAGTTTAAGAACAGACTGCCTGACCCACATTCATTAAATCTGGAAGGTAAACTCTACGGCTGTAAATCCTGACAGCATAAAGAAAAAGGAAATGCACGCTGGAATGTAAACTTCCACTTCCTATCCTGAATGATGTTGTATTTGTTCATGAACCTTGTAACACAGGACCTTCTAACTGTAGCTTGCAGTCAGAATGTCCCATTGTGTCAATGTAAAACTTGCTTACTTCACACCCCGCTGCCTCAGATACTAGCAAAGATATTAATTACAAATTTTCTTACATTCATATAGTTTGTTTAAGCTATAAAACTATCATTAAATTTAAAAAGCTAAGTGTATGGCAGTACTGCTGATTAAGAAGCACTTCAAAGTTCAAACATTGTGTGTGTATGTATGTCATAAATTCCAGTCATTTAGTGCAATTTTTGTAAAAGCTTCCAAAGCGAAACTGAGATTGGCTTCATGGTTAAATGATTGTGCAGAAAACATTTCTAGCAGGTGAACACCTTTCCTGAGGACTCTTCCAACATGCTCCAACTGCATACTGAACTACAATGTCATTAAATGTCAAGGACAAGAAAGTAAGTTTAGCAACAAAACAAACGCACAACACAAATTTGCTGGACAGAAAGAAGGTTAACTTTGATCAATCACTAATGGAACATTTTAACAGACTGGATTTTCATTCTTCACTCACAAAGGCAGTAAAAGGTAAGACAACATCAGTCAAACATGCCAGTATCAAACAAGATGTCTTCATTTCTCTTGGCAGTACTGAGCCAGTGACATCGCAAAACAAGGTGCCATGCAGTGGAAGCATGTTTCACTTCTGTTCGTAGAAAACAACTTTAAATTTCTATGCAGCACTCAGACACACTTTTAAACAGCAAATACACCTGTTACTCTGTAATTTATTGTGGGAATTAATTTACTTAAATCAGATATTGTGCCACTTGCTTGCCTGGTTGCTTACATGCCACCTTTATCTCCAGAGACACAGGGACAATGCCTTCCACTAGAATATTACTCAGATAACATCTATGGGAGCCAGACCTTAATATTCCTAGTCATCGCTCTATTAAAGGCGAGTTTTCAAGACCAGTTGTGAAGATGAATCCAGTCATTTATTTCATCCCATTTCCATGCGATGCACCAGTACATTCCTGTGATATCAGCTTCAAAATGAGACATGATCTTTACCCTGCCAAGTACCCTCTAGAGGAAGGCAGTTTAAATACTTAGCATACTTTTAGTTATGTCCTTTCATACCTTTGTAATATTAATTGCAAATAATCCTTTTATATTCCATCCATTTTAACTGCTTTGTGTTATTATATGAACATATGCGATTCAGTCTTTATTAGACCATCATCAGTGTTTTTGTCCCATTTGGTTAATCCTCATTGCAACCCTATAAACCTTCCTTTTAAAACCATTAATATCTAAAAATTAAAATTTATTTTAAATTTAAAAGCATTATAATGTTCCTATATATCAACATGCCCCATTGTGACAATGTAAAAGAAGAAGAAGAAAAAAGCACATTTCTATGATTAGTTATAACCTATTAAAATTATTTAAATCAGTAAATCTACCCTTTCAAACACTGCACTGTCTTCTCTTGTGTTACTTCATCTTTTATTTATTTTAAAAGTTGTCTTTCACCATTAAACTTAGAACTTACTGCCTTATACCATGTCAGATGCTACTGTCTCATGTTTCAAGTTTAATCACGACCACTTTCTTCCAAGGTTTCTATTCTTCTGCAATACAAACTATTGCAGTTGTACAGTACTGTGTTACTGATGCGATGTTGGGATTTGACTCATTCTCAAGATTAAGAGAAGGTCAAAAGTTCCCTACTGCCAGGACATTAGCCCTCCAAATAACACATCGTAAAATCTATTTAGCATTACACAGAGACTGCAAACTGTCAATCCTGCGTTTGGACATCACATCAGTGACACTGATGAGCATTACCAGGTAAGCACAACAAGAACAATCTACTACCTGTGACTGAGGCATCGTGAAATGAGAGGGAGGAAAGGAAAGAACGAATGTGACACAAATAAACAAAAAATCAAACAAACTTGTATAACTGAGGCCTAAAAGTTACAACTGGAATGTAAATGAGGTTCAGTGACAGAAATGATGTTAGAGCAGTTTACAGTCTTGTTAATGTAGCATCCTGTTTATGTATATTTTAATAATAACCACACTTGAACCATCACACAAACAATTTGTCAAATATATAATCACCATACATTTTTGGTCCAAGGGCAACCATTCTCAGGGTGAGACAATACACAAATTGTTTTAACACTGTATTACTAAACTGCATGTATAAACTGTATTCTTCCTTACCAAACTGAATTATTCTAGTTTTAAGTGATAAATCTTGAGCCAGATCCACTGATGCAGTTAAGTGTAGGTTTCAGCAGAAGCCACATTTTGCTTTGGGAGAGACAGGAACCAGATAATAAATTAACTTTGACCTCTTGACAAGGACTGAAGTGCTGCCTTACAACTATGTCTTGCCTTCACTTCCACCAACAGCGCAAAACTCGAGTCTATTCACAAAATATCTGAAGTCTCTAATGTGTTATATATAATTCTGCTACAATGAAATCAGCACAAGTCTGTTATATTTACTTTGATGTACATTTCTTCCTTTCTTATGTTTACAAAGGCAGGTATCTTTCATCAAGTCACCAAATTGTCAGGGTTTAGTTCAAGTTTCTTGATGTTCTACAAGTCATGAGCAATTTTCAGGCAAGCAAGTAAGCATTCATTTTTTTTGTAAGTTCCACTCTTTCATGAGTGATTTAAAATAGTTTTATACAGTCCTGTAAAATGCTGACACAACAACACCAAAACTGGGCACAAACACAAAATTACATTTTACACAGTAAAGATTATTTATGAACCAAATATGTAATTGAAAACATGTAACCTTAGACCCATTTATATTTTGAAAACACAGCATTACACACTACCCATGTTTTTTAAATACTTAAATTTCAGAATGTAATGTTGTAGGGATGTGTAAGTGTTTAAATAAAAAATATATTGTAGCTAAATTAAATGTATACTGTTAACAAATGAATCTACACCTACACCTGATAACTTAGTCCCTTAAAATAGCCAAATGAATGATGGACACAGAAACATTTTCTAAAAATACAACCTACATTTAACACAAAAAGTTCGGGTACTCATTTTTTTTAGAATTTGCTAATTATTTTACAGTTACAGTCTTCCAATATTTAGTCAATGTTTTAGGGCTATGGACACTTAGTATTTCAAAATAAAGTTGTTGCTGATATACAGTTATGCTCAATGTAAAACTAATCAAAAATACACCTGATGCTTGGCTAACACTTTAAATCAGAACATTATTTAGTGGAGATCATAACAATATAAAGTATGGCATCTTTCCCTGTCATACGTGTGCATACTTTCAAAATCATTCTATTTTCATTCATGCATAGTTATGTTTCATGAAAATTGATGTGCACATGATTAAAAACATTCATACTACAAAAGACTAGCAGAAGAAATGTTTTATGCCTAGGCCAAGTTCTAACAGATAAGTGTTTGAGTTTGATTTTATTAATTTGAGTACTCACACATCCCTACTTACCAAATGCCAATGATTTGCATTGATTGCTCTTGTCCTCAAATTATATTATGGTACATAGCTGTAACAGGCAGACAGACAGACAGACAGACAGACAGACAAAAGAAACAGACATGGAGGATGACCGGAGATTGTGGAACAAGGGAATAAAAACTCGCCAGCTCTCTCTTCAACAAATTTAATAATGAATAATATATTACATGCACCAGTACAGTACAGAATGGTAAGCAGTGAAGCATGCAGGAAGGGAAGTGCAGGGCCTCAGGGTCACGTCAACACACATTGTCATCATCCACTGGCCAACTGGTCACCATTAAAGCACAATATTCACTGGCCAGGAAACACAGAGAAAGCTGAAAGAAAGGTTCTGGAATTTGCTTAACACCAAGCCCACTCAAGTGAGAGTTTCAAGTTCCAAACAGAAATAACTAGTAAAATTCAACAAGACAACTAAGTAAAATATCTTCCTAATACTCGACAACAATAATTAGTATATACAATAGTGCGTCACTATATGGAATCACGCTCCCGTATCTTTATTATTTGGTCTCTTGAAGGAGCTGTTGGCAAAAGAGGACAATGGAGAGGATAAGGGCTTCAGAAGACATACAGAGATACACAACACAATGCACGCTCATGAAGAGAACTGGAGGACAACACCTACTTCACGTACACTCTGGAGCCATACTTGCCTTTCTGGGGTAGGGCGAGTATGGACTCGTTGATTGGGGAACTGCCTAGATCCTCAAGCAGCTTGCGTGAGCGAGTGGGCATGTCAGGCAGCAGCGGCATAGCGTGGAGCGTGAAGTCGGTCAGCGGGGAGAAGTCGGAGAGGCGCTCATAAACCCCGGCTGTGTAGTCGTCGGTGCGAAATGTGGAAGCTATGCGGTCCATTGAGCGGTCCTCCTCTGAACGACGTGGAGAATGGGCACGGTAGTCAAAATGAAGACTCCCGCCCCGCCCTGAAAGCAGCAACTCGTCGATTGACTTGAGCACACTGGATGTCCCATACCCTCCACCCCGTCCAAACTCTGGTCCAGAGTGAGGTGTGAAACCCAACTCTGCACTCTCACGCAGTCTAGCTAAGCGGAGGAGTTCTTCATGCAGACGAGCATTCTCCTCTATCTGCTGGCGACGCCTGGCAATCTCTGCCTTGATCTTTGCTTTCTTTTCCTCTCGGGTCAGCTGGTCATCATCATCATCACTCCCATATGGCGAGGGGTTCCAGGAGCGAGGTTTGCGATTCTTACGCGCATCATGGCGCCTTCGCGCATCTATTCCAGCTTGACCGTCGCTTGACCTACGCAGATTGTACCTGCAGGCAACAAACATCTTGCTCAGTGCATGCACCAAAGTAGTGGAATATAACAACTGCTAGAAACATAAACACATGCAGGCCACTCGAAACAGCATAAAAACCTGTATGATATGATCCCAGCAACTCACACAAAGTAAAATACTTCAATAACACAACTAGCAGCACAATGCCACTGACAATTTTCTCCATTTTTGGCAGACAGTTTAAAACACATAATTCTGTATATGCAGCTGAATCACACAAACATAAGCAGTCAAAATCTGAACACAAGCTGTTATACACAGGACATTTCATCAAGAAAAACCATTATGAAATTCTAAATAACATAACTGTAGTTTGTAAATAAGTAACTGCATGAAATGCAAACATCAGTCCAGCAGGAGACAGCCTCAATGCAGTAAGCTGGAAACTATTGACAAGAATGGCCACAGAAAATCAGATCACCAGCATTCCGAAAAGCCAATAAAGGTTTTCAAACAATCGTTTCCATGATATCTTGTTTGTATAAACCCAATGGTTCTTCAGGGAATGTTTGATTGTTATGAAAGAAAATACTGGAAATGGCACTGTTGTAATTTAATTTTGAGTTTAATAAAAATGTGCCGTAACTTAAAATACTCGACAACTGTAAGAATCAGGCTGTATTTAAATCAGTCTACAAAAATGAGCATCCATCGAAAGATGCAAAATTTTCCTCCAGAATGCGGGTACTAATATACGTACCTGGAGCTGGAAAGGTAGCGATCCTCATCCAGGACGCTGTTGATGGCAGTCTCACGGAGAGCGCCCCCAGCAGCAGCATATGAAGATGCCAAGTATGACTGAGATGGATCCAGTTCTGCTCTCCATCCCATGTCATCAATGGATTCATATTCATAGGCTTTGTATGGCGGTTTCAGAGATGGATGAAGATATCCCAAATATCCCTAAAATAAAAGAAAAAAACTTCTTTACCTCACATTGTACCATTTTTATCTCACTGTCAAATGTAATCACAATTCCTTATTATACATATAAAAAGTGTAACATCACAATAAATTTAACAAGAGATAATACTCATACTTCATTCAACTAGAAACAATGCAATGAAGAAATTAGCAATTTCCAAAGATTTAAACTGGAGAATGGTAATTCAGGATGACAAAAGAGCTATAAAGTTAAAATCTTAGACTGAATCTTTATAAACATACATTCCACTGTGCAACAAACATTATTAAAAATTAACATAATCTAAATAAAATACTGATAAACACTTCAGTAATTAAATCACTAACATGAATATTGAACCCCAAAAGCATCATGAAACATGACATAACTTGAGATTTTTGTTTTATTGTCTTAAATGTGATATTGTATACATCAACTAACTGTACAACATAATTATAAACATCACAAACTAGAAAAGCAGTAACCTTCCTTTCCAGTCACATGTTCAATTAACGTAAATGAAGTGCCACCATTTGATTTTGTTTCATTGCAGTAAACATTTGGATAATGGTTTTATGGGAATGATAGGATGCACTCTTGTATGTGATCACCAATATTAAGGAGAAACCCTCATGTCTGTCTTCAGGGTAGAAACCTTTTCTTCTTTTTGACTGCACCCATAGCAAGACAACAATTTCTTTAGAAAGGAGAATGAATAACATTAACATGCTCAACTCAATTTATAACTAATAAAAACAAGAGTATACACTGAACTACACAACTACAGAGCTCCTCTCACATGCAGTGAATTTTCACAGTAGTACAGTCAATTGTGAGTTAACCTTATGAATCTCACTCACTCTGGTACAGTAGTGTTGTCAGGCAAATACGACCTAATGCAGTGCTACTACCTTATTTCTTCTCCATATACACGAAATTCCGGTTTACATCAGTAAATTATATTTTATTTGAATGAGTTCATAACAATATTAACATTTTTTTTGAGTACACTATTTTGACTCTGATACTTTTAATTTTTTCTTCATGACTAGCTTGCGGACAGGACTGACAGTTCTGGAGGGCCTTCAGTTGCTCACAACTCATTTAGATATTACTGTCAACAGTTTGAGAATGAAGACAAGAGTATCAGTAAGTACACTACTTATGTACAGATAAAATAATAAACAGCTTGACTTCAAGTAGCAGCAATTACATTATTTAACGGAATTTTACGGCACGCAAGGAATAATAAAAAATCTTGATATGCTCAAGAGAGATCACTGAACAGAAAGGTAGAACTGTCCAAATTAATGATCTTATTTTTAAATTAATTATCATAATGCACAACAGATTGTAACAAGAACAAAAATTATACACGTGCCACAATAAAAATACAGCTAAAACCAGTCAATGTGTAGTAATATACAACTGAAACATCACAACCTTCTCATATAACTAACATACCCTGTCATAATCACTTTCCAAGCTGCTATCCTCCTTTATCGGTGAGAAAGGAAGATGGATTTTGGGATCTGAGAGCTGTCTTCGGTGACCTCGGATCTTGCGCGACCGCCCCATCACAGGAGAGGCCAGTTTTCGTTGCACATCCAAACTGAAGTCAATTGTTAATAAAGATGTGACATAGCAGTGAGATTAAAATCACTGAAACTCATTATACACTCCCAAAAACATCAGAAAAACAGTGAACCACACAAATATGTTGCAACTGTTAAAAGCAGCAGTGAAGAGACAACAGCAGCCCCACAATTACACAGAGATGAAACCAAGAAACAATCAGAGTTTTGCACATTTTGAACAAACTGAAAATTCTAAAATAACACATCTCACACAAGAAAGATGTGAACATACTGCAATTATGTTAAAATGTGTTTCATGATAAATTATATGCCAAACTGCTCATAAACTCTGCAGTTTATTACACTCATAAACTCTAACTGAGTAGCAGATTTGAGCTTTAATAACTGAAAGTTTTTTTTATCGTATCTATCGAAAAAATGCTCTGGTGTGGAAAAGTGTAAATATTCACCAGGTTGCTAAAACAGCACATTAAATGTATAAAAACTTACCGCTTCATAGGATCCCGAAGAGCCTCAAATTTATCCCTCTCTCTGCGCTGCCTTGCCTCGCGTTCTTTGTCCATAAAACCAAGTAAACGACGGCGATCTGACGTAGCAGACTTTATTTCATCTCGCAACTGCTCTTTGAGATTGCGCATGTAGGTAGGAAGCTGCGTAATTAAGGAAATTAATATATGACAAAATTACAGATTTAATATATAACAGATTTTACATGGCATGATAAAAGAAACTGGATAGAATAATAATGGAAGAAAACACCCAGAGGAAGTTTTATTATCATCTCTAATTGGCCAATTACACCTAATACTTGACAATCAACATCTAAAAATGTAATGAATTCATTCTTATACTCATGTGTGCAGTCTTGGGTTTTAAGAGTTCACTGCACTGTCATAAAATGTGTTAAAATGCTTGAAGATCAAATTTCGCACACACTGTGTACCACATGTCCAATTGCAATGAATACAGAATAAGGCAAGCAAGTTAGAATCAACAACAGACACAACTGAAACATTTAGAACAGCTGGATGCTGTTAAAGTAATACTTTCTTTAAGATTTGGGCTACCAGCACATCTAAAAGAACAGATAATCTGCTTCTGGATAGCCAAGAGCTGAACTGGCTCATATCTGCTGACCTGCTTGCCATATGGAATGCTGTCTGGTACACCAGATGTATTCAACAGATGGCGCAGATCAGGAGGAAGGCAGGATGCCAAGTCAGCCAGTGGCGTAGAGTACACTGATGTGGTGGATGTCATCCCAGAGCTGGTAGTTCGCGCTCCTGAACTGCTTACCACACTTGATCCTACAGAACACAATATCCAACATTACCTAACTACAGATATGGTCACACTGCACAGTTGACACACCCACCTATTTGCTCTACAAAGTACATCTTCCAACGTTCATACCTGTGAACTTCTTCCCTTCCTTTCACACATCAAAAAAGTTACCATCACTTCAAAGCTCACCTACCGAAACCCTACTATCATAAGGTGCAGGACCACTGGATGCCGACGGTACTACGGTGGCTTAATGCCATTCACTTCCTACCAGTGTAGGGTTAGCTGTGCAAGAAAGTTATTTTAACGAGTTTTATAATAAACTGTAATTAATGCACAATGATACACACAGTGAAACAATCACAATACTATAAAAATATTAATTTTATATAAAACTTCAGTTAGAATTGGCTAATCTAAGAAATTTTCATGGCTTTCTTCAGACATTCCATAAATGCAGACATCTCAAGAGAAGGTAACTTCTTCCTCCAAATCTATCACACATAATCATCCTTATGGCACTCACCTTCAAGAGTTGATACATCATTACTTAAATAACATGTAAAACAACCATAGATATTGGAACAAACCTTGAAGAAGCCCAAGAGCAGAGCCTGGTCGAGGCACAGGGTCAACACCAAGAGAAATCTTGCGAAGGTTTGTCTCACTAGCACTTGGTCGTGGCAGCATTAGGTTCGAAGTTCGAGGTAACATCCCATCCAATGATGTCTGACGTAATGGTGAGTATGACCTGCAGAGAATTGACTGTACTGTTCACAATGTAGTGACTATGCTGGAATATAACATAAGTTCTTCTTCTATGGCGTAACAGCCCGAAGTCAAGCCATGGCCTCCACCCACGTGGGAGGTTTCTTTGTCCTTGACTGGAACGTACCTTCTCTTACTGGAAGGAAGAGAAATGGCTTCTTGATGTGATGGAATCGAAGGTAACTTTCTGCGCATCCGTAATGATTTCTGCGAGTCCGTTTCACTAAGGGTATCCGAAGAATCTCCTCCAGTGTCACGTGATCCACGCGGAGTCCCCACAGGTGTGCCTTGTGGAGTCCCGAGAGGAGTGCCTGAATGTAACAGAGACAAAACTATTATTATATTGCTCTTACACAGCCATGTGCAGTTATGTGTACATTTGTTAGGCAAGCCAATGAGAAAGATGAAATTGTAATGTAAATGGAAAGTCACTGCTGAACTGGTTTTATTATGTGTGTCTTTACTGAGAACTTCAAAGTTTTTGAACTTTGCTGGCAAGGACATTCAGAACTGCTGCTCAAGGTAAAAGCTACAAACCTTGAATTTTGAAATGTTTGCAGTTCTTTTTACAACTATAAAAAGAAAAACCTGCTGGTATGGTAAAAAAATATTTTAGGAACATAAACAGAATTTATAAATGGCCTGTAGACTTCTGGGCTGTGATGCTATCTATGAAGTATTGAGTCACAACCTGGAAGCGGACGACCATAATCCATACTTCCACTGCTGTCAAAACCTCAAATCTCACACAGAATTAATAAGAGTCGAAACACTATTACTCCACAGGTAACTCAAAGTTTGAAGTGTAAGAGCATTTTCTTTGTCTGTGAAAATTATTTAAACCAACATGCATGCTGCATGAGCACTACATCTCACAAAAGCATTTTAAAACAAATATTGTTTTAACCAACAAAGACACCATGTGACATACACTGAAATATTATGCACAAAAATATTTTCAATACCACTCCAATTTACATATTTCTGTATAAAAAATGCTTAAATAGACAATCTACTTGCCAACACGTAATTACCTTTTCCTGTGCTCTGTCTAACACCTAAGAGGCTCACATGAATGAAGACAGGACTGAAATAAATTGATAAATGTAAAGATAAATAAAAAAATAAATATATTATAAAATGAGCAACAAAACAAAAATAAATTATAAAGCCACAAAATAAAATAATTCATTATTTGTGTATCCACAGTGAAATACTAATGTAGGATGTGAGGTTTTCACGACGGTGAGTCTGAAGATCACTGTCTTCTGAAATACTAATCATTTGTTTTCATCCAGTACATCTAGTGCAAAGGTGTATTCATGGATTTATTTCTCCACTCCCCTACAGATCTTCATGGAGTAGGAACAAAACAGAAAGTTATGTAACATTATGAGTCTGTACCTTAACCACTCAATGGCCTCGATTTTTACAGACGAGCACATGTGGATTTGCTGAACCCTGTCTATTAGGTTTCATAGACAATCCACAAGTAATACATATATTACCTATCCATTCTTTTGAAGTGTAACACACAAAAACATCTTGGGTAAGCCAACTGCAGAGGCATATTTTATACACTCTATTAATTATTGCTGTAAAATTAAAAGCTAAAAGAAAATCTTGCGGTGCCACCATATCGTTTCCAATCTAATGAAAAGCTACTTTAACAAAAGTTGCATATTATTCAAAGATCTATTGCTGTACACACTTTCAAAATCCTATATCAGGTGGCACTAGTGTCACTCCCACCTACCAAGTCTGTACACCTTGACTTTCTCATTACTGATTATATGAAAATAAAAAAGTATGAAGTTGGCTTCCACTGGCTTAGCATGTATGCCAAATTTATTAAAAATTGGTCTACTGGTTCAGAAGTTGAGAAGGGGTTGGGATACATGGACACACATACAGACAGCATGATAATCCCATGAGTCTACTTCTCTATTTAAGGATATCAGGCTAAAAATGGGTTTAAGATCATATCTGATGTGAATAAAAGAGAATTCACAGAAAGATAAAGTCATGAAGACACATGAAGGGAAACAAGTAAAGATCCTCATATTCTCAATCAGGACAATGTACAGAATCAGCTTCAGATCCAGTTCAGTATTCACTGGATAAAGGCCTCAGCCGATCGCACAGCTGTTCTGGACGTGGTGGAATACTGGAAGTTCCGATGTTCTAACTCCGAGTCAAACCCCAGCTGCTTAATTTCTGAAATACCACTTTACACACAGTTCCAAAAAAACAAATCATAAAATATCAAAACATTTTAAAAGTTTCACTGTAAATACACATACACAAACATTACCATATAATAAGCAATACAAACATACACGACTGTCCCGAAATCACAGACAAAAAACAAACAAAAACAAACTCAGAAGATAATTCACATGACTGTAGTGTCCCAACCATGGTCTCTAATCTATGTTTATATCCCACAAATAACTCACTGCATGGAACTTGCTGGAGACCTGTTGAAACTATGTTACCACTGCTCATTACGGGCTGACTGGTAACGAGATGTCCCCCAAGTGCATGGTGAGACACCATGTGCGAGACAGCAGGCTGACTGCTCATAAGGTGCTGTGACTGGCCACCCATCAAGTGCTGGGAGACAGCTGGACTGTTCACCAGGTGTGGCGACACAGTCTGGCTGTTTATCAGATGGTGAGGCAATCCCTGATTGGTCATTAATGACTGGCCAACACCACCATCTTTCATCTGAAAGCAAACGTGTGAAGTTTCCTTCATAAAATGAATGAAGATTAAGTTTGGCAATACAAAACAAAAATGTTTCAAATATATGCTTAAATGAAAAAGAAACAAATCTGTAAGGAACATGGCTGAAAAGTATGGAATCGCAAAATGTAACTCACGATATACTGCCGTAAATAAACAAATCATTTCTGTAAAACTGATACACTTCTTTACTGTGGCTTTCCAAAACCAAGGGCTAACTTACAAAGGAGATTTATCCTGTACCAGCCAGTAAGTTTCTACAAATGAAAGTTAATCCATTTCCTTCACCTGCTGGCGGATCTGCTGAGCTTGGTCAGAAGCAGAGTGAGGCAGAGAGCGGCGGATCTTCCTGAGATGCTGTGCCTGATGCTGTAGTTGCATGTGTTGCTGGTACATCTGTTGCTGCTGGGGGGTCAGGTGCTGCGTGAACAGTGACTGCTGTCCAGAAAGGATACCCAGCACAGTTCCCTGTAAATACAATGAAGTATTTTTGTTACAGAGTCAGTATCTGTAGGACAGATAACACAGGAATCACTAATCTTTCAGTTTGTTAACATAACAAATTCAATGACAATTTAATTTTACTCTGTGTGCTGATAAATTAGAACCTAAATGAATCAAACACAGTAACCACAACTGCAAGTTAGGAGAATGACACTGAGCATTTCTCTTCCTGTTTAATATAAAAATTCATCTGGTTCAAAAACACTTCCTGCTGAAGGTTACTGAACCATCTTTTAACACTTCATCAAGGAAGAGCATGGGAAGCGTCTGTCTTTCGAGCGGAAGGGGGGGGGGGGGAGAGCTCTGGTTGTATCCAAGCCAAGGTGGGGGAGGGGGGTTGTGTAACTGGTGAATGCGAGCCCGAAGCTGTGCCGAGTTTTGCCGAAGCACACGCTGCATTGGCAAAAGTGAAGTCGTTCTTTTATGCCCATAATATTAGCGAACGTGACGAGGAAAACATTTTGAACGTGGAAAGTACTCTGTTTGGTCTAAAACGTAAAGTTTCGACAAACCAGTTGTCCATTAAAGACTTTTTTGGTAAAAAGAAGTAACTTTGAAAGAGAAACATTGTTTTTTTTAAAATTTTTAATGCTTTCCCGCATCTATCGTTTTTATTTCCCACCCCCGCCGAAAACGATGCATCGAGGTTTCACTGTAGCAATTCTTCAATAATAGAATAATGGACTGATCAGAATGATTAAAAAACCATAACATCCCTGCTAAAAGCGTTAATGACGTATTTCAGACTTTGACTGGTATTAACAAATGACGTATATTAAAAGACAGTTACAATTTTCTGCACGAGAAACTGTTACCTGGATACCAGCCTGTTGTTGTTGCTGCATAAACTGCTGCTGCTGATGATGATGGAGTTGTGCCTGCTGCTGAAGATGCAGCTGTTGCTGGAAATGCTGTGCACTCTGCTGGGGATGCTCTTGGAACAACTGGCCTTGCTGCAGGTGCTGCTCCATGCTCGGTTTCTCGTCTGAAGGAGAGGGGCGTGGAGATGTGCCACCCAGACCTGAAGTAAAAGCAGCGGCATCAAATTTCATTTGCGATCAGATAACTTCATACTAATTAAAAACTAAGTTTCATATCCGTTCACTGACCAAGTCTAAATTTTTTGAATTCATGTTCCTCAATGAACTCACCAAGAGCTTTGCTGAAATCAGCCAACATGCCGCTGATCGTGCCAGTGGCTGGCTTGGCCGCATTTCCTGTAGCTGATGTCTGCTGCTGAACAGAACACGCTGGCTCCAAGTGGCCACTATCCTGTAATACAATCCAAAACAACTCCTTAATTCGTTATCATAATTATATGCTCCTTCATACAAAGAAAGTGGTACATAACATTAAGTTCTGGCTATATCTTCTATTAATCTGTAACAAGAGAATAAATAAATTGCATAAGCTGGCATTTGGGAACAATTTTTTGCAAAATACGATAGTGCAAAAGGACATAAAATGAGTCTGTTAAACGGGATAGCTCAGTCAGTATAGTGACTAACCTATGGGCTGGACAACTGGGGTTCAATCCCCGACAGGGGCAGAGGATCTTTCCTCTAACCTCTGCGTACCGAGGTCCCTTCCCAGGGGTAAAATGTGGCCGGGGCATGATGCTGACCACTCACCTCCATCTAGTGCTGAAGTCAAGAATGAGTAGGAGCTATACCTCCTCCCCACCCAAGTAACCTACATGGTGTGTAATGGGACTGCTTTCCTTTTTAACTTTTACTGTGAAAACATTTCTGCAAATTAGGAATATAAACATAGAAGGAAGGAGACATTAGTGATGCTATGAAGCAAATTAGATGTCACCCACATCTTTTAGTACTTATTAAATGTTTGCTCTGATTAACAGTTAAGGACAGACACAGTGAAACATTTATTTATCACATATAAGTTGACTGAAGGGACTAAAATGCACTGCTAGTTAGAGGTACAACATATTTAAAGATTTATCTAAGAGACATTTCTTTTGTTACCTGCAGAACTGACTGTTGGTGAGGTTGTAATATTTGCTGTGTTTGCTGCTGATACTGATGTAAGTTAGATGGTTGTTGTTGATGTTGAAACTGCTGCTGTTGATGTTGCTGAAACTGCTGTTGTTGATGTTGAAGCTGCTGCTGTTGATGTTGCTGAATCTGCTGCTGTTGATGTTGCTGAAACTGCTGCTGTTGATGTTGAAGCTGCTGCTGTTGATGTTGCTGAATCTGCTGCTGTTGATGTTGTTGAAGCTGCTGCTGTTGATGTTGCTGAATCTGCTGCTGTTGATGTTGTTGAAGCTGCTGCTGTTGATGTTGTTGAAGCTGCTGCTGCTGTTGATGTTGCTGAATCTGCTGCTGTTGATGTTGCTGAATCTGCTGCTGTTGATGTTGCTGAAGCTGCTGCTGTTGATGTTGCTGAAGCTGCTGCTGTTGATGTTGAAGCTGCTGCTGTTGATGTTGGTTTGTGTTCTCTTGGAACCGTGATCCTTGCTGCAGCTGTTCTTCAAGGCCTGGTTTATCTTCTGATGGGGAAGGAAGTGGAGATGTAGTACCCAAGCCTGCATCAGTACCCACCACATAAAGCAAACAGAGTGAATGTACACATACATACATCAGGTTTTAACTCTGACACCTCTCCAGCAACCATAACTCGGAGTAGGAGAATGGTAACGAGACAGGTGACATTTCAGGTTCTCACGGCAACGAGTACAAAGATGACTCTCTTCCTCTTGGTAACATGATACATTTAACCAGTAACCATAATTTCTTGTAAACCTTATAAGCTTAATAAAATAACTGCAAGAGATGACAGTCAATATAAACACGAATTAAGGTACGTGTTACATAACACTTTATTATTACATACATGAAGTACTGTTTGATGCAATTCTAGAGTAATAATACCAGCTTCTTTAGTCACTTTTAAAGCATCAAGGGATGATGAGAGACAAATACACTGTGAACTGATGATGGTGCAACACATGGTTTTTTTTACTTCATTCATTCATCTGCACATTATAAAAACCACGTTTTGGAAGTTGGTTCTAACCCAATCTTCAGGTGAAATAAGAAACAAAAGAATATCTGTCAGGCCCCCTGGTTGTCCACATTTAAGATTAGCTGACCAGGGGACCCAACAGCTTAGACTTCATACCTTTGTCATGTAAAGACAAAAGTAGAACAAAATTCCTGATATTTTGTGGTTTTTACAACACCCAGATGATGGACAAAAGTCTAATAAAAAATGAATACATATCAAATTGTTACACGTTTCTATTTTTACTGATATTACCTAATGCAAAACGTTTCCACAAAGATATCAGCAGAGTGATGTGATAT
This sequence comes from Zootermopsis nevadensis, assembly GCF_977971745.1. NCBI lineage: Eukaryota > Metazoa > Arthropoda > Insecta > Blattodea > Termopsidae > Zootermopsis > Zootermopsis nevadensis. The sequence goes on along the minus strand of NW_028259164.1, from coordinate 3,820,822 downwards.
AGAAGATACATCATTTCTCACCTACATCGGTACTGTCACACAAACTTAGGCCAAATAATACTTTATTCTTTAGGGTAAAAATCCAGTATAAAATCTACTAACCAAGGGCCTTGCTAAAGTCAGCCAACATCCCACTAATTGTGCCAGTAGATGGCCTGGCCCCAGGTCCTGTTGCTGCTGCTGCTGCTGATGATGATGACGATGGAGGCAGCTGCTGTGTTTGCTGTTGCGGCTGCTGAATGGAATGGACTGGATCCAAGGTCCCACCCTCCTGCAACAGGAAGTAAGCCTGCCAAGTTATTGCCTCATTTCACTCACACTCCGCATGATAAAGGCATTATCCTCTTCATATATATTTTAATATCTGTAATCAAAATTAAGTTGCATAGAGAACTCATAAAACACACTTTTCTACTACACACACTGTCAGGGAATATCATCTCATCATCATTTGCTATCAAGGATTGGGCCCTTGGCCCATTCCGGACAGTTGCTCAAGGCAACTTGTTTGATTAGTGTTTCTAGTTCCTTAGAGTAACAGGTGACAACCCTGCTGCCTCCAAACAATTTCTACTCATCTCTCATTGTCTGCTAGAGCTTTCTAATAGCAAATCAGAAGAGAAATGGTTGAGAAATGGCCGCTGAATTTTGCTTATGAAACATCTTGTCCATGCTCGCAAGGTTCCTTTACATGCCGTAAATCTACGACATGGGACTGCTGATTTTACTTCCCCTCCGAAGGAAGTCATGCTGTGGATTTTTATGTCACGGAATATAATATAAAAATTAAATGCACTTTAACTCATGGGTTAATGTGCTGTGTTGACACACACACCTGAAATGAACACTTGGGACATGAAATAAACGGGTGGCAACATTTAGTAAAATACTTATAAACCTTTGTAATACAGGTATCGATATAATTAAAACATGTCTTAGGCTTGCCAACATACAGTTCAACAAAATTATTTATTCCACTTTGACATAACAGATCATCAGAGAAGACTTAACTGCATTTACACTCTACCACTCCACAAAATTAAGGAAATTATAAAGACCATAATTGATAAAATATAAAGAACTCACACAATAAAATCCAAAAATTCTGCATTGGTTTTATATATATGTAGCTGGCCCGAAGTCCTCATCTTATCAAACGGTCCATCGGTGAGCCAACAACACTCACACTACTAGTCAGAAAAGCTGTTCACTAATAGTTGAGCTAAAACTACACTACTGCAACTAAAGCAGTCTCACTACATCTTGGCATGGAGGGGAGGGTTTACCTGGAAACGCTGCATCAACTCTTGTTCTGCACGTTCAAGTGTGGGGGACACATCCAGGATTGGCGAGAGATCCGTGACAGGGGACCAGTCGGCAGTTTCAGTGCGAGCAGCTCGAGGCTTCGTACCGTGGAGCTGAAGGAGAAAGGAGCACCATCCACGTGGGATATACACATCTCCACGCAATGTGAACACTTTCCTCTTATCTACCACCCAAGCGATTTATATCTAATCATGCATTACAAAGGGTTGTTGGTCAATTTGGAAAAATTATCAAAGATGTAATATTTTATCAATTAACTTTACCTGTAATATTCATCAGACAATCCACTAGTAAACATAAACATGACATCTGGAAAACTTCAACTCTTCCAGTTACGTAAAATTTGAGGTTCTTATGACATTACGTACGAGGGCGGCTGCCTTCTGGGCTGTCATGTCATGCAGTCTTGTAGAAACTTACCAACTGTCAGACGTCCTCGCTGCCTTGACAATCAGGGTGATTAGTGACTCACCCATCACCCTAATGATGGAAGCAGCAGACAAGACTACATGTCACTATAACCCGGAAGACAGCCATGCTCTTCCAGTTATACTGTACACAGACTGTGCTACAGATAAGAAATGCAACTGTTTCAAATCATAAGTTTATATGCACCCACAAACAGCAGGAATCACAGTTCTCTTAAGGTATGTCACAATGGCTAATTCATTATAAGAATATTACATTGGATAATGTCTACTGTCTAATATATAAAATATTAAAGGAGATGCCTCTACTCCTGACTTCAGCGGAATCACTGTCATTATAAGTGTGAATGTGGTGGATGCAGGTATCAACCGCAGGCAATCAGTGGTAAAGATACAAACTGTTGATCCTCATGACATTCATTATTCAATGTTCTCTAAAGACCAGCATTACAGACACAAGAGAAGACGAATGATTTCAGGTCCACTGAAAGGCAATGAGATTGTACCCTATAGTTCTGAAATTCACACATTGGGTAGGTGGTGATTTGATCATATCACATGAAGTATCTGAAGCAGATACTTTTAAAGTAATATAGGTATGAGCTACTCATATTCACTGTCCTTAACAATATTGTTGTGTACAATTATAAAAATGGTGAGCTTTTATATAAATATTCTTATAAAAGGAAATTATTTAATGTCAGTTGATTCAACCTTCAATTATAACATCATGTAAGGATCTCTCAGATTATTCTTGAGGGATCAATATACGCAACACATTACAAAACAGTGTTAATTACTGCAAATTCCTTCGTTTTTAAATGTATGAGTGTGTATGTTTGTGTATACTAAGTAATAATTTTTTAGTGGACAGTCTGGCCCTATGTTTTAATGAACTTAACAAATCCTTTCTTCTTCTTTTTCCGGTTTAACAAAGTCTTTACATTTTCCGGTACCCTTTACGGGTCCCCAAACTTTTTTCAGTTGGCTTGATCTATGGCCATTCGGTAAAACTCCTTGGACGAGGGATCGGCCCATCGCAAGGCCTCTACCTGTACAAAGGACATCACAACACAGAAAAACATCGATGGCTTGACACGGTCCCTGCGACCAAGCGGCACAAGACCCACGCCTCAGACCGCGCGGCCACTGCGGACCCCAAACAACTCCTTTCAAAACAATAATTTTATCAAATAATACTGACCAACAACCCAAGCTTTTGTCACTGATAAGTTATTGTCTACGGCAATGAGAAAATATATCTTACAGCACCTAAACCTAGCATAACTCAGTGGCTGAGATATCAGGGAAGCGATAAACTAAGGATACTAATAAAATAAATCCTACTGCAAAAAAGGTAACGTGGAGCAAGCAGAAAATGCATAGACACAACACACCCAAGTCAGTCTGAAGTATGCAAGAGAGATCCAGCCAGTTCTGGAAACAATGACAGCATGAAGACTGAGACAAAGAAAAGGTCAAAGAGACTATTGAGGAGCAAAATTAAACTAAAAATGTACCTGAACTGATATATACCTGGAGATCAATCAATTTAGGTTTCTGCTTGAATGATGACTGGAGCTGAAGGTCTTGCGGTTGCAACTGTTGAAACTGCTGCTTTTGTTGTTGAATTTGTTGCTGCTGCTGAATTTGTTGCTGTTCTATCTGCTGCTGTATTTGTTGTTGCAACTGATCCTGCTGTTGATGAATTTCTTGTTGTTGTTGTGCTTTCTGGTGCTGCTGCTGAATTTGTTGCTGTTGCGCTTTTTGGTAAGAAGAAATTTGTTGTTGTTGTTGTTGTGGTTGTTGCTGCTGCTGTGGTTTTTGAAATGGGGATATTGGTTGTTGAATGTGCTGTTGTGGTTTCTGGAAAGTTGGAATCTGCTGCTGTTGTGGTTTCTGGAAGGAAGGAATTTGTTGTCGTGGTTGTAGCTCTTGATGTGGTTTTTGGTATGGAGAAACTTGTTGTTGTAACTGCTGCTGTTGTACTCTCTGTTGCTGCTGTTGCATTTCATTTCGAAAAAAGCTCGGTCCTCTGAACTCTCTATTCGGATCCATCAACTAAAAAAAAATCAATAGTGCACTTACAAAGAAATCATTTCAAATTAATTTCTGACTACCTAATTACACAGATACATGGCTCAAAGATAATTACATTTCTGATGTGAAGAATGTAAGTGTACTGCGTTAAACCTGTAACATAACATTTTTTTCAAATTCATGGTCTTTTGAATATTGGCACTTTCATTGTCGGTCTTCACAGTTTTAAGCCCATTCATTCTGTTAAAAGTGTTATTAAAAAGAAATGTTCCGTCTTTTCTGCAGACCTTCATAAGAATTTTCTTCTTCTGGGTCAATATTTGAAATGTGTATGTGTGGGAGTGTATGCATTAGAGACTGCAGCAAACCATTACAATGTGCTCTTTCATGATATCCTAGTAAATTACATACTAAAGTCAGGAACATCAAGTTGTATCCAATGAAAAGGTCAAACTGGGTAAACAATCAGAACCCACCTGTATCCGAGGACGGTCCATATCCATTCCTGCCATCCCATTTCTTGGAGCCATCTCATTTGATTCTGCCTGGCCTAAATCACAATTTTAAATCAATACAAAACACATCAGCGTAACTAGCACCAAACAGGAATCATGAAATCCCTCGATACTACTTCAAATACCGTCAACATGAAATTACAGCCTCTGGAGTTCGTGGCACCCAACTACAATTCTTTAAAATAAAATATTCTTCAGCACTGATCTTAAAACTGTCAGTCCACCATAATTTCTGAGAGCATAATTTGTTCCAGGTGTTAAATCAGTTCATGCCATGAAATAACATGTATAGATCACAAAGGTTTAATGTCCATAGAAAACAGAAATTTTGAACATGCAGAATCTCACAATGGAAGCACCTTCAACACACTTGATATTCTAAAATTGTTACGGCCTTTTGATATGGTGACATGTTTCAATACAATTATATCATCCCTCGGGCAACAGAAAAGAAATTTTAGAGTATCAAGTGTGCTGAAGGGCATAATTACCACATAAAGATTTTTAGGTTGGAAGAAAGAGAAGAAACAAATATTCCTCTCTTCCAATTATTATTATTATTATTGGTGGTGGTGGTGGTACTACTGCTGCTGTTACAGGCTTTCCTTCTGCTGTCACACAGTTTAATACACAAATTTAAATTATCGTCAGCACCTTCTCCCCACAAAGGACTATATCTACGCAACAAATAATTTATAACAAACATTTTAATTATCCCTGCCAATTTACTTCCATTTTCTGTTGTGAAAAAGGTCAATCTAAGGATATCACTTTATAGCCTTGCAAATGATGTATGTGAATGATTAAGTTATATTCAAGTTTCAGTGCAACTGCGATATGAAGTACAGTATTCAAAAAAGAACTCATAATGCTTTTGTAGAGAACTCAACACACCACCATAAAACATATTGGTTTTACTGTGCTGTGTAGAACAAAAATGGAAAAGTGTCAAGCAATAAGATGTGGTGTTGGACAAGACGAGAACACAAAAATGGAATATTTTGTCTGACATAAAATCTCATGATAGTGGTGCACAATTAGAGGCCCACAAAAATAATTTTGTTGCTTTCCTCTTCAGTGTGGCATGTCAGATGGCTCTGAGCTCACATCAAAACATAATTTTTGAAGTCACAGCCATACAAAACAACAGCCATGAAGTCTTATGCATGCAGATGAAGTAATCTTTCAAACAACAGATGATATAATGCTTTCTGTATTTCGCTGAGGCACCATTAACTTTAAGTGGAAACAAGTCTCCAGCCACTACTGAAATGCAGAAAATCACTATGAAATAATTTACATTTTTCAGCAAAGGTTCTGAGCTGTATGCACGAAGCCAAAGAGTGGCTTTATTGTCCCCATAACCAAGTAAAAAGAACTGTGGGTTTCAAACACATGTCCTAAGGAACAGAGTTATTCTCAGTCACCTTATACAACTACAGATTCACAGCACAGTCAGTATAGTGACTAGGTTACAGGCTGGATGACTGGAGTTCAATTCCTGGTTGAACACAATTCTTCTCTTTGCCACAACGTCCATCCAGCTCTGGAACCTACCCATTTTCCTATCCAATAGAAACTGTGGTTCCTTCCATGTGGGTAAGGCAGCCAGGGTGTAAAACTGACCACTCAGTGACCCTCTCCTAGTGCTGAAGTTAAGAATGTGTGGAGCTGCCTCCACTCCCACACACATCTGTATGGTGCAGTACTTAATTAAGCATCAGGGACAACTTTACCTTCTACTATTACAGATTCAGACACAGCATATTAATAAGTTAGGAAACAAACAACATCAAATTTGAAAATAACATAAAAAATGTAATTATGAATGTGTGGAAAATTATTTTCAAAGCTCAAAAACTGAATGCATCTGTACAACACACAATATACTGTCAGGCTTGAGGTATCACTACAATACTGATAAAGGACAAGCGCTAACTAAATACAGCAAACAGAAATTAAGATAAACCTGCTTATTTATACACAATACCAAGGTGAAGTATACTTCAATTATTAATTCATTCCTTCCAATGTAAAACCAATTCCCCAAAGCAGTGGCATATTATGGGGCTGTACGCAGGAAAGGAAAGTGTGATTATTGTCTCTGCGATTTTAATCGAACAATATGTTTGTTAACAAGGGTCTGTTCATAATTTCATCAGTGGTCCATACTTTTAACTTTAATTTCTGCAACTACAGTCACAATGTAGTAGTAGTAGTACAAATCTGTTTAGTTAAATGGGACTCAGATCTAAGTTACAATAATGCAAGTTGCCAGTTTCATTTTGTATGCTCTCACTATTGAAGGTTACAATGCAAATTTCATTAAATGCCCTATGTACTGATAATTTGTGTCTTGTGAGAACATTTTTTCTATTTACATCTCAACAAAAATAAATATTCCAAAGTCTATTTTATTGCTGACTATAGTATAGAAACATATGTGCACAGGAGGAAAATGTACAAAATTTTATTCAATTACTTCAAAATCTGGAGATAGAAGACAGAATTTGAATAAAATATCCATTTATAATCCTAATAACCAAAATCCAATTCATAAAATGTGAACCAAAATGTTTTAATTTGTTACAGTGAGGTTTGATGTGAGGATAAAAATACTAAAAAGGATTAATTTACTTTTCCTATTCTATAGTTTCAAATCTGTAGACCTAACATTAAAGGTCAAAACAACATACAGAATCTGCAAAGTGAGTTTATTTATAAAGCCACAACAACATCGTATTTTATGGCTCAATGGCAATCCCTGTGGTATCGGCCTGTTACCAAGAAACTGACCTGTATGCAAGACGTTTGGTTTAAGAAACATTCCTTGTTGCAGAGCGTACAAATGCAATAGTTTAATCTAAATAACTGAAAAGGGCGAAACTGCCCTTATCCAAGAATTCACCTGAAACACAGAATGAGTACCTAGCATATAAATCAATAAATTAACATAATCATAATTTGCCAAGGAACAATTTTGACTGGACTTGAGTTAACTAATTTAGCTTGCAAGTTTGGAAAGCAAGAAATCACTGTAGAGTAGTGAATAGTACAGCAGCAAGAAAAGAAATGTATAAAGTGAAGCTTTCGCAACAACTGAAGTTGATGAAAGACTCTCAGGTTACAAGCCTTGTCAGGTGGCTGAATGGTGAATAAACCATATCTTACAATTACAAATCTGGTCCTTTATAGCGTGCTAGTCGATGGGAACTACATGCTACAAAGGACCAGATTTGTTACACAGCAGCCCTCAGGATGAGAGCAGAGATTGCTCTCGAAACATATGCAGAAGATCTGGTTTATTCACCATTCAGCCACCTGATGCGGCTTGTAACCCGAGAGTCTTGAAAATGTATGAGTACAGTATTACGTATTAATTAAGTAGATATTTATGTGCCTGCAAACTATGTTAAAAAGGTGTGATACATATCTCAGTCACAATTACACATGTGAAGTCTAAATTCCTGGCTGATAACCAGAAATGATTTTGCCTTAGTTAAGAACTTGCATTACTTCAAATTACATACATGATTTCAGGAATATATCAAATATAAACTCCAGAACATCTTGTAAAAATACTGTATGTTTCTTGGATACTTAACTTTAGAAAGGAATATGAGATCCGAGATTCTCACGATGGCGAAGATGTTGATGTCACCTTCTGTGTTGTAATGCTATATTACAACCCAGATGACTAACACAAGAAAGGTAGGTGAACTTACGTTATATATAAAGTGTCACAATTCAGCAAAATACTAATGAATATATGTGCTTGCACCTGCAGATTAGCATAAATTAAACTGCATTCAAAGTAAACCATGATTTTGATAATTCAGTAAATAATATATGAAAAATCTCTCCATGCAAATATAACTAACAAGCTAAATGATTTAAATGATAGCCAAATGATGCACACCCACGCTAAGAACACAACAGGACATTTTTCTGGCAGAAACCATACCTTGTATATATACACCTTAGACCATAGTTTGTATACTGTGCTTTCCTGTATATTTGCTCAATGAAGACAAATTCTTGTATTTTTACTCCTACTACAGCATGTTCAACACAAACACATGCATATTTCAAGTAAATTGGTGTCAAACTTATCATACAGCATTACACTTTTATCTCTTTAAGAATAACTTCCACTTTTAATGCTGTGTTATAAAATTATAATTTAGACAAATCTTGTACTGCATACCAGAAAGATGACACTAAACTACGGCAGGGCACAAACCTAGTAATTAACAACCCAGTTTCCTACAACTTACACTTCTATTACACGCACTGCCGATGAGAATCAATGTTCATATACAAAGAAGTAAGCATCTGAACACTAGTACTTGAAACAACCTTTTTAAATGGTATGGCAGGTTATAGTTGTGAACATGGGTGTATTTAAACATCAAAAAAGAACTCTGATTGAAAAATATTAAGTGTTTCTTCAGAAACTATACTGGTCAATCTACAAGTCATTACAAGCTGTCATGCATAAATAGTGAATTTAACATTGCAAACCTCAGACAGGATGCTGCAAAAGTGGTCATGCCAAGAAAGGCATAAAGACATTTCCTAAAAACAGGCTACTGATACATATTAAATAGAAAGATGAAAATAGTTTCAACATTTAAACAGCAATCAGAACTGGAAATTAAGAAACGCATTCCACAGATCACTGCACGTGTTTTCAGCTTACTCAAAGAACTGTGCTGTGGGCAAAAATTATAATTCTATTTAATGAATATTTCACTTATACAAAAACTCGTAACAATCTGATGTTATTACTTACCCATTTATTTGGACATCAGATTAAAACAATTTCTTTTAGCTGGAAAGCAATATGTAACTTCATCATACTACATCAACTCTGTTTCATTGATGTGCAGTACGTTCTTCAACTTAAACAAGAAAGTACGAAAGCTCTTAATACCATTGTGTATGAAGGAACTTCAAAATAGTTTCCCCAAGACCCTCTGATATTCAACCAGTCTGCAAAAACAAAATAATAAATATTAGCCATGAGATTTGAGGTTCTTGTGACAATGAAAACATAGGTTTTGTTCTTATGGTTTGAGATGCTGAGTGGACTCATAGGTACATACATACCAACATTTCTCTCCATGAAGATGGCTATCTTTTAGGATGTAGTGACATGCAGTCTGGCAGATGTTTACCACTCACTGTCCCGATGATGGAGGCAGCAAGGACCTCTGAAAAGTCGGTAAACTTTTACCACACTACACTGCACAACAACCCAGAAGATAGCCATTTTCAGACTCACCGCCATGAAAATCTCAAATCCTGCCAATTTTACCAATGTCTCAGATATCCTTGCCACCTCCATCACCAGGACTCAATACAAACATCAGTAAAGTTCTACCAGACTGCGTAGCACTACAACCCAAAAGACAGCCATCTTTGTACTCACCACCATGAGAAGCTAAAATCCTACACATTGTCTCCATAATCTGCATCACAACCCAAAACAACAATCAAAAACATTGAGAACTCTATCTATCCACCAGCTTAACATATTCAACATCAATCACTCAAATTTAAATTTTTCACTTCAACTTTTCAAACAAATTAATGCTGGATCTATATATTTTACAATTTCACTTCATGTTCATTGTCTCTGTCCTTCTTACAAAAATGGCACTGACTACACATTTATAAATATGGATGGATTGTTAAGAAGTGGAATCAGAGAAGGTTAAGTAGAAAGATTATTTGTTCAAAGCCGACATAAGAAACGAATCCTACTCAAGTGCAGTGTCGATCTGAATTCTAATTTGAAATACCGCCTTTTGGTCTCCATGACGTCACCAGTCAGTAACCAATAAGAGCAAATTACATGGATCGACCTCCGATGAAACAACCTTGGAGGTCAAGTATTGATGTTCTTCACATTAATTTTATTTTTGATGTTTTTAATAAATTGCCACATTTTCACACGGCTCTGTATTCCGAAACTTCAAAACTGTGGCACAAAACACATGATTTTAAGCCACAAATTATTCACTTCCATTCACTCTGAAGACTATTTCCATTACAAACTGCATTTGAAAGAGACACGTTTACACAATCAAACACGGGCTCAAATTTGAAAAACAAAATTCTCACCCCACTGCATTAAATACAACATTAAGAAATTTTTATCCCATGTACTTCAAGAACGATTCCAGTACATTTTCCAGTGATATCTACATTACCCAACAATTTACGCTTAAAGAACACTCACATCAATTGATTGTTATAACTATTTCTTCTTGTAGAGTGTTCAGCTGCAAATTATCATTTGGAGATATTAATTCAGCAGTCTATGATCCTCATCTCACCTAACAAACCGCAAATATAATCTACATTCGCGTAAAACCAATGATTACGAGTTAATATAGATCCACCAAACCAGCAACTGAGCCACGTTACTTGAAAGAAGCTTTGTAGATGGCAGAATGTTCTAGCGTTCTCTCTACTCTTACGAACAGATCGCGAATAACTTCTATATTTGAAATTTCAAAATTGTATTACAGGGTTAAATGATTAAAATAAAGTTTAAACGTTTACGTCTGTGCAATCATTTTTCAGTAGAAATGAATTCATTTATGGTATCGTATTCCCCACTTTCCTAAATTTTGACGTCACGAGACAGACGACAAGAAGGATTTGAGGTTTTCACGGCGGTGAGTTTGAAGATGGCTGTCTTCTGGGTTGTTGAGCCGTGTAGTCGGGTAATAGTTTACCAACGTTTCAGAGGTCCTTACTGCCTCCATTATCAGGACCTCTGAAATGAAGGTAAACTTCTACCAGGCTACATGGCGCAACAACCCAGAAGACAACAATCTTCAACACCTCCACTTTTCTAATAAATCCATGTAGCAGTGAGAACTCAACTTCACTCATTCATTTATAATCTCTTGCACCTTTGTGTTAATTTTCACACTTCTGCCACAATAGGTCTCTGAATTACAGCCATGAAAATAATACAGTATAAAGATATATCTTCTTCCTCTATAGGCACCACAGTCCATGTGGCCTCTTTCATGATTGCTTGCCATTGGTCTCGATCCTGTGATAATGATATATCAGCAGGGAATAAACAGTAGTGTGCAGTAACCGAGTTCCAGTATTGAAATGCCAAATCAGGGATTCATAACCTTTTAAGACGTGGACCAGCATTAACCTTTCCTCATGGGCTGGCTGCCAGTTACAAATCACATTGTAAATTCATGCCAATTTATTACAAATACTAGCAACTCACTATTATAAACAGGATCACATATTACACAAAAATTCTCTGTAACATATTTATTGATTTGTTACTTGTATTAATTATTAGCTTAATATTTAATGTGTATCATTAACTGTTTTTGACCTTAGAGAATGATACAGCATTATAAATATGCAGGCAGGCACCCCAAAGAAAAGGAGTTGGAACCTCTGTTCTACATAGATAAATGTGGTTCAAATGAGTAGGAACTGTTTAGGATACATATATGAAGAATGTTTGGGATGTGTACAATTAAGTGTTCTGAACAACAATTTAGTTTACTTAATCATTTTATTTGAAAAAAATGTAAGGCTGAATTAATTTATTTGCATTCTCCAACACTTGCATAAAGGGTTGGATTCCCATTGGTTTACAAATATTTTAAACACGCCTTCCATGTAATATAACACACTTGATACCACAACTATAAAGACGTTATGAGAAGTGTATTCCCTCAGTGTTGAAAGCATGAAGAAGCCTAAAACAAGAAGCATCACAGCTTTATCAGTATCTTGCAAGTTCATTACAGACTGTAAGAGCTACTAAGAACTATAATATATCATTAATTGGAGGCTCAGTCTTCAGTAGGACTGTCATGGGCACCGAACACAAGACAACAGACACTGTGGGCCATGCTGAAGGATGAATTAAACAGTTTCCAGATGTTCAAGGAGGATGAGAGATATTTAGTGCCTAATCATATTTGACAAGGCTAATTTCAAGCTGACAGCTTATAATATATATATATATATATGGCACAACGTAAAAATGTTGTTTTCAAAACTCTGCCCTGAAAAAGTATTCTCTTGAAACTCATGTTTTGTAAGTCATACAACATGTTCTCCTTCATGATTCATATATGTCCACCATTTTTGCCCACTCCATATTACGCACTGTAGAGACAGTGAGAAATATTTAAGAAAACTGAATATTTTATATAGATGTTCATTGTAATGACAATTCACTGTAATACAAATTCAAACCATCAAAACATATAAACTAGAAACAGCGCTAGAAGAAGGAATTCAGATGCTGAAGAATTAATTCATTCATTAATCAACATTTTCTTCTGGGTTGTGATGCTTCGGCACTGATGATGGAGACAGTAGGATTTTCCAGACAGTGCCACAACCCAGACCAACATCAACAGCTTCACCTCAAACACAACACAGATAATTCATTCATTTGCATATTAAATTAACACATTCTCTCATGCTTATAGCTACACTGATTACATATACTTACATCATAAAATCATCAATGTCCATAGATCTGGCTCGCTTTGATTCAGATTCACAGCTCTTTAAAATGTTGTCAACTTTCTGCTTCATGTTAAAGTTGTCTGGAACATTCTACAGTATAAAATACTATATCATTTAGTGGTAAATTAAAGTACCAAACCTCCAGCCAAGAGTTGGGTGAAGATAAAAATCTCACTTATTGTGATACTAAGACAACTTGCAGTGAACTGTCCTACTCATAAAATTTTATTCAGAGTTTATAATATGAATGTACGTAAATACATCCCTCCCCTAAGAAGGGCCAGAATTATTTTTTGGGAAAAAAATGTTTATTGTAAATTAAGATGATAATATATATCAATTGCTGAGACATTTATCACCAATGCTGAACAACAAATACTGTAAAACTTCATAAAACAAATTTGAGAGGAAACCCTTGGAAAACCTTCCATAATACAACCTTCACTTATACAATTTTGAATGAACTGTGGACTCAAACAAATAATGAATATTTCATACCAAACTGAACCACAAAACAGATCACAATAGACACACATAACCTCTGAAATTATCTCTGCTCTGCAATGATATGTCAATTTCAAACATACTCCAACATCATTTTAGAATATTATAATTTACTCACAACATTACTGAGAGAACAGTGAATTTGGTAGTTCTTTTCCAGTGCAGCAATAACCGGTGTCTGTTTGAACGCTGCACTCAGCGTCTTGTTCTTACGCACAAAAGCTATCCTAGTAAGACCATCCCACTCAGTGAAGTTAATTGGTGGCGGTGGATTTCGAGGTTCCAACCGCACAACGCTAGATTCCACTTTAGGTGGTGGCCGGAAATTGTTCTTGCCAACCTTATGAAAGAATAATTCCAATCAAAGCATGATGTCAGCAACAGTTGTTTTGTCCTCATTACAATAACGGCTGTCTCCTGGGGTGTTGTGCCGTGTAATCTGGTAGAAGTCCATTAGTGTTTCAGAGATACTTACTGCCTCCATCATCATGGTGATGTCATTAACTTCTACCAGAATACATGGTGCAACATCCCAAAAGACCTTCATCTTCATCCTCACCAGCACAAGAACCTGAAATATCATGTTTGTACACACGAAAACAAAAATCATGAGAGTATACAGTAATTTCTAGTCACAAACTCCACAAATAAGCACCACTTGATGATAAATACATAATATACAATCTGATAAATTATTTTTGTAACAGTTGAATCACCAGCCCTCTTCTTGGATTGAGGAAGCATATAGCATGGCTTTCAAGACACTTATACAAAATAGTGTTCTGTGTGCATTACCCATCACACTTTTTTTCTAGGTAGCTCAATGTCACCCACATCTTGAAAAATTATTTTCTCACACTGGCAAAATGGGCAGATATTCACAAGAAATAGGTTTAACTAACAAATTTACCAACATAACTTGGGTGTTATAAATTACATCCTTCTTGAGCCCTTTTTTTTTTGGGGGGGGGGGGGGACATGGAATAAATCTCATTGAATAGGATTTGAGGTTTTCATGGTGGTGAGTCTAAAGATGACTGTCTTCAAAATCTCATTGAAACTCACTTTAAAAGACATATCCTTTTTATGTCTTTGTAAACCTCTTCAACATCTTATAGAAACTGTAATTGGCATTCATAAACACTACAAACCTTGATACAGGATATGAGACTTTTGCAGTGAGTACAATCAATATAATCTTCTCGGGCAATCAGCTGCATCAACTGGTTACTGTAGTAAACCAGTTGAAGCAGCTGAATACCTGAGAAGATTTTATTGACTACAAACCTTCATAACAATGTCCACTCTGGCAAGCAGCTGGGTGTTAACAGACAGTCTGCAATACAGCTGGTCACCTGGCTTTGCAACAAGTCTTTGTGCAAACTCTCTTTGAAACATGATAATTGCACATCTGAAGAAGGGTCTGTGCAAAAGCAGTTTGAATACTAACGGGGATGAGATTTGGTATGGTATATTGGCAACACAAACATCAAAGAAAGGCAATTCTGTTTTCAAAACATCACCAATCATAATCTGCAATTTGGATTGGTATGGTGTGCCTTGAACACGTTTCTGCAATTCTGCAACCAATCTAGGGTCGATTTCACATGCCACTACTCTCTTTGTTTTTTCAAGCAGCTTAATTGTCATGTTTCCCGTTCCAGGACCAATTTCTAAAGCGACATCCGTAGGTCGCAGGGCAGATTTGTCCACCATACTCTGAATTATAAGTGGATTCTTCAGAATATGTTGACCGAAGTTCTTGATGAAAAGGATTCCTGGAACAATTCAGGAAATTAAGGAATGTTACAGACATAACCTCACAATTCCTTACATCGCTGCATTTATAACAGTTACTGAAATACCTTGTTTGGCAACAGCTGCATGTTGCCTTGACTTTTTTTCGGCTTTAACTTTTGGCATTCTGCCTAAAACTTAATTGTATCAACTTTAATAACCACACAAACTAAACATTCGTACCCTTAGTAGCTCAACAGCCACATGCAAAACGCTTACGCACTGAAGAATACTGACGTCATATTCATGTTTCTGTATATTGATTTTTGAGGAAAAAGTGTTGGTTCTTTGGCAATGATTTGCTGTTGTTTAGGGATTTTGTGATCAAATTTTTTGAACGTTTTGTTATTGCCGTTGCAACGGAAGGTCACCATCGCTTTTAGTGGTTTTGGGCTGCATAGGTTAATTTCATAAACGTTACTATAGCAACGCTCTTCTGGGATACCTGCTATGTACATGAATTACCACGTGGCACAGTTATAACCTCGATGTGAGACTGCGGTGCATATCGTAATGTCTTATTTAATTACGCAAAGGTAAATAATAGTAATCTTTATACATTACCTAATTTTCTAACAGTTACTGAAAGTATAAAATTAATTTAAGTGAAGATGCTATTTAATTTTTAAAGTAAGCCTGTCTTATAAAATGGCATACTATTAAAATTATTCCAACCACGGAAACAGATAAAAAGTATAATACATTCACTCATATAAAAAAACTCATCAGGTTATGATGAATTAACAAATAAAATTTTGAAAGCTTGTTCAGGTTTAATTAATCACCCATTAGCCCACATTTGTAATCACCCACTATACATAGGCATTTTCCTGGACCGTCTTAAAATCTCAGTACTAAAACCACTGTACTAAAAAGGTGAAAAAACTAGTAAGATTAAGTACATGCCAATTTGATGTTGACTACATTTTCTAAAGTACTTGAGGATATTATGTACAGTAGGTTAAACCATCATATGCATACTAACAAAATATTGTTCCCAGAACAATCTGGTTTTAGGAAAGGTGTATCCACTGAAGATACAACATTCAAACTAACAATCTGTTAAAATCGATTTGAAAGAAAGCATGTTGGATGGATATTCTGTGATTTAGCAACAGCTTTTGACTGTGTAAATCATGAGATTTCACAGAACAAAATGGTTAGAATTGTGGGCGGTGTCAAACCACACGTTTTACTCTCTTGGTGAATTTCTAATGACAGAAAATGACTCATAATGGTTTTAAAGGTGTTCTTGCCTTTGTACGGTATAAATGGGTAGTATAATTTATTTGCTGTGTATTTGTGGATTTATTTCAAACAGTTCAATACTTTATGTGAAATATTTACTTATTCTCCGTGAAAAGTTTATAGTAGTTTAAATTCCACTTGTTTTTACATGTTGTATTTTTTATGATTTATTCCACTTCCTCTTGTCATGTGCCTAACTTACGGACTCAGGGAATGTAGTAGTAGTAGTAGTGGTAATGTGTGTGTTTTGTCACAAAACCATTACACATGTCCTTTTGTGCACACTCATAACGCCTCTTACTACATCACCACTCATTATGTTGCTTGTTTACAGAGATGTCTAGACAGATTTTCATTAAATTTGTTATGGACGTTATGCAATTGTGGACTGCTCTAAACTAATATATTTTTTAATTCCTAAAGTTGGCACTACCAAGCTGACAAATGTGCAGAGTCCTGAGGTGGGACGATGATGACGGCATTACCATGATCATATCCGTCTGCGGTTGGTCGACCATTATTTTATAGAACTAATATGTATACACAAAAGACGAATGCAGAAGTATCCATGGAAATGGAAAAATTGGCTGTTTCGTGTCACTTTGACATTACCATAGCAACGTCACTGTTTGCGATACAATGAATTGCAAAGGTATGTAATGATTTTCATTTTTATATGCTGTGTCATAGAAACAATGCAAAGGACTGGTCACTCATCTAGGGCCTACTTTGTGCACTGCATTAAATTATATTATCTGTAATTAAGCGAAACTTCAATACTTTAAATCCATATGCTGCTTTGTTATGCTCTACAACAAAAATGTGCCACATTCCTGATGAGCAATTTGGTAATATATTATAATTCAGATTAGTCATAAATTCTAATAATGAATTGTTTATTAAAATTACAATTCTAAGAACTCGTCAGAGTGCTGGAGGATGCCAGACAGGACATAAATGTTTTGACCATTACAAGAATTTGAAAGAAGAAAAACATATTTCTGTCATTAATTCCAGACACATAGGGAAAACCCTGTTCACTGTTCTCTTACTTCCTCATCCTTTCTTTTGTTCAGCCCAAAATCCACCATATTCTAATCAATTTTATATTTGTTCCATTCTGTTTAGGGACGTCAGTACTCTTCAAGGCCAAGAATGTTACTGAGATATATTGTTAAAATGGAACCTACGTCTGTATTTCCCATAAGATTTTGTTTTTAACTTGGTAAAGAATTTTGCAGAAGCAAATCAATTCTGTAACTAGAAGACCAGTAAGTTATCAACACTATGCACGTGCCGACTCGCACACAAAAATTTACTTGAGATTGCTAGGTTACAGGCTGAAATTGCGATGTCAGTATTCGTAACAGATGAACAATAAATAACCAGAGAAGGGCATGGAAGAACGATGCAGTAACAAAGAAATTACATCAAAATGGCATTTCAGTAAACTTATCCTGTTTGGCCAAAGAACGGTGCATTCACGTAACTGATAATTTCAAATTGCTTGATTCACCACTGATGTATCGTCGGAAGCGCCGATTTGAAGTAGAGTACGCTTACGCTGTTGTAAGTGGCAAAACAGTCCTTGTTTTTACTCTGTAAGTATTTCTGGGTGCCTGTCAAAATTTCCCTTAACTGACAACCTTTATTTTCATGAATCAGAATAAACCATTGTTTTTTGCATTTCAAAGGCCACCTATTAGTTTAACTCTTCGCTCGTCTAAATACTACTGAAGATTTCAGTCCGTACCGCGAAGAAAACACAACGCCTCACCATTACAAAGATAAAACGGTTAACGCTGTTTAAGTCAATAATCACTGTTTATAGTGTGAATCGTAAGAAACACATGAATACAAAATGCAGAGCGACAGACTGTTAAAGCATGTGGTACATATAATTACCACTTCGCTTTAAAGGGTTAATCTTGTCCGTCCACAAGTAACAATGTCCTACCTCACAGATATTGACCAAAAGCAATCTGGAATACCTGCACAAAATCTTCCATTTTGAGAGTTTAAGCGCTTATGTGCATACATTTACTTAATTTAAGCCTTTTGGCAAATAATGATCATACTTGATGCATGGGACAGGCTTATAAATGCTACTGTATGTTTCGTTCACTTAGATTTATTTTAAAGTCCACATTTATGACTCGAATACAATTTTGGAGGTGGCTCCCTTTGTGGGTTATTCATCTGAGAGAAGAAATGTCTGGAATTGAAGGTGTAGGGATGGGCATAATGCTCATCTCATGCCCTACACAATATTTACATAAAATTCAATGAATATCATCTTCTAATTGTGCGCCATCGAAGTACTGATGTGCGGTCTGTTTACTAAATACTGGACACCCCTAGGCAGCATACAGGTGTCCTGAACGAAAAACACCTTTTTATTATTACATTGGAATTTTTCGGTATAATCAATACGGATTTAAATGCACCTAACATGCATTTACGTACACTGAAATGGTACTTAAGGGCTCGGAATGTGGTCTGAATTTTTGTAAGGGAAACAAATAAATTGGTTAATTAAAATTATTCGATTTACATTGAAGGAGAGACGAATACGAGTCAACTAATAGGTGTTGTGGGCAATTATTACGTAATAAGATGATATCTGGTATCAGGAATTATAAACATTTCCGTGCAAAAGATAAAACTGTTAAACCAAAATTGAGGGTTTTGAATTCCATGTAACAGTGACTTAAATTTCGGCAGTGCACCGTTCTTTGTTTCACCCGCTCGCCACGTTGAGGCACAGGACATGAGCGGGACCTGAAACATACGAAACAAAAATAAATATATGAGAAAAGTAACATAGAATGACTGGAAGTATTGACGAATGCAGAAAACTTACCTGAACTGTTCGTATCCTTTGCTTGTGCTGTAGGCACTCTTGGAATCTCTTCTTTTACACAAATCACACAATGCGACGAATGAACACGAAAAGCATAACGAAGAAGTCTGCGGTTACTTCAGCTGACGGCCCTTCACGTAATTCGGAAAACAAAAAAACAAAACAAATACGTAAAAGACCTCAGTCCAGTCTGGCATTCTTTTTGCTCGCTTTGAGGTTGATGCAAATAATTAGTCATCGTAGATAATAAAAACTCCATTGTCGCGGTTAGTGACAACCCAAATGTAATAAATTAATTATGTCAGAGTCTTCTGTCTCGGCAATTTGGCGATATTTACAGACGCGTGAAACGTAAAATATTAAATGCGTTTTGTTTATCGATTAATAACGATGCTCAAGACCCGATTGCATTTTATTACTCGATGACGTGATTCGCTTCTTGAGTACAGCAACATTCGACGTCTTTCTCTAATGTTGAATCTGGAGCTAATTGAAACAAAGAATTAACAGCAAACACAATTTCAGTTTAAAGAATCGACCCCGACATAGATTCAAACAGTCTTCCAACAATGAAGTGAAGGACTGATAAAACCAACAGAGTGTGTTAAGTTTTATTGAATCTTCGTCCCAACAATGCGAATTATTCACAGGAAGAGAATGCAAAAGTTCTTTTTGTCTGTCTCTCCTTCTCGCATTGATTTCATTGGTCGTGCCGACCGAACCTGTCAAGTTGTGCACCCTGTGATAAAAAAAAACACAGAAATATCAAACCCTCCTAAGTGAACGTCCATTGCGCCATGGACACAAAAGCTAAGTTCACGCGACCTAACATGGGCACCTATCGGGGAGGACAGGGAGGACAACTTACAAACTATAAAAAAAAGTATAAAGTGCACAGGGTTGCCAACTTGACCTTAACCTAACATGCCCTCAGTCGTGGCGGGCGCCGCGTCAAATACAAGTTGCCTGGCACGGACCGACGTGGTTATCGTTGACAACCTGGGGCCTGGCTGCTCTGATAAGACCGTGCCGATGCTATGGCGTACAAGATCTGCCGCGAGCGCCCAGCCCATCCTCCAGCGGATGGGTCCTCGTCCACTAGGGGTTCGGCCGACACTGGTTTTTGCCTTCTTAACGATACCGTTTGTGCGTTGCTCCTCATGCCGTGGTCCCTGGTTCGATGTCTGCCTCGGATATACGCTGCTGTTTCCACTGGAACGTCGACAAAATCCAAGGAAATGGCACAGCACTGTATCACAAACACTCAGAGTCGTTGCAAACACGCGCACAATGAATATCACAGTACAACACTTCATAAGAGTCTGTATCCACTTCTGTGTACGCCCGATTAAAATACACAAAATTGCACTCGCGAACCACGCATTGCCAACCTGCCTGCCACAGAGAAGATTCGCTTATTAATTTTGTAATTATTCGACTCCAAAATTCTGTCACGTTTGACAACTGATGTGCAAATCACAGACAAGCCCTTAAATAACAGGATTTACTTTTTAAAATTAAGATGGAATTATTTACCTCGTGTGTGAATGTTACGTGAACAATTGTGCCCTCTTCAGTACGCGAATAATTCTGATTGCAAAGTAACCGTTATAATTATATTGAAATCCCACTACTTATTTAAAAAAATGTAGGCCTGCATTTTATAAGAAAGCGCCTACTTCCAGATCCGAAGTGTGTAGTTGACCTAATTACCGGACAACGCATAAAACCAGCGCCAATCATCCGCAAACAAGGGGCCCGCCTCTAACGACGTGAAGTCGTAACCAGAATTTGGTAATTTAATAAACTTAGTGTTTTACGTTGCGATGGGCTGGTCATTCAGCACATTAGTGCACAGCTATGAGTGAGACGTGAAGGTGACGGAGGAAAAACTGAGAAGCCGCGTAAGGGAGCTGCAGATAGTGGTACTGTCCCGAGAAAAACACGGAAGGGGGAGAAGTTGTAATCTAATGTCACGATGAAACTGAATGTTTGGTCGCTGTTACTGAGGAAAGTTACGGAACACCCGAGAATAACAGCGCTTAGCGAGAGGCTGTGTTCCTCAACGTCTGACGAAATTTTACGTGTCCTAACTCTTGCTGATGAGAAGCTTCCGAAGCCTCAGGGTGACAAAGCGCCTGGTAGGGAAAAATGTTCATCGACTTTTGAAGAAACTCACTTAAGAAAACCACGAAAATCTGAAGATATCAGAACGCCTTGAAAGTTTTTTTTTTTTTGAGTGAGGATTCGACATTGGTCATCTGGGTTGTTAACGTCGTGTGCACGTAGCAACGTTTCGGATGAAAATGTTGTCTCCATCTTAGGTCCTGAAGATGGCTGCTCTCCATTTTCGCAAATATTAACAAATAAGGAAAGCAATTCAGCGCGAATGAAGTATCTATGATAATCGCGTTTTTATGCAGAGCGTAAAACAAGTTGTTTTGCCGAGATACAAGATTCTCGTCACGTGACCTGAACACAGAAGTTGGAGGAAAGTATTTAAAGTATGAATAGTACCTGTTCTAACCTAACAAACAATTTAGTTTTTTACGAACAGCGCGCCACAGTGTGAGAAACGCTGATGCAGTTTGAATCTCGCTTCTTCGACATTCAGATTTTATATCAGAACATAAATTTGGCGCGAATTAAAATTCGCCTACCCAGCGCACCTAAAGTTTATTTATTATTAAGCTCCCTTTTTAAGGGAAGGAATTGAACGTCGTTTCAATCCGCGTCAGCTGAAGCTGGCGGTGGGCACGCATGAACGTACAAATCACGTGGAGTTAGCGTTTGCCGGCCATGCATATGGAAGGAAGAGGTAGTAGCTTTGTTAGTTTGTTAGTCATGCAGATAGAATGGTAACTTGTACAGTTCATGTGTGGAAACCGCCATAAATCATTTTTACATCGAACTCTGACGTCATTTTCGTTGTCATCTATCATCTCACAGGACCAGAAATAGTTTCTGGAAAAAATCAAGAATTTTAGTTAAATCATGTCGCATTGGCGAATACTTTAGAGAATAATGCAGTTTGTTAACATTTTAAATGTTCCTATCATCACATTAAAGCAAAACGGTGTTTAGACCGTCGACTAATGCGTGACGTAACAGCACAATTAAGAATACAAAATACGTATTAACATTTTGTTTGGGAAATCTGAACATGCATGTTCCGCAATTTTGGATAATTTTCTTGCCTGTCTCTCGTCCTTCGCCCGCTGAAAGTCGTAAGATGTTCTGTATCGCTTCGTGCTTGTCCGTCTGTCAATATCTTTGCAGCTACACGTTCATTACGCAGTGATGAAATTTCCAATTAAAAAATATATAAGTTAAGGAGGACAATATGGCGGGTCGCGTGTTGAGAACTGTCAGTAACCAATAGCCATTAACCATTTTAGGCAATTCGGGCTGATAATTTTGTTAAATATCTTTTTCATCTTCCATTTTGTCACACTGTTCAGCACGTCAGATGTTTGACGATTGTGTTTTAACTTAATAAGCTATTTAGCTTCGATATCGTATCTACGCACACTAGTGCACTCACGTTGACTTCGGTACACTAGTGCACACCCTAAGCTGGTCCCACTAGTGGGCATCCCTGGCTTCGGCACACCAGTGCACACCCTAACCTCGACACACTAATGCACACCCAATCTCGGCACACTAGTGGCCAACCCTGGCTTCGGCACACCATTTCACACCGTAACCTCGACACACTAGTGGACAGCCCTGACTTCGGCACACTAGTACACAGCCCTGACCTCGACACACTAGTGGACAGCCCTGACTTCGGCACATTAATGCACATAAACTAATTCAGGCACCTCTATGGAACACCCGAACTTTAGCACAGTATTGCACACACTCTATCCTCGTCACACTAGTGCACTGACCCTAAAACTTCGACACCTGTATATAGTTTGAACATTCGAATTTATGTAACCAATAACATGGAGTAAAACATACAACTATGAATTATACGGTTTCTAGATCAGCCACATATTCTCTATGAATGTAAAATTACGCGGATAAATAGTTATGAACTTCTGATTAGGTTAATTTTATAAATCACAAATATTTTGATGTTTATGCCTCATTATAAAAGAGCGCCAAGATGCCTATGTTGGCGCCATGATAGAACATTCTAGAAAGAAAAATGGCTGCAAACGTTTATAATAAATGTTTCGTATTAATTTACAGAGATAACTATTAATTATACAGTTTTCGGTCAGAAACATATTTTGTATGAATATAAAATTTGGGAAAAGAATATCTATAAAATTCCGAGTTAGTTGTTAAGTTTATAACAGGACTAATTAAAGTGCGTATTTTTGGGGGCTATAAAAATTGCGCCAAAATGGCTACGAACTTTTCAAGTATTACGCCATTTTTATGGATACAATAAAGATTAATTATGCATCCCTTAGCCTGGAATTATAAATTTAAGTCGAAATTAAAGCTGAAAAGTTTATGAAATTATTTTAATTTTATAATGAATAGGCCTGCTTCGTTATTGCTACAAACACTTCAGTGTTACCTGCCAAGACTTGGACCTGACAATCCAGCAAACTGATGTAAAAGTTGCTGTATATTTTGACTATATTAAAAATAACTGAAGTGATACAAAATCAGATACTTGCAAGTCATCTGGGTGCAATTTATGACATTGGACGATGTTCTACCACACAAGAACCCTGCTGAAAATAACACAAGACAAGCAGTCAAACATTCTTCCCGCTTCGCGCTGGAACGACACTTGCTCGAATGGCGTGTAATCGCAAAATGACCGAAAGATGTCAGTAATCGACAGCAGTGACGTGTTATCCAGTAGCTTCTCGCGGAAATTGTTTTAAACGCGTAAAACAGACTTCCTTTCTGTCAAAGCTCCATTTGTTGCCTGTTTTAAATTTAAATTAATGCAAAGTTATAATTATTGTTTGCTTACATTTGGTGTCATTTTGAAAATGAAAGAAATATTATAACTGCAGACTCTGTACCGAGATTCAAGCCGGAGACAGTTGAATACGTTATTCTGATTGGTGAGACTGATTCTTACGACCACTGTGGATGAATCAGAACGACGCGCTGAAAGTAACAGGACCGGGTGTCCTTTAGCGAGGGGAGGGGGAGGGGTGCTCCCTGCGCATTTCGAAGCTGCTATGTAATGGACCGAAAATCACGGGGCATCTTAGCCGTGAGTGCCCCTCAGCTATTCTGATTTATGTTTCACGTGTTTTCTCAGTCCCTGGGTTGGAGTTCCGGCATTAAAATAAGCCACGACCGTTGAATATTGTTTAAAACATGCCATTCAAAATTACCCTATCATCCGATAATATGTAACATGTGAAATTGGCAAATAACTAGAAAAAGAACACGAGAGTCATAAGATAATAGAAGAAACACATATTTCAGTGGAAGCAAGTTGAACGAAGCCTGACACTGACCATACACGTCGTATACGGGTCATACCTCTTCCTCCACGCCTCCCATACATATTCATGCTCAGATGTTTAGGAACAATAATGTTCAGGAAATCACCAGCAAGAAATCAGTTGCCCTTTATTACGGCCATTTTGCAGCTTTCGAATTGTAATAGAGAGTTATTTGGGTTTTGTTTCATTCCTAATGTTTTTTTTCTGTTACGAGTCAGTTCTTGGCGTGGTCTGCTTTACGAACATGCTCTGCACTGTCGTGTGAAAATGAGTGACGTCACGCAGCGCACGATGTGAAACAAGCGAATGACGAGAACCGATACACGCACCTGCGCAAGTTTCGTTAGTCCGTTTCAAGTTTCAGCACAAAATAACTACACACATCAAGAAGCCGTGTTTTGCAGTGGAGTTTATATGGGTGTATGATTATTAGTAACTACATAAATTCTAAGTCGTAAGTTCCCAAAGCTTGTTAGAATTACTTACTGAATGCCACTTTGCAACAATGATGCTTTGGCCAAATGGCCAGAGTTCGTATCTGAGGACCTACAAACGTAATATCATTTTATAAAACTGTACCACATCTAACTTTGTAAATGCCTTAAACGTACATTCCTTTATTCTTGTAAGTTTACCACCATTGGGTTTGACTCCACAAGTTTCTCCATGAAGCAGAGTCCTTTTTGAGAAGCTAGTAGTAGCTCAGCTATGCAATATACATGACTCTAAAGGCTTAAAATTTGTTGAATAACTATTTCCTTGAAATTGTGCGATAAAGTTGGATGTTATACAGATTGAGATTTCTAAAGCCAGGTTTGTAACCTATTACACAGTCCATGTTAAACGAGTATAAGTCTGTTTTACGCATTTATCTGAGTTCTTATTACAGCTTACAGAATTTTCCAAGACCAGCTCATTATTCAACCGGTCGAAACAATCCCTGCTTTTACAGAACGTGAAAGTGCCTGTACCAAGTTTACAAAATCTGGCTTGTGGACTCTTACGTCGACTAATTAAATCGACCTTACACTCACTTGCTTTGTTTTTGTTGTGTAAGAATTAAAGTGTGTAAATGTGTTTGGCTTGGTTTATACCTATTGTCTGGATGTTTAAAAATTTTCATCAAAAAGTACGTAATACCCAAAACACACGTCTGTTATAGTTTGAGGGGGGTTCATGGACTCATGGACCTGCGCTTCAAGCACGCACGCAAGTGTGTGTGTGTGTGTGTGTATTTGGAAAGTTTCTAATTCCAAAATGTAGCAACAATGTGAGTAGTTTTTATCTCCACTGTCTGAGGACATTAAGATCAAAATAATCTTGCCTGTTGTTTTGATTTCAGAAACAATTGGTCGCCCAGCGGCATTAGTGAACGGAGTGGTGAGGAAAATAGTTCCAGGGAGAAAACAATGAAATTGTCAACGCATGTTATGCTCCTACTTCCAACGCACTTTGAATTTGTACGACAAATGGAAAGAATGTTCTTCGAAACATTTTCTATGTTTGGAGCATTAAAAAAAAACAATTTACAGCAACTAAAATAATTATCTTCGTAATATTCAGACCATGAAATCAGAACGATAGGGACGGGAACAAAGTGCATCGAAATAGATCCAGTTATCCACACCAGGTGTCAGAAATTGTCGGACCAGCGGATCGTATACGAATGCTGGACCACGTGATCATCAGCATCACAAATCTTGCCGCGTATTGATTTTCCAGATAATTAGATAAGTGGACGCATACAGCATCTATTGAGAACAGACAGTATTAACTTCATTGAATGTGAATCGCAGTAATTCCACTTATAGGCACCAGATGACAGAAGTTGTCGGACCGCGTCTGCATCACTGAAACCCTTGTATTTACTGTCGTGACGAGGTAAGTGAACGCATGCGGCATTTGTTTAGAGTAGTTGGTATTGACGTAATTGAATGTGCATCGAAGTAATTATAGTTATCGGCACCAGATAACAGAAGTTCTCGGACCGCGTCTGAATCACTGAAAACCCTCGTATTTGCTGTCGGGACGAGATAAGTGGACGCATGCGACATCTGTTGAGAATAGATGGTATTGACTTCATTGAATATGCATCGAAGTAATTCCAGTTATCGACACCAGATGACAGAAGGTGTCGGACCGCGTCTGCATCACTAGAAGCACTTGTATTTATTTCCAAGACAAGATAAGTGGACGCATGCGACATCTGTTGAGAATAGTTGGTATTGACTTCATTGAATGTGCATCGAAGTAATTCCAGTTATCGACACCAGATGACAGAAGGTGTCGGACCGCGTCTGCATCACTAGAAGCGCTTGTATTTATTGCCAAGACGAGATAAGTGGACGCATGCGACATCTGTTGAGAATAGTTGGTATTAACTTCATTGAGTGTGCATCGAAGTAAGTCCGCTTATTCTCAAGAGGTGTCAGAAAGTGTTGGAATTCCTTCCGTTCACGTTGAATGATGTTTATACCTTATCCTATCAATAGATTTTAGATGCGTCCACTTGTTATCATGTAAATTAAGATTGGATGGTAATATTTTATAATGTAAAGAATGCTTTGTTCCAGTTACTTGTGACACCTACTGTGGAAGGTAGGAATTACGTCGGTTCCCATTGAAATTGGTACAGCCTGTTGTCAATAGATGTCGTACATGTCCACTTATCTTGTGTGTATGTCAATGACCGTGAACTTGAAGTTGAGATGATAAAAGCCATTGTAAGTCACGCAACATATTCGGCACTGATTTGTATTACATAGACGGGTTAGGCTCGATGCACACGAGCGAGTTATTTTCGCGAGCTCGCCGCGTCATTTTCTCGCGCGTTTTAGCAGTAGATGTGAAGCAATGGAGCAATGCACACTATGGCGGTGACGCGGCGAGCAATTTGCGCTCGCCAACCACTGCTGCTTCGCAGCGAGTTCGCCGATCGCCGCGAAGCAGCAGACTGTGTGAAAGCATTGGGCAGTGCACACGTACTTCGCAACCCTCGCAACAGCTCAGAGTCACAACCAGCATTTCTAGAGGAGGTATTGCAAGCCTCATCGCAGAATCTTTACTTTTGTTGGATGCATCCAGTTTTGCTGCTAGCTCATCTAACGACTTTAAGCTCATACGAAAATAAATATTAAATTTACTTTCATCTTCTCTTAAATCTATAAACATTGTCACGAACGCCCCTTTTAACAGCCGTGAACTAACCAACGGGTGTGTCCAATACTTCCTATTGCGTTTTTTAAGGTTGTATTCATAAACGAAATAGGCAAAACTACACGTTTTCTTCTGTACACATCCATTTTGGTTGCCATTCAATCTAGTACTGGTGGGAGTTTTTCGGCGAACTCGCAGCGATGACGCTACGTGTGCACTGTCACGGGTTTCCTCGCTGCGAGTTCGCTGCGAGCTCGCGCGACATTTTCTCGCTCGTGTGCATCGAGCCTTAGTAGTTGTGATGTAGTTAGCTAGTGGCGCGATCTTTGAATCACGCAATTTCTTCTGTTGTAAATTGTTTCCAAATATAGTAGGAATATGATAAATACATCATTATCACAAAGAATAAAACTGTAAGTATCCATATGTGCCTGTAATAATTTCATTGCCTTCAATATAAGTATATTTATGGAAATTGTAATTTATTCTATTGCACAGCCATCATCAGCAGAAGCTTGGTGGTGGATGTATTCCTGTTATTGTGGTTGAATACCAAGAAGATATTCTGAAATATCTTGATACAAGTGGCAGTTTAATAAAGTTACAAGAAGCAACAAATAAATACAAGAAGTACAAGGAAGGGCTACAGAAAGATGGGGAACATAGACTACCATTTCTGTTTCTGCTGGAAATAGATATTGTTCTGTTATCTGAAGTCTCAGGTAAATAAATATCAAAGTGCATGCAACCATGTGTGTTCTGTTTTGAATAGAATCCTTTGATAGCCAGAAGTAATGCGCTTATTTCAAGTATACAAAATTGTTATTATATATAGTAGAGCATAATAGGTTATGTTATGCAAAATATCTTTGTATCAGTGAAGAAAAATATATAATAGCAGTATTTCCGGACGCTACACACACTTTTTTTTTTTGTTTAGCCTGACTTAGTTACATAAACTGTTACTTTTGTTACAAAGTTATAAATTTTTTAAATTCTGATATTTCAAATGCTGTAGACACCCTTATTGTTATGACACAGTGTACATAATTTATTGTAGAGCAACTGGATGAATAAATTAAATTAATAGAAAATAAATGGACATATCTGTGACAAAAACAGTAAATATTGGTGCAACATGCAATAGATTATTGGAAAATCTCCCTGTTAATCACAAATGTAAGTTGTTTTGGCTGTGATAAGTTTTCCAAATTGTGCCTTGTTCATTATGAGTGTGCATTATAACTTCATGTTGTGTGGAGGAAGGACATGTTGAGTTTGCCATCATTTTATGTAGTATGATGGTGGAATCAGCTACTTTGTGTTGTAGACATAGAATGTTATAAATCTTTAAATGTAAAGATTGCTTTAGGAATTTAACATTCATACCGTCAATATTTTGGAAAGAAACTTGAATAGTGCATATTGGATTTTTAGCAGCATTACCATGCTTGTTTGTCAGTCAGCCACGTGAAGCAGCAGTTACCATAAGACGTTAGAACATTTTAGTATAATAGATATATAATAATTTCATTATATTTAAATCTTTTATTTTATTAAATTGATCACAAAGGCAGATAGAACCATATTTCTTCTTATTCAGATTAAGTGCATGCAAAAAACATTTATAGTCATGAAATTGTCATACGATTAAATACAGTTTTTGACATGAGACAAAGCATCTTGTAAAATTGGTTTGTTACATTTAATTATATTTGCAATGTGATGAATGTTGTATCCTAATTGCATAATTCTTATTTCCATTCATTGCAGGGCTTTTTTCAAACTTGCTGCTTAATGAACCAAATGTAGCAAAAGGCATTATACATCATGTTTTGCATACTGTAGCTGACATTCCAGATTTGCAACCAGAAGACTTACAAGTGCTCCTCAGGCTGAGATCACTCCCCGCTCTCCCAGGACTTGTAAAGACAGGTCCTGAGAAGGATTCGTCTGGACTTGTTCTTCTGCAAGGAATTCTTATTGCGAAAACACTTCCTACAAAATATACGTGAGTTCCTAATTCACATAAACTTAAAATATTTATTTCTAGTTAATCAATCTCAAAATCACTTGTCCTTTTTAAATCTGGAGATTTAAAAGTATCACAAATGCTTATTGCTGTAATAATAAATAGACTTCATGAAGTTTCATGTGGATTCTGAACCATTTTATGAAACTGATATTACCACATTAAAAGATGGTGGATATAGAATGCAATTTTTTAAAACTCTATAGATCCTTCATAGAACCAGGATGTAGAACATGCAGAAATATCCACCCTGGATGTAACCAATTTCAAATCTAAGATCCTTAGCAGACTATTTTATCTTAGTCCTGGAGAAACAGAAAATAAATACAACACATCTTATAGTTTATGCACGAATCCATACCTACAGTGTAGTCAGCTGCCACCTCCACCCACACAACATCCTAACCATAATTTTGCAGTTTACGCTGTTGCCGAACTAAGTGTGATTGAGTGACTGATTTGAAATACTATGTGAAAACATGTGAGCATGATCTGGTGACTCAGATCACTGTATACGTACAGGCATTTCCTTGCTGGAGGTGGGTGGAGAGATATTCCACAAGCTATGGAAATGAAAGCAGGTTTTAGATCGTTTGGTCTTGTAGAATGCACACTGACACTCACAGCCACACAGTTGCACAGTACACATTGTGGTGTGCTGTGAGATATTGAACTATAATTTATTGTGCTGTCTCATGGGAGAGGTTGAGGAATGTTGCCTTATGTACTGCATTAAGGATTTTGTCCCTCGCTCCGTGCAGACGGACCGCTGTCTTCCAGTGTCCAGATACCAACTGCCTTAGTCAGAAGAGACGTCGTGTAGCAGGAGACGTAATGCAACAGATCCCTCAGTGCGGCGTTTGTGGCAGAGAAATGATGGAGATTCGCAGAGCCCGCGACACCGGGGATCAGGTCCTTGGCCTTCTCATCAGCCCGTCCGCATTAGAGAATCCCGGCCCAAAAGATTTTATCAGGCACCAGAGTGCTCTTGTTTGTTTCCAAGGTATGCTGCGTATGCTCAGATCATTCAGTTCATTAGTGCTTTTTTAATGACCAAAGCGTAGATGGAGAAACATTAGAGAGTGGTGATAAAGTCGTGCAATTCAAGTCTGTTGTTGGTACAAAAATTGCCAAGTAATTTTATAAGAATACAATAACACTAAAAGATGTCTATATGTGTGGTAGCTGACAACATGTATGGGACAGAAGTGAATATGGCAACATTGTGGCACCCATTATGTTCTTGCAGATGAATTAACAGCAGATCTGGAGTTGGGTGTCCGTTATGATGTTCCCGGACTTCAGACTAATGCATATTTTCACGCGTGGAATGTCCGGCGATGGGTGTCAGATATTAGCATTAAAATGCGCCATCAAGAACTTTCGCTTCATATGCCTCCAGCAATTTGTGCCCTTTATGTGCGCCTTAGGTATGTTATGCAGGTCACATACCCATTTTGTTTCTCCCCTTATGTACCATTGATCATTTAGATGGGAAGGAAGTATGACTAATGGCGGCTTGTAATTTTTATTCTTGCACACTTATCTATAGTTACAATTGAACTGCAGATTAATTGATGAGCAGTTAAACACAATTTCCTCATCTTTTTTGTTGAAACCATTTTGTTAAATCCTCCCCTTCTCAAAATTAGTTTTTCAACTTTTTTGTATGTGATTCTAATGACGTGTGCTACACAAGTTTCTTTCTGCTTCTTACAGAATGTTGAAAATGATAATCGTTGTTATTATGTTCCAATAATATTGATCAGAACTGTGCAGAACTTTCTCTCTGACCGTCATTCAGCAAATAATTTTTTTTAAATAGTTTAATCTGTTTTGAATATGTGATTCATACATTGTAATACCTTCTAGAAAGTTTTCAGCCGATTAATGAAGTTCTGGGAACTTTTTATCATCACACGAGAAATTTGCAACTGTGTGCTGAACATAGGTCATCATGTCGTTGACCACAGTCCTGCATACTTTCAGCCAGCATTGCCCAAATTCACCATGGGCTTTCGTGACAGCTCTTGCAGCACAGGTGGCTGCAGACACGTTCCCTGCTCCAGCGCTTCTGCATCTCAAACTAGGGCTGATCCTTAGCCTTGCGTCACAGGTACGAGTTTCAATGTTGCCAGTTTTCCCTTGTGTTTGCTTATTTGTTCTGGTTTTCTGTTTGAGTCACATAATTTTGTATTGCAGCAAAATCAAATACGGACAACTTTTTAAACTGGGGATTGTCTCAAACATGACTTTATGCTTAGTACTGTACCTCACGTTCAACAGTATACAGACGTACACCACTAAGTTATTCTTATTATTACCATTGTGAATAATATTTGTGTCTTAAGGGTAGAAACCAGCCCCCAGTCTCAATACTGGCTGTAGGGCCTGACACCTTGGCTGCTCATCGTCTGCTTTACCAAGCTGCCCTATTGGCCCAGCGAAGTGTCACGCTCAGTTCTCTGTCACACTGGGGTCCATTACACGGTTCTTCGTATCGTGACGAGCAAGGCAACGACTGGCTTGAGGCTGGAGCTCTTCTACTGGCATCCACTGGTGTGTGCTTTCTTGGGGACTGGGCAAAGTTTAAGTCCAGTAATGTGCGATCATCAGTTCTTTCAGGTAATTCACCGTCATGTCCCTTTACCTGTTGCCTGTCAGACTGTATGATGAAATTGTAGTTTGTCTTCCATTAAGTATCATATATAGATCTGGCTTATTCCAGCAATTGAGAGTGGTCACGTGACTATAGACGCACAGAGATTAGCTGCGTCAGGCTCTGCTGTTTCCTCTCCCAAATTTCCTCTCCAGTGCTCTCTATGGACATACAAATACTGGACTGCTGGAGAAAAGGGAGTCGATCAGATTCAGCTCCGCACCCTTATCGAGTGAGTAATTCATGCATGCATGCATGTCACTGCACCACAGAAATACACAATTTACAGGAACTGTCATCCTCAATAGTTTATAGATTATATTAATTGCAAGAAGTTCTGAGTGCTGTTTCAATAGTGTATCTTCAAAATAACAGTAAATACCTGTTCTTCTCGTGATGAACCAATCAGAACAAAGTATGCCAAAGAACAGCAGAATACAGAAAGTAAGAGTTTTTCAGTTTCCAAGTAGTGTGTGCTTCTGTATGGCTGGTGATCTGTGGACCACTGCCGGTCTGCAGCCTGATTTACGTCAGTTTATGAATTTAATTGGTGTCATTTTATGAATATGTCAACACTGTAAAATGCCATAACTTTGTTATTCCTCCCTTAGGCTACTAAGTAGTTTCTGTTGAGCATATTTGCACAGAGATTTTACTAGACAAGTCTTTTATTTCTGTTATGTACAAATCTAATAATATGAGGAATTTCGGACGAATTATTCCACATCTCTTGTAATTTTTACCGTAAACATTTCAGTACGAATAATTATAATCTTTGGGATTCTGTCCATTTTGAATTCTTTGCCACGTTACCAGCTACCCTCTTTACATTCCTCATGATGCTTCCCAGTCTCTGCAGATAATTAAGAATCAGTGATGACCACTTTCCATATTCTTACCTGGTTGGCATTCATTGGTCTTCTCTTCTCAGTCACTCATCCTTTTCTTTGCTGCCTGCAGTGTGTTTGGAATGCCGTATCTGGCTGACCTAGGCACAGAAGTGGAAAGGGTGTCCCACAGCACCCTACAGGCGGCCACTGACGCGGGAGGTGATACCGATAAACCGTACTATGTGGTTCCAGGACATGAACTACAGCAGGTGAGGTTAAGTAGCCTACGTGAGAGCATTTTACCACTGTCAGGTCTCACAGAAAACATTAAAATATGTATCGTTCTGTAGTAACTTGTTCTGGGGGAAATTGGATGAAGGTAAGAAATGAATGGATCTGTGTGCGTTTTATCATACTAAAATATCTGTACTAAACTTCTGAAAGGAAATTGTGTATCTTAATATACTCCTCTGCCTGATTGACTGAACTAAGTTGAATACTGACTGTTTGATCTGCAGTACTTGGCAATGGTGGCAATTCAACCAGTGAAGCTTGGAGAGAAAGCCAGTCAGCTGATACACGATTATTTTGTAGCCAGTCGAAGGCTGAGGTCCGAATGCTTGCCTGTGGGAGCAGTTAGCACCATGTGAGTAATGTGTTGGCATCACAACCAATTTACTTGTTTGTTTTAACTATAGTCCTGTTTGCTTAGGTCAGTGCACTGTATTTATTTATTTAATGGAAAGTGCATATCAGTCTCATGGTCTAAGCACTGTGTGACCTTCTGCGAACAGCAGATATTAACACAAGTTTACTCTCACAAGTCATAGCACACTCACAATACAGAGTGATACAGATTTGTTTCTCAAGCAAAATAGTAACAGAAGGAGCATTGTTGTTGTTGTTGTTGTTGTTGTTTTGCCTGTTAGGATTTCAGTGTAACGTTATTTCACAGCACGGCCCTTTCAGAAGCTCATGCTAGACTTGCTATGAGGCACGAAGTAAGCTACGAAGATGTCTCGGCCGTGTTGTGCCTGTATGAGACGGCGATGGTGACATTGTTTGGGCCTTACTATGTCACCCCACCACCTCAACCAAAAACTCTGGATGTCAACTCCGTACCCCTTCAGGTAAGCTGAAATTAGTTTCCTAAGATGGCAGTAAGAACAATTTCTGAGTAGTTGGGACAAAATGGCTCCACATTTTAATGTTTCTGCCTCATACGATGAAGCTCTTTCCTTCCAGGCTTTGCAGATCCTGTAACTGTGCGGGAGAATGTAGTCAGTTTTGAGGTTAAATAAGTATTAAAAGTCTCTCAACTAGTAAGGTTGTTCAGCATCAATCATGTGATTACTCAAAATTTTCAGCATATGGCAGAGAAGTGTATCCAAACATGTCCGATCTCATCTTACGCTGTTTGCAGATGCATGTTCACATGGTGGAGTTTGTAACTTGGTTGGAAAAACACATAAAATCATTACTTGGCTACTCCAGTTACAACACAAATCCAGAAGAATGAAGCATGTGATTTGCCGTTTTGAAGAGACACTGTAGTCTCCTTTTTTTAAAATTAAAAATGATTTGTGGCAGAAATTCATAAACATAATCTGTTAACAATTATCATAATTAATATTCATGTTAAAAGCAGCAGGTAATCTATAATTTATTATTTATTTCATATTTTTAAAACATAATTTTTACAGTTATTTTGATGTGTATGAAATACTTGACAAAACGTTGCAATGAACACACACAGAGTTTCATGTTCCTCTTAACCAAATGTTTTATCAGTACTGTATATTAAATGCAGTTTGCTTGTAAAGTGCTTCAGTAACCAAACACAAATGTGAAATGATCCAGGAAAGCTATTGTTTTTGTTTTAAAATGTGTTATAATTCTGAAGTAAGTTTACGGTGTTATACCAGCACCTTACAAAGCCACCGGCATCTGTGTTTGAAGATTTACGGGAGGCAGTATAGTACAGTTCTTATTAAATTATTTATATGATCTGAATATCTGGGACAGTTTACAGTTCATTCTGTCAGAATTACTTTCATTTATGAGTAATGAATATTAACCCCAAATTCCTTAGGTACTCCAATATTAGTGATAATATCTTAATGTAAGTGCTTTACACAATTGTGCTATCTGAGGTTTCTCAATGGCTATTTATAAATCGTTCTTAATCTGCACAGGTACAAAGTAATGATAAATGCATCATCTGTTACCAGAGCAAGCTAAGTATTCTTTTTGATCAAAACATCAATCTTTCAGAAATTCTAAAAACTGCGTACTTATTCAAAGTATAATATATGAGGGGAAGGCCCACTGAAATCACTGGGACATAACAAATATCATTACTGGTATCATATTGGTTATAACTAAATTTAAACTTGAAAATATTTGTTAAACTAGTTTTAAAATAGAGTAATGAGATGTACATTGGATACTACACGCAGAATAAGAAATAAGTGACAGATACTCTAAAAATATGAGCACTACTTAGAGAATTAAATTAGTGCTAAAATCTATGTAGTGCAGTGAAGTGAAATTTAATTTCAGGTTATGGTGTAGGTATTAAAAGGAAACACAACTTTTTCAGTTTTAGGAAACTTCTCAAAGAGGGGAACGACATTATTATCTGACATAAGTGCAACATTTTCAGAATTCATAACTCGGCTGAAAGGTAAGCTTGCTTTCCGAAATACAATTTGTCGGTTCTACCTTAAGTGGTAGTAAAATCGCTGTACTTCTATGAACTACGTTGAAAGAACACAAAATGACAATAAGTGTTCACTCAATTAGGTATAATGTGACTAGGTACTTGGTCCTTGCTTAAGCCCGTTTTTATCAGGTTGAAGGAATTCATTGATGATTGCTGTCACCATTTCTTGTAGTGTATCTTGAAGCTCTTTCAGGTTCCTGTAATCATAAAATATCATAAGCATTACCACAATTTCATTGACTGAAGGGATGCTATTACTGTGTTACACTAAATGATCACATGCATTTGAAGTTGATAATAACCAGAACTATACAATCCCAGTAAGACCCCCATTTCACTGCGTACACACTTACGTCTCTTCGGGAAGTGCCACGAGTTCAGTGTAGTACTTGATTTTTGGCTCTGTGCCACTTGTACGCAGAGTTGCCACTAATCCATTCTTAAATGTGAATGTGATCATCTGACTAGATTTAGAAACAGGAAGAACTGCCTTTTTGTCAGGTTGAGATGAATCATATCCAGTTGTCAGATCTCGTATAGATGTTATTTCATATGTGCCATTCAGCAGCGACTGGGGATACTGAAAATAAATTGGACAACCACATTCGATTTAAAGCATTCATAGCAGAAAGAAAGAAATGTAAATGTTTTTACCAATGCATTCTCAATTTCATACGGTGAAATCAGTAATTATCCACCTAAAATCGAAGTGAAAATAAGACACTGAAATTCATTCAGGGCTTATTGCAAATTTTCAGTTTTATGATTCACCATTTTCCCTGATTTGAAATTCTTCTGGAAATTTGCACCTAAATACAATGATCCAGAACTTCATGATATTGTACTGAATTTTGTATGCAAATCTGTCTCCAGTTACATTTATGAGAAGACATTACCTACAACAAACCAATCAATTTCAAAAATCAACTCAAATACTTCATTTCTGCATGACCTGAAATGTTTTTTTGAAGACAGCCATCTTTGTATTCACTGCCATAAGAGCCTCAGATTCTATGTTTTTCTCTATCTTGATTCATTCTGATATGTGTTTCTTTTAATATAAAAGTATTAAACTTTTACTTGATTATAATAATTATTGTCATTATTATAATAATTAATAAAAAGATGGTAAGATGTCCAAGAAAGTTAGATCCACCGTTAATAGCAATGAGCAACCACGCACGTCACATATCAGGTCACGAAAATGTATCATTTGTGATCATCACATAAAAATATTCTGCCTGAAAAAACATCCTGGTGTATATACATACTGAGTCTGGTGATCCTGAAAATGTGCGTAATCTTCCAAACAGTCTCTGAATGACTGGTTGCTTATTGCAAATGTAGTATGAGTTACAGCTGATGTGGTGTCCATAGCTAAGGGAGAGAAAAATTTTGTCAACGCTGCTACAACAGAGAATCAGTTCCATTGAGGTTTTCTTGGAGAGAGAATGTGAGACAAGAGAAAATTCAACATGAAAACAAATACACATGGGCTCAAGGTACAAGTTATCATTTCAGTTTCCCTGTACTCACACTGAGAATAGTTCCTTCAGTTTGTCCATTAATGACATATCTTTCTTGCTGAGGTACGCTGCCATTTCTGCTACCCGAATGCCAGCAGAAATTCCATCTTTGTCCAAGACTTCCGTTCCACACATAAAACCTATCGCTTCCTCATATGCAAATAGTACACTCTTCCCCTGTCTCTGCAGCTCTGCTGTCTTATTGCCCATCCACTTGAAGCCAGTCAGAGTCTCCTGTAACACACATAAAATGGGAAATTTTGGAAAGTGGGAAATATTAACAGGATGGAACCCTAGGTATTGTACATCATCGTTATCATCAATGACCATGCAGTTCATAGTCTAAAGAAACAGAGTCACTTCATGTCTATAGTACAGTGGAATATATGTCATAAATTTTATTAATAATTAGTCTCAATTGTCACAGCATTAAAAGAAATTTAAGCCTTTTCCGTGAAAGGAAATAATGTTTATGCTCTGATCTTTCCAAAACATTGTTTTGAACATACTATGAAATTGAATCCTTCTTTAGCTGCCATAGTCTTGAGAATCTTGGAGGAGACCGTGCTAGACATCATGTAAAGTTGAGAGGGGTCTTCTTCCGGTTCGCGCTTACGACGGGCGTACCAGGACCACCAGCCCAACAGAGCTCCCAGTTCATTACCAGAAAATACATGCCACTCATTATTTCTGCAAAATTGAAAAATGAGGCAGTGAATTCTGATCTGCAGATGTGGTTTTCACTTCAACATACAAATTTTACTAAGACAATGTGAAGAACATTTCTGATGACCAAAAATATTGCTCACTAAACTACTATGACACAGTTCTTATAAAATCCAGGAAAGACACTAGCATAACATAAAGATAGACAAAACTGAACTTTTGGGTAAAACTGAAACAGTATAACAGAATTTTTCAAAATGAACCAAAATTAGAAATCCTAAGGTTAGGGTGGGGTGGGGGTTTTAAAGGAGAGACGGCCTTGTTACTTTCAGTTCATAATTCTCGAACAAGACAGGTTTATAACAAATATCTGCAGTTTTCACTCATTTGTACACTTGCTAAATGGAGATTGAAGTCAATTATAATGGGTCTTGACAACGGTACATTGCAGTTAATATTACAGGGTTTCTGGACTTTGTCCAGAACATAAGATTTCTTCTCACCCCTTGGACTGCTTTTCCGCCACTGCCAAACGGTCAGCGTCAGGATCATTGGCCAGAATGACTGATGAATTATGCAAGTCAGCTGTTTTTATAGACAGATCAAGAGCGCTTCTCCCTTCTTCTGGATTTGGGAACTCTACAGTTGGAAATTCTGGATCTGGCTCTTTTTGTTCTTTTACAACAACAAATGGCTGAAAAAGTTTGTAATAACAGACGGGTCAATATATGTCTTATAACTCTAATACAATAAATATATTTTGTGATACAATCACACTGTTACTTGAATTTTAATGACCTGCAATCATGGTGCACATTATTAAAGGATATTTAGGTTCAGAATATATTATAAATTGATGCACAAAATTAGAACACTGTGGATTAGCCCAGTGTGTCATGCTGAACTCCCTGGGCACAATGGTAACGTAAATTTAAAGTATAATGTTTTGCAAATATAATCTGTGGACACGCAAGTTTTAAGGTGTACCATAATTACCAGAGATCTATTTTTCAAGAAATCTTTTGAATCATGTTTGATTTATTTACAGATTTTTGTACATTCCTGAATATAAGATGATTCTCATATCTTTGAATGAAATTAAATTAAATATGTTAAGTTGCCTTCGTACATACTTGTGACAGATGTGACTCGTGTACCGTCTGAAGGAGTAGCTTATATGCAATACTGTAATATAAAATAAGATGCTGTGGGAAATTATTTAATATTATATTGGTATACCTGAAAATTTGCAGTCTTGAATGCTTCTGCCATGTACACGTAACCAACACCATGCATTGCAGAGTATGTAAACTTAATTTTACAGTTGGAGTTCAACTCTGCTTCTAACACAGCCTGTCCAAGAGCCTTCATGTACGAGTTCATCGCTTCCTGAAGTGGATCTGTCAGTTGGGTACTGGCAGTCAGAATGGATATATCCCAGGAATTTTCCCATGGATGCAAATTCTTCATGATCGTCTTCTGGATCTCTTCATCATGAGGTGAAATTATCTGAATATAAGTGATTGGATACTCAGTCAACTGTACTTGTGATGAGGTGTAATATTAAAATTAATTCATATCAAGACATTAATAACGTACCAATCTAAAAGACTGTGCAGGGGTGGACAGGGAAACAAGCAGTTTTAAGACTTCTGTAATTACATAAAGAATTTGTATTTGCCAAATTACAAATATGCCGTCTGTACATAGCAAAGTACATAAAATGGCATGATGTGGACAAGTTTAATGTAGAATCAATTAATTTCAAGAGATCTGTGAAGCACATACTGCAAGCAGGCCAGTAAACTTCACCGTACAATGCTGTTGTAGCAACATTATTACCGCAGTCGACTGAGTAGGAAAGGCACCAATCAGCACATTTACACAGTCCAAAGACACAGGAAATAAGTACCATTCAAATGCAACTGAATTATTTTCAAGTTGATGCAACACTTCACTGTTGTGTGAAATATGTGTACTTTTGTGATACACGGTACGGTTGTATCAGGTTGGGAATCCAACCTGTTTGACAATTAAGTCAGAAAATGCACCAACAGAAGTATGTATCATTGCCTCTCAGGATGAAAATCCATTTAGTCTTTGCTTAGTACTGGCCACTTACCTGAGCACCATTCTTCCAGTAGACTTTGTAACCGTTATCTTCCTTCGGATTGTGTGAGGCGGTTATCATGACACCAGCTGCGCACTTGTAGAGCAGCACAGTGAAGGGTACAAATGGGGTTGGGCACACATTTGAGAACAAGTACACAGGAATGTTACGGTTCAGCAGAGTAGCAGCGGTCAGCTCTGCCCACCTACAAATTATAAGAACAGTGCACGCATAAATTAATGTAAATAGATGTTGTGTGACTGCGGTCGGCTCTCATTAATGTAACCGGTAACCATAAAGTTTCTGGCAGCTGATGGATGTAAAAAACTGATTTTCTGATTCAGTGGTATTTAAATGGCGGGGACAAAACAGCTCCTCAAGTCTCGGTGACACAAAACTTCGTGGCATGACATAATCTGGAG
This sequence comes from Zootermopsis nevadensis, assembly GCF_977971745.1. Lineage (NCBI taxonomy): Eukaryota > Metazoa > Arthropoda > Insecta > Blattodea > Termopsidae > Zootermopsis > Zootermopsis nevadensis. The sequence goes on along the minus strand of NW_028259164.1, from coordinate 3,780,005 downwards.
TAGGGACAAACCCTTTGTTTCTGCATCCAAACTACTTGGTGAATAAATCCTTCTGTGTCCTTGGTACTCAATGCAGTGAAAGTTTCCTTCAACATACCTCCTGCTGTTGTGTCGGCCATCATAGCCAATGACAATACCACTCTCATGAATTACATCCTTTGCAGTTTCTTCAAGGTAGACTGTCAATCCTTGTGCTGTCTGAATTATTACCAGGTCATTCATCTGCGAATAACCAGGCCCCATCTGACCACGCAATCCTGCTGTTCCAAACTTCAGTCGAGACAGCAACAATTTTCTCAGCTTGGGTACATCTTTGGACAAGTAAAGGGAATATATTTCTTTTCTTGTCTTCTCATTCTGTGAAACAGAGATTTATTAAATTATTTATTCATTGTTATATTTTCAATTTCATCACCATACAAAATTTCAAGGCACTGAACTGATGGCTCTAGTGTTGTTCCCACCCAACAGATTTGCGTTGATGATGATGACGACGGCAACAAGAACAATGTGGTGCTAAATAGGAGTTGAGGTTCTCACAGTGCTGGCTCCATCATCAGGCTGATGAGTACTGAATGTGTACTCATCACCCTGGTGATAGAGGCAGCGAGGACCTCTGAAACGTTAGTAAACTTCTACCAGACTACACAGCACTGCTACCCAGAAGACAGTCACCTTCAATACAGTGCTAGGCCTTCAGGTCCTACTCTCAGAGTTATTCAACAATTTCTCAAACTTTGTGTAACTACAGGCTGTAAAAAGGAGCCATATTCCATTAAACACATTACTTTGTTCTCCATCCATCAAGTTCAAGTTCCTATTTCCCACTGTATCCAAATTACTATTAGCTGAAAAGTGCAGATTAATATGAACATACCTACTTATTAAAGACTTTGCAGAGTACAAATATACAACTACTAGGCTTCTACTCATGATTTATCATTACTGTACAAATAATATTGGAATAACAGAGAAAATTTGTTGTGAAGCGCCATTACCTTGGCCTAACATTAGGGAAATATGCAAAGTACCTTGTCCCACTGTAACCATTCTTCAATCTTCTCATCAATTTCTTTATCACCAACCGAGAAATCCATATTCATTGCTTCCTGTGTGTTTGAAATAAAGATAAAAACAAATTACAAACTGTAAGACAAAAAAAAAATCTGATGGTACCAGTAGTACATAAATTGAATCACAGGGGCTGCTTGTCAGATTCAATCTAAAGAGAATGTTAATCACATGAAGAAGAAATTTTGTATCACAAAACTACACAATAAGAAACACAACAGAGCCCTTAATCCTCCATTATAGGTATTGTAGTAAATTAATCATTAAGAATTACCAGTAAACCTAAAGAAGTAACACACATGGTCATAAATATTATCACATAAGGCCCAAAATTTCTCGGCAGCAAATAATCACTTGCCTATTACGCAGACAGACAATAACTCAGTATGCATATCAGTGGAAAATCCTGATTCAGAATTCAGGTCATGGCTAGTAAAGACAGTGATGCCAGGAGGTCCCTGTTCAGCATATACAAAGCTAAATTCTTTGTTTATAGGTTTATTTAGACCAGATATTTGTAAAAAATTCCCTCTGTGTTCTGTATTTTACTTTTGTGTAAAAATATCAGTGACCATATTAATACACTGGTAACGGATCAAAGAATTACTGGTATGGTATTTTGAATGTTAATCATAAGGATGAGTTGTAGAAATACTTGTCTGTTCGTATATAAGCAAACCGGGTAACAGAAAAGTGTTCTCTTGGCAACACAGACAGATGAAGCTCATTGCACGTGAACATGGTGGTCAAGGGGTAATCACTTCTACTTCCTATTTGGGAGGCTCTAGGTTCAAATCCTGGATCAGAAACCAGCTATTCTGATTCAGGTTTTTCAAGGAGATGGATGTTGTACTGCGTAGCTTGATAGATATTGACTGATGTTTCAGAGGAGCTTACCGCCTCCATCGTTAGGGTGCTTAAGTCAATATCTACCAGGACAGATGTCACAATATCCCAGTAGACTGTAGGTAGTCTTCATATTCGTCACCATTGGAACCTGAAATATGAAGTCTTTCATGGTTTTCTTAAGCTATCCGAGCATAGAATCTTATATTAAGTTATGGCCTCTTAGTACCACGTTATTTCCATTTCTCCCATTCGGTGCAAAAAAATGTGTGCGATTTAAAGCATTGTTAAATATGTAAAGGAAGAATGAATTGAAGTACAGTACCACAGACTCAGTATTACTCCAGGCTACTGCAAGGCACGCATTACAGCTTAAAACGGACAGACTATAAGCCGTAAACATAAACACGATAAGCCACTACGATAAAAAGCATTTTATCAGTGAAGTGAAAGGACATGCGAAGAGTGTATATGCCGATTCACAGTGGTGATATTAAATTGTAAATGTGGCTTACCGGCGTTATCGCCTCAAAGGACAATTATCCTGTACTAGGGATGGGGCGAACCGCCGTATATATATTGAAACATATTTAAAATCCAAAAAAATGTATAGAGATTATTCAAAAACCGGCACCCTATTAAGTATAAATACACCGGGAATTACTAACATTCTGTAGAAGCCCTCTTTTGCGACGTAATGTTTTGATACTGCCCACTACGAACACACGTAAACAAATTCTCCCTTCCCCAATGTCTAATTTGTTAAATTTATACCGCTTACTCTACTTGTAAGATGGTTAACACCCACGTATTAAGGTAGCACCTTATTGTGACCTCGCCTCTTCCCATATGGAAAACGTCAGTCAGCTGATTCCAATGGAAGTGTTTACTGCACGTTTTGCGGCAGAAGCTACATAAACAACATGTAATAATAAAATTAGATTAACAATAGTATACGAAGCAAAATTTGGTGATATAAGATTGGTTTAAAATTAAGTAGGTGTGCAGATAACATGTGTGACTCAGATTTCACGGACTTCGTACAGAGATATCTGGGCATTGAATGAACGATCTGAATCGTATCAGTCCCGGAAAGCGTTTTAATATCAGATATTAGTGACGCGTGATGACTATACTTGTCAGTGCAGATAACGCAGAAGTACACGGCTGGGGTTAATGAAGATGTATTAATGCTGGAAGATACCTGGCCACATTGTACAATTGAATTACATCTTTCGGTATGTAGGCCTAATCTTTGGTGTTCTGAAATACAGAATATCAGTGAGAATTTTATTAAGGACTGTAGAAGATGAAGTGTTGTGAGGGTAACAAATGAAAGGATTTCTGATTTTATGACCCCTGTTATCAAATTGTGAACCTAACCCATTTTAACTTGCATTGATTTATTTTGCAATTAATTGATCACGTTGGTAAATGCTATTGCATTCAAAAGAACTGTTTTAGGTTCCTTGGAGTCAAACAAATTCTGACTCAGATTCTCTAGTGTCGTAAGTGTCTATTATGTCCTATTCTTGTTGGTAGAACATACACACATTATGTACATGTATCCAGTATGTGTAATGTGTTAGCACGTTATTCATCACCACTTTGCTGGATGTATGCCTGTATATATTAATACATATTAAAAATAGGAATAGACATCACATGTGAAATATTTATAATTTGAATTGCATTAGTGTATATGCATTATATTATTATGACTTATTCCACATCCAATTATCATGTGAACAACTTATGTAATGTAATAGATATGTATGTATGACAGTTACAAGGTGTTGTAAATGTTACTATATAATAGGCTATACTTGACGTGAAGGTGCTGCACATAAATCTATGTGTGGTTATGTTTTTACTGCCCAGCACTGGTTCTCATCTCCAGGGTAACCATTCTTTTTGCCAGATTGTGAAATGGTTTGATGAATGTCATTATAGCATGCCCATACATGTGTTTACAGTACTGTGAATTCCCAGAAATCATTAACAAGAGGCATCAGAGCTATTCTTTGAAAATGTGCAGTTTTGGGTTGTTGCGCCATGTAGTCTGGTAGATGTCCACCGATATTTCAGAGGTCATGCTGCCTGATGACGGAGGCAGCATCTACCAGACTACACTGCGCACCAACCCAGAAGACAGCCATCTTCAGACTCATTGCTGTGAAAACCTCAAATCCTACATAGTTTAAAATTATTCCCTGCAAGTTTTCATTATGATGGCTAGTAATTTGTGCCTTTTGTTTCCACAGTGTGGGGACACAATTATGCTGTTCCTGAGCAGTTGTCTGTAATGGTACTAGTGAAATTTAAATCCATTTGTTTATACTGTGACGTAGGTTGGTAATCACGACCTTGATCGTCAACCCTTGATTTATTCACGTCAAATTAAATCGGATACAGAGGTCTACACTGACAGGCAACTCTCTACTACTACAACAGTATCTGAGTTTTTGTTCTCTGCTCTCGACTCGCGCGCACACACTTCTCCTACATGCGATTCACAGCTCAGCTCTTTTCATACTCTAACCCGAAAACCGATTGTCAACGGCGGTAAACAAACACAACAATGTCAGTAAACAGATAACTAAACTGTCTCTTAGGTACACAGCAATGCCAATGGTCTCGAAAGCCAGTTGTTGACGGCAGTAATGAAACACAACAATGCCCGTAGGAGTTCGTATAGCATCTAAAGATGCGGATATAGCTGTGTTTGTTATTAAGTCTAAAACCGTTTATAAGATTTCAGACTAAACATCTTCTTGTTTAAATATAAAATGACACAATAGTAGTATTGCTGAAGTGGTCTCCATTCTTGCAGTGTCTACAGGACCTCACTGTGGACAACATTACCTTATTTTTTATAGTTTTACCAAATTAGCTTATTCTTTTAACAGTATTTCAGAACAAATGGATGTTGGAATTGTTAAAGTTGCTGAGGATAAGGACTTTGAGAAACTGAAGAAACTTGTTGATGATCACACTGGATGGAAACTTGATTACAATAAATCAACAACAAAAGTTTGGACAAAATCTGTTCCAAAAACAAGCTTCAAAATGATAAAGGTATTAGAATACTGCATTTCTGTGCTGTCTGTATATGATTTTATGCATTTCAGATATATGATAGTACACTATCTGGTGATTTAAATTGGTTGAAATTGAAGTTTTTGTGTTTCAGATTTGTACCTTTTTTGCTGAAGTAAGTCCTCAGCAGATATATGATGTATTGCATGATCCAGACTACAGAAAGGTTTGGGACCAACATATGATAGAGTCACGTGACATTGGCTGCCTTAACCCAAACAATGATGTTGGATATTATGCAAGTAAGATATAATCGCAGTGTTAATGAACAGCATTAAGTGGTGATGCCTTATATAGCACATAAATGTGAGTGGTTATAATTGTGAGGCTTATGATTCATGTGGGTGCACTGGTAATACCTGAACTGGCTGAAACACGTCTTTGTGTAAGTGTGTAACACTGGTAAGTGTTGATAGATATTATGGTAGCATTAATGAATAGCACTTTTTTCATAAGTTGTAATGTTCTTAAATCTGTGTAACTAAATTTCCACACATTTCTGTGATGCAATAGTTGCATTAGAATTCTAATTGTATTTTGCTCTCATGTAACTAGTATTTTAAAATAATTTAAATTAAGTTGTCTGATGATATGAAAATGCCATGCATCAGAGTCCTTGAGAAGCTGGTAGTCACTGAGCTAGTCATATTTGATGGAACCCAAAGTTCCTTTAAGTGTTCACAACAGCTGACCACGCATCCCTATCCTGGGCCATTTTAATATTATCCTACCATTTAAGCCTATGTCTCATAATTTGACTCTCCCTTTAGGTTGTCTACCAAAAATATTGTATGCATTTTAAAATATTCTCTCTCATCATTAATAAACCCCCCAAAAAAATCAAGTACAGGTGAAATAATTAATATTACTAAGACTGCCGTGACTTGGTCATTATTGGAACGTGGTGCACCATCTAGTAAGGGAGCCTTTTGAGACAACTCTGTGCATGTTCTGCTGTTAATCGCTTATTTATTTCTTTGCTTTCAGTGTCCTGCCCAGCACCGTTACGGAACAGGGATTTCATACTACAGAGGTCATGGTTGGACACAGGACAAGAACAATTCATCATTAATCATTCTGTGTTTCATCGAGATTTTCCCCCAAAACGGGGCTTTATTCGTGCAACATCCTACCTGACAGGTGAAATTAAAATATGTGTGTATGTATCACCAGCCCACATTTCAGTAAACATCTGCAGTGTATAGCTAATCTCTGTTAATGAGATATTCATCTTGAATAGGTTGTCAGAAACCGTTAAATAAGATGCTTTAACTTTCAATGCCAGATGATTTAAATACATTTCTTATACAACCTGTCAGTAGAGGAAATGTGGTTTTTACAGTCACAGAAATTTCATTCTTCAACTGAAATGGCTGTAACATCTACAAATTTATTTTCAAATTTGGTAAAAGTATTTTACTGAACTTTATTCTAAGTTTGTACAGAGGTTCTGTAATATCGGTACAGTATGATGTAATTTACATTGCTAAGTAATTACCACAGTTTTGTCACCGCTCTTAAGTAGCTACAATTTTTTATTTATTCAATTTATGTGTCATTTATTCTTTGTTTCAAATAGAATTAATAAGTTGTGGATTTCATAACATAATGTTTTATTGTGATTTACACGTTCTCAACTTGTAATACCAATTTGATCCTTAAAATAACTATGCTTACTATCGCCCCATGAACTTTTAGTTTTTCCTCATATTCAGAACAATGTGGGAGTCTGGGAAATGTAAACAACATTTTAGTCACGACTTATGAAGGGACGTAATCATTTGTGAGCTCTAGGTGTAGGTGGGAGGGTAATGTTAAAATGGATTTTAAAGAAAAGTGTGTGAGGGTGTGGACTTGATTCAAGTTGATCAGGATGGAGTCAAGTGTGTGGTTCTTGTGAGTATAGTTACAACTATACTGTTCCGTAGAAGGTAAAAACTGTATCAAACATTTGAGTGACTTTATACATGGTAGAATAAAAATACTGCTACATGTACTGCCCACCCTTTCCAGTTAAATTTGATGGTAACTAGATTATTTATTATGTTGGCAGGATTCCTGATCCGTCCTTCAGGCCCTGCGGGCTCAGAACTTAGTTACGTCTCTCAGACTGATCCTCAAGGCACACTACCTCCATGGCTAGTTAATAAAGTTACACAAATATTTGCTCCAAAAGTAAGTAATTTTAACCCTCTAGTGCTCTGCTAGTGGAAGAAATTTGTATTCTGTACGTGTTCAAAAAATATTTCTGGCATGGGCGTGTCTTGCGTTAGTAAGTGTAAAGGTAAAAAAGAGGCGCATATTTTTCTGAGATCTTTTACCATGTGTCATTTCAGGACCTTGTATTAATTAAATGTTCCTAGTGTCTGTTCTACCTCACAAGTTTATGCACCAACCATGTCGTTATCAATTACAGGAAATTTAAAAAAAAATCTCCTTCTGTTCTCGTAAGATTTCCGACTTTTAGTTTGCGTGTTTGTATCTTGCAGTGTACTTAAGTAACCTGTTTTATTGTAGTTGGTGAAGAAACTCTTTAAGGCTTCCAAAGCATATCCTGAGTGGAAGAAACAAAACAGCCCTAACTGGAAACCATGGCACAATCCTGAGCAAATGACTGCGCCACGCATCACCGTTCAAGATGTAAGTGCTGCAGGTCTCTTGTTTGCCAGAATAGTTGCTGCTCAAGAAACGCTGTATCATGATCTTATGTTGCGATGCCATGTGGTCTTGTAGGTGGTTTTCTAGAATTTTAAAGGAACGTTGGTAATCGTGCATGACGTCACATCCCAGAAGACTACGGTCGATTTCTTCACTACTGCGAGAACTTCAAATCTCAGATTTATTAATCTTATTTGCTTTATGTGGTATGAAATGACAAATGTCAGGATTGTTCTGGATGTTAATGTGGTCATGGACTATTTTAACACGCTACGTTTGGGTGCAACTACCCCATGATACCCTAACCACTCCACTGTCGTATTTCATTTAAGTACTTTATTACTGGAACATTTTTTGGTATATTGTTGGTTCAGACAGTTTTTTATTATTCATTTGTCTAGTTTAAGTTTTGAAATTGTGATGTGTTTAATTCCTGTTTGTTTTCAGTGCATCAAGACGTCAGACAACATCTTCCATGAGGGAGAGGATTTGGAAGTAGATGAACAGAGTTTTGGATCAAACTTGAATCACTTAGATGAGGACAGTGATTGATGTTCTAATAGTCGGGTGGTGCCATTTTTACAGAATGTGTGCGTACATATTTTTTTAGAACTTTTCCTTTCAAGTAATATGAATTACTTTCCACAGTATGATTAGTGATCACGTTGACCATACAGATTTCAGATATTTATTGTGCTGAAGTAGGAATTGCTAATCATTCTCTCGTTCTAATGCAGAGACATACATCAAGTTAATCACATTCATTACCGCTGCTCTGAGAGAAGGTGGTACAATCTTGTACCAGTACACTGTGTATTGAATGAATACAGTATTAAGGTAATCCAAATAAGGGTAACCATTGAACAGACCCAAGTGATCAGGACTTCACTTCTTATTATCTTAGTTAAAACACAAAATCTGAAATGATATGAGAAGGAAGATCAGTGCATGCGAAGTGATACAGGCAGCGCTTGAATCCGGTTTTTCTGTTAGTGATTGTATGTGCGTGTATTTGTAACATTAGTTACATAATTAAAATTGTACAAAATTATTATTAGTGATACGTTAGAAACTTCAAGGATCACGGGCTGCAAAGGGTGTTGGCAGAGTTGTCAATATCTTACTGCGTAGGAAACGTTTAATGTAAAAATAAAACATCAAAACGTAATTTATTAAAGACTGAGTTTAAAAGTCAGATCTATTGCTTGTTCTGATCTTGCTGGTCTTGTATGAGCCTAAATGGAGTACTTTCTTTAATAATAAAATTTGTATGGGAAATGAGGATTCAGTGTCATAATGAGTGCATCATTATGCTTGAATTTTTAAAATGGCAGCCAATTTGAAGACATGAGAATGATAATGTATAGGTTGCTTATTAGATCATGTTAAGCAGAATGAAAATATTTAAAGTATTTGTAGAATATTAAATTCTTGAAATTCTAAACATTCATAAAATAATCTTTGACCTAAACCCTTCAATTTTTAAAATAATTCCATCCAAACACAGTTCGTTGGTAGACAGTCTGAAACGTGAGTTTATTCGTGTATCTCATAGATTTACACTACCTCAATAAATTCCATATTTATCTCTAAATAGCCTGACCTTTCCTCCTGTCAGCTAAGATTCTCTGCAGAAAATAGACAAATATTGATACATTTGTAATCTTTACATTAACTAACAGTCTACAGAGAATGCATCTTCGAGCTTCAGTTGAATGCTGAGTATATAAAAATGCGATGCCTTCTCGATTTACAACTGAAAGTTCCTTTTGTGTGTGATTATTAAATGTGTCATTTATTTCCTGACGATGGCGTCTGCAGTTTCTCTAGATAATTTTCAGTTAAGTTACTGAAAACATAAATATGAAATACAGAGTTTATGTATTCTGACTGTAATAGAGAAGGATATTTAAAGCAAGACATATTTGTTACAGTTTGGAAAACAGACGAACCTTTCTTGTAACATAAACAGTGAGACTGTAATCATAAAACTTGTTGTGTAGATGGACTGTCAACCCAACCTCTTGTTTCTAAGGGTGACAGAGACACATTTTTTCTGGAGTAAATCTCTGCTGTATATATTTTGTTAATATTACTTTCATAAGTCATTGTACCGGGGGGGGCATAAATGTCGTAGTACCGAATTATTTAACAGTAATAATTATATCTTGTGATAATGCTTATGAGAAGGTGCTAAAACTGTGACTTCTAAAATCTGAGTGACAAATGAATAAATCAGCTTTTGTTATATGAATTTTATCTGATGACATTTTTTGGATTTCATTGTTTGTTGTGATCAGTATCAGCAGCATAGTATTAAAGAACTGAAGCATTTGAATAGTTTCTTTCTCTTCTTTTCTGAAAAGTGATTAGGACTTAATTTCCATCACACATCTTGTTATGTAATTGAAGGTTTCAACAAGTTTTATGTTTGTGTTGAATTCTTCTGAGTATAAATTTCTAAAATATGAAACTGTAAGAAGAGCGTGGATTTGTATACATACATGTACCCATATTAAAGTTTTGTCTGCCTGCAAGGATTCTAAGTCTGTCTTCTTATTCTTCAGGCCATTATAACAATTATAAATATTCTTGGGAGTTTTGAAATGTTAAATGTACGTGCAACTTAGCTGGAACAGTTACACAGTTTCTTGATAAAAGTCACACTTGTTATATTGTTTGTGCCAGTAAGTGGCAACGTGATGTAGTAATGACTTAAACAGTGGGGCCTGATCTCCCTTGCAGAACTTTGTGTGAGGAATACCAAGAATATCATCTGTACTGTCACCCCACCACCTGCGGCAAAGTAGAAATCCTGACCAAAGCCTGTTCCCACCTTAAATGTGGATTTCTATTGTTCCTCTAACCAGGCTGGCAGATGACAGCATAGTCAAAGACCTTCATCAGCCAGAGTCAAGAATTAAAGATAAAGAAGGATTTGAGGTTTCCATAACTGTGAGTATGAAGAAGACTGTTTTCTGTGTTGTAGCACCATGAAGTCTTGTAGAAGTTAACAGCATTTCAGAGGTCCTGCCTCCATCATCAGGGCACTGAAGAGTTGTGGTGGTTTTGCAGACAAAATATACAGTGTCAGCAGGAAATGATAAACTACAGTGTAGTTAAAATCCTCTTGGAAACTGCATCTGGCCAAGGGTCATATTTTGATCTCCCAATTACAGACAGGACCAGCACAATCAAATTGTTGAGATTCGACAAGATGCCTGACAGAAGTTGTAAATTAAGTCTGATGCGCCCCCCCCCCCCCCCCCCGCCATATTAGTTTAGATGTTTGCTGTACCGAAATGGAAGATATGCTCTGCTGTTCAATGTATAAATTAAATATTTCTGTTTGTATCAGCTCAAATAACATCGAGTGGGCATTAGGTAGATTCCAGCATTTTGGAGGAACATACTGCCTCAATATTTATTGTTACTTCTGTGCTGAAGATAAAGGTAATAGGACCCTCTGAAAGACTGGTAACTACGTAAGATGCTTTATACTGAATGTTCACATTAATTCTGTTTCTTAGTGGCAATTCTTTCTTTTAAATTATGCCGCCAGTTTTGAGACACCCTGTCGCCAGAGTTCGTCTGACGCAGTATATGACCTGTTCCTTCCACTTGTAATATAGTTCAGCAAAAGAATATATTTTTCATGTTCGGAGACATACTAAACGCTAGTATTTGAAATATTAAAAGTTGTGATGAGTATTTAAAGTTTAGCTGGCAGTTTTTAAGACCTCTTAATGTATTTTTATTTTCTAAATGGGCAGTCTTGTACCTTACATATGTGCGGATGAATACAAGTAGAGATGTGTTCCCCGACTTTTAGTCGCCAGTAAACAGAAGCCATAATATATCGAGGTAGGTAAGTAAACATTTGTGACAAAGAATGCTTAAGTTGGACGAAATGCATTATTGTAATTGAAGTACTACACGCCAGCAAACAGGAAGAGCACAGTTCTGGTAAGTATATGAGAAAGATATTATGTAGTAGAGGTGTTGGTTCAGTTCGTGAAGTACAGACACCCAGCCACCCGTTCGAACCCGTTGAGGCTATGCAAGAATGTCCAAGCAGAATTCTAAAACATAAAGGAAATTGTGTCTTGTGTTTGGCAGATCGACAGGAAATGTTTTCCTTAATTAAGTCATGTATGTGTATTGGTTTGTAAAACTTTGAGCCTTAAAGTACCATGTGCAGAGTGCTGTCCGTATTTTCGTATTCCTGAGTCATAGTTAAATTTTATATTGTGAAATAAAGGAAAGTCCAGAACTGCAGTTTTTATATTGTGCAACAGAGAAAGATATAGAGCTGCAGATAATTTCTTATACAGTTAAGTAATGACTCATTAAAATTTATAGTGTTATCCATTTCCTAGAAATTTATCAATAATTTTTTCTAGTATAGATGTTAGTAATTTGTTCTTACATGACCGTTATATTTGTTACAGTTTTAATGTTATAATGTTTTGTTTTATTTTATGTATAGGCAGTAAATTGTAAGAAAACACTATTGGCCTAAGTGAATAAGGATGGACGCAGATGAAGCAGAGTCCTCGGGATCTGGCGGTCCCATCTCATCACTTAACAGCTTATTCTCATTCACCAGTCCTGCAGTAAAGAAACTTTTGGGTTGGAAACAAGGTGACGAAGAAGAAAAATGGGCAGAAAAAGCTGTTGATTCTTTGGTCAAGAAGCTCAAGAAGAAAAAGGGTGCTATTGAAGAGTTGGAGCGAGCTCTGAGTTCACCCGGACAGTCCAGTGATTGTGTCACTATACCGCGCAGTCTTGATGGACGGTTACAGGTATGTACTTTAAATGCCATAGGTATAATTTGTGGACAATATTCAACTTGAGTCTTCGTGAAACTGCAAAGCTCACAAGTAGTTATTTTTTCTACATTATCTCCATGCTGCACGTTGGTCTATAATTGTCTTATTCATCCCTGTGTATTTTGGTATGAGATTGGTTCTTAGTTCTGACAATGGAAAATTGTTGTCAACTGATGGTGCAGGTCTGAGATTACAAAATATACCTTCAAAATGTTGTCAGTGGACAACTACACACTTACCATTGACTGTAAAGTTCTTAGAACCACCACTGGAAATTATTTTTGAGAATGCTCTTTAGAATAAGCCGTCTTCGAATCTTCCACATCGTCAGCACTACAGAAATTCCATCTCTTCAGCTGAGATTTCACAACCCTGAAGTTGTGAAAGTCTGATAGTGAGTGATCTAGTGGACATGGAGGATGTGGTAGCACTTTCGCATTGACATTTGCCAGGATGGTTCAGTGTGGACATCTTGACTGCTGACAAGGAAAGCGCTTAACCGATGGAAGAATTTGTCATCGTTTTGCAGACGGACTTGTGAAGTGTGCCAGGAATAAAATATGACTTCATTTACATTTGTTCAGTAACGAACCACATGAGAAGCCAACAGTATTATTGCGAGAGAAGTATGGTTCATTGTTTTATGTTGTGGGGATGATAGCTTTGATGTTTGTGTTTTGCTTCTTCAGGTTTCCCACCGGAAGGGCTTGCCACACGTGATTTATTGTCGAGTTTGGAGATGGCCGGATTTGCAGTCGCATCATGAGTTGAAGCCAATGGAGAACTGTCGCTTTCCTTTCTCTGCAAAGCAGAAAGAAGTGTGCATCAACCCATACCACTATAAACGGGTCGAGAGTCCAGGTAATGAGCTGCAGATTGTAGTATTAACCAAACTGCCGGTTATAAGGTCAAGGCTAAAATGTGGTTTGTATGGGACAAGAACAGAAAATGCTTTGTATAAAAAAAGTTAGGAAAAAATGCTCTTGTCTTTAATAAGGAACCAAAATTTATTTACAGAGTCGTTCATTAGTGTAAGTAAATATTTATTTATGTATTTATTTCTTGTTTGCAGTGCTGCCACCCGTGTTGGTGCCTCGCCATAGTGAATTTGCACCAGGTCATTCCTTGCTACCATTTCAGCAGCTTCCTGAGCCCGCAATGCCCCACAACGTGTCCTATTCGGCCGGAGGCTTCACAAATGGGGGTCCTGGAAACCATCCTCACCTCAGTCCTGGTCCAAATTCGCCAATGAGCAGTGTTCCAAGTCCTGGAAGCACCCACTCAAACCCTCAAAGCCCATATGGGAGCAATGGGCTGCCAGGTATGCAGCCTTGCGTTACATATTATTTAATTTGCCGTCATTTCATTTTAATACATCGTGAATAGAAGCGTATGCTACATTAAGGAGTTTTTTTATACATTTTTTGCTAATGGTGAGCAAAGGAATGACATTTCCAAACTCATTTGGACCAAAAATCTGTAAAGGTTGGTATGGCTGTATTTGGGTGTGTAAGAGGTAGAGGCAGACAGAGTTACGGAACTTCATCTGAGTAGGTAGTGACTTGAAGGCGGAAGCGTTATTGCCAGATTTATCTTGCACATTTTTTCTCTGATTGAATGTGGTTATTTTACTACTACTGTTGTCTGTTGTAAGAGTGATGCTCTATTGACATACGAAATAAATGGAAGAAGGATCTCCGCTCTCTTTTCATCTTGTTAAATCCTTGGAACAGAAGAAACATTTTATGCAATTTCTTATGAAAAGTGATTGGTTGAGTGCAGGTAGGATATTCTGACTTCCTAGAATAAATACACTTAGAACTTGAGGTGAAGCGACTCCTTTTCCACATGGATGAGATATCAAGTGTTGCCAACTGTGTCTTCTGCTAAGTGTAGTGTCACCATTATAACAAAAGGCGGTCTTACACAGGAGGAAGATGAATCAAACTTATGTATATGTTGAATATATTGATAAAAATTGTTTATGGTATTGCATTATATTTCAGAAACTCCTCCCCCTGCATATAGCCCCCCTGAGGACAGTCAGCAGGGCCAGTCTGCGGCCTTGGCCGATCCTTCCGCAATGGACACTACAAGTAACATAATGCCTGAGGTTGCCCCTGTTTCGTACCAGGTAAATGTGATCTTATTTTGTTTGACAGCGTACCAAAGGCTAGATGATCATACAATAAGTTACGTAACATGTCAGCGCCTCTTAAATTCCGTGCTTCACTTTAATGTGTGGGAGCGTGCAGATAAAAAAGTTGATGTTCTTGCTACGAAGCTAGGAGCATCCATCACGCATAAGTTTATTTCATGGCTGCACTGTCTATAAAAATGAAGTTCCTGAAATTATTCCTTTGGTGTATGTCATTAATTCTTCTGTTTTTTAAAGTGACTGAAACGACCAAACCAAGTTATGTCCAATCTTGTCTTGCAGGAACCTCTTTATTGGGCGGACATCGCATACTATGAGCTAAACTGTAGGGTAGGAGAAGTGTTCCATTGTCAGACAAATGTCATCATTATTGATGGGTTTACAAATCCTTGCAACAACTCTGACCGATTTTGCTTGGGACAGTTGTCAAACGTAAACCGCAACTCGACCATCGAGAACACGCGTAGGCATATAGGGAAAGGTAAGAGGTAGTGACTTTCAGTCAGATTTAATTAGTTTCAGAGATTCATTGGTGAAGAATTTACATAATTTCTAGATATTTAGTTGTAATTTTTAATAATGCTGACGTGAATTATTTTTTAATACCTGCATTTTATCCCCGTGGACTGACGTAAAATATGTAGTAGGCTGTGACCAAAAAAGTGTATATTTAAAAATGTTCGTACATGGCCCATGTCACTAGTACCATTGTATTTTTTCAATATTCAGTGTGGCTCCATTTCACAAGACCATCATACAGTCATCACGTTTCTGTATTTAGGTGTTCAGCTGTTT
Organism: Zootermopsis nevadensis; assembly: GCF_977971745.1. Classification (NCBI taxonomy): domain Eukaryota; kingdom Metazoa; phylum Arthropoda; class Insecta; order Blattodea; family Termopsidae; genus Zootermopsis; species Zootermopsis nevadensis. Next base: position 3,764,546 of record NW_028259164.1, on the reverse strand, counting down.
TATATTGGAGGGGAGGTGTATGCCCAGAACAAGTCGGACAGTGCCATCTTTGTGCAGTCTCGAAACTGTAATCATCACCACGGTTTTCATCCAAGTACTGTTTGTAAAATCCCTCCTGGCTGTTCGCTCAAGATCTTCAATAACCAGGAGTTTGCGCAACTCCTGTCTCAGAGCGTTAACCACGGCTTTGAGGCTGTCTATGAGCTCACCAAGATGTGTACAATAAGGTGAGTTTAAATGAAGGTCAGACACATGAATGGAGAATAGTGCACCATTAAATATACTTAGGTTTGAGAATTGTTTAATGTCTGTGGCATTTATAACGAATACTTCCACAACGCAGTTTTCATACTTCGGTTACCTCATAATTCATGTGTGAATTTTGACAGGTGACGATAAAATGTTCATGTAGCATGACGGATAATAAAGGTGTAGCCCCCTGTGGGTTCTGATTGTAGGATATTTTCTGTTTAGGATGTCATTTGTGAAGGGTTGGGGTGCAGAGTATCATCGCCAAGATGTGACTAGTACCCCATGTTGGGTAGAAATTCACCTGAATGGACCTCTTCAGTGGTTGGACAAAGTTTTGGTGCAGATGGGGTCACCAATTAATGCCATTTCCTCTGTATCTTGAGGAGCCCGCTGGTATGCGCTCTGTGTAGTTTTGAAGCCAGTGTCATGATGGTATGAGGAAGACGTGGTATTATTGGTTGTCGTCGTCGGGTGCTACATGTCTCCGGTTTTCGGACAGGTTGGAACATTGTGAATTGATATGTTTTAGCAGAATTTCTGGATCTAAGGTATGTTTTTCTAGAAAAGAATGCAGCTTTTCCAGAAGATGAAAGGGAAATTATTGACTGCGGTTTTTATAAGTAAATAAACATCTCAAATATTGCTCCAGGTTTTATGCCAAGAATATCTGTGAAAATGTTCAAGCTGAAACAGAAAGCACGTAGATCGGTTGATGGGGAAACGGCTGCACCCACACTTCGTGCGGCACGCGTTCTCCGCCCAGTCGTGAATGTCGGACTGTCTCGCGTTGGAACACAACAAATGTTAACAATTGATCTCTGCAATGAAAATGCAAAGGGAAGTACAGTAGGGTGATTTTTATGTGCTGTAACATGTTGTCATTTGCATCTAGATATTTGGCAAAGATATTAATGTGCAAATCTTTTTTCATTTTATTTGTGCACAGTGCGTGTGTGTGTTGCTGCTTTTTTAATTACATGTTTTAAAACGGAATATGAATGAATGTGCAAGAGAATATTTGCTTTCTAATGCAATCAAAGACTATTTGTAATGTAGTTAATTAAATTAAACACAGGCCTTACTGGTAAAAATTATTATTGCAATGGACAACTGTTGACACTCTTATATTGCTTGTTTATAATTATATAATGCAATTGTTCCTAAGGTCACAAGATTTTTTATTTCCTGTTACTTAGTGCCATCCTGGTAGAGGGTGAGTGTGAATGAGTTTTTATATTTGCTCTGCATATCCTTTTGATAATACAGCTATCCACAATCATTTGCAGCGTTAGGTTTCAGAATGGTCTCGTGTTTTAAAAGAATGACTGGTTGTGAGATTTCTGTATTTTTCGTAGCATCTTTGGAAGTTGTGGTAATGGGTGTAGTGTCAGAGGATGCAGACCTTAATATGTGTGTCTCATATTTTAGTTTTTGTTGTAATTTTTTAATTTATCATCAAAGATTGATATGTTCACAGTGTTCCAGGCATGTGGAGGACATTTAGTCATTGATATTAAGAAGGTATAAATTCACAGAATAACATCTTTAACCTCCATATGTGTGGAGCACAGTGGTTGTTGTTTGTTTCATCTTTTAAAAAAATAGCACATGTATAGTGTTCACAAGTAGATAAATTAGTTTTGAAGTTAATTTTATACAAGTCACTGTTAAAATAATATAAGTGCCTGTGATTCCTGGCACCAAATTAAGTGTTCAATTTACAGCTTTTTATACTCATTGAACAGATGGTTAAATATTTTCAGACTTTGATGTTTTTTGTGCTTTTGTGTTTGCCAAACTGACATTGCATTTGTGCGTTAAAGTGTTGTTATGTCCACTTCAACAGAATGACAGCAGTTATGTTTTGTGGTGCCTTTCTGTTAAGCATAAACACTAGGTCCATTTTGAGTGCTCTTATCGATAGTGATATTGTGTGCAAGAACAATAAGTTACATGTGTCAAAAGATTAAAATTTGAAAACATTTCCAGAAAGGTTGTGACTTGTGGGCCAGCAGAGCAATTAGTTTGAGTCATGGCAAGTTCTGTTCTGACTACCATTCCAGCTCCAACATTCATTATCTGTCATTACATTTTTTAAGAAAAATAATAAAGTATGTATCATTGTGCACCTTGTAATATGAAATGCATACTGAGCTTTCTTTTTAAGAGCCGCAGTATTTATCTTTACATAATGGGAAGGGAAGATTTCCATACTGTCCCTTCAAGAAAGCTTGGTTGTTGTGACGGCGTCTATAATGTTGAATGTTAATTACAATCATCACATGTACAAGTTGAGTTCTGTAAATTTTTTTAATCGTAAGTCTTTCCAGGGTTACTAATCAATGGATTATTATTTAACATTTTGATAGGTACTGGACATCGTTCTCCCATGCTTAAAACAGGTGGAGTACAAAGCTGATTTTCTCCATCTAGTGTAAGGGTTAATGATGGACCTTCACCTCTGCTCCTTCATACACGTTCATGGCATGGTGTTTCAACTAGGAACATCTTCAGTTTCTCCTTTACATTTCCTGATATGCTGTTTGAGTCCAAATAATGTAAAAATGTTTATCATGGAATCCCATTTCCAGGATTCTGTGGCCACATTGGATTGTAAATTTGTAAAGAAAAAATTAAGTTCAGGGTCTACAAAATATTACCTGTGTTTCTTTTCTTTTCAGACTGTTTGAATGTGACACTTCTGAAAAGTTTTCCATAAATGTTGATATTTAAATGATGGCTTTAGACAGTTGTGTGGCAGACACAGTGACAGATAGACTTGATCTTCGGAAGGTCTTGTTCTCTGCACGCCAGATTCTTCAGTGGCTCTTACACTACGCAGCCTGTTAGGTTCTAGAGAAGAGGAGAGTGAGTAGGTTTCAAAATGGGGAAGTTGATCACCTCAAGCAGTAAACTGACTTAGAGAAATCTGATGTCCATTGTTAATATTTTATGACACTAGAATTTACAGTGAAGACTTTGTTAGTGCCTCCTAAGCTGGACTCCCTTTCTGTGGCTGTCCACCACTGAAATATTTGCAGGTACCCACCACATGAGTGGTGACAAGGGCTCCATTTAACATGGTTACACATGACGTTTTGGGAACAGGCTCGCCCTCGTCCATGCTGTCGTTTGCAGGTCATCATTATACAACCATGCGATTCTTTTTGTCGTTTTTAAGGTTATTAACTACAACTGGGGTGGGGGTGTTGAAAAATTATGCGAATAGCAATACCACTGAACTGACAATAATAGAATGGTGGTTAGACATTGTACTTAATGTACCTGAGACTCGACAATACCCAAAAATTGCGGTGTATCGAATCGACCAGTGTCACAAACTGTTGGACAATTAATAACTAGGTCGGTTTAGAAAGTTCAACTTCTTCTGTGATTGAGCAACCGCATCACAAAACAATCATTAATACAGATACAAACTTGCTATAGCAATTCAACTATTTTGAAAAATAAAAATTATATCAGACAAGCTCAACATAATGTCCTAATTGTTTTTGCTATAATGGTCAACGTAACCAACATAATCTATTGATTATTTCGAGGCAGAACTGCATGCTTTCTGAAGGCACCTGTTTCCCTGGGACAATTGAAGGCGGTCTATTCAAACCCGCCAGTATTGATTGGATGTCACAGCGAAGTATGTTTGTGCGGCGGCGCCATAAGTTGTCGAGGGTGGACGAAAAACACTGCTGACATTATCGTGCAGCCCTTGAAGGGGAATTATGCACAATCTCAGTATTCGAAGGTTTCTGTGTGACCGTGCGTAGAATCGTGTGCGTACATGGTTGGTTTCCTTCGTTCTGTATTCATCTGGGAATGTTTGCAAACGAGATGAAATGAATTTGTTCTCATCGGATTTTGTTACATCAGAAATGTGTTTATCCTTCGGTGAGGCATTCAAGGCTGAGTAAGTGAATACTGCTAGCGGACGACAAGCGCTGTACAGCGATGGCGAGGGTGAGTAATTCTAATCCATTTGATGAATAAAAATTACAATTGCGTCATTTTATAAGCATTGAATAAGCATGGCTCTGACGGAGGAAGCCATTACACGTCTCTCAGATTGTATGAAGTAGCGTTTTGGAAGCAGGGTAATTCATGCATACTATATGCTCACATAGACTATTCAAAAGATTAATCCGACCCCCTTAAATCGGAACTTTTCCAAGAAATGAAACAAAAAATTAACAGTTTTTCTAACCTAAAACAACTTCAATGTAATACAACATGAAAGATCTGACCACAGAGGCAATTACTGTTTTGTGTGTACGTGCGTATATTTTAATTTCGTCTACAATTTTAATTGATTTAATAATATGAGCAAGATCTAGATTAGAATTTGTATAGGTAACAAAAATCTTTAATTTATAACTTCTGAGTGATTTGGTTTCGTAGTATAATTACGAAAACCTGTCTAACTATTATTATTATTGATCTTGTTGTTGATGGGGCTAAAATCACATTCATTACTTCTCGTGTGCGTACTATATTTCCTTCTTCCTTAACTGCAGGAGCCTAATAATATTTGGCGAAAAGTTAATGAAGGCCCTCGCCCGGCCTCAATTTTTATCAGCACCATTTAGTGTTGGATTATCGATCTTCTCAGTTCCTTGCACTCTGCGCGATTCTTCGTTCACATTCTTATTGTTTTATAACCTCGCGTGAGCATTAAAAGTGAGATTTCTCAAGATGTCTCATGTTTTGGTACGATCCGCTGTGTAGTCGGTTTAGACAGAAACTTTGTGTTTGTTTCCATAGTTACTCAGTGTTACGTGTGTCCATTATTCTGCTTCATGGAGCGAACCGTAGGCTGTAGTTTCACTCGTTTCGCTCTGACTGTTCCTCGACTGAGGAAAACATGACAGCAGCATTACAAGGTTTAATGACACAGGTTATTTTCCAAGCCTGGGCAATTGTATGTGCGGTGCGATTCAGTTGTTCTCACTAAATGTAATTAGTATTCACTTGAAGGTAATGCAGGTTGACTTCAATCTCCGCCTCCAGTTTCTTACTATTATCTGTTGAGGCCATGACAGCATCGGTGATTTATGATGTTGTTAACAACAGTTTCGGAGTAGCATTCTCCCTCCATCTTCAGGGTGCCCTAAACACGATTCATGATATCACAGTCAGAAATCTCCCATCCGAGAGAACCTCATTTAGGTTACATTGATCCTGAGATGACACTTCTCGGGTGCCCTGTACTTCACAGGATCTGACGCAGTCAACGCTCTGCTGGTGAACCGTGGTCATGCAGCTTGTTGTTACACGATGCACTTTACTACACTGTTTGCGTGCGTGCCTCGTCCTAGGTTGCGTCAAACACGTCTACGTGGTTCCGTTGTCCACGGAGCTGATCGGAGACCGGCTGTCCTGACTGAGGAGGGAGTTCAGTGTTTTCCTCAGTCCCATCAGATAAATGCCGGGACATTACCTGAAATTAGCCCGCGAATTTGGCCATTAAATAAACAACTGACCTCTGAGTAAACCTAATGCCACTACGTACCTCCCCATCGCCTGTTTCGAAAAACATGGCCACGCTGCGAACTTGTGCGGTGATGCAACATTGCCAACTTTACTCTGACAGACCTTAGGACCTGTAGAGGACTTATCTACTTTGGGTCGGCAGCATAGATAAAACCGCGGAAAATAAGTTTGCGATAAGCACGAAGCTTGTACGAGCCAGAATTAGTGGCGTATAACAGAAGTCCCATTACTTGCATGAGTGCAACAGTATTAAATGGGATTCGAGGTCATGACGGCGGCGGTGAATCCGAAGATGGCTGTCTTCTGGGTTGCAGCTAATCGTCCTGATGATGGAGGCAGCAAGGACCTCTGAAGCGTCGTTAAACTTCTACCAGACTTCACAGCGCTACAACCCATAAGACAACCATCTTTAACACCAGTATGTTCGATAACATTCGTGAGTGACCCGTGTCGTGGGGGGCATACTGCCTCCGTTTTCAGGGTTGAAGAGAGATATGTCTTTGCAAACCCTGATGTGTGTAATTAATCGCATCCAGAAGCCGTTCTCTCAACCATCAGAATGTGGAAGCGCGCGCAGTGGAAGGTGACTGGAGAGGGAGGGAGCCAGGTTTGTAACACGCACGCAGTTGTTAACAATCTCAGTTTTAGTTCATCTCTGTGCCGCAGTGGATGCTCGTCAGTTTGTGTTGTGCCTCTGCGTTCATGTGATGAATAGTGAAAGGTTCGTCGCTCGTTCTTGTGACTTGTTTTAGAACAGCCGACTCAAAATCCCGAACTTTTTTTTCCCTTTGGCAATTCCGGGCCGGAGCATTTCAGTACTGATTCATTGTTTCGAGAGTGCCCTTGTATATTCCCCACGTACAAAGCACCTAGTGACTTCAATTTGAGTTTTGTCACTGTTGCAGTATATAAATTACTCTTCAGTGGGGATTTGCCGATGTTCATATACATCGAGGATACTTTTAACCCTTCGAAGTCGAAGATCGTCTAAATAGCATTTAAGAATTCAGTCCGTACCGCGAAGAAAACACCACACTTCACCATTACAAAAATCAACTGGTTAACCCTTTGAAGGCGAAGCTCGTCTTCGTAATATTTAAGAATTCAGTCCTTACCGAAAAGAAAACACAACGCTTCAACATTTTAAAGTTCAACTGTTTAACGCTGTTTGAGGAAATAATCCTTAATTAAAGCTGAGAATCATACAAAATCCATAAATACAAAATTTAGATCGTTTTAGCAGATAGCAGTTACTACGAAGCCTTTGAATTGTAGACATTTAAAATGTTATCTGCTCACATTTGCCTGAAATTTGTATCAGCGTAAAAGAATCTTTTGCAATTAGTTACGAAGCAGCAAGGCAAACATTTTTTCGTGTCTTCTGATGATAAGCGTGTGTCGTATCGTGTGATTAATCCATCTTATATTTCAATTAATGATAAGATATCGCAGGAATATTTTCACAAACCCCGCGTTACTCACGTTGACCCTCCGCTCTTGCGCGAGTCGACTGTTCTTATGTGTTAGCAGTGCGAGTACCAATATTTTTTTCCGCTGTTGATGTTGGCAGCGAGTGGGATTGCTGAATCCCTACCCATGTTTCATAAAAATGTGTGAAATTCTTCATAAAGTCTGTCTTAAAATTCAGTAAGAACGATATGTACCCGATATTGCAACGGAGCATCCGAATTATTTTCTATCGGCTCGTCAGACTGGTCCAGCGTTTCAGATTTTCCGGGTACCCTGACTCCTAAGATATTTGTCTGGATACCGGATTAAAGAAATTATATCTGCAAGTAGCGTCAGCTGTACTAATTTACATTGAGTAGTGAATGATGAATTGTAAATGGCGCGGGAGGGAACAGCTGTGGTCTGATATGTCATATATCATCACGACATTTGTCTGGAGGAACTGAAGAAGTTTACGGATAGTTAACCTTCTGGCCGAGATTTGAAACTGGAGTAAATGGTAACCAATTGCCGTTGATCCGGAAGAACTGAGTAAACTCGCGAATACCTCGGCTGGTACTTCCCCTTATGATAGAGGCAGTAAGCGCCTCTGAAACGTCGGCAGATCTCGACAAACGCACACGGGGCGACATCCCAGAAGACAGGGGAACCAGAAATCTCACCCGGGAGTGCGGGTTGGTGGGAGGAGACGTTCGTTCGCCGGCATTGGCCTGAGGACAATCACGAAACTACTGACCCGCATTGAGTAATACGGCTTCGGGCATTTTTAGTGTACGCAAGTCTTATTACGTAATGGTGAAACTGTGTGTTGCGTTGGACAGGTTTTGGATTCGCGGTTACTGGTATAGGGTGTTTCAACACTGGATGTGTTGCTGATGAACTTGAGTGGGTGATCGGGCCCACATCGAAAAAGAATGCAATGATCATGCATGTACGTAAGTAAAGCTAATGTACTCCGAATATAGTAGCCAGTGTCCGTCACGCTGGAGCCTATGGTGGGGTCTGGCGGAGTTAGGCTGTGTGTTGATGCGTTTGGGAAAAATCTGGCCTCAGTCGCCGTGAAGATGTTTTTGCATTTAATTTGCTTTATAAAGACATTTTTTAAAATGAATTTTGCACTTTTAATTCGATTTACAAAGATGTCATTACTGTTCAACAAGAAAGAGGTTTATTCCCCTCGACTTTGTCATTTTTAAAATAATTTTATCAACAAATACGAACGAATTTTGTGTGCCTGTTTTGCAGTACTGCTTCGTCTTATTTCAATGTTATCCTTCAACGTTTATGTAACGACGACTTAAAAGTTGTGAGGGAGCCAAATGGGCCGCAGGTCTAATTTTAGCTCCGTTCAGCTTGACTGCGCCTCAAATATTAAGTCGCAGACCAAAACAGAAATTCCAGAGCCTTTCCCATTTGAAATCGACTTGTGCCTGTTCGTATAGCGAGCGCTGTGGTAACTTCACAAGGTTATGGGAACTTCATTTCGCAATCTTTCTGAATGCCATTTGCATGACGTTCACATACGCGGGCTTTTTATTCTAATATTCTCCTAATAACGCAGGAATTTCTTACGTGTCCATGGCAACGAAACGCAACCGAGCAGTCGCCATATTTTTTATTTTTCCTACGATGTTTTATAGCATTGTTTGACGCAGACCAAAGAAAATTATAATTGCAAGAGGGAAATTACAATTTTTTTAGAGTTTCAATATTGTTTCGCGTTTTCGACGTTTTTAATTCTCTTGACGTAATCATTAACACCGAACAATCTCATTACGACACTGTCTTTTTTTTTTAGATACCGACGTTTCGGGAAGAAAGCGTCGGTATCTACCTGCAAGTCCTAACGACTTAACGCAAAAACAAAAAAGTCGTCATTTTTATCGCCGTGACAACGTAAATTCTCACAAGTAATCTTAACTTCGACCTCACAACTTCTAAATCGTAAAAAAAAGTTAAGCCTGAGAACGTGCTCCTCGTGTTGAAATGTTGTGGCACAAATGAGCGAAAATGTGCCCTTCTACGGTTGTTAACGGTGTCTTTTTTTACGCAGTTACGGGGATGGGGGACTGATGATATTTGCAACGAAAACGTGACTGTTTTGAGCGTTGGATGACTGAACTATATTTACACTTCAGTTATTGCAATTCGTGCTTTTGTTGGCAGACATGAAGCAGTTTAAGTTTTATGAAGTGGTTCATGCTTTGGTGTGAGAACTGCTGCAATCGATTCTGAGGTAATCGATACGTTCGCTGCAGACGTCAGATGCACGTCGTTCAATAAACCTTGAAACCACGTGACTTGTTGAATTATTTACAGATCGCAATGTTTGTGACACAATTACCGGAAACGTTGTGCTTTTATTGTGCACACAAGTATCAGACTGCAGTGTGGGGTTTTCAGGTTCTCACGGAGATGAATTTGTCGATTATGGTAACCGCTGTGTTATAACCCAGTCGACGTGGGTTTATTGATTCGCCGATAGCCTTCAGGTTTTCCTACAAAAACTTTGTGTGGTTTTTGTCTTGATCATTATCCGATTGATCGGTCCTTTGGTGTGAGGGACCAAGTTTCACACCCGCACACGACGATACAAATGTGATGGGTGGAGCGAGGCGTGTTGCCACGATTTGTGTGACACATGGGACAGGAAGCTGAAAGAGTCTCCCGAAGTGGAGACTTCTGTCTCTTGTCTCTTGTCTCTCTTAGTAGTAAAGCACGCCCGTGCGCCTCCAGGATCACGCCCAGGAGGAGGATGGACCTGTAGCCCCGTTGCGGTCGAAACAGACGAGCAGATGCCTCGAACATCCCACGCGCGTTCACGAACATCCAAGAGTTCAAACCTGACGCTGTCATCCACTAAAACACTCAAAAGTAGGGCACATGAACTTCAAGAGTTTCTGCTGACTTTGTTTGTGATTCTTGGCATTTTATCGTCCTCAGTGGTTTACAAATTGTGGTCCATGAACCCCGTAGAGGTCGGGTTTAAGCCAGAGCAAAATATTTCGGTTGGTCTGATTATTTTTAAGCTCGTAGGTATTTTCGGTGTCGAGTGGTTGTTTATGTTGAACTGAAAACAGCGTGGAAGTATACATTTTAATATTATCCTCCCCTGTACGATTGCATCTTCCAAGTGGTCTGTTCCGTTCATGTTTTAAGACCAACATTTTCTCCTCCCTCATCTCCACAGTGTTCCTCCCTCGTAGGCCTAAATACTCCTCAGACACTCCCAATCCCTTAACATGAGAGACGAAGTTTTACTTTGTGTTTCTGGAAAGCTGTCTTCACGCTGCAGGCTTCAGTTCGCGTTTTCCAAGTGAAAAGCTACGTAGTCTTGCGTTTTGTATCGAACTTGTTCAGGGGCTAGACAGGAGCTGGATCGGTTTACGGTCACAAACGTCACTACTCCTTTGTTTTCCCGGGCTCTCTTTTGTGGCAAAATATTCGCTCAAACGGGAAGGTTCGCTGACGTCATGGATCACTACATGACTCATACGCGTCATTTCGTATCGAGGTCGTCGTTATCGGTCAGAAAACACCTCCAAACCGCGTTCATACAACGTGGCCTCCCTGTCTGAGTGTTTGTCGCACGATTTTTAGAACGTATGCTACGAAAAGTTGGAAGTCTTTTGTTGTAATCTTTTCGGCGTAACAGAAAATGCAAATCAATGGCTTGAACTTGCGTTGTGGAAGTCTCGTTCCGGACTCACGCGCGTCCTCACCCAACCTCGGTTACAGCAACAACACATCCGACGTTTAAGGTTTTCGCAGGTTAACAAAGCAGTTGAACTTCGTCTCCGGTTCTATGATGTGACGCATTTCCAAACGGTAATAATTCCAAATCTGAAAGTTTGTGGCCATTCTCACAACGAACTTTCTGGACATTATCCATCGTCTTGATTTTAATAACAATCGTTAATTTTTTTTGTAACAATTCACGCGAAATCTTCTTACGTTCCAAAGAACATTTCGCTCTGCGTGTTTTTTCATTGAATACGGAACCAACGATGAGTGGCTACGTTCCGCCGATGATAACATCGCCGTGTCCTTGAGGTCCATCGTAATGAAAACTGAAATGCGTTGTCAATAGCACTTCTGCGTCGGGACACAGCGTCGCCCCCCGTTACGGCGCCAAGTTTCCGCGGGTGTTGGGTGGGGCGGGCTCCATCGGACACTGAGGCTCGTCTTCTGCAGTGCCATCGCTCATCACCTCGGTCACACTCCGAAGACGATTTAAGAACGCAAGAAAACCTCCTCCAGGGTTAACGTGAAATGTACATCGAGGAACCGTGCGTGACTTGTCTGTTGAGTTGCTCGCTTTTATTAGGAAGGCCAGAGTTTTGTTAATGCCGCGTTTAAACGTCGACCAGTTTTTATCAGACTATACGGCGCAACATCTGTAATTTATTTTTAAAGCCACAGATTTGAGCTAGTTCTGCTGTTTCGGCAGAAAATCGATCGTCTTCCACTTAAGAATCGTTTTGGGACACAGAAACTGTTACTAATTTAAAAGAACTTAATCGTTTTTGTTATGCAAAAGTGCGGGTCACGGGCGATCTAGTTACTGCAAGGACCACGACAGAGCAGTTAGGTGATGACGACACAGAGTAAGACGAATGATAATTTGGATAGATCTGTCAGACCAGCCCCGCCCCGCCCCGCCCCGCCCCTAACACAACAGCGGTACATGTCACGTATTGTCTGAATTGTCGTCGGCAGAAGTAGCAGCTGCAGCGACTCCCAATTCTGAATTTCTTCTGAAGGCGCCGAGACACTGAGACGATCTCTATTTCCTGATTTATAAAACGTGTTTTGAAATCCGTGGCTCGCGTGACCTTCTCGTTAAATCCGCAGACAAAACCTGTTGGCGCTTGTACTTTCGCAGTTCGTGCTGACGAAAAAAGCCGAGAATCTTTCCTTTCCCTACAAGAGTTTCATCCAAGGATCTGCGGCCAATCGTATTTCATATCAGTGGCTCCCAAATCGTGGCACGCGGATGCATTTTCTGTGGCCCTCGTAAAATTCTTTTGTCTTCCCCTCGTGTGTGATTTAGTACTAATTAATTTAAGTAAATCAACAAATTTATGGACTATTCAGTTAATACGTCAACCTTTGGATGTTTTAATGTTTTATAGTTTTCAATAAATTACCTCGAAGTTTCTTAGTCATTTAGAAGAAAGCCTAACCTTCCAGCAAGTTCGTATGAAAGGATGGATGTGCCCCCAAATTTAAAAATAGCCGCGGACCCCTAATTTAAATGAACATCCACGGGATATGAGACGCTGGTGTCAGGATTAACTAAGCGCAGATTTCTGTAACTCGCCGGGGACCTTCAGAGTTAGACATTGGATAATCTGATAACCCGAACGCCGTCCATGTGGCTGCGACCTTCTTCCCAAGTATTGACCGTTCTGGCGCGTCGCGGCGCCCGTCTTCGTCGGGACGCTTGCCTGACATTTGCCGTTTACACTTAACCCTTTACAGGCTAGTGGTAACTGCGTATGTGGGTTTCATTTGGCTCTCCCCCCAAGCGCCTACATGGCGTATAGTGAGTTTTAGTGTGCACCGCCTGGGAATTTCCAGAGCCTCAAAAATCGTCGTTCCTCTCAGATGCAGCGTCTCCCTCTGCAGCCTCTGAGGTTCTCTCTCTCTCTCCCCTTCTTCCTCACTTCGTCCTCCTCCTCACAGATGGCAGGAGTGTGCCTGGAGACAGAGCGGATTTTGCATTTTCTGATGAACTTTTTAATGGGTAATCCTGTGGTCTCCGCCTCGTTTTATAAAGCTTGGTAGCGCGCGAGACGGGAATTTAATTAAACTGTTAGTTCAGGAAACGGAACGAGTCTCGCTAATTAAAACTTTTTCTTTCCAACCAGACATTCTGTTTCCTTGTTTTGAAGAGGATAATGCAAGAGATGTGATCGCTGCTACTGAAGTGATGCTCTTATGTGAGATTTAAGATTCTTTTGCGATGTTGCGCCGTCGTAGTCTGATAGAAACTTGCCTAGGTTTCAGGGGCTCTCACTGCTTCGATCGTCAGGGCTCAGACTACAAGGTGTAGCATCTCAGAAGACAGCCATCTTCTTAATTTTTACTCCAAGAACCAAGTGCACCGCAAAATTTAACTCTGTTAGCGAAATGCAGGCGCCTTCACGACACTGACACTCACAAATTTTCCTGATTAGTAGAAGCAATTATAAATGTCACCAGAAAAATTGCCAGCAATTGGTAACTCGTGGTGACCTCTCGACCCGCATCTTCGCAGCCCACTCACTGGAGCGGTGTCGTTGGAGTGGCTTTCAGAGCGGCGCTTTCCAAGTGGATGGATGCACAGAATCTGACTCTACCCTACAGAGGAGTGTTCTTATGTTCCTTCTGCTACTGGATTCGATGTCAAGGAATGGGATAGTACCACCAGCTTTGAGAACCAAACAGAACTTAGAAATTCCAGTGGACTTTAGGGCCTGCGCTCGTTCTGAGGGTTTGGGCCACTCCCTTCCTTACTGTCTCGAATTAATTGTTTGCGAGTAATCTTTTCATCGGGCTGTACGCAGTCTGAGCTGCTGACAGCGTTGTTAAATAAACCAGAAATATTAATCTGTACTGAAAAGAAATGGAGGCATGACACACGATCTCCGAACTGTTCAGCGTTTGTATCCATGACGACGACGTGAGAGTACCCGAATTGTGTCGTATCTTCTGATCGATACAGAGGACCAGTCTCACTTGTAGGGTAGCGTGGGGATAACGACGCCTCGTCTTTGAACGCAGCGCGCTGATTGGCTGCAGATGCTTTGACGACGTTTCGGGTTGCTTCCTCGGTGCCTGCATCTTCGCTAATGAACCGATTTCTTTTCATGTCTTTTGTTATTTATGCTAGAAGTTAGACAGTGCTACTGCTGCTGGGATATTTGTTATGAAGTGCGGAGAATGACGATGGCCGGATTATAAAATCGCGCGATTCCCCAAACTTTCGGAATTAAACATTTTCTGACATCATCCAGGCAGGAAACTTCACTTGTGATTGGAGTACTCAGGCGAATACATTTTCACGCTGAAAGTGACGCGGTTGATTTTCGTGGCAAGGTGATGTCCCTGACATGAAAATGTTCCATCGGCTGTCGCAGAAGGAACGAATAATGAAACCGACTGCAGTATACAGTGTCCCGTAATTTTATGTCGGAAAGAAATATTTCGTTTAGATAAGCAAAATGCATGCGGGGTCTAAAGTCCTTGGCCATAGAAACACGAGATGTTCTTAAATCTCGCACCCGATCTGAAACAGAAGGAAACTGCGAAGTCACTTTCGCTGGACCTGCTTTCGAGCAACTACCACTCACGTGCAGGAGAGATACGTATAATGGTTTCTGCGCTGTGTGGCGCGACAGACATTTCAACAGTTCTGTAGTAAATAATTTAACAACAACGTTCCATTACTGTTTGTGCGTGGTCGGTAACAGTGGCCCCCTGGTTCACCGGACCTCACACCAGTTGATTCAAGAGGGGATTTGGAAATAACGCGCGGGTGTCACGCTTCAGAAATTAAATATCAACCAGCCTTTACGAATATTTAAAAATTCTGTCGCTGGTACCCGGAACCATTCCGAGGTTTAACGGTGCCCGCAGGCCTCCACGTGCCTGGAATTAATTCAGTTCGCGTCGTGTGCCACATGCAGGGCCGATACCTGTTCATTGACGTCATACTCCACTTGGATCAGACAACAGGAAGTTAAAATCAATCGGTACGGCGTCCAGCAACACGCGGCCGTCTTCGTGTTGCCAATGTCGATGTTTCTAGTATCAAACTCTTCGTTTGTTTTCGGAGCGGCGTGATCTGGAGTGCTTTATAGAGGTCGCATGCTGAGGAGGGAAAAGCATGGAAGAGAGTGTAATTTTGAAATAGACGGGGGACCCGTCGACCTTGAGTCCTGCATTGGTCCATCGATGATGATGTCATTCGTACGTAGTTCATCTTCTGGCTGGCGATCGAAAGGCACAGTGTTCAGTTCTTGTATATAGCCTAATTTGGGGGTGAAGTATGGAGCACCGAAGTTATACAAAGTCAAAAAGCGACTGGGTGCTTATGAAATTCTGCACTGACATTTACACGGCCACGAAGATTCAGAATTTAAAACCATTCTTGGTGAGGAAACTTTTCCCTGGAGTATAGATTTTTGAAATGGAGGATGAAATTCAGGTTCAGTCGAAAATTGCGAAAGCGAACTGGCGCGCAAGGAAAATCTTCAGACTGAAAGTTTCGTTCAGAAGCTTTCAAATTGCCAAGAAACCGTAAAAATGCAAAACAATTTTTTGCTCACAACGAGTGGAGGGGAGGGGAGGGGGGGGGCGTTATGGAAGTTGTAACTCGGACCCCCTCGATGACCACGTGACGCGCTGACCTGAGCATAATTTATTCCTTCGTAGTCAGGGACTGACATCCGGCCCTGGGTTTCAAGCTGTGCTTGGTGTTCAGAAAAGTTTTATAAAACACAAGGACACAAAAAGTCGTAGTAAGCGAATTTGCCTTTACGCTGTTCGCAGCTAATATTTGGCAGCCGATTCCCAGGTTTTCCGCCTGAGGCAGTTTGGAATGCATCCAAGTTGTATCAAGCACAGTCACTAATTATAGCATCGAAATTGTTTGCTGATATTTAAAGAAAACACGTTGCTATTCATAGGGCCGTCTCGTCCCGTGTCTTCCGCTCGGTGGTAATACGCTCTTGCGTTACCGTAGTTTCACCGATAACGCAGGCTCGAGGCGGCGTGGCGTGGACACTGCAAGCTTATCAAGTCTTGGGCTGAGGTGCGCGGATCAGTGAGGCCCACATCGAGCGGCGATTCGCAAAATATCTTTTAAAAAAACAACGAACGGAAACGTCGTTGGCTTGTCGGAACATTTCTGTATCGAACTGAAGATGGCAGTGCTCCACGCGTTTCCAACCAGCGAATTGATTAATTACGAAGTTGCGTGGCTTCTTGCTGCTAAGATGGTCTTCGTCGTGTTTCTGTCCTGCTGATTTTATTATTTGGACTAGCCGTGGTGTCCGGCTTCAAAATTCAGACTGCCATAAGACTGATGCTTATTCAAGAATCCCTGTTTGTCCATGTGGAAAGTACGTATTTATAGACTTACTTGCCCATTAGAAAATTCTCGAGATTATTTTAATTTTCCTGCTATTGTAATAAATTCTTCCCGGGTTACCAGCCGTGTCAGGTGGTTGAAAGGCGAAATTTTCTGTACCCTGAAGACGAGGACGAAGAAGGTTCTTGAAACGTTGGTTTTCTTCGCCTTTCAACCACCTGACACGGCTGGTAGCTCCAGATCAAATATTATTATTATTATTACTTTATTCTACCTTCATGCCCTTGGTCTTGTGAGAAAAGAAACCGCCCTCAAAACTGGGTAAAATTTTGACATTTTCACGAGAACAACTGTGGGTTATGACGCCGTGCTGTATTGTGCGTAGATACGAAGCTTCGGTGTAACATGCTGTGTCCATCGTCAGAGTTTCAACCGCAGTCGCTTGTGTTCCGACAGGAGCCCGCTGAGAGTCGCATCCCCGTGTTCCTGAAGCACCCCTCTGCCGCGCCTTCGCATTTGTCCCTGCGCGGCGCCTTCACCCTGAGGTCTCACAATGACAAGACGATCACGCGGCCTTCGTCTCTCCTCGAGCTCTTCGGGAGGAACAAGGTAGCGGCTCTGCCCTCGAAACCCATGTCAGTTGCGTCAGGGCCGCACAAGGTCTTCGAATCGACGCCCGACAACAGTCAGACGTCGTGTTCATCGGCGTTCGGCGTCAGAACCGAAAATGTGAGGAACTGCGACGCGGCGGACGAGGGCAGGTGTTGGCGGGACGGCCCAGTGACGGCGGCACACCTGGGGCATCGCGTGTCCGTCAGTCGCACAAAGGTAGGCTGCTGACACGAGGTAACGTAGGACTACGTAAGTGGAGCCTAGGTGGCAGGATTTTAGTCCAGGAGGCTCATGGCGTTTGGCTGATAATGTTCTGCAGAACTGAAATACATCCAGTTTTTTAAGAGGGTTGGAAATTGCTCTGGTGGCCGCAATTTCCTAACCTTCTAAAGGCCTGACTTTGTCTACATAAAATTTAGAAATCCAGTTCCTACCCAAAGTAATTACAACCGGTGTTCATTGTAAAGGTGGGAATCCTCCGCTACTTCGGCGAAATCGAACAGAGCCCTGGTGTCTTCTGTGGAGTGGAGTTGGACGAGCCCGTCGGCCTGAACGACGGGTCGGTGGAGGGGGTGAGATACTTCACGTGCAGACCGCAGCATGGCATTATCGCCCCCGTGGGAAATGTCCGAACCGTTCCCGGGGGCGGCTGGCAGGAGGCTCAAGACTCCCGCTCCAGGAGGAGGAGTGAGACCTTCATTCTCGACGAGTCGGGGCCCTACAGTCTGCTGGAGGGACTCGAAACAACCGCGCAGCCGACTGACGAGGATGTAGACTGTTGCGAGATGCAGGTGAGCACAGCGGTGGTTGGAATCAGAAGACGAACCATCCCAACTGTTCGCTGCCTTTAAATTACCTTTTGGGCTGATTTTTTTCCTCCACGAATATGTCAACTTGCAGAAAATGTTAAAAGAGGGATTCGTTTGCTATCTCGGATAAGCATTCATTAAAGTAATAATTCGAAATCCACCCACACATTCTCTAATTTTATCATCCATTCCGCGTGATTTTTTTTTTTTTCATTTGCTTGAGCTCAGGATTGCATTAATTGATTTCCATCTGCGCTGAAGTAATTTTTGTTGTGTTCTATTAATTTAGTGCTCCATTAATAACCTTTAATGAACACTAAAACCTTTGCATTACTTGTACGTTTATCCAGTACACATTTTTGTGTATTGAGTGTGTGCGGGCAGTGAAAAGTTCTATGTGAAGGCTGTAATTTCATAAATAATTGAAGAGAGGAATGTCTGCATGCCATTTATAAATCCTTCTGCGGAACGTGCCTGTTAAATGGACGCTGCATACTTCTGTAGTCTTGCTCTTATTTCGTTGTGCGTCGGCAGGTCGTTGCATGGAAAGTCGAAAGAAAGAAAGAAAGAAAGAAAGAAAGGGTTGCTATTGACCAAACCCACCTTCGCCTGAATCGAGCTCGCTGATACAGGATGTTGTGTCTTGCTCGCAGCAGCCAAGCGCCGTGTCGACTCCGACGCCCAGCAGCCCGGCCAGCAACGCAGCGCCGTGGGAGTGTTCGGCGAGCTCCTTGACGTCATCGCACACCCGATACCAGTCGCACCCTTCGCAACAGTCCAGCGTTCAGGGCTCCTTTGAGCAGGACGAAAGCAGTCTCGGTGTTCTCACCCCTGACCAGGTCTGTCCCGTGAGCGCGCTGTCCCGACACCAGTCTCAGCTCCAGACGCACGCCGCACAGCAGCTGAGCAAGCAGAACTCCTTCGAGCTGGACGAGAGCCTCGGAATTCTGACGCCTGACCAGATGATAGACTTCACCGTGTGCGCGGACAGTACTATTGCAGGACGAACTCCATCCTTCGAAGACATGGACGTCTTTCTTCTCGGGGATTTCAAAGGCGATCGCGCGGAAGATCTGCTGCCCGATCGCCTGCCATCAGAATCAGACGGGCCCTCTTCGTCGAATTACCCGTCTTCAGAATTTCCGCAATTTCCTGACGATGCCGAGAAAGTGACGAACGCCGATAACTTTCTTCTGTCCAAGACGGAGGACCACCAGCTGTGCACCCCAAACACGGTCACGTGCATGTCGGAGGACCTGAGTGACAACGTCTGCCCAGCAGTCTCCAAGTCCAGCGGCGGAGACTTCAGGGTCGGGCAGGATATTTCAGATCGCACGCTGTCACCCGAGGACCTCCCGATGGACGCTCCGTTCCAGGAAGTAATGGGAGAGATATTACAGAAATCAGATGTGACGTCAGAGGGCGCCCGTGACACGGCGGGGCTTTCGGGTAAGTGTTGGGCGATGGGATAGACGTCATTAAATAAACATCCTTATTCCAGAATTTTCGTACAAATGTAAGCGATGTGTTTGTCAGGCGCGACCTCTGCCGGCCCGTCATCGCGGTCCTCGGCCGCTCCTCCAGCAGGCAACAGTTTCGTGACCAGTGTGACGAGTATCACGAGCCTCGACAACGGATACCAGGGCGACGGGGAGTGGAGTCGCCCGGCGAGCAGGGGCGCCGATCACTCGCCCACCAATCACCGGGTCGTGAAGCCGAAGACGTCCACGGCAGACCCGATGACCGACTCCGACTTCTTCACTGAGAGCGATGCAGACATGCACGACGAGTTGGCTGCAGGCTCCAGTCGAGGGGACCGCAGGGCCCAGGTCATCGACGGCACGCTGTATGGGGCCAACCTTCACACTGGCGGCACGGGTGAGAGCTCTGTTTAAAATTGACCTCCGATGCCAAATTTAGTCTGAATTCGAATACTGGAAGCAGACCTCGGACGACCACGTACTTACTTATTGTGCGTCATTAAACTACTTGCAGGCCACCAGCACCAACGATGCCCCAGCTTCACGGCCTCCATCAACGAGGAAATGGAGTCCAGCGGCGTGTACTCGGACCTCGAGAGGCGGCCCGAAGATGCTGCCGCCTCCGACGAGAAGGCGGTGCAGGGCGAGGATCGAAATCCCGCGGAAGGAGATCTATCCCCCGATGCGTCCACCAAGACCGTTTCATCGCGATCCGAACAGAGTCAGGTGAAGGAATCTGTTCCCGTCTTTACAACGATTATCGAGCAGGTCGTGTCTGAGAGCATCAGAGACTTGACTTCGATTGCCGTGAGCGACAACAACTTGCTGGCAGAGAACAACTTGAAAAACCAGAGGGCCTTGTTAGTTTTGAACCCGGTTGCTGTCACAGGAGAACCCACGGATCTATCGTCGGACAAGCCGGCCCGGAAAACAGACGTTACTCCCCTCGAAAGCCCCGGAATCATCAAATCACCAACGACCGTTTCTGGTTCGTCTCTCGTCGCCTCAACCGGAAGCAAGTCCTTCAAGGATGACGGGAGTCTTCAGCCGAAGAAGTTCAAAATGCCGAAGAGGAACGTGGCTTCGAAGATAAAGGCGATGATCGAGTCGTCTAGCCCCTCCACCGGAGTAAGTCCTGACGCCGAGGACGAGAACCAGGAGAACAGGAGGCCCACCCGCGCTCAGCCGAAGACCCTGAGGAAGAACGGAGGTCGGTGGGACGCCGTCATGAGCAAGATCGCGCAGGGCCAGGCAGAGCAGAAGCTGAAGCCGCGGAGTCTGAAGGAGGTGAAGAGCAAGGTGTTCGCGAACCTCATGCCGCCCCCGACACAGCAAACCGAAGGGGCGCCTCGTCGCGGCGCAGAGCGCACCCGGAAGACCGTCTCGAGCAACTTTGGGCCGTCCGCGTCCTCGAGGGCTCTCAAGGAGAACTCTCCGCTGAAGACAAAGAGGTGAGTGCCGTCGTCGTTGGGCCTTAGAGCAGTCGACGCGCGGCTTCGTGTTTCTTCTCACCGGGCGATGATTTTGTGCAGTCGCAGGGCACGAACCAGGGCCTCCTCGTCGTCCCTTTGTCAGCAGCAGCAGCAGCAGCAGGCCGGAGGAAACGGGACCGCTCCGGGCAGAGGGTCTTCGCGAACCAGTTCCCTCCACAGCTCCGTCAGTGACGTGAGCGTCAGTCAGCGTCACGTCGTTGGCAATGCGAAGGCCTGCTCAAAGTCGTCGTCGTCATCACTCCGTGAGTACTCGGCCTCTTACAACTAACGAAGTGGTAATTATACGTACCACCTGCTTTAGCGGAATAAGTGTCGGCCCAGCTACGTGATTTCTCACATAATACAAGTAGGCCTGCTTCTAAAGGCTACCTACTGGTACCAGCACATGAGAATGTGCTGGTACCAGTTTTCTGTTGGTATCATTTTATACCAAACTTCGCGTCCTCGGACGTTTCTGATGAGAGGAATCGCTGTCCCGGATGGGAATCAGTTAAGTCCGACAGAGCATGCGCAGAGCACTTAAAATGACAAAGTAAATCTGCAAGGAAATTGTAACTGTTTGTCTGGCTTCCAGTCTTTGCCTCTTCGTCAAAGCAAAACTTGTCCGAAGTCGAGGGATTTCACCGTCGATGTTCACGGCGCGTATCGTGGGGGAGCAGGACGCGCCATTTTCACGCCGCAATGAACTCGTTTTCTGGTTTCCGGCAACCAGAACAAGCGTTTCGCGTTCTATGTGCTGCCATCTAAGAACAAGTCTCGCAGGTTTCAACGTACGACTACAGAGGGCTCGAGCGGCAGGTCTTGCCAATCAGGCTATAAAATTTGGGTGTCGAAGGACGACGAAGACAAAGTTTAGGAATAAATGATAGAAAAGTCATCGACGGAAGACTGCATGATGATGATGATGATGATGACGTCGGACGTCCCACCCAAAAAGAAGCGAGGGAGTGATTGATCTTGTTGGTCCTCTGAAGATGGAGACAGCATGTCCTCCGAAACACTTGCGTGTGCTTAAGAAACACGACAAGGCGAGCGTCGACAATCCCAAATTTCATAGAATTTGCTCCTGTCGTAGAAAACCACTCGCCGACGTTTCTGTGGCTGTGTTTAAAATTCTGTGCATCCTTTGGTTTTGGACGCAGGGAATGACTGCTTTATTTTTCGGGGTATTACACGTGCCAGAGAGCTGGTTAACCCTCTGAAGCCACGTGGAGCTGTGCTTTTCCTTCCTTGACGTCACGACAGTTCGCCAGGCATTGCAAGACTCAGATAAATCTTTGAGCCTCTCAGCCCAAGTGTGGAATTTTTGAAAGCGTGGCTCGTGTGTTGGTACTTAGCAGTAAGTGCCGTCGGCTAGTCGGTTTAAGAACACCCGGTAGTTGTCACGGTTCTGTAACCTCGCCTTCGAGGGGAAGCCAGAGGCCGTTAGGAAAATTGACATTCGTGAAGAAGTTTATGTTCTGTTTCTATAGTAACGGATGTGTTCGGTCACGCGGAATAGACAAAAATTCATCCTCAAATCCCGAAATCAACAGGCAGACAGGCGATGCATCATTTTGAGTGATATTATTAAATGACGATTCCATCAAAGATGAAGCTGATGTGGGCGTGTACTTTACGTTCTAGCGTTTAAAGGGTCAAATGCCTCAGTTGCGTTCTAGAGAGGACTTAAGTCTGTCTCATCCTCGGGAACTGTCCTTATGCGGTTTTTGCAACTCGTGTTTCGCTTTCTGATACGAGGTGACACACAATCATCAATACATTAATGGCCAGATTAACCTAACCTAACGCATCCCTACGCGAGTAGTTTGAATTTTGAAAGATTTCGAAAAAATTTAATGTTATTATAATTTTTCAAAATTCTGAAAGTTTTTTTGAAAATTTCAAAATTCTGTGAGATTTTAAAAAAAAAATCGAAAATTATTAATTTTTAGAGATATTCTGCCAATTTTGTTGCTATATCTTGACCGTCAGATGTTTTTCATACTGCTGCCCCGGGATCTTGAATGTGTATTCTTTGTTTAACGACGCTGTCATGGCCCAATTTAAGGTATAATCTCGTATTGGGATCACGAAAGACCTCAGAAAGATTTGAAGCAGAGACTTCCAGAATACGAAGTAAGACTGCGATCCACTCGACCGTGGAGGGGGCGGCGTCCCCCACTGGTGAAGGGAACAAGTCGATCCCACAGCGGGGAAGAGCAGTTCATTGGCCCTCAAAGATCATTGATCTAATTGCAGAGACTTCTTTTGTGCTCGTTTGAAGGAGGAACTCGAGAAATCTCGAAGCAAATTGTAAAAGTCGATCGCTCGAGCGATATTTCTTCAACACCGACGATCACTGCAGTAGAGTTATTATGCCGTGTCCAAAACTTTTTACGTCGACTGTGTTTCTCCTTATTTTCGTCGCTGCCTTTTATCGGGAGGTCCTGCGTTCAAATCTCGTGCAACGCGAGGATCTTCAAGGCCGTGAATGTGTCATTCTTGGTCTTGTGACGTTGTGTGTTTCGGAGGAACATACTGCCTCCATCTTCAGAGCGGGTAGTACGTGCACATACTCGGCATCAGAACCTATAAAACCAAGTTTAAGAAACCCAGGATCTTTCATCCGATGCGTTTTATTGATTCGGGCACGAAAAGCCGTTGTCTTAGAGTCGATTAGACTGCGAAAAGAATCGATCCTCGACTTTGCAGTGGAACAGTGGCCGCTCCAGAGCTCGTGATGACAGTGATTTTGAGGCGTTCGAAATTAAGTAAGCGGGTGTTAACGAAAATCAACATTTGTTGTCGCCTTTCGCTCTTAAGTTAGCACCAACCTGTGAAAGCCGTCACGTGTCTCCGGGACAACCCATCACCAACCGACGTTTCCCATTTGTGTTGTTTGTTCTGTCTGGAAAAATCGGTGGCTCATACAGCAGCAGACTGTAATGCCACCCGAAACCTGCAGGAAGCACCTCTGAAACGTCGGTGAGCTTCTGCCAGACTTCCCGGCGCGAGAACCCAGAAGACAGTCGACATCAGGACTTTTGGAAGCGAATTAAATGCTACGAAAAAGTTATATTTTCCCCCCCGGCGTCTGCTGGTTACGTCATAGCTCGGCGGTAGTTCCCGTGAGTCGCGACGTGGCTGGAGGGAGTCTGTGCCGTATCGAACCGGTCGCTCGCCTCTCAGTGGCACGCAACACGCCGCGCCAGGAAGACGTTTGGCGCTGCGTCCATATTGATTTAGTCTGACGGATCTGAACTTTGCTGCGGTCTCGCGCGGAACTGTGTCCACGAACACGGGGAGGATGTGGTTTCTGTGCTTAACCAGTGCTAGTGACGCACGCCGTCTTGTCGACGTGTTTTGTTTCATTGTGCGAGTGTTACGTGCGTGAATAACGAAGTTCTTGAAGTATGAATGCTGTTAGCGATGCTCGCAGAAGAACCGGGTGCCACGAAAGGAGAGAATCGAAACTTTAGCCGTTCCATAGTCGATTTTATTTTCGGGTTTAAATGTTCTGGCGTCCGATGCTTCGTGCCTCGTCCTCCGAAGTATTAGCGGTCCGTTTGGTGTTGATGTCGGATGGGTAAACGCGCGTCCAAGTGCCTTCTAAGTGCAGGGGAGTGCCGGCCATATCGGGTTTTCTTTCAGTACGAGAAGGGTATGGTATCGATTTTTGAACAGTGCAGCTCTTGGAAATACGGTGAATGCGCGCGAGATGCGGGTTTCTCTGTTGCTTGTTTTATTAACGAGCTTCGCCTCAGTCTTCCTCTGCCTTGTTTACTGAAAGTGGCCTTGTAACACATGGACGACCATCCCAGTGCTTGGTCGCTTCGAAATAAGTTCCTAACGTGGCTGAAGTTGCTTTGAATTCTACCGGTTTCTGTGACGAAATAAAAAATAAAAGTGTGAAGTGTGTGACTGGAATTCCTGAGCGAAGTTTATCAGCTACGTCAACAGTTTTACATTTGAATAAGTTAGGCTTCTGATGCCGGCTTAACAGACAAGACGCCAGAGAAGATAGAACAAAAAAGTGACGTTGTTTGTGCATCCCAGCACGGAAAGAAGTCTCCGTGGTAACACACAGCCGGGTGGAAACCTGTTGAGAGCGACAAAACCAGAAGACAGATGGCTGTAGTGAACGTCGGCCATTGCCAAGGATGTAACAGCTGACACGTTACGAAATCTTCAAAGTTCTTGTCTTTCGTCGAAACGAAATTTGCAGTCAGTTGAGACCGCTCGCAGGCGTCATGTTGGCGTCAAGGTAGCAGGAGTTAATTGCGATGGGTGCTCACGGGTCCAGAGAGAGGGCCCCAGGCCCCAGAGGGGGGATCGGCACTCCGTCGAGGACTCGTTTCGCCAGTCTCAAGAGAGGTGAGTCGAGATTCGGCTAATAATAGTCACGTGATGACCTCAGCTGTCTGGTCGCTTACGAACAATAAGGATCGGGGGCTTTTTGGCTTATTTTAAAACTGGGCGACCTAATTCACTCCAGCACGCTTACTCCCAGATGTGACGGTGAAGTCAGCTGGAAGGCGAGTATTTCAATGCTGTCGGCCATTGCCCAGACACACACACACAACGTCATGTGATTGGTTATGTAACGACATTATTTCAGCTACCGAGATTAGGTATGGCTGAGGCAGAAAGTCCTGGAGACAGGCCACGACCACTTCCTTCTACATCCTTTCCACTTCATTATTCAGTAATAATTCTCTGATGGACGCTGTACCCTGCCCCGAGTTATTGGACGGCGTTGTTAAATAAACCATAAATAAATATGATTTTTGTGAATGGTAACTGACAGTGACATGACGTTCAGGCCAGTTTTCTCGGACATCAGGAACTAACACCCACACTAAAGAACGTTGTGGTGTTTCGGCCTATTTTTTCTTTCCTGAAGGAAGGAGGACAGGCTGGCATTATGTAACTCAACAAGGGAACAGTTTCTCGTCCGGCCCATGCAACGAATGGTACCTGTAACTTTTCATCGTTGTTTGAGGAGCCAGAACTCTTCTGCCAGGGCTGTCCATGGTCCGTAATGCTCGCAGCATAGGCGTAACCTTGGCACAGACGAAGGTTGTGTGTTTTGGTCGCCCGTAGGTGGAGTTGTAATGGACCTACTCGTCTCGCATTATGTAATTCCGGTCCGGTCACAGTTTCTCAGAGAGAATAAAACATTCATGATTCATGTACAGACACTCCACGCACTTGGCTGTTACGTTCCTTCATTGAAGCATCCACAGGTTTTAAATGAACGGAAAAGCCGGACATGCGGATAGAACAGAAATTTATTAAGAACCTCTTTCGTTAAGTCTTAAACACGGCCGTCAAGCGATAATTTTATATGTGGATTACGCCAGTGTTTCATGTCACATCTGAATATTGTGTTCTGCAGTGACCCGTTTCTAAGATCGATGTGTTGTAAGGAAAGTTATTTGACGGCTGTGCCGCTGAAACTGGGAAACTCCCAACTGAGGAAGCGATCACGCACAGCAGGAATATCTCGTGTAATGCAGACGGCACAGCAGTCAAATATCCAAACTGTTCTTGCATTGGAATAGTGAGAGCTAACATTAAATTAGCACGGTACCCTTAATTCGAGACCTTCGATACCATTTTTTGATGTTCAGCGAATGGTTTCTGCTCTGATGGTGGAGGCAGTAAGCGCCTCTTTAAACGTCTGTGCACTTCTGATAAACTGCACAGGGCCACAGCCCGGAATGCTGTCATCCATCTTACTCGCAGACGTCAGAATGTCGCCGCTCCGAAAGCTTTGGGCCACTCGAGCAGAAAACCTCGTCTGGTTCCAATATGGAAGGCGAAATAAAGTTCGTTCCATACACGGAGCGTAAAACAGGGAGACCTTGTGTTTAACCCGGATATATCAACCATTATATTATCTGATCCTGCATGAAAGGTCGCTGTGTTAGAAATGTGAACTCACCAGAAGGTCTCTGCTCCATTTCGACCCGGAGTCACTGAAACCATTGATTCGCTTTGCATTAAATTTGGTCGTCGGAATTTGCTTGTGGTTTGTGTCGGAAGAAAAGAGTTTAAATATTCAATAGATGTGAAATGCTGTAGTAGACGTTTCGGAAAACTCCATCGGGGTAAATATAAGATTTGTGCACTGTAATCCGTAGATTTTTAAATGTGATCTTCCGTCAACTTTATCTTGTGTCGTCTTTGGAAGAACCAGAGCAAAGGGCAGTTGACGTTCGTTGGTTCGTGCCCCGCTGAGACCTGCGTTGTGCACTGTGGACAGAAGCCTCGCTGCGTGGCAGATTCAGTTTTTTAGGAGTCTCGTAGCCAGGAATGCGATGGGAAATTTAATTCGACTATGATAAGGCGTCTGTCGATTTCTTAAAATGTTGGACGCGCGTAATGTCATGAGCTTCAAATATTTTATGGATCGAAGGTTAAGCCGATTTTTCGGCTCTTCGGAAGTTTTAAGGAGGGCGCATACGATGAGACATCCTGTCGTTTCAGGCAGCAGGAGACCAGTGTAATTAAGGATTAGCCAGGTTGTAAGATTCACCGCCGACATAGCACCCACGCCGAGCATCAGAGGCGGAGTTTGTACCACATCTTGGAAGGTCGTGCTGTGTGGTAGACCTTGGATGTTTTAACAACACAGCGATAATTACGTAAGACCATATTACGTGACAGGTGTCCTGTAAGACAATACACAGCAATGAGTAGGCTTATAATGACAACTTTCCGAGACAAACGCGTTTCGTAGAGACTTCTAAATGACTTCTGTGTGTGTACTCCACTCTGACAAGTTGTGATTTTACAAGGAAAATATTGTGTTTCATTTATTCAGTCAGAGAACCTCCCGCAGACCAGAGTTTCAAGTTTGTTTTCGTCTCATTTAATAATTTTGACACAGATAAGGATTCAGTCCTGAAGATGGAGGCGGTATTTCCCTCCGAAACGTCGGTATCTACCTACAAGTACACACGACGTTACAACCCAGAAGACCGTAATCGATAACTCTGTTGTCAGTCGCTATGCTACCACGCCGCGGGAGCGTAGGGAGGAGTGGAGGTACGAACTCTGGTGACGAAGACCCGTCCCTGTATTCACATTGCGTGAGCTTCGTGTTCGCCCACTTTGTCGATGACTGACGAACGCCCGCGTCATTACGTCATCTCTAGGTGTCGCGGCTCACGTAATCGACTGAAGGAGAATCTTCTTCGTGACTCCAGGAGGGCGTTAATGCACGGAAACTTCCACAATGCATCTGCGTTATGCAGGCACATGAACCGACAGCCGGATCATATCCAGTTCGGCCGCACCAACCTGGAGTGGATTTCAGTGGTTTTCTCAGTCACTTAATGACTGCTTTCCACTCACATTGATGAAGGATCGGTTCCCTTTGGAAACTCCGTGGCCCCAGCAGCTCATAATACGACGAAAGCAAATCGTTAAACGCCCTCATCGTGTTCTTTGTGACTGGCATTCATTCAGATGTTAATAACTCGCGTTCACTTCTGCTGTGTGAACATTAAAATACGCAAAACGAAACTATAATTTCGCTTGTTCTATTGCAAGTGTCTGAGGGAGGGAGGGGGTGATATGGGCTAGGCGTGCAGCGCGCATGGGGGGTATGATCTCAGTGGAAGCAGCCATGAGGGCGACGTAAGCGTAGATGGATTATGATATTAAAATTAAAGAATGTTGTGGACTGCGTCAACTGCTCAGGATTATGTCCACTGAACACGTGTTTATAGGCCTTCTGCTTAAAATGTGACGTCATCGTTCATCTTCCTCAAGGCGGTGAGGACGTCGATGTTCTTCTGGGTTGTGATCCCGGTGCAGAGTCCTCGTAGGCCGATTACTCCCATCCCGAGGCTGCACACGCTGTCTAAACCATCTCGTTCGTGGTCTTGAGTGAATTCGCTTTCCCTGAGGTCTGCAGTCGAAAACTCTTCGACGTTTCAGTAACGCAACTGCAAGGGAAATTAATTCTTCTTCGCAGGGTCGTCCAAGAAGCACGATGCTGGTCGTTCGACG
Source organism: Zootermopsis nevadensis (assembly GCF_977971745.1). Taxonomy (NCBI): domain Eukaryota; kingdom Metazoa; phylum Arthropoda; class Insecta; order Blattodea; family Termopsidae; genus Zootermopsis; species Zootermopsis nevadensis. The sequence continues at coordinate 3,735,841 of NW_028259164.1, read as the reverse complement.
AGTCCACTGAGCGACGGATCATCGACGTCTCACGTCATGACGAATTCGTCGAGCAATCACCTCGTTAATCACGCGAGGACCACAGGACGTAAGTACAGCACAGTTCAAAATTCACTGCCGCGAGGTCATCGCTTCTTCTTATTCGTCGGTTAATGTTCATGTTTCGCATTTGAGAGGTCTCGGGTTCAGATCATCCTGCCTTTCGACGCTGCCGTCCGTAAATATAATACTGAGAATTTCATAACGAATACAGATCATGACGCGAGGGAAACCGATGTGGTTACCGGCTGAGCAATAGAGACCGCTAGTCGGGATTAGATACCGTTGTCGGTGGCGCCGAAGCGGAGGAATTGTGAAGTATGTGGACTGTGGAATTGTTCGTAATGTGACATAAGGCTAATCAATTGGATTTCATCACCGTGATGATGGCGGCAGTAAGCTCCTCTGAAACGTAGATCATCTACCAGACTACTGTGCCCAACCCAACCCAGTTCAGTCTAACCCTGTTATTTCACGATTGTTAGCAAAATTATAATGCGCTTGTAAATTTCGGTTGTAGGAGGAATTAAGTGCGGAATTTCGACTTTGAGGCGTTTGTTAAGTGTCCACATGTCACCGTTCGCTGAAGACGTAGCTTAATTCATTTGATTTCAAGAATGAATGTCTGTTCCATTGGATGGTTTAAACTGTGCAAATGACGTCACTTATATTTGTAGCTTGTTACTACGTTATGAAGACCACGCTTAAAATTAAGTACCAGTGGGTGTCACTAAGCAAGCTTTTCCGGCAGGCCACATTTATTAATCAATGTGACTTAACTCTTATGTCGGGGCCCAGATTAAGACCAGTCTTGTGGCTGGTGCCCCCTGTCGAGTTTCAGGGCTGCCAGAATTCTGTCCGGCCGAAAACTGTTCAAATACCGACGGTACGTGTTGTTATACGACATTGAAACCAGCAGGGGATGAGTTGGTTCCCAAATTAGCTTAAATCTCTGACCCCCCCCCCCCCCCTCCCACTTCATTCGCTTCCTATGTTGGCATCAGAATTTCACCAAACGCTGCTGTCCCAAGGACGACATAAAAATTCAGACCGAATGCATTAGGACCCTTCCAAAAGCTCCGGAACTAGTTCAGGTTAGGAAATTTCGAAGGCAAGTTGTTTCGAATCTGAACGTCAGAGTTTCTGGCAGATAACTCGTCACCCGTTTGAGCCCTCGTCGGACTGAAAGGGCGTGAGTGACATGGATGGCTGGCTCCGCGCATTGTTACCGCGAGATTTGGTTTGGGGGACCCGCCCGTCTATATTCTGCACAGTGTGGGTGAGGATGCCTCCGAGGAAGTCCAACGTATTAGGTAATTCCTCTCTCCGGATTCTGCAGAACTCTTTGCATTAATTGCGCGGTCCTTGAGGGCACTTGGAACGCACCGTGCGGGAACCAGGCCTGAAGCTGCCGTGTTTGATTCGCCTTTCTTTCGGGTTATCGTGACTGTTCGGGTAACGAACGATCAGTGAATTCCGTTCGGGGTCATTTAAAGAAACGCCAGATTAGCCGATCTGGGGTTCGAAGCAGTTTCCTGCGGACTGTCAGTGCTCGAAATTACCCGCAGTCGAAGTGGCTAGGCCAATCAGCGTTTCTTTTACATCGCCGTAAACGAGTATTAATGCATATCGTTCACATGTCAAGGAGAAAGTGGCTTTATAACTTTCATTTATTTTTCTCCTTTGAAGGACGAAGCATATCTAAACAGTATTTAAAAATCTAGGCCGTACCGCGAAGAAAACACAACTCTTCACCATTACAAAGATCAACTGGTTAACGCCGTTTAAGGAAATGATCGCTTTACAACGCACTCTGTGGGAAAAATGTGGAGTTACTGAATGTTATGGCGGGTGACTTCAAAGAATTTTATATTTATAATTTTATGGACCGATAATTAGTTGTGATATATTTTATGGGTAGGAAACTCGTAACATTTTACTTAGAAAGCCTGAAAATTAGAGACCATTTACAAAAAACCCCGGGCATACGAGATGTGAGCATAATAATATTAAAATCGTGAAGAAATGTGATTTGAGAGTGTGAACTGGATTCATCTGGCTCTTGTGAACACAGAACTGATCCTCTTGGTTTCGACGTGAATAAAAGTGTCATGGTTACTCAAACTCTGGCGTATTTGTGAGCTACGAAGTAACTGTGAGTTTATTTCCATAAAATTTCGCCGTATCTCACTAATTGAAGCAAAGTAATTCTACGAGAAGATACAGGCCGAAAGGGGTGGGTGCTGAACAACTTGGCAAATTCGTGAAAGTAACCTTGCGCCTTTCGTCTTCCGTGTGTGCGGTCGGTAAAAATATATTACTTCAACGTCAACTGTGGTCTGGAGGAACTGAAGAAAACTATGAAAATCGTCGTTCAGGGTTGTCGGCCTCCGGGCCGAGGTTTGAACCAGAGACCTCTAGTTTGAGCTTTGTGTGTGTTTTGGGTAATACGAAAACCTAAGATTAATTTTCCTCGCGACGTAAGTATGAAAGGTGATCAAAATCCGTGAAGCAGTTTCGGAGATGAAACATGAGAACGAACATGTTGCTTGTTGAGAGTGTGAGGCGTTCTTTCCCAGTCTGAGTAGAGTGAGCTTGGTCTATCTCAGTGGCATTCAACCTTTTTTGTTCGCGTACCCCCAGATATAATTTCTGTTCAAGTTTGTACCCCCAAAGTTTTTGGTGTATAATTCAAGTTATACATAGTATATAATCTACATCTAAAATAAATTAAATAAATTACATTACTCATTATTCAGTGTTTATTATAAAATAATTTTTTTTTTTTAAAATTTCACGTACCCCCTAAGATGTCTTCGCGTACCCCAGGTGGACACTGACGCTTTCCTCATAACCTGCAGGAACAGAATGAGACCACAGTGAAAAATACGCAATGTTTACAAAACATGTCCTTGAGAGCGACGCTTAAGTGGAGAAAGTGAATCTCGATGTTTCTGGAAAGGTGGCTAGGAGGAAGCCGCAGCTCCATCATCCCGTTTGTCCGGTGGATTTCCCTCGCGAGCCGTCTTCTTGGTTGTCCGAAACGAAGAGCATTTTGCCCGCGTGCATCGGCAAGAATTGCTTCACAAGTCATGTAGGTCTCTGCAGAAAGTGATTTTTGCCGACTGAACAATTCCAGTGAACAGTTTTCTGTGTCCCAGACTAAGCGCTTCGATAGTGTCTCTGAAATTTTACGTAATTTGGATAAGAGATTCGCTTAGAATAATGACGGAGGCTTCCAGGCTGTCATTACATTACCGAATATAATGGCTGTCTTCTGGGCTGTAGCTCAGTGTAGTTTGGTAGAAGTCTACCGACGTTTCAGAGGCACTTGATGATCGTCTTGATAGAGCAGGCAGTATGAATCTCTGAAACGTCGGTAAATTTCTTCCAGACTACACGTTGCTACAACCCAGAAAACTGCCATCTTCATACTCGCCGCTAAGCGCCATTTTGTACCTCGTGTAATAAAGCAGGAATACGCACTCGAAAGTGTCCTCAGGGCCCATATCCTTAATGATTATCCGTCGAGGGGTCAAATTAGCAATGAAGCTGTTCTTATTCGGAGAGGAAGACGGAAATTTGGTGGTATAATTACAGTTTCTATGGCTTACTGCCATAGCATTAGAAACCCGTTTAGATAATAAGCAGATAGGACGATAATATTAAAAGAGTTCTTGGAACAGTGGGAAGGAATACGTTTTCTAGCTCAGGACAAGGAAGGATTGCGAGTTTTTTTTAACACTGCGATTTATAGAACGGGTAAATAAATAGTCTGCCGTGTGCCATATATTCAGCATCCTCATACCCTTATTTATTACGATTCAGACACGACAGATGTTTTAATTAGGGTCACTTAGAAATATCACCAGTGCGACTGTTGACTGACGATGTCCGAGTGCGGGAGAATAGTCATTTGACGGCAGAAGGAGAAACGAGTGTTTTGAATCGACTTTCTGTTCCCAGCAGATGTATTCATCAGAATCGCCTTTCGTGGAAGAATTCTCGTGGGTAACTGTTAACGGAGAAAAGGAGAGAAAGCACGAGAAAGAGTGATTTCTTTCCTACGAAAGATACTACTTTATATTCTATAGCAGTTCGCAAATTGTGTTCATTAAGAACTATTTATTATTTATTCCAATTCTTGAAACCTGGGGATTGAGAACTTGGACACTGACCAAAACCTTCAGATGAAAGTTTTGTTAGTTTCCAGGGATGTATAAAATCTGCTTTTATTTTCACTGCGTCATTAATGCTGAAGGAGCCAAGATGACGGGCTGACTGTCGAGATTCAGCCGAAAGTCATTTTCAGACGGTGTCCTTGCACTTCTAAGTGACGAGAAATCAAAATTGGAAGACGAGTTCTCATCGAACGGAACCCAACGCTGTGTTAATCGTCTCCATCGCAGAAGACATTCCGAGTAATGTAGACCCACGAAATTTCTCTAAATTAGTGATCAGCCAATCGCAACGACTCTGACATCAAGAGATAACCCGGAAGAAGTTAGGAAATGCACGCTTAATGTAATTTTTACTCCGGCTGCGCCCTAACGTTATCTTCGACCTCTGTAAATGTCCGGAGGATTCCCCACTTTGTGTGAAGATTCCATTACTGTTGACAGATTTTCGTCAAAATTTGTATCTTTCGGAAGATGTTAATAAAACACTGCAGTGTCAGGTTTAATTAAAATTTGTTCAGCTGTTCTCGAGTTGTTACGTTCGTGCTGTGGCAAAGGAGACGCAGTTTCGCAATCTTTAATTGCGAACTCTCTCAACAGAGTGCCGTAGACTGTCACGTGTCTGTTGGTTGTAGTTTTTCAGATTTCTTGGGGACTTATCATCTAATGGCGACATTGAGGGTAACCGGGTTCACATGGCTGGAGGCAGGAATTGATGTGTGGCGGTGGTGGAGGGGGGGGGGACGCAGATGGACCTCGGAGGAAGTAATTTGAGAACAACTTACGCTTGTCGCTTTCACAAGAAGGAATTGTCGTCACTGTCTCGAATGCCGTCTGACAGCGTGTGCCTCGTGTTACCATGGTCTGGTAACTACAGTTCTGAGTTCACAGCTCAGATTCACGCTGCTTTGATGAAAGGACTTGGAGGTCGATAATTCAGGTTACTACAGCTGTCGACCGACACCAGCTCTCGTGTTATATTAATAATGGTTTAAAACATTCGCGTCTTTTCTTACACGTAGTGACGTTGTGTTCGTTGTCCATTTTGTCGTGGATCACTTGTTTTAAGGACTGCAGTGACACAGTGAAACTGAGTGCGAGTCTGAGTTCTCTGAGTTTTAAGAGCGACGTTTCGTAGACGACGAAGTGAGTTGCGGACAAGTGTTCTGAGCAAACGCCACTCTTCATGTTGGCTGTTTTAGCCACTCCACGTTACATTTCTCGTAAGGGTTAACGTGTCACGAATCAAACGCTGATTTTTGTTGAATTGTTTGTAAGGTAAAAGGTTTTTTCTTCGTTAAGTTAAATCTGGTTTTATCATGTCTGGAAAAGTAGGACGTCCTCGTTAGTATCGTAAAAGTTTTAAATTAAAGTCGAAACATTCATCTTTCATCACGCAACATCGTTGCGTGTCGAGAGACAAATTAATATCGCCCGTACGGAATATTTAAATTTCTCCCTTCAGTGTCTTGACATCGGCCGGCACTTCGCTCTCTGTGCGTTTGCTTCTAGACCCAGTCATTAAATCGATGATTCTGATCATTACAGAGAAGAAGGGGGTTGGCGTGACCGCCGTCGCTGACATGAAGACGCCGTCAGCTCGCAAGCAGGCGTCGCGACGCAACACCACCAACAGCACGCAGAAGCCAACGCCTTTGAGGGGTGAGTGATGCTGTGATCTTTGGTCTAAGTTGGGTGAGATTATCAAGATAGTTGTCATCTGGGATGTACAAGTAGTCTGGTAGAAATTGGTCGACGTTTCGGAGATGCTTGCAGCCTCCATCATCATGGTCACTCATCGTCCTGATGATGGAGGCAGAAACATAATCCGTTTTGTTGCTATTGTTACGCCGAACACACGGTTTGTTGAAAAATTGCTTGATGGGAGTGTGTACGCGTCGTACGAGCGCAAATGGTTCGCTGTTGGAAGGCCAGTTCCCGGAAGACGCGTGCCGGAATTCTCGCTGGCCTGCCAAACTTCCCTACGAAGACTTCTTGGCCCTGGAACAGATTGTTATGGCGAAGTTTCTTTCGACAGTGAAAAATGCGGACTTGCAGGAATCCCCCCCCCCCCCCCATTATGATTTCAAGGATCACAGAATAACGATAATGACTTTGCAGCTGTGTCGAAGCTGACGATTTACTTATGATACATAATATGTTTCCAATTAAGCCCAGAACATTTCTAAACTTTCTTGCTACTCGTCAGATTACTTGCTTTCACTCCTGAGTAGGCCATTACCCCACATTCAGACGCGAAAGGTCATCTTCAGGGAGGTTGCGCAGGAAACGGATGATGCTCTATTGTTACCAAGCTACAGGCGGTGGGAAAATGGCGCCCTCTCTTCTCAGCATTAGATCAGTGTGATAGCGGTTACCCTGCCTGATTATCACCCGGTCGATCTGTCTGGGTCAACTTCGTACCAAAACGGGAAACGTGTTCCTTTAGATCATTATTTTTAATGGTGTTCGCTTCGCGGTTAGCAATTGAGGTTTAAAGTACAAAACACGTCTAAATAATAGTTTAAAATCCAACGGTCTTTGCCTTCAGTATAAAACACCGCATCGAAATACGTACGTAGTCGATCTGCAGGAAAAGTTCTCCTCGAGAACCGAATTAAACGCGTAAACAGACTGTGAGTGGCGAGTGGCGTTGTGCTTTCTAAACACGGTAATGAAAATGTCTCTTCGTTAAGATATTGAAGAAGATCCATCAGCGTTTCTGATTCGTGTTTTGGTTATCAATAGAAAGTAATGTCTGGTTAAAGGTTTTTCCTTGTGTGTGTGTCTTTGTAAACGCGTCCTAATCTTAGCCTGTCTTCACGTGAAACAATGGAACAGATGCACCTTAATTATCGAGACACTCATTCCGTTGTTGTGGATACACGCGACATCTGTTTTTAGCGTCACAAACTACTCGTGCCAATGAAAAGGAACAAAGTTTGTTAAATGGGCATTGACACACAAAAGCCGAGTTCCTTCAGCTCCAGCTGAAGTTTGCTTACTGTTCCGGGTATTGATTGGTTGGGGTGCGTTGGCTTCCGGACACTCTGCCTCCATTTGTATTCTTACAGGACGTTTGTGCGTTATATATGACATGATGGCCGTCGTCTGGCAGGGACTAACCGACGTTTCAGAGGTGTTTGATACGTCACTCAAGCGACCGGCGTGTGTTTCGAAAACATTTTCCGTCGCCGAGGCGCGCGCGAGTCGTTGGCGTTTCGGTAAGCGAGCGACCTGCCGGTAGCAACGACCGCAGCCAGAACGAAACAAGTAGGGCCAGTGAGAGAGTGGAAAGTGCCAGCAGCGAGCCAGAAAAGAAAGCTGGGCTTTGCTGACGATCGACTCCTCTCGACACTCGGCCGTGGGCGCGCGATGGGACCTCTGGGCAAGTTAGCCGCGTTCTTCAAGAACAAGAACAACAAAGGAAAGGCGCATCTGCCCGGTAACATTAGTGCGTTTTCCAAGGGCGTCACGTTTCATCGGCGTTCACCAGAATGGACGTCTTTGCGACTGCCTCGTGGCGTGAAGGGTGAGTGAACGATCAGAATTAGTAAAGTTCGTAGTAACATGAGCCCTGTTTCGTTAATTTTCAGTCAACGCAGACCCTGCGGCTTGTAGTAATTATGCACGGTGCTGTCAGCTTGCACTGTTTGATGACTGAGTAGGCTTCTTGGTAGATTTTATTTAAAACGGTGTTTGTTCGCAGTTGCCTCTCATTTGTTTCCCATGAAGGACTTTAAAAAAATATAGACCTACTTTCAGAGTAGAGTCCCATCGTTGGCAGCCCTGACAATGACTGTTGCAAATTAGCGTACCAGTTTAACTGTTTCTATGGCGTTCATTGTTGTAGCCAAACCTTTTTTATTTTCATGTTTAATTCGCCGCTTAATATTTGTCGCTGAAGTAATTGTTGATACCGACAACACGAACGTGCCTACGTTTTGCTATCGATCTATCTCGCTTGAAGTAACTGTGATTTTTCATCATTTGAGTGTGGTAGAACTGCAAGTTGCTCTAAGCAGCGGAACTTTCGAGAATCGAGAACATCTTTTGCCTAACAGTAGACATTTGTGAGTACATTCTATCCCTTAATTATGTTTCCGTGCGTGTGGTCGTCATAGTTGTCTGATTCTGCCCCATTATTGGCCGGAATTCTTTCGTAAAAATAGGTTAGCCGTCGCTTAAAGTTGAGGTTCAGCTTGTCTGTGTCTTTTAAAAGTGTTTCTGAAAAATGTTAGGAAGACAACTGAATCTCTTGCCTTATTCCGTTAGTCCGTTCAGTTTCACAACAATCACGAACACAGCAGAACAAGTGTGACGGAATTGTAAAAATTAATGTCCAGTGGCGTGCACCTTAAATGCACTTACGTGTGTTTGTAAGTTGTAGATGCAGAATCCGAAAGCGACCGGGTCATTTGGAATTTCCTACGTAATCAGGTTTTCACTAATTTCGTTGGAACAATAGACGCCCTTCGTCTCTCAGTTTTTTATTTGTTTTGTTTTTTTCGAAGAGCTGACCTCGGGCTCATTATCGGCCGACAGCCGCTTAGGCTGACCTCTGCCGGCGATTTTAATTTTGGTATGCGAAACGTCTCGTTGCCATTGAAACTGTAAATGTGTCGAAGGCCAACGGTGACTTCTTACAAAGGGAACCGCTGCCTTTCTTCGTCAGTGTCGGAAATTAATTTGCTTTCTTCGTGGTTATCGGCCTTGTGTTCCTGATTACCTCGAATTCCGACGCGAGGTTCTCTTTGGATTGACCGCGTCGACTTCAGGACGGCGTTCGATGTCGTAAGACTTATTTCGTCGAAACTTCGCCCCGGTTCTGAAAGCAGATGATAAATGACGTGTTGTTAGCATCGATTGGCGTAGAACGCAGAAGTGAACAATTGTTTGATGTTACTGACGGTATCCCAAAGTAAGTTGTGAGTTGTACATCCGACGATGACCACCTCTGGTCGAAACATGTATTTCGGTAACGAGCGAACGATTGGGGACAGTGAACAGCCCAAGAGTGTTGGCTGGCCGGCCGGCCGGCTGTTAATCTCGACGCCAGCGTCAGCCCAGGGTCGCTGAGAAGTCAGTCTGCCGCGTGCTTCAGACGGGCGAGCGTCTTCTGCAGAATGTGTTCCGTGTGCCGTGATGTGTGGTGCGAATATCGTGCTCCATTGCACTCATGATTCTGGAAGGAACCGGGCGAGGTGAGTTCCTGAACGTCTATCGAGGTGACATTTCAGGTTCAGAGGGCGACCGCCATTGTGATGGTGGCACTGAACAGCAAATTGCGAGTAAAATGATTTTCCAGCGTTTTGTTGATACCGAGATTGAAAAGTAGCTGTAATCTTTAAAAATGAGCAATTTTGGACACATCTAAGGCGCTGTGCCTGCGATATTTGCTGTGTTCTGGGCACGAACGGCGACCGCTGGCTTCTGAACGCCTGTGCCTTAGAACGAGCTGACACTCCGGCCTTACAAATGGCAAGGAGAAGCTCCATTGAAACTCCGTCTGCATATCAACACGACCTCATTGCAGCTTTAGCTTGCATGACGTCATGTTTCCTCATACCCATTTCTAGGTTGGGCTTCGTTTAAGTCGCAAGTGGTCACTACTCGTACTTCGTTGTGCCATTGCGATCTGAGGATATGAAAACAGTTGCCTGGGCGCCCTGATGATGGCAGTAGCAAGTGTCTGTCGAATTTCTTTGCGAGTTTTCTGACACCGGAGACCTGGAGGCACACGAGGTCTTATCGCCGATAACTTGCGGAAGACGTTTCTGTGTGTGTGTAATTCGGAAGGCGTTGTTTGCTCTGCGGTTTAAGAGTGGCGACGTTTCGGAGGAGTGGGAGGGAGGAATGTTTTCTCAGTAGATGGGTGTAGATTTTTCGAGGTTAGTGCAAATCTGATGAGTGAAAGTCTTTTAAGTTCTGTCAATATACTCAGGAGGTAGGCTAAAATGTTTTCGGCGCGTCCAGTGAATTTCCTATTCCATATTCCAAATTACACGCGTCTTAAATGCGTTGTGGTAATTTGGGGAGGGGGGGGACAATGCAGAGAGATTCCGCACTTGCTCAAGATTTTTGCTCAAAACTCCGAAGCTTCAACGCTGTGGAGTTTTGAGCAAATTCCTGCAATCGTCGAACTTCTACCTCCTTTCAGACTTCGCTTGGTAGTCGTCGTGGAGCGCAGCGGACGTCATAAATGATCGGCTGGTCACCTAGCATGCATATCGTGGCTCCACCTATTCCTGTTTTCCTTCTGAACGCTTTCGTTCTACAGATAAAATTTCGCGTTCTTCGGTTTCAGAGTCAAGCTGGCTGTGGTGTCAGAAACAGGTTAGGGCTGCGTGCAGTTGAATTACTCAAAGTGGCGGCCGACTTTGTACTCGTATGACGTAATCGAGTAGGTAAGACATTTGCTGAGTCGTGTTATCTTTGCAAGCACGAATTGGGATGCTGGGTGCTGACTTAACTGAAGCGCCGAAAAAGGCTCTAGTATTAGCACTGAAACCGTCATCATCCGGAAGTCACGTGGTGCATTATTTCGCCGGAAGTGAGGAGCGCAACATTTTCGGAAAATCAGCTTCTTCGCTGTGTCCTGTGAGGCACCCGCGATTTGAATGAAATGTTTCTAAATAGAAGTCAGACATCCGGGAGTCGGCTTGTTGAGTCTAGAATTTTCATACTTGGGGAAAAAGGTTTCTCCGACATTTTGCTGTTCCAAATATTATTTTGGGGTTAATAACGAAGCCTCGGGTTTACGCGCATGGCAAACGCGGTTGCAGCCCACGCAAAGGGCTGTAAAGTTTTTCACGCGAAAGATACGCGTCGCTTGGCTCATTTCGACGGAAATATATTTTAAAGTTCATGTCGACTCGGCAGCCGTGCACAGTCGAGTCTTCACTGCGAGCTGCTGTTACAGACCATAAACCCCGGTTACCGAGCTGTGCGAATAAGGGTCCGGCTTCCGCTCATTGTGTCTGTCTGTCTGTTCGCTGCTAACGAGAGACGCCTAACGGTAGAATGTGTTCTTGAGGTGGTATTAGATCGAAGGCTCTTGGGTTATTTAAAGACGACGTTTCTGCTGCTGTCGTGGGAATATTGTGGATCTGTAATTAAGAGCTTCGTAATGAACAGCTTATCCTTTATAAGGTAGTATATTTGCGTCATATTGTGAATTAGGTTAATATTTTAATATTTTCCGTCAAATCATAATTTTAATAAGATTTACAAATTGGAACGTCGTTCCAATTTGTAAATCGATCATTCGATGCGGAACGTGAAATTATATTTTAAATATTTTATATTTTATTATCTTATTAAAATTGTGATTTGACGGAAAATATTAAAATATTAGCTTATCCTTTGTTAGGGTGGCCGAATCAAGTAGGGTGAGATGTATCACGTATGGGTGTGGATATACTTAAAAGAAATGATGCAGATTTTTTGTTAGGAATTCCGAAGGGAAGACACGACGTAGGATACCGAGACGCATATCAGAATATGTTAATTTTTGTCTCGGTAGAGCGCTGCAGTCTTGATTGATTCAGGTGGTAACTGGATTTCTGAGAGTGCTCTCCAATTGAACTTTGTGGAGACGTGAATTTGTTCTGCGCACATGCGCCGACCCTGAGTTATGTTTGAACAGCTTAGCGAGCTGACATAACACAGTTGGTTAACACACAGCCAGAGCTTAGTCTGGACGCCAATTAAAACAAGCGCATGCGTGTATGAATGGTCCTTGTGTTTCCGTTCCATATTAACGGGAAGTTAAAAAAAAGACAAGAAGTGAGGCATCTCTGTTCTCACACACGTGAGGTTTGTCTTTAGCAACCTCAGGCTTGCGAGGACGTGTTATAACGAAGCGTGAACGTGGGATAATTCTTTGCCACATTTATACACTGTACAGCAGTTCGTATATAACCACGGGAAATCGCGGTTTACGAGACAAAGGCCTTGTGGGAAATTGGGGGTTAGGGGAACTGCGACCACCCGTTCCTTAAGCAAAGTAAGAACACGCTCAGAAATGAATTCGACTAAAAATATAAAAGTGCCACGAAAGCTGTGGTAATGGGAGAGCTATTAAAATTGTTTTACGTGGCATTAACGTCGTCTCTGTGTACAGGAGGGGAACTTTCGTGGGTTCGTTCATTCAGAAGACGTAAGAAATATTCCGTGAGCACGCAAATGAAAGGCCGCGGATAAATTGGACACATTTTATCAAATAACGCGGTTGGCGACAGATTGCTGTGATTTCATGGGACTTGTATTCGATGTGTTGAAACTTTATTCCTCACAGATGAATGTGTCCTTAACTGTGTCATTTTCAATATTAATCACCAGCCTTATCAATTAACACCACTACTGCGTTTAGCCGTGTCGAATGAATGAGTTGACTGACGACACGAGACCAAGGATAATTTGATTCGCAAGGAATGTAGCATGCATGGGAGAAAGTAGAAGTTATCACGAAGTTTTGATCAACAGACTTGAAGGGAATACGCCTATCGGAAGACACAGGCTAAGATGGAAGGATAATATTAAAATGGTTGTTCGGAAATTGTGTTAGGCGTCTCTCAGGGTGTGGTCTTGTGAACTTCGTTGCATAAAAGGAACTGTTAGCGTCTCAAGGAGGTCTGTTGCCCTTTGGAGTTGGTTTTGTCATATAGTTTGCGGCATGTGAAACCTCATCTTCCGTTCAAATGGTGCGCGTCAGACAGACAGACAGACAGACAGACTGGCTTGTTAACCGCTCCCTGTTATTCATTATCTTGAAATAAAAGTTTGTCAAATTAAGATTTAAAGTAGACGTCACATTTTCCAGCCGCGGTTAACAGCTGACTTCTGCCACCAAAGATACTGAAGCTAGGTTATTCTAGAGTGCAATTAGGTATTATGGGAGGGAATCATATCGTTTAAACTAGATGATTGGGTGGAAAGTAACCGAGACTTAATGAATTTAAATAATACTGGAGATGTCAGGGATTGTTAGGTACGAAGCAGTAGTGAGGACAACCTGCCTAGTAGGGGTTAACTTTTGTCTGCCCGGATAACGAGGCAGAAATAGCACGAAAAAACCAGCCACGAGGAGAGTTTAAAGCCCGGTGGTAACTATATGTACCACCTTCCTCAACACTCAATAACTCTACCTTCTGTGCGTATGTATTTAGTACGATTCTCACTGTAAACAGCGATTATTTCCTTAAACAGCGTTAACCAGTTGATCTACGTAATGGTGAAGAGTTGTGTTTACTTCGCGGTACGGACTAAATATTTAAATATTATTCAGATTCCTACGTAGTGTATCAATGTGTTTCGTATAATTCTCATTATAAACAGCGATTACTTCCTTAAACAGCGTTAACCAGTTGATCTTTGTAATGGTGAAGAGTTGTGTTTACTTCGCGGTACGGACTAAATATTTAAATATTATTCAGATTCCTACGTAGTGTATCAATGTGTTTCGTATAATTCTCATTATAAACAGCGATTACTTCCTTAAACAGCGTTAACCAGTTGATCTTTGTAATGGTGAAGTGTTGTGTTTTCTTCGCGGTACGGGCTGAATTCTTAAATAATATTCAGACGAGCGTCAGGCGTTAAAGGAACTGCTTCCACGATTATAATCGGCGTTCGGTTCATGTGAACTAGTAAGTCAGTTGAGCGGTCGGATATCAGTGAAGCTTTAATGTAATTTTAAAGTTGTAAAAAACGTAATACTGAAGCGTGAGCTCATGCAGAGTCGCAGTCGAGGTTCATGCCAAGGAGAGTCGATGTTTGTCTACGTTACGTCTTTTTATAACGCTGTGGCCGATCGGTGGCTGAAAGGTCACCCACCAGCCTTTCAGCAAAACACAACACGGCCAGACACACGTGTTCTTATTCAGAATCGTATAACCATCGGTTTTAAAGGGAATGTAAGCGCCATTTTAACCTACAAAATTTCTGTGGATCCTTTGATGTGACTTTCAGCAGAAATTGTGGTTTGTCAAAGAAAATATTTGGTTCTCTGAAATACAAGTGTGACATTTTTATGTTAAAAATAACGCCGGTGTTAACCCTTTAAAGTCCAATTGTAACTATTTGGTGTTTTAGCAATCAGTAACTCTTCATTTTATATTTTCGTGTTTAATGTGATCCCCACTGTAAACCGCGATTAGTTTCCTTAAACAGCGTTGACCAGTTGAGCTTTGTAATGGTGAAGTGCGGTGTTTTCTTCGCGGTACGGGCTGAATTCTTAAATATTGTTCAGACGAGCTTCATACGAACACACGCCCTGGTCATAAGTTTATGTGCCCCGTAAAAAGAATGTAAGCGGGAACAAAGTGGACTAAAAATGATGCTGGAGGGGGGGGGGGCAGAGCTTGGCGCTTGTTTCAACAGAGATCTTTTACTGCCTGATTTCCGGTGATGGCGTACGTCCGTTGTCGAAATATCAACACATCAGTTCGTCCTACCGGATCATTTTCCGCTTAACATCCTGGATGAAACACGTTTCTGTGATGGACGACACTTTTTTTTTGGTGGATCTGGTTCTCAAGAGGTTTCACAGTCTCTCTCGCACACGATGACGTCATGCTCACAATAAGTGCGCCATAAATAAACCTTCCTTTACGAACTGGCTTATTTCAGACGCCAACAGCTATCGTCGTAGTCTTGCAATTTAGGGCTAGCGCGCACGGCGAAATAAACGCCAATGTCTGCGTTTTCTTTCCAGTTGGGAGCTGAATTTTGTGGAGACAGTTGGCCTGTGCGCCTTTTGATAAGAGGAAGGGCGACGCGTATGAATAAATTTTGGCTCTCTCCACTTGTAAGTCAGAGATCGTTGAAAGTCCAATTTCACAAGTTGTATGAGGACCTGCGTGTGTGTCCAAAGAAATTATCCAGTTACTTTCTTTTTTTATCGAGTGGCTTGGGTTTGGCAGAAGAGTTTCTCAGTTTTTGTCACTGAACTCCCCTATTCAGTTACGCCAAGATCGGGCAAAGAATGGTCGCCTTTCGGCTGTTTCGCCGCTCGTGCGCGCGCACAGCATCGAAAATGAAGCAAAATATTTGATCTCGTAAACAGCTTGGACTGATCGCTTCGCCGGAACCTAGGAACCCGCATTTAATCATTTTGGATTATGGCCACAAAGGATTTTATATTTTTTTCCATTTTGTCAATGACATTTCTGCAGATCACAATCGCCAGCATCAGGCAGATGGAGTTTTCAAATCAGGGGGCGAGTCATCTCCGTCCAATAAGCCAGGGGAAGTGTCGGCCCCATCTCAAAGACCCCCAGCTGCTCAACCGCAGCCTACACCGGTGGAGATTTTACTCCTCCAACTGAGGCACAACTCAGCTGGCTTCGAGGCATTGGGCGTCCTGGTTCAGTACCTCGTGTATAATGTGAGTACCAGGTACCTGCGCCCTCAGTTTGAAACAATCTCTGTAAATTGTTTGACATTTGACGTGGCTTGTGTTTAGTTTAATTTCAAAATTTCTGTTCTAAACATGCCAGAGGCTATTCTCTCATTTGATACTATAAAACACTCATAGTTGAGTCAGCATCATTAAATTAAACTCAGTAACAAACTTGGTACGAATGTCTTAAATGTTTTTCTTTACAGCTCGTAATAAGCCTCATGGAGCATCCTTTCTGAGTTGATAAAATGCCTAAGATATTCCCCATTTATGGCACCCGGGTTTCTTCTAGAGCCCATGGCCCCATCGCCTGATGAAGTCCAGTATATACCCCCCATTTTAATATTATACCTGGGTCTTCCATTCAGATTTTCCATCCAGAATCCGTCGTTCATGTCCGATGTCTCGCCCCTCTTAAATCAATTGCTTTTACGAGAATTACAGAACTTAATTCTTGCTGACGTAATACAAGGCAATTCGTATTTGGCCCAGAATTTTAACCCTTTCTGGTAAACAAAAAATATGGACTGATGTCATTTTCGAAAATTCATTTCACGTGACAGGACAAGCGCGTGCAAGTACGAGGAGACTTCCCCGAGAAGACTGTTTCTCGACATACTACGGTCAAATTGAAATTGCCTAAATCACGTTACATTTCTCATTTGCGTGCATCTCTCACTTGGTCGTTTGATTCCAGCTGGATGCCTTTTCCACGCCACAGTTGCGGAAAAACTTGCAAAGTATGAAGACTGAGTGGATTAAAACTAAGCTGGAACTAGGTAAGTTTTTAAATTTAATAAAATTTAATAAAATCTGTGTCATCGGTCTGGCTCCTTATTTCAGTGATCACTGGATTCTTTTACCACAGTAACATTTTGGTTTTCCAGCACCGATTTCGGTTTTTAAATTCTGTAAAAGAGCCCCAAGACGTATCCAGTTAAGGTTTTACTAAGTTTTGCATAAGAAAATTGCAGCATTTTTCTTTAAAAAATGTAGGAACGGGCTGGATCACAAAATGAACTTCATGCTCGCTGTCTCTCCAGCTTCGTATTTCAGACTTTAAAGAGAGGGTTAATTACGCCCTCTCGTTCAACTGTAAATGTTTGTTTCAGAGGAAGCTCAGGTGAGCTATCGGCGTATGGAAGACAAATTGAAGCAAGAGAATGTGTTACATCTCCAGAGGACAGAAGAAATTAAAGCTGCTAGTGACAGAGCGCACAGTCGCGAAGTAGCGGAATGTGAGCACTGAAAATATTTCTTCTTTTATAGCTCACATTTAGATTTCTTATAAGAATGAAATTGGCACTCCTGCTTAGTATTTGGGAAGCCGTGGGTTCAAATCTTTAATTTGTGGGTAGCGTCGGCCAGTTCCCTAAATCGTTAGAGCGGAACTCGTACGAGGCGTCGAAGGCATTTTCCGGGGCACGAAAGGAGAATGGAGAAGGATGTGCTGTTGATTGGCAACTTAATTCTTATCAGTTCATGTTCTGTGCAATTTAAGCATAATTAATTATAGTTAATTGTATAATTAATAGCGAGAAAACAAAAGAACGCAGAGAGAACCATTGAAGCCACTCTGGATCTGAAGAAAATGAATCAAAGATGTTTAAGACTGTATTTATCTCAGTTTAGAATTGATCGTGCGTGTTTTGGTTGCAGTGGTGGCGCGACACGAGGCTGAGTTGTCTGACTTTGATAAGAGACTGCGAGAACAGGTACGTAGTTCCAGCAAAAGTTTGTCTGTTTGATTTCCTAAGCGGACTGCTCAGTTGCTTCCGCGCGACTTGCAAATGACGACCTTTCTTGAGGGAATGCAGTTTGAATTGTGTGAGATTTCGAGTTGTCGTCGTCTGTCTTCAGGGACGTCATGCTGTCGTCAACGGAATTATGATTTCTGGAATATTCGATATTTTGTGATCATGCGGTGGTTTGATTAATTTATTTGCATCCGTTTGCTGGAGAAATTAAAATTTTCCTCAGAATTTTCGTAGTACTTTTCTGCGCCCACCAATTCCTCATGATTGAAACGAAACTGTGATGTTTCTTGAATTGTTATTCCCTACAGTTAGAGGAGATGAGAGGTCGTCACGAAGCGGAGTTGTCCCGTGCGGAAAAGCTGAATGTCGAGAAACTGGAGGTCGCGGTAGCAGATGGAAAAGTCCGCCTCGAGCAGGTCCAGCATGAACACGTAACTGCCCTAACTCGTCTTCAGAGGGACACGTCTGAAAGGGAAGCTGAGCTGAAACGCAGGCTTGCCAGCGTTGAAGAAGAATATTCCGGTCTCAAAGATCAGTCTCGAAAACTGATGGAGAGCATGCAGAAAGATAAGGACACGAAGTTACAGGTCACCGCAGGACATTGTAAGGAACTGCAGGACGAAGTGGGGTCTCTTCGAACGGTGCTCGATTTGAGACGCGGAGAACTTCAGGAACTACGTAAACAGAACGCGCTTCTGACGAGAGAAGCCGAAGAACTTCCGGTCGCTCTGCAGCGAGTTGCGGCTCTCGAGGCCAAGGTGGAGGACCTTCAGGTGCAGCTGCAGGTGAAGACGAATCTCGAGAGACAGTTGTCCCAGGACAAACGCGTGCTCATGGAGTCGTTCCACAAAGAATCGAAACAGAACAAGAGGCTGTCGCTACACAACGAGGAGCTGCAGTGGAAATTGAAACAAAATGTGGAAGTGGTGAATGTTCTGGCCGCTCTGAGTGGAGCGTCGATGAACTCCTCCATGACAGCAGCGCCGACCAATGGGAGGAGAAGTGTTCATGGCTCCGTTGACATTGATCCCTCTGCCACTAGGATTCCTCCGCGGCCTTTATCTGCTGGTAGATCTCAGAATATCAGTGCTTCAGATCTGTCTGCAGGTCCTGCCACCGCTCTCGGCGACAGCCTTGAAACCTCACCGCCCGCTTCACCGAAAGTTAAAGGCGTTGTGGAGAAGAGTGATTCTGTGTCGTGGGTCGTAGAGATTGATGAAACGTCGGAAGATCTTCTGTCCAGGTTAGTTCGCCGAGCGGGAAGTTTACGGGGCACGACGCCGCCTCCGTCTTCGTCGCCGTCACCAGCTCATGCTAGAACGCTGCCTCCTCCAAAACGCCAACGCTGCAAGGCTTCGTCTCTTTCTCTCTCATCGTCTGCTACGGCCATTGCAAGACCCGGCATCGGCGGTCAGTCGAGAAATTCAACGCTGACCTCTTCAGTACGATCCCGTTCTCGCTCCATGTCTATTGACTCTGTGGAAGACGTGGGGCTGGACTACGGCTCGTGGAATCCCAGGACTTCCACTCCATTGCAGAATTCCTACGGGGATATGGAAAACCCTGAATGCGAGGATGACGTCGTAGTTCTCATGAACTGTAACAAAAGTTTGAAATGTTGCGGAGACAACGACCACGAAGACTCCGGTCAGAATCCTAGCTCTGTTATTCATAACTTGAGTGGCGTGAGCAACGGTACTCTGAAGAGAGGAACGTCGGAATTTTCAAATGAAGAAGAGTCTCCTGGATCCAGCGGAAGTTCAGACGTAGGACAGAAAGATCACGATTGCTCCTGTTACCGGAGCAGGAAGCAGGTGTCAGGGAATCTGATAGATTCATCTGCAGCTTCAGATTCTCTGGATCTGGGAGACCCGGAAGTACTCCCCTTGCCACCCCTTCCAGGCAGCACCAGTGGTGATCTTTCTCTCCTCGCTGCCCAGCCCCTCCCACCCATGCCCAAGGAATCTGCTGGTGAAGCGATGATATCCGAAGAAACTTCTGAAGACGAAAATGAGGATGGAGAGGAAGTTAATTCCTCCTCTGACGGAAGCAGCTGCTCAGAAGACGAAGGAAGCTCATCTTCTGGGAGCTCGTCTGGTTTGGGACCGCGCGTCTCAAGAGAGTTGATGGCACCCGAGAATGGAGTCGTAGAAAGTGGCTGTGGGAGTGGCAAGCAAGACGAAGGAAATGAAGAAGCGAGGATAGTATCACAGATACCGGAAGTAGGTTCAGGGCAGCAGAACATGTCCTCAACAGGGAGTACGCATCAGTATCGCTTACTGTTAAAGTCCGAGTCTGGAAGCTGCTCTGCCACAACCATGGACCTCAGTTGGTCTGAAGACATGGAACTTGCGCCGTCTGAATCTGATGGCTAGATCTCTCTCTCTCTCTCTCTCTCTCTCTCTCTGCAACAAAAATTTTCTCTTCTGATGGTCACAATTCACGAACAGCGAATGACAAGTTTTGCGCATCTTGCGCTCACCAGGATTTCTGTTTCTTTGTTCTCGCATTTAACTTGCAGTCCGCAATGATTTGGATTCAGTGCACTTATGGACATAGTAGTTGAGACGAAGCGTTTAGTCAAATGGACAAAACTGAAGACGACGAGTGTGAACCTGTGACAGATCTGGTCCATATGATTTCAGCGCACTCGTTGATCTCACCATGGCAGAAAGTGGAATGGCTTTGTCTACAAAGAAAATTTTGGGCGTAAAGTGTTACCGGTAGCTGTCTGAAATAGGCTGTGGTTTAGACTGTACAGTATAAATATTAATGATCATCTGTAGATCGTGTATGCGTGTAATTTGATTGGAAGTACCAACTGTGTGTAGTTTAATCTTTTCCCAGCGAGAAACGTAGAATAGAAGGCGTCTATGGTATTACCACGTAACAGAATTCATAATATATTTACAAACATCTCGACTTAAACATTTGTTGTTTACGTAATTATGAAATTACTTTCCCATTTCACTTCATCGTAAAGGTTCTGGACGCAACGGAGGTTTCCACGTGCTGCTTTAATATGTGGTAAGTTCCTTGTTTTTTGAATAAATATTTTCCTTGGATATTATCCATCGTCTAGTAAATATAATAATACTAGACGATGGATAATATCCAAGGAAATTTTTATTCAATTGACTCTTCACCATCGTCAAGAAGTTTTAGATTCCTTGTTTTTATTTAGTCTTGCATTTGTTTTTTTGGAAATATGTAAAATGTGTACTTTAATACCTGAGGCATTTTGAACATTTTAAGAACATAATTGTTTCTTCAGTGTGTGCAAGGAAGTATTACGTACGTGCCAAGATGTTACGAGCCAGTGTGGGGTTAGACCCTGCTCCGAACACAAACATTTGTCTGATTGTCATGAATCGTGTTAAAATTTTGTGGAATTGAATGAGATTTGTTCCGAGGTGTAATTAGAAGTGTCGAATAGGAAGATTGGTTGTGATTTGGAATTGGTAGTAGCTTTAACGCGATGCAGCGAAGGCTAAGCCTGACTCTGCTCACAGATTAAAGCTCCTTTTGTAACTGTGATGTGAAAGATAAACCATAAAAACAATTTTAATTTCTTCAGTGTACTAACATTGCAGCTACTTTTTCTGCCAGAAGTGACGTATGAATCGTACGTGGTTTGGTCAGAATTTTTGGTATCGCCCATTTCAGAACATTTAAAATCAGGCTCTTGTATGCTGCAGGAATTATTGTTGCTGTTGTAGAAATACACGCACGAAACTAATTATCCCATTACATGCAGAATTTTGATTTCAAAATCAGGACAAAGGACATGGTTCTTAGAAAATGATGGTGATTTTGCTGTTAGTAAATCTGTTTCTTGGTGATTACTTGTGTAGTCTTTGTATCCAGTCACACTGTGCTTGAATCAGCTAGTCTTTGTGCTGTGTGACTGTAGTTACGCATTTCAGAGCGCATTTATCAGGTTTTGAGCAACGGCGTTAACCGACTGACCACATATTCATGCGTGATTGGTGTTTGTTTAAATGTGCAGAACAGAATTGGGGTTATATTATACCTGAAGTCAAATTGTACTCAAAACATGGCTATAATAAATACATTTTATAAGATACAAGTAGATGAAGCTGATTTTTACTCTGTATTTGTATGTAATCTGTAGTTTTAACGCGGTTGCAAATTTTCTTGTTTACAGAGCAAGTGACTGCTATTTGGGTAGTGTATATATATAATTGTTAACAGCTGTTTTTTTGTTTAGATCTCCGCTAGTCATCATCTTTTGAGAATATATTTCGTTACTGTTTCTGTCTGAATTCTTGAATGTGGTTCTGTCATATTTATTTAAAGTTTCTCTTCTTGTTGCAGACTTTGTTAAAACTTTTGATTTTCTTGTACAATTATGTGAAGTATTATTATTTGTTTATAAAGTCTATTAGATGATTTTAGCTCTAGAAATATGTATTGATTCTTGAGCACTCACACATCTGTGAGCAATTTAGCCACCCACTTCTTGTCTTGGGGTTTCCATTTAGTTACATTGTTTGTAAATACAGAGAAATACAGATTGGAAATATAAACAATTCTTAAGCTCAATACTTGTATTGATTTTTCATCATTCCTCCAAAGTGCACTGGAAAAGTTGTCATTTTGGTCCAATTCATGATGCATCATTTTTAAGGTTATGTGATGAATGAAGTGTCCTGATTCTTAGAGATGTGCATGCCTCTAAAATGTTGGAAAATACACAGCATTACATTAGAGCAAAACTGATGTTCTCACCATTGTGAAAACCCAAGGTCTCGATATGAAGATAGAACTTGAAAAACTGGAAAGGAAGGCTGTGAAGGATGGACAGGTGGTGGTTGGTATTGGACTTAGGGTTACATTATAATTTGTTCATAAAGTGGAGATTGCTGTGTTTGCATTTACATTATTATGAATCCAAACTTTTATTTTTAACTGTTTGGAATATATGATATATTAAAAATCATATTTGTTGATAAGAAAATTTTGAGGCCATGTGTAACATTTTGTAGCATTCTGCTTTGAGGAGTTGTTAGCCCAAGCTGAACCACCTCTTATCAGTTGTCCGTTACTTCGTGTTTATTTTATTCACAGTTGCCCTCCATATCTGGAGGTCCACTCTGCATACTTGACCAGAGACCAAGGCACTCGCTTAACATGGACAGAATTATTTTGCTGTGTATAATACAACAGAACTTCTACATGGTAAATCTATTATGTATTATATTATGCTGACATGTTTTAAAAATGTAAACAAGTTTTGATTCATTTCAAATAATGCAGGTTAGACGCCAACTGATTTCAAATCCATACAAAAAGAACGAAAATGGCCGACATCTTCAGACAGTTTTTTAATTATGTTTTCTGCTTTTTATCTGTGATTTCATTCACAGATGTTTTGTATTATGTCATATGAGTAAATGCAATATGGAGACGAGTTTGCATGTACATTGCAATTCCTTCGTAACTTTAGACCGAATTGAGATTTGTAACTTGTGATGTAGTGTTTAAAAGTGGTGTTTGTAGAAACTGTAAAACAATGATAATTTCAATGAAGTTGCTTTCTGTGACTGTTGGCTACACTCGGAGGTTTGAAGAGGAATCGTCCATGTGCCTGTGAGTAAAATTGTGTATTTCTTTTTGCATGCAGTAAAAAGAGAAACAAATGTTCTTTTAGAGAAAAACAGAGCGTTGTATTTTAAAAATCTTTGCATAGATAGGAACTACATGTTCTTACAAACATGTAGCAAAACCTGGGAACCTGTGTGTAAGACAATCAGGGGTGTAGGTGTTTTGTTAATATGATATAAAATGGACAGAATCTTCTTGGCAGTTGCAGCCACCTAGAACCACAATTGAAAGGAACAGTCATTATGCCATTTTAGGAGAGTCTCAGGGCCCATGTAGTCATAGTTTCTGTTGTCCTATCAGAATGATGGATGTGCAAACTTTTGGTGTGCAGAAAAATTGTGCAATTTGTTCAGGAGTAAGACAGAAACATGCACCTAACTTTGATTTAAAAATGTGTGGATGTAGGATGGAATGTTTTAGTCATTTTATAAATTGGTTGTAACATTCTTTTATTGAGAACATTGCTTGAATCATGAATGTATAAGTGGTCCAACTTTCATTTGGAGTAAGCAGTAAAACGTGCAAGCCTTGAATGACCTCATAAACATGTATATTGAATCGTATAAGAGAACATAACTTTTTCTTTCTGGCCAAATACTTTTAATCTGAAACCTTCCAGTTAATATGTTTTAAAGGAAAATCCTTCATTTCTATGAAGACAGGTCATGATAAAAAATTGGTTTCTTCGTGAGATGTGTTGGTTACTTAGTGGTGTCCACGTAGTATATCCCTTTCTTCCTGAAATACAAGAAAACACATTCAGCTACAAGGTACCAAGTTTTATGTTATTACATTTGAATGCCTAAACAAATGAACTGTGACACCCGTCTGTTTTTAGTTCATAATTTAGAAAATGTGTCCCCAGAAATGTTTCTAATTTAATATTATTGTACTTTAAAATTGAATATGGCTTTCCTCTGTCTTTTACCACTGTGTAGTCTGGTACATCATCAGGGCAATTCCTGATTGCAGAGGTAAAAAGTACCTCTGAAACGTTGGTAGACTTGTACCAGACAACACAGAAGTGCATTGCCATCTTCATACTCGCTGCATGAGATCCTGAAGCCCTACTTTAAAATAAATCACTCTCTTGTTGCATTCAAATCTGAATATTGTGTAGCCGCCATGTTTGTTCATGGCGGTGGTTTGTGGACTCTACTGTTGAGATTCGAAGTTATTTTTTCTTTATATATTTCTGTAATACAAAAAGGCATATATTATTTAAAAGATCTTAGGGGAGGAGGCGTTTTGTGAAACCTGGGCATAGGTGGGAAGATACTATTAGAATTTATCTTTGACTACGAACAGAAGTAAATTATCGGGCCATTACGCCGTCATCCGCGAGCCGCTTGCAGATTTCAGCCCCCAGTTCTGTTGTTGACAGTGACCACTTACGTAAATTGTATGGCGTCTCCCATTATTCCCGTAGAATCGTCCGTGCAAGCGCCAGTATTTGCCTCCTCTTCAGTGAGACAGCCCACGGCAGGAAACCTGTCCTCTCTTTTGATCGATTCAATGAAGTACTCCCAAGCTTTGCTGTGACTGCATTGACCTGAAATGAAAGCAAAATACAAAATATATTTTCATTGTCCGATCCAGCGAGGTTTTCGATACTCAAAAAACAAATCTTTAACCCTGAACCGTCGTGGTCAGGTGTCCAAGGCATCGGCTCACCAGTGACGTCACTCGCGTCGCAGCCCGGTTGTGGCCTAATTCCTCCATTAGGATAGAAGTCCACTTGGGTGTAGGGGTCAGGGAAGCCGAGGGAGCCGCCACAGGTGTGGATGGCGTCCACCAGGATGGCGTCGTCTGGGTCCAGGCGCCCAGCTGCGTCCGCGTTACCGAACATCGGGTACGCCGTGTCCAAACCTGCACACCGAGAACAACAGAAATTCCGTGACGACTTGCCTGGTTTTGTAAGGAAATTCTTTGTAATTTCTGTCATCGGAAGTACCAACATGGCCGTCTTGAGAATATGTGAAATTGTAGCGACACTAGGACGGCGATAGTGGAAATCACACACAGAAATCGATCAGTAAATTATTGAGCTGTTTATAATCTGTCACTAGTTCGAGTCCCGGAAGGTTAAACGCAGATTTGTGTTGGAAGGTTGAACCACTGCCAGCTTTTTACCAGGCTGTCGGATTGATTCAAATTTCTTATGCGTTGTTTCGTATCAGCTGCTGCTTAGCGTGGAATGACCTGGGGATTATGAAACGTGTGGCGGGTTAGGCTACTATAGCCGTGGTCTATTTTAAGACACTGGACTGCACATTCTGAGTCAGGAGCTGCTGACCTGTGATTCTGCCGATCTTGCCCGTCCGGGTACTGCCGCCCGCGAATCCTCCCACTTGACCGCCGAGGCTGTGCCCGGTTATGTGGATGTCCTCCAACTTCGCGCCGTTCTCCACGAGGAACTCCACCAGGTCTGCGAGGTGCTCGCCGACCAGAACGGCGTTCCGACAGGCGGTAATGTAGTTCGGCGAAGGGCAGAGCACTCCCCAGTCTACGCCGATGATGTTGTAGTCGCCCTTAGCTAGGTAGGCTGCAAGAACGTGGAGAAAACGGGTTTTAGATACCGAACAGAGCTGCTAGATCCAAAGGACTGCCAGTCATCAGCGTTGTCACGGGAACAGATTTTACTTAACAGCGTGTGATATCAGCGGTCATGAATTGTATGCAAGGGTTTGTAAGGAGACGGTGATTGTCTCTTATAAGACCACGACACCACTACAATGTTGAGGCCGAAACAGGTCATTTGTTGGTCTGATTTTGTGACCAGAAGGAGAAGAGATCGTAAATGATCTGTGTGTGTATGTGTGGAATGTTTTATATTCTTTTGTGTCAGGTTGAGTTCCCGTGAATGGCTTTTGATAGCACGGTGATGAAACAACGGTTTCCGTATAAGGCGGGTGATGTATCGACTTCTTGAGCGACTGATTCTGCTCTGTCATGATCGTTCTTTTCGGTAAGGAACTGGCAGTTTCTCCAGGAAACGAGTTCCAGTCGATGAGATGGCGCGTAGATTATTTAACTACGCTGTCGGTAGCTGAGACTAAATAGCGTCGATTTTTGAAATATATTCTACGATTAAAAAGTGGTAGCCTCGCGAAATCTGCGTTCGGCCCTCGCAGCAGTGGACGTAGCCGTGTGAAATTTTGTATGAAGACAGAGTGTAGGCGTTCGTAGTCGACTTTAAACACTCACCGTTTTTGCTGTCAATTATCATGGAGTTTCTGCCATTTCCAGAAAAACCATGGACCAGGATCTTCGTTGGGTTTTTGGAATCGAATCCAGAATTTTTCAGGTTCTCGGGATCGTTGACTATCAGTCGGTTTGGTACGGAGCTGCCGATTTTGCTGGAACAGGATCAGAAATTTCTGCTGAGAGCGATTAATCTTATGCCTGGATTTATCGGCGACTCAGGAGCCGGGTAACTCAGTGAGCTCACCGCCTGTAGTGAGTAGGCGATGACTGGGAATCGATTCCCGGTGGGGGCAAACAATTATTCCTCTTAGTTACCGCGTGCAGGCCGGCTCTGGGGCCTGCCTAGTCTCGTAGGCGATGGGTACTGGTGGCTGTCTCTCTGTTAGTAAAGTAGACGGAACGTGAAGCTGACTACTTAACCGAAGACAAATTTAGCGTTACCTTTTTTTAATTATTTGTTTATTGATTTATGGATATAAAACAAGCAGAATTATTCGTAAGAAATGTCTCCAAGTTGGAATTTTCAGACATACTTCTGACAGAGAATGAAAAAAAATCAGAAATAACTGATAAAAACACTTTTCAGGGTAGAAGGAAATGCGTCCAGTCCCAATATTTAATCTCAGGCTAAAGTTTTACGTAAAGCAGGACCTGGAAGGCAGAAGGCAAGTCCTCGAACACCTGCCATTAATCAAATTTGAAATAATCGCAAAAATTAATGCATTACGTAGTCGTACTTAGTGTACAGTTCGAGATTCACGTCTTCTGCTACGTCTCTTGTGATTGGTCCTGGAATGTCTGTCAAAATGGCGACATGGAGCACTCCATCACCATCCGGGATGAGCATCCAGGGTACCCCGCCGTCGTAGTGAACATTCTTCATTTGACGAATGTGCAGTGGGAGTTCGTTGATGGTATTTCCACCTAAAACATTCGAGACCTCGTTTCAGAACCGCTGTTCGAAAAAAAAAAAAAACTAAATTCTGAACACAATTATACAACTCTAAAGAAATAACTGATTGTGTTTTCTTTCCATGCGGACTAAATTGTTATTGTTTCTCGTTAAATTCAAGATAAAATCCTAATTAACTTGATCAACACCTCTGTTCTTTAAGATAATTTTAATATTATCATTTCATAATTAAGCCGCCGACGACTTTGACTAATTCCCCGAGTCACGATTTTGGTATCGCTTTGACATCGTGACCCGGGCAGAAATTTCATTACGCAAGAAACAAGAAATGCTTCGGAAATTTTGATGAGTACGGCTCTTGGGGAAAGGAGCCGCTGGATGATATTAGACTCGATCTTGGGGAAGAGAGAATTTAAGATTCTCGATATTTTATCGAATAAAAACCCAAAATGTCTGTTGTGTTTATTTACCGAGTGAAGCGAATTTTAAATAAATTTAGGTGTGTTTGTAATCTTACCGCATGTTGTGGTCAGAATGGCGACCGCCAAAAGAACGAGGTGTTTGTGCGACATTCTTGAAATCCTCTGGCATTTTGCCCGGGCACAACTGAATTTTATAGGCGTGCGCTATCGCGTTCTGTCAAAAATTGTCAGTTTGCTATATTTGACATTATCAAGATACGCCTATGTATTTTATCTGTTTTCACTATAAAATGTGTACTATGTTTTCTCAAGTACCGCGTTTCTTAATCAAATTTGGTAGCTGCTACTTGTGAAAGCACTTCACAGATGAAACTGCAGGATAAGATATGGCCTGAGTGCATATTCATGAAAGGTTACTAAATGTGGCCTCGAGAAGAAGGTCCTGAAGATGGAGGCAGTTTGTTTCTCCGAAACGTTTGTGCCCAAATACAGGCGCGCGCTGTGACAAACTGGTTTTTGCGTTTTAATTACCGGCGTTCGACATTTATAACTCAGGAACTGTACGACTGGGAGGCTGTATAATATTAAAGTGGTATTTATCGGTTTTGCAATGGCCGCGGGGAAGGAAAGGAATTTAATTTTACTTTCGCAGAAATGTGACCAATGTCAGGTTCATTTATCGGAGATAGTAAATTGTAAGTAAACGTTGCCTATGAGCAGTTCGTGTCGTCCAAACATAATCTCGATGAAAACGTTACGTAAGGAACTCATTTGTACGGATTTGCACCAGTGCAGGCATGAGATAAATGAAACGTGCTGTGTGCCGATAATCTTCTGAAGAAGGAAAAAACTTGCGACGACGTCATGCTCGAGATATCAGATAGCGGTAACTTCGTATTGGTAAACAACACTCAAGAGAGAGGCCAAGGGCAGCTTTGACATTCGCCTTCAAGTTGTAATTATTGGCATGCATTTTTTAACCCCGCGGATCAGAAAAGGTATTTGTTGGTCGTGGTCTGTGGATTATGACATAGTCATGTACCGTAGACGATTACCATTGTTTCGGAAGGACATACAGCCTCCATATTCAGGACCACAACCGACATTCTCACAGTCGTGAGGACCTCTAACTTCGAGTCCCCTAGTGGCATCCCGAATTAACTCGGAGCTCTACGAAAATGCTCAGTTGTTATGGCCACCCCTCACTTGTACGGAATTCTAAAGTTCATTACCGTATTCACAAGACCCAGCCTTTTTTGCTGAGGGTACATTTTAATATTATCTTCTCACATATGACTAGGTTTCACAAATGGTCTCTTCCCTCCAGGTTTAACGATCAGAATTGTGTACGAATTTCTTATGCTCCGGCCATTTCATACTCCGTCCGTGCGAATTTCTGTGGTGGCGACGACTCTTCATTTACTGCAAGAGGGCGTTTCTTGATGTCCAGGGTCACGTGTTATCTGCTCTAATACGGTTTTATCGAAAATACATGTTGTTAGTGTTATCATCGATTGGGGACTTCTGATCAAACGTTTTTGTATCTCTTATCTGAGTATGAGGTGATTTCTAAGTGATGTGGCCATATATTAAGAAGTGGTTCATACTCGAACAACCAATCAGATTTTTTAAGATTAGACTATTCCGAGAGATTGGTCATTCTTTGTGAGTGGAATGTACTTTTGATTAAATACTCCTCATTGGACATGTCACACGGCATAACGCACGACGAGGCGTCCAGATATGGACGCAGAGGCGCGAGTATGTTGAATAAACAGTAGCGGACAGCCGACAAGGGGTGGCGAGAGCTTTTGGTTTGGGCGGAAGGTAATAAATAGCTCATCAGCGTAACAGACCAGCTCTCTCACAAAATGTCACCAACATTTTGGATTAGATCATCGTGGCGTCTCGTGTTACTCACACATTCCATGTTTTTCCTTCTTCCTCTAGCGGCGTTGATGATCGCGGAGTTACAGATTGCGTTCGCTGATAAAAGCTCAACGCAAATCTAACTTCCAGGCAGGAACTGATAGAAAAAGTTGGCTGTTTCTATTGTTTCATATAGCCACTATACCAGAGCGCTGAGAGGTGAGATATGCAGTCCCAACCGAGAGCCGGGAAGTGACAGTTGCGTTGTCCTTTATCGGTGATCGTATTTTATAGAACATACCAGAATGTAAGATTGTTCAGGATGCAAGAAATTTTGTCATCAATCAACGCAAGATGATAGAAGGGTATATACACATTTCTTTATATTTTTGGTTATTTAACGACGCTTTTCCAATCTAAGGTTGCATACCGCCGTAATGGTATGACGATCAGTGAACACTGAATAGGAAAGGATGTAGGAAGCTTTACGTATTTTCTTTGGAGAGACTGAGGAAATCACAAATATATGATGACAGCTTGTCTCAGGGCCGAGATAAGAACCTGGGTCCTCTCCTGAATGCACTTCTGGGGTGCCTGTAAGTCCTCCGAAGGCTGCAGCTGCTCAAATATGATCTTGTACATTTGTCCACAGAGATCAATGCAAAGAAGAATATAATTTTATTTTACCGAATTTGTGTGAAGGATAGAAAAGGAACAAGACATCGTCCATGTGTTTGATTTTTAAAATAAAATGTATTGTCAACTTATTAGCTTCTTATCGGACACCCAAACCATCTTAATCTCCGTCACCTTACAAACCTCTAAGCGTGTCTCAGCGTATTCTAGGGATGTCGTTCGACATGCGATCATTTTATCACTTCTTTATAGTTTTGCCAGATTAAATTCGCCATTAAACACTGTGTAGTGTTACTATTCGTACTATGAAGTCTCTCTTAAATGCATATTAGAGTGGCAGGTTCTACCCGCACGTAATTACAAATTATTCATACACCAAACTTTATCCAGCCTTTGACACAGAATAGGAACACTTTATTTACATCAGAGTACACAAATGTGATGGTTAATCACACGTTTCATTCTTCCTAATAATGAACTGAAACTTTTCCCCAAATTAAGTTCAATTAATGGAGATTTTTTTAGTTTTATTTTAGGTGCTTAAGAGTAAACAGTGACGATTATGAGATTTATCGTCGTCACATGAAATTTTACCGATATCCGTTATTTTTCTCGATATCATACGATGTCGATATATCGGAAAGAAACTGGCGTCCCTAATTTAATCAAAGATCGGGAGCTTTTCACCCTAAAAAATTCTCCGGGAAGCCCCTGGAGTTTGTTGTAGCAGACAGAAAATGTCTGTACGTGACCAAGTCCTTCAGTGAGACCGGTCAGTACACGCAAACCAATTTGTCGCCAGTTAAAGGTAGAGTTAATTATGTGGGATTTGAGTTTGAAGATGGGTAAAAAGGCAGTCACACCTCCAGGACAACGGGCACTGCCCCACGTGACCCTTGCGTGTCAATGTCGTTGACACCAGAGAACCCGACCCGGAGTTTGTGCCGGGGCTCATCTTCGGGCGACGTCACCCACTTGCCCAAAGCGAACGGGCTCTCTGCTCCTGTAGCCACCAGGTAGAACCCGCGGGAACTGCGGGTTGCATAAACAAACATTATTATGGTGCGATTCTGTCTACATGAAGTCGAGTCGTCCTTGAGAAACTGATAGTCGCTCAGGTGATCGGGGAAGCCCCTGCCTTTTATGAAACCCGAAAGTTCATCGCCTTGTTGACAAGAGCCTGCCACTGGTCCATACCCTGAGTCACATATAGCAACGAATTTCCCGTCTGACCATTTGATCTGGTGGCATCGGTGGACCACTGTTTTGACAGGTCTGAGACAGCACATCGTATTTTCGGCTGGTCCATTGTGAAGACGCATCTTAGTTTTACACAGACTCATAAGACGTCGCGAGCCTGATGTCATTTCGGTGGGTCTCGACACGAGTAAACCGCTGGGGAGATTCGGATGCAAGCGGGGAGAACAATATTAAAATGGATCTGGGTTGATACGGCTCAAGGTAGGGGCCGGTGGCGGTCTCTTCTTAACACGGCGATGAACATTCGGGTTTCATAAGAGTTATGACATTTTTTTCGAGCAGCTGAGCGACTGTAAGCTTCTCAAGAAGTATTGAAGGCAAAACTGGGTTCTGTGTAAAACAGTTGGCCAAGTAGGCGTCCGTCGTTTGAGGTGGTGATTTTGTATCATCAGTTTTAGTGTCTAAAGTGAGTTTACATAATGATGTAGTTTTTAGATCACATCTTCGATGCATGGGCCTTTCTGATTGCTAGTTTGGAATTATAATTTTTCAACCAAAATCCCGGAAATGTTCTGATCAAGTTATTTGAGGAAGGAAACTGCAGTCAGTGTTAGGATGAAGCGTGGTTTCTGTCGGCTGCATTTTCGAATTTCGGAGTCACTTACTTGGCCGGGACGCGTTCACCCATGACCACCGCCGGATACATCGGTGGGCAGAGCCCCAGCAGGAAGGGAACGAAGCCGGAGCAGTGCCAGGCCCAGAAGCCCTTCGTCGATGTAATGGACTCGGCGAAGTACGCAGGAGCTCGGTGGTGGTTGCACCCGAACGGGTCTGCGGGAACGTCAGACAGACTTCATTATTTACACTCGCGTCTAAGGTTAGTACTCCACCTTGACAGTTGCTCAGCTAGTCAAATCGTGGCCCTTTACAACAAATCAAGCCCTGGACCCTCCCCTGATTGGCCGATCGTCAATTTCTCTGTGTGAAGTAAACTACATGATCGTCTTACTGGGGTCACTCCAGCAGCCCGGCTGACTGATCCCTCCGTTTACGTAGAAGTCCACATCACCACTTCTCTCTATCTTGCCCTGTACGAAGGCGTTCGTGTGGATAACGTCCACGAAATCAGCGTCGCAGGCGTCCAGTTTCTGATCCTTGTTCACAGTCGCGAAGAATGGCATGGCCGGGTCTAAGCCTGAAACACGGCGTCGAGTGTCATTTCAGTACGTGGCCTGTCTTAATTTTAAAAGAAATAACGAAATATGTCCCGATTGGAATTCGATCCCATGACCAGCTACACGAGTCCAGAACGCTAAGCCACGAGCTTATATATATATTTAGGCTGCGTTACGTATGCCAGGGGTTCAATCCCTGACAAAGGACAGAGGATTTTTCATCTAGCATCTGCTTCCAGACCGGCTCTGGACCCACCCAGCCTCCTGTCCAATGGTATCATCGCCGCGAGACCCTAAGGTCTCACCAAGCCAGTTACTACGAGTACCTGTGATCCGAGGCAGTCTGTAGGGTCGTAGGTTGTTCGCGGCGAATCCCGCCACGTGAGCCCCGAGACTGAAGCCGACGACGTGGACGTCGGAGGCTCCGACCAGACGCAGCTCTTGCAGGAACTGGGCGATGCACTTGCCAGTGAACTTTGCGTTGTAGACGGCGCTGGGGTAGCAGGGTCCTGGACAAAGGCGCGACCAGTCAACTGCAATTACGTTGTGGTCTCCCTCGTCCAGATACGCTGAAACGTCGCAGAGTGCAAACAATTGTAGTGTCATTGATAACGATACGACATAATCTTACATCGTGGGGTCCAATTCCATTTTCCCGATCAAAACTCTTTTAAAATGCGTCTGATCGCTTTGCCATGGATAGAACTCCTGCTTCTTCGGGAGGTGCTTGGTTCAGATCCGCATTTGTGGCCGCTCACCTTTACGTATGTCCACGAGTACGTCCAGATCCATGTCCGAGTTGTAGCCGTGGATGATGAACTTCGTTGGGTGTGACGAGTTGAAATTGGACGACGTCAGGTTCAGGAGTCCCTCATTGACGGCGATGATTTGTGCGTCCGTGGGGTTGGACCTGAACATCGAGCACCTTGCTTTACGTTATCGTCTTCTGTTGTAAGAACGTGTGGAGATACGCGAAATTTCACTGTTATTGTAGTGTATAAAGGCGGCGGGGAAGTGTGCAATAGAAATGAATAGGACAGTAGCCAGTTACATAAAGTCTGGAGTTGAGCCATCCGCCGAAACGTCGTGCGCGTCCGACAGTGACTTTGACATTACCTGGTATAGAGAAAGAACTCGACGTCTGGATCAGGACACGTTCCCTCGATGACCAGACGGCAGCGCCCGACGCTGAACTCCGTGTTCCGGAACAGAGCGACGGAAGTAGTCGCCAGGCCGTGGCATGCGACCGCCGCTGGCGAGTGACGTCATCAGTCGGAGTCGGTGTAAGCGCCAGCAGAAGCAAGCGATCCGAACGGAATAGCAAAACGTTATTTAACCCTTTGAAGCCGAAGCTCGTCTTCATAATATTTAAGAATCCAGACCGTACCGCGAAGAAAACACTTCACTTAACCATTAGAAGTCGAATCAGGCGGTACCACATAAGATTTAACAAAAGAACATCCCGGTCAAAGCCACCAACGAGTCTTTAGTCGGCCATCGTCGGTGGTTCTAGTTAAACTATCAGAAGGTTACTCACGAGATTTTGTTTTAAGTTGCACCAAAAGAATATAAAACGCGATGTTGTAGCTTACTTACTCACTCCGTAGAGCCGAGTTCCTCCTGCAAAGCCAGCAGTTGCTAAACTACTCAACAGATTCCCAAGATTCATTATCGTGATTACAAGACACAGCTTTACAGTCTATAGTTGTTATAGGCGTACCATAAACTCAAAATTGTTATTATTAATACAAGAATGCTTGGGGCCCGAAAGTTTAAACTATTTATGCTCTCGATTGTAGAAAAATCTTACCTAGTAGGATGAAGAGCCGTATGAATGTGGTGGCGCTGATTGTTGCCATGTTTGTCAACGATGATTATCCGCACTTCTGACAATGAACGCTCACAGCGAGCCAGCGTCATGACACATTTATCATTGACCCAGTCGGCCGTCGTTCAAACGGAAACCGACTTCAAAATGATGAAATCGATTACTCCTTTGTCGTTGTCTGGGTCACTGTGGATACTGTCACGTCACAATCCTCACGTCCTCGATGAATATCACCACAAATGGACGCGACAAGCTGGAACATATGTTCCGTTCAGTCGCTACTTCCAACAATGACGATAACACGGACAAATCTTGAGTCTGCTGTCATTGTTGCGTGTTCTTCTGTGTCGAGATTTATTTTAACAGGTACGCGGAACGTATTTAGAGACGCGAATTTAATTATTTTAAAAAAAGTCACAGCACAACACTCGCATATCAGAAACTCACTCGCAGTGTTGCACATCCTCACTCACATGACCATTGTGCTTATCTCAGTATCGCCTGTCACGTGACATGCGAGGCAGATAATCGCGTGTTGTGACCTCACAACATGCCCTGGAATGGAGGACACATCACTCGATAAAAATAAGAAATGAGAAATACGAAGTAAAACCACTTCAAAGCTGCTGCATTTATTGCAGGCTTAAAATAGTGGAATCTTTGGAAAAATGAAGACTTTGTTGATACTCATTTTATTTACAATTAGTGGAAACTATTGATTTTAATCGTGTCTGCGTGTCGCATTTTTCTTCCAATCCACACGTTTGTCGCGTTTTCAGTTCGTGAATTCGGAAGTAAAACGTGGGGAAAATAGTACGAAATTTTGTACATTACGCGATCAATTTTTTTGGAACGTTCCTTAAATGGCACCGAGGTTTTAAGAGAACGTTCTAATGCGAACTGTCACCCATAAATATTACTTACAGAAATCAGTCGTTTTATGTGAATACCCCGTTTGTGAGAATGGAGTTTTAATCGGATGTCCCTCCAGGAACCCGATGGGTTGAGGAGCTATGTTGCAAGAAACACGTTTTGCAAAATTATTAGGCGGTAACTTTTTTTAATTTATATTTTATGTAAAATTACACTAGCTCGCAAAATTTCCCGTCAACGTCTGACGGTGTGCAACATTTCGTAACGTGAGTTTTTGTTTGTTTGTTTTTCTACGATGCCCTGCACAGCCCCCAAGCTGGAGAACCACCCATTTTCGGCTGTGAGCTACTGCTTATTCGGTATATCCGCAGCAGCCCTCCATGTCTGAAGGCTCTCTCTTCCATCCTCAACTTGAAGACCCGAAACAGACGACACACGTGGGCAGAAAAGGTGTCATCGTTTCAGTATTTACGACGGGGAACGGCGATCATGCAAGCGTTTCATCGCACCTGGCTTCCTAGCGCGCCAGGAACACCGAGGTCGTGGGGAAAAAGTTTATTGATCACAGTATTGCTTCTTTATGCGGGTGGAATCCTGATGCTTCCCCAGGGCATAAGGCGGGGAATCACTTGTTCGCACGAAGAAAATGCCTCTGGTACTGGAACAGAAATCAATAGACGACGTTGAATTAGTAATGAGGCAGTTGTCTGTTTCTACAGCTGGGTTAGGAACCAATGTACAATACATTTTTTAAAAGTTATTGGAGTTACACGCACAATAATCTGTAAAAACAGGCATATTCGTGCGTGCTCATGTTAAATTTATAACCCATTTCCGTTAGTGACAATTTATTAACAGAAGTTTTGTTCCATTTAGAAATATTTCAGTGTTGATTCGAAATTATTTTAATTTAAGTCATTCCGTTTCCCTTGCCCAAATTTTATCAAACAAAAGTAATTCCAAGATTGTTTGGCAGGTTTACCTAACCTCGAAATGCCGTATCTTAAGAAAGCTAATCTGTTTATCGTGTCATTGTCTCCGCATTATTAATAGAACATTGCAAAACGTGGTAATTATAACAAGAATTGTGTTAGGGCATAAACCTTGTATCCAACAAGACGACAAACCATAACACTGTAAAAGAAATGGTCATTACAAAGGCTACCACAAGACACGTAATTGAAAACGCAGACTTTAATAACCCTCTGAAGCACGAAGCTCGTCTAATTAATATATAAGAATTCAGTCCGTACCGCGAAGAAAACACCACGCTTTACCATTACAAAGATCAACTGGTTAACCCTATGAAGCCGAAGCTCGTATAAATATTACGTAAGAATTCAGTCCGTACCGCGAAGAAAACACAACGCTTCACCATTACAAAGATCAAATGGTTAACGCTGTTTAAGGAAATAATCGCTGTTTAGATTAAGAATCACACGAAACACGTAAATACAAAATTCAAAGTTATTGATTGTTTGTTCACGTAGTACATTTAATTTCCGCTGGGTTCAAAGCAGTTCTTCCGTACTTACGTGCTGCTGCACTGCTCGCCCATCAGTGTGTCGAGGTCGTCCCGCGCCGTGTCTCCAGGGCACCAGCCCAGGACGTAGTGCCAGTAGCTGGGACACGCCTGTCCCCAGAAGCCCTCTTCAGACGCCACGGATTCTGCGAAGTAAACCGGCGCGAGAAGATGGCTGCAAAGCGGCGCATCTGCAACGTTTTACCGCATCGACGCTCAGAAGTTGCTTCATCCGAACAAATGAAGGCCACCGTAGGTCATTAGGTGGGATTTCAATATGACTGTAATAATGTGATAGAGCCTGACCGACGTTTCAGAGGTACTGCCTCCATCGTTAGAAAATTAAAAAAAAGTACGAGATTGCAGTGGCGTTAAATGACACGGCGTTTGCACGTAATTTTATAGAAATCGGTCAGATGTCTCAATAATCAAGTTATGTTAAATCCAAAAAAATGAAAAATATGCCGAAAGCTAAACATTGGTTTAATATAAATGCCGGTAGAAGAATAATCTTCATATAGGGACTATCCTCCTGAATTAGATAATGCCAAGTGACGGCCTGACTCGGTCGCATGAGCCTCGTTTGTTAGGTGTAACTCACTCTTGTGTCCGGCGCATGCAGGTTGAAAGGTGCCGCCGTTCACGAAGAAGTCTGCGTGTCCGGACACCTCAATCTTTCCGAAAATACCGACGTTTGTGTGTACGACGTCCACGAAGTCTGCGTCGCTGGGGTCGAGCTTCCAGGCGTCGTTCAGCGTAGCGAACAGGGGCAGGGCAGGGTCCAACCCTGTGAGACGTGGACAGGCAAAGGAGATTCCTCTTAACTTACGCGTGTCCCTCGAAATCACCCACTTGAGATTTCACGTTTTCACGGCGACGAGTGTGAATATGGCTGTCTTCTGGGATATTGCGCCGAATAATGTGGTAGAAATTGACTGACGTTTTAGGGGTACTTACTGCCTTCATCATCAGGGCGATCATCGTCTAGGCCAGGGACCCGCTAAGATCACAGACTGGTCAATCACTGTATCCGGCCTGCTTTCATAAATTGGCTACCCTGGCACACGTGGCTGTGGCGACACGTGTCAGCTTGTTCACCTTTGCATGTAGCTGGACCGCCAAGGACAGGGACCAGCTAGCTCTCGCCTCTGTCCGCTGCCGAAATTTAGAATGAGCGAGGACGTACCTGTTATCCTGCCCAGGCGGGTCCCCGTCATCGCCTGCATCCCTTTGCTGGTCAGGGCGGCCACGTGCGCACCGAGACTGAAGCCAACGACGTGTACGGCGGCCGGGTGTAGCGAGTACTTCGTCGCGAGGCCGAAGAGCAATCGCGCTGTGCACGACCCCACCTGCAGCAAGTTGAATATCGCGGCGAAGTAGCAGGGGTACGTCGCAAGGGGACCCCAGTCCACTACGATGACATTGCTTCCTCCGCGGTTCAAGTAGGCTGGTTTAAGATCACAAAATACAGCCTGTGTTAACCTTGCGGTCGGAAGTTTACAGAAATCTGCATATTAGTTTCGCCATGTCTGTCCGCTTGTAAGGTACTCGAATACTGAAAGGATTTTCGGGAATTTGGATGTTGGGTTAGCGCCTTACCTCGCCTGATGACTGCCGTGCTGTTGAAATCGGCGTTACCGGCGTACCCGTGGATAAGAACCTTTGTGTCCAAGTTTGGATTGAAGGTGCCGGGTGGAGGCCTTGGGTCATTCGCCCTCAGGAGGATGGGCTCACTGCTGCTATCCGCCCCCCTGCAACAGTTCAGCCGGGCGATCGCAATGTATTTTTCGATGGTTTAGCCGGATTTTAGGGTAGCCGTAGATGGCATGACGCCCTTAACAGATTTCATGAAAATCCGTCCAGCGGCTTTCGAGTTTAATTACACAGACGTACGTGGTCAGACATTTCGGCTGGTGTTCAGGTGCTGTACTTACTCTGCGTAAAGCAGGAAGCGGACCTCGTTGTCGTCACAAGGCTCCTTCACCTGCAGGATGCATTGTCCGAGGGTCCACTCCAGTCTCCCAGTCGATTGGTCCACATTTCGAGAACACGCGATCTGCAGACCTAGTTTCAAAATGCATTGCTTTATTGCACTTCGAAGTTTATTTGCATTTAAGCTAATTTGATGCAAAAGTACGGTATAAGCTTTTCCGCAGTTTCGGAGTCTCTCGCAACTTTTACGAGTGTTGTGAATTTATTTTATTTCTGTAAGATTTTCGGCCAATTGAAGTTATTAATAGAATTCTAGGACGAATATCGATAACAGAATCGCGTATTCTACGATACTAGATCGATTCTACGTAGTCTAAGCTACCGACAGCGTCGTTAAATAAGCGTTAGTTAAGTGAGAATGTGAGATCTGAGATTCTCACGACAAGATGTCGACGTCGGGCCTTTGTGCTTGCAGCGCCATGAGGACTTTCAGTTGCATACTAGAGTTTTGGAGGAACATACTGCCTCCATCTTCGGACGTTAACCCCCAGAAGTTTAACATCGACAAACAAAATAATTTATTTAAATTTCTTGGGAGTCGGTCGATGTAGGGAGCTGTTCTATCTCTCACAGAGATGGCTTTTTTTTTTTTGGCAAAATTGTGGTCGTGTCGGAGAATTATCCAGGTGAAAAGAGTTAGCTTACCTGGTAACAGGAGGATGTACCACGCGATTCCCATAGGTCCCATTGCGGTGAAATTACCTACCACCACAGTCTTGAACAAGTGTACGCATCAGACTACTCTGTTAGCCGAGGTGCGTCGTGTTTGGAGTCACGCGTTGTTCATCACTGCAGGCGAAATATCGCATTGCCCGAATCAGGTTGAGGAACTGGCTAATTTGCGTCGTGTGTAGACGCAGAGGAAATTAAGATACGCGGGAACATGCATGGATTGAGCCAGTCTTGCACAAACGATGCGGAATTGGAGTTCACGTGTTCTCCAAACGCGTTATTTGATGTTCCGATTGTCCATTTGCCTCGTTGTTAATGCACTGCAGATACAGATATTTCGTTTCAAAGTTAATACCAGTACGCACTCAGCAATTACACGTTACAAATGTTATTTGTAGAGCTTCATTAAGTCTCGTGTGCCAATTTCTTGCAGCCTGGACGGCGTAAGACTTAATACGCTATTAGAATTTTAAGCAGCGTGGCAGGTTAAGAGATGTTCTTGTGACACCGTGTGGATTCGTAGGCAGAGATACCATCGTTTCGGAGAATCGTGCGGTCTCCATCTGTAGGGCTGAAGTAGGCTGATCAAACTGACAAGTAATGATACGGGACTATTGATGTTGTCAGCTGCATACAAAATTGTATCCAGCTTTCCTTTAAAGGTCAACTTCATGCCTAGACGAAATTATTTGGATTTTGACGAGGTAGATCAGCGTTATGGATGCCGGTTTTAGTTGAATCTAAATTAATGTTCTAGACGTTTCGGCACAATTCTGGAGACAGCATGAAAAGGCAGTGGTAATGAGGCGCACTGCTTCGTTTGTTTCCTGAAATACGTGCCAGCGCGTTACAGCACGTTCTGGCCAGTGTCGTGTCTACAGGCGGCCACCTTACAGCCTGTGGTTGCCGCTGTCGTTAGGAACAGAAATGTGGTCAGCAGGCCATCCTGGCGATACGTCGAGAGTTGTCCGCTAATTGGAACTGTAATGAACGGAGACACGTTTGTGGGCCGTAAGACGCTTCATTCGAAATCCGCTTCCGAGACGAGGGACACTGAACCAAGTCGAAATTCACACCAGTCTAACTTGCATTTTAACTTCCTCAATTTTATCAGTCAAATCACAATAAAATATTATTATTAAATGTTAAAATATTAAAATATTACAATTAACATTTAAAATATATTAAAATGATGCTCTCTATCGAATATTTCGATTTACATTAGAGCATCATCTTTTACACTACATGTTTCGGTTCTAAATGAACCACCTTCAGGTGTATGATCCATATAAACTCAAATGTAATATCCTAAGTGCAATTCTTCGTCAGATGTCCATTTTAATATTATCTTCCCATTTAGATGAAGCCATAGTGCTCTCAGATGTGTCATATGATCATCTTGGACTTATTCTAAAGTAGCACGCTCAGTTAGTGCACGTGCGTGAAACAGTGTCCACGTGGATTGCCCAGTTGACGTCACGTGAGAAGAATCGGACACAAAAGAAATACTGGTCGCTTTAACCAGCTCCTTGGCACTTGTCTTACTCACCCCAGCTGCAGATTACCACGAAGAATATCCACATTAGGGCCACGAGCGACTCAGGCTCCACCTGCAACGACTGCCCCTCGCACCTTTTATGGAATCTCTAAGGACGCTCTGGAATTAGCGCTTCTCATTGGCCGAATTCCATGCCCTTGTACGGAGGACACGCGTATTCCTTGTTCAACCTCGCACTATGACCCTTTGAACGCCGATGCACTCGGCTGCAGTGATCTTTGGTAGTGCATCGTCGCTCCACACCGGATGTGGGACGACTACGATTAATGTTATCATGGTGAAAAGGTGTACCAGCATAAGAGTACGTCTTGGGAATCACAGTGGCCAAATGTCCTCAAATATTTATTTTCGTCTAAGAGAATTAAGTGGTTAATTATAATAATTGTAACATTATGTGCCAGTCTTATTCATAGTCTTTATACTTTTAGAACCAAACTACAGTAACCAAAGGCTACTCAAGAATATGCATTTTCCATGCCGTAATGTCGACGCCTTTCTTAATTTTAGGTCAGTATGTTACATCAAGAATCATTTTCCTGAGTGGCAACTTCATTTACGAGGTAGATTTGTTCCCTCTTCTCACTGAAATTTTAAATTTGCCTTAATTGCCGAAATAGGTTACCAAGTTTCACAGGAACGTGACCGTCGGATTTTTCGTTTTAATTTGTGTGGAAAATGTTTTCGCTTTACGTGGATTTTTCTTTTCAGGAGCACATCCATATAGGCCCTTATTGGAAGACAACGACCAAGAAGTGGATCGCTTAGTTGGCTGTCTTTGCTGAAATGCATTAAACAGTTTCGTATTTGCATGCGACGCTCGGCGTCTCTGAAGTAACACACATCCGATGTTCATTAGATCCATCTGTGACTGCAACATCTGACGTCTCCGACGGCCCCAGCTGCTGCAGGGCAAAATGGCTCGTCCTCGTTGGACACGCAGAAGGTCCCTGTGGCTCTGTTTTGGAGCATGAAAAAAAAAAAAGAATTAAGACGAATCAGTTCAGGCTAAATCTTATTTTACTCTTAATATTATAAGTCGGCGCAGAAGGGAAGTGAGCTTTTGTGAGTTTCGCTTACCTGTCCGGGGTGTGCTGCCCCATCACAACGGGCTCACCCATCCCCGTATAAGCGTCTGGACGCCTGGAGCCGCTGAGACAACGTCGGCTGCTGCAAGGGACAGCGACGCGAGCCGTCGCGGGATTGACGCTCTCCGCCATGTAACACACTGCCGTCACGTGACTGCACAGCGCCACGTCTGCAAGTTGAGGCGGGAATTACGGCACTCAGACTGCAGGAAGCCTGTCTTTCTGGGGGACAGCTCGCTTTTCACCGCTAAAGCAAGTCATTTATGAGGCGAGCGTGCGTACATACTTGTTTTATTGAAGCAGGTGGGCTGCACTCTACCGCCGTTCACACAGAAGTCGACGGTGCCCAGGCGGCCGGCCTCGCCGAATTGGCCGGCATTCGTGTGGATCACCTGCACCACGTTGGCGTCCACGTCTCTCAGTTTGTTGGCGCCCCAAACAAGAGGACGCGCCGGGTCCAGGGCTGAAATGGAAGTACCATATTCAGTGTGGATCCTGGGCCGTTCTCAGCTCGAGGCCCCCATAACATGATAATATTAAAAATTGTATTTAATTACTGCGCCCTGAAGAGCCACGTGCCTATGATCCTGTGCATCCTGAAGAAGAGGTTCAGGGATGCCAACCCGCACACGTGCGCCCCCAGACTGTGGCCGACGCACGTCGTCCTGTGCAGCAAGACGCCGCTGTCCCTCAGGAAGGTGAACAGATGCGACACACATCGTGCCACGGGCTTCATGTTGTGCACGGCTGCAGCATAGCACGGCGGCTGGCAGAGGGACCCCCAGTCCACGGTGAACACGTTGTATCGGCCATTGGACAGGTACGCTGAACATCGGATTCATAGTTGACACTTAACCAGCGTGACGGACAATTGAAAATATTTGGGTATCACCCCGATCCGTGTCTCTGATAGAAGTGAGCCTTCCTGGCAGTGTAAAACAACGGTTTAGTGGAGGTAACTCCCGAAACGTCGCTTATTCCAGATTCTCTCCCTTTACGGCTACAAGGTGACCGCGTTGCTTATCCTAGCCTGTCTGTGCGATCAGCGTTCACAGTAGACGAGGAAATTTTGGATATGACGAAGTGTTCCAGAAAATCGGCGGCCTTTGTGGGGTCCCACGTCTATTTTATTCAGAAATTACAGCAGCGAAGAACATGCGGCCGAGTCCATGTCGTAGGATTCGCAATTTTAGTCAAGTTTCCGTTTGAGTAGTCTTGGAAGACATTTTGGGGGGGGGGGGGGACTGGTTTTGTCAGGAATGGTTTCCAGGGCGATTAAGGTCAAGTTCGTCGCCTTTGTGAATACTTACACTCGCGTTCCCAAGAGAATTCTGAAAATAGAAATGAAATATCCTACGGTGCTACGGCCGAGAATACCCGGATCTGAACTCGAGCTGCCAGGACAGCGTGGACTCTGCAGGAACGCACGAAATTCACCCGGGTTTCGTGCGGCACACGCTGTATGGCAAAGCTTACCGTCGCGTAGCACGACCATGGGGAAGGAGCCTTCCTGGCCGCCGTAGCCGTGGATCAGGATGACGGTGTCGTGGTGGGGGTTCCATCCATTGGTCCTCAGCCAATCAGCAGCCCCCATGTCCACCCATTTTCTGATGGTTGACCCCGGGCTGAAGCAGAGGGAACGTGTCGAGTGTTCAAGACAAGTCCATTGCACTCAGTGCACAATTGTGGATGAAACACGTCGAGAGTTTTTTTTACACCGCCCTGAAGATGGCAACCGCATTGTTTGCCTAAACGTAGGATAATTTCCATCGTCCGACGTGGCTCATCCCCGAAAGCTGAATTTCTACGTAATTTATAATCATCTGTAACATTTATAATTGCATGCAGTCGAAGAATTCTTAATTGGGCAGGGTTCGGGCGTGTGCCCATGTATTCAGGTGCAGTCTACGTGAACTCCCGACTACCAAATACGTCAGACACGCGATCGTCTAATTTCCGGTTTCCTGTTCGCTGTGGACGAACAGTGAGCGTCTTTGCCCTGATTCAGAACGCACGCCGAGGTTCAGTCAGGACGTATAACCTCAAATACTGCTGAATTTATTTCTATTAAATTTGGTATCAGAGTCTGTGCTCTCACTTATCGGGCGAATTTAACTTTGGCACTGTGATTGAACTTCATTAATTGTCTCAGCAGCGGAGTGTCGTGGAAATTATTGATTCATGATAATGACAATACAGAGATTATTGATACACACAGATTTTCGTGGGTGTTTTTGATGTGGTTTCGAAGAAAAATGCGTGACTAGGGAAAATAATTGATGAACAGGATTCTGTGGCATGATCAGCAGATTCGCCTCGGAGC
Source organism: Zootermopsis nevadensis (assembly GCF_977971745.1). Classification (NCBI taxonomy): domain Eukaryota; kingdom Metazoa; phylum Arthropoda; class Insecta; order Blattodea; family Termopsidae; genus Zootermopsis; species Zootermopsis nevadensis. The sequence continues at coordinate 3,691,560 of NW_028259164.1, read as the reverse complement.
ACTTGTTTCATGTCCACTTGCCTGGAGTAGAAGTAATACTGGACGTCAGGGTCAGGGCACGCGTCCCTGTCGTTGCCCCTGCGCCAAACGCAGTCCCGCGTCGCATTTGTCACGTTGCCTATTTGCAGCGCCTGAGAAATCAGCCCTTGAGCCAGGCAACCTGCAACACACAGCGCACAGTAAAGTTCCGAAAACGAAATCTGACGGAAATATGTTAGGTTAGGTTAGGTTATGTTAGGTTAGGTTATGTTAGGTTGGGTTATGTTAGGTTAGGTTGGGTTAGGGTATGTTATGTTGGGTTAGGTTAGGTTAGGTTGGGTTGGGTTAGGTTATGTTAGGTTGGGTTATGTTAGGTTAGGTTGGGTTAGGTTATGTTATGTTGGGTTAGGTTAGGTTAGGTTGGGTTGGGTTAGGTTATGGTAGGTTGGGTTAGGTTATGTTATGTTGGGTTAGGTTAGGTTGGGTTAGGTTAGGTTAGGTTGGGTTAGGTTAGGTTGGGTTGTACCTAACCAACGTGCAGCAAAGGTTTTTAAATTGCAGAAAGAGTGTCTGTCTGTCGTGTTGTATATGCATAGTAGTTAATAGGATATTATTATTGTAGGTAATATAATATTGTTGTATCAGGTAGTATGATGTTAGTTGCTAGTTGGAGCGTATGAATATTAAGTCTTGTATGTGAACACTTTTATCAAATTCTGTTACTTTGGACTTTCACCGATGCTATCCTCGTTTGATAATTGGGTTGTTGTTGAGAGGAATGACCTTGAAATATGAACCGTCTTCTTCCTAGCCTTATCAGGGGCAGCCGAACTTAATATTGCCCGCATTCGCAGTCAGATCCATGAATCTGGAAGGAGCCGACCGAAATTTTCAAACTTTCAATAAAATCGCATAGTTCACCAACGTTTGGGTCACAAATTCTGAAGAAACTGAATAATCTTGCGCTAATGTTAAGTTCACGCAGTGTCGGCTCTAATTGGCGTTGGTTTACTTACAACAGAGCAGTGAAAATACAATTACTCATTCATTTCCCGTGCGATCTAGAAAAATTCTTTGATCAGACGGCGAGTCGTATAAACTTTAGAGCAGAGCGCCCATACCTGGAAAGATGACTGCAGTCAGGAAGACGCTGACAGTGGAGGTCCCCAGCATGGCTGCCCGGCGTCCTGGTGTCAAGTGTCGGGTGAACTGATCGTGGCCACGGTCACACACCGAGTGTCGTCCCACACAGCAGAGTGGAAAAGCGACACAAGAACGCGGTTTCACTTTCCATGTGTTGATTTGTTGGCCAAGCCGTCCTGCGTATTACATCAGCAGCGTTGCCACGTGCGTTTTGAAAACCACAGGCACTGGCTTGATCTCGAAGTCGTATCGAGATCCACGATCGATGGCATGAGTGGGAGCTGGAAGACAGGGGTTTGATTCCTGTCAGGGGCAGGGAACTTACTTTTTGTCGCCTGTCCGATGATTACTGAGGGTAAGGCGACCATTTTGTGAAACTGATCTTTCGGCGACGTTAAGAATGCGTGGAGCCTTTGCAACAGGAAATATGTTACTTTTTTAGTGTTTAGTTTTACGAGTGTGTGTTTACGAATAATCAAAACACAGTTTTCTGAGTGCGTCAAATTTTATTAAAAGGCGATGTTATATAAGTTATGCTATAGCAAAATGCTCAAGAAATTCTGAAATCTCTTGGGTTTGATTGTCCACATCCCTTCAGATGTCATCTGTCTTTACGTGCTCTGTTTGTAGTAATTCAGCGTTTGGTCACGAACTGCGACAGCCTGTCTAAAAATTAATTCCTTGTTCTCTGAAATAAGGTGCAGTGATGCTGAATCACTTGAATCAGAATAAAATTACACACTGCTCAACCCTTTAAAGTCAAATGGTAACTATATGCACCATCTGCTTTAACATCAAGTGCCCCTGCATTTTGTATTTGTGTGGTTGTGATAAGCAGCAGTTCATTTGCGGTTTTTCCGAATTCTTAAATTCTATTTGGACTGACCTCGGCTTCAGACGCTTGGACCTAACAGCTTTACTGAGCGTGCGTAGCATTACTCCTTGTTATTCAGATGGAACCGAGTTTGAACCTCGACCCGGTGACTTGCTACCCTCACAGAAGTGTTGTGCTTTTCCTCAGTCCCTCCAGGCACACGCCAGGATTCTGCTTTAAATTAGACCACGACCACTTCTTGTCAGATCCTCTCTTGTTATTTTAACGTTCCAATTCATTATTTACTGGTCCTTCTGTAACTGTGCTGTAGAGTCTGAGTTACTGATAGCGTCATTAAACAAACAAACCATAGGCCTAAATATAATTCGGGCTGCCACGACTTCGAATCTCTTCCGCACCTCTTACATGCAATGACCGCCTCCTTCCAAACCCCTGCCTGTCCACTATTTATAAACAAATTCTAATGGCATTCGACGCTTTAAACTTGTAATCTCTGTCGTTGTGAGTGGCAGTTGTGTATCTCACATTCGTTTAAGAACAGATGTACGAGATTCAGTGTTTAACTCGTTGTCAGATGCAAGTTTCGAAGTAGGGTGTCCTGTGATTTTGAGTCTCGTCACGCGGCGGGGGGGGGGGGGGGGGCGGCGGTGGATCGTGGTAACTGTAATTATGGTTGATATTCTCCAGGCGTTTCCACGGAACTCACAACTGCCGGCCGTCCCGTTAACTGGGCGCCCAGTGCTCGGAGCATTAGTGGACTAAGCGACCGAAAATTCCTTCCAATCGTTTTCGACGACGAGCTGTGAGCGTGTTCGCCTCGGCGTCTCCATCGGGAATATGTTCCTGGGTAAGTGCTGTTTAATCTGAGCATCATGCGAAACCCGTGTTTTACTCTGTGGGCAAATTGGACAGTTACTGAACGTTAAAGCAGGTGGTACGTATAGTTACCATTGCGCTGTGAAGGGTTAAACTATACACCTATATAATTTAATTTTCTGAGCTGTCTTCGTACGATTTCGTGTCGCACCTCGTTTGCACTTCCATCGAGTTCGGAGAACTTAGTTGCTTCCGCCGTCAAAAGTTGCGCTCCTGATGAGGGTTAGTCAAAGGGACAGTCACGCCCGTGCCTGAGAGTCACGCAATATGTCCCCGTTGCCCTGCAACCAGGCAACAAAACAAAACACTATCGGCATGCCCAACATTCGGAATGACATTGACAAAATTAAAGCTTTATGCATTCTGGTCGCTGTATGGAGGTGATGGCTTCACGCTCCGTCAGATTTGCTTAAGACTGGATACGCAGCGCCTGGAACATTGAAATCTTGGGTTCGAATTCCCCTTCAAACATTGGAATGTGTTCCCGTCTTGTCGCGTGTACGCAGAGGGCTTGCGAAGGGCCGATCCCCAGTCCAAGGAGTAGTGCACTTGGTCCTTAGGAAGGCCATGTTCATATCTGACCCCGGAGACCGTCCATCCTGACTAGGTCTTCCCTCCAGGATATAATAGCCCTGTATCGCATACTTGCACGCCCTGGACTCACCCTTCTGGTGTTTCTTCGCCCATCGGGACTGGAATCCCGGGCAGTAGGCCGACAGCGCGCCCCCTCCTGGGACAGACGGCGGTGCATGGGTACCCCATCGTCGTCTGCCTGGACACGGTGGCCGCGAAGTAGCAGGCGCTCTGGAAGTGACTGCACCTCGCCTGGCCTGTGGGCACACACCGCACATGAAGAAGCAGAGGCCGACGTTTCGTCAAATCAGATGTCGCTGCAGCGAATTCGGGATGTCTCCGCGTCAGATCTCGGTCGGTTACACTGACTGGGGAGTTTTGGGGTTCAGTGGTTATCTCGGTAACGTTCTGCGAAGGTTGGTCCATTGGCACTTATACTACGTTTTACCCTCAGACTGTAATCTTATGGGTTCCTTAATATTTTCAGAATAATCAGGGATTATTTTCCTAATCAGCATTAACCAATTGATATTTGCAATGGTGAAGAGTTGTGTTTACTTCGCGGTACGGGCTGAGTTCTTAAACATTATTTGTAGCCATAACCACAAAGACACTTCTTCAACTGTGGCAAGCAGTGATCCCTGCAGAATCACCACTGGTGAGCTCTGGGTCGTGGTACCCAGTCCGGATACCATACTTTAATCAATCTATTTGCAGCTCGCTGTGCCGGACACAGCGAAAGAGTGGAAGTTTTCGGGGTCATTCTAAAAGTAATACAGATTTAATTATGTGGCCAGTGCAGTTTCTGTTTGTGGGGCAATGAAAAAACGCTTACGGAGGCGGTGTCCCGTGCAGCCCGGTTGGAATTGCCCGTTGTTGACGCAGAAGTCCACGTGGCCAGCAGGGGCCTCCACTCCCAGGAAGCCGGCGTTGGTGTGAATAACTTGCACTATGTGGGCGTCGTCCCGGGTCAACCGGAGGGCTTGAGACGTGTATTGCTCTACGAGGGGTCGTGCGGGGTCCAGGCCTGGACAAAACGAAGAACGACTCTTACGTTCCGCAACGCTGATGATGGAGGCAACATTTATACCAAACTACACCATGCAAAAAACCCGGAAGATATCTATCCGCCCACCAACATCCCGAAAATTATCGGAATAATAACCAAACTAGGTTTTTCAAGCAGAGTGGTAACTATGTGTACCACCTACTTAACATTTAGTAACTTTGAATTTTGCTCTGAGAATGTATTTGCGTGTTTGATTTTATTGTCACAGCAAACAGAATTTTTCCTTAAGCAGAGTTAACCAGTTGATCTTGGTAACGGTGAAGAGTTGTGTTTACTTAGCGGTACGGACTGAATTCTTAAATACGTAATATTTAGATCCGCCCTCGTGCTGTGTGTGAGTACCGATGATCTTGTGCATCTTGGCGGACAGGTGCCTGCTCATCATGCCGCAGATGTTCGCCCCCAGGCTGTGACCCACGCATTGTATTTTGCTGGCCCTTGCCCCGTGGTGTGTGAGGTAGCTGTACAACATCGCGGCGCACTGCGCCACAAGCCGCGTGTTGCTGAGCGCCGACAGGTAGCATGGGAACTTGGTCAGCGACTCCCAGTCCACCGTGAACACGTTGTAGTCCCCGCGATCCGCGTACGCTGAAGTTTAATTACGTCTTTTGCAGTTCACTACAAGGCATTTGTATTAATTGCAAAGTAAACTAGTCATATATGCTTTTAGTGGTTTCTCCATTAGCCCATATAATCTTCCTGAGGAAAAACCACGATTCTTTCCGTCAGGATTAGACAACTTTTGGACCGAGATCAGAATCCGAGACATTTCGAGCAACAGTGGACTAATGTACAAAACAGCAGAAAAACGCGATCTCTTGTCGGGGTATGCCACGTGTGATTTGTTGTCTAAAAGTCTCTGCGTTCCAGAATCTAAGAAAGTGAACTCGGCGCACGCATCTTTAAATGGAAAAATCTATTCATTTATCCCACTGTTGCTCCCATGTAATCAGCTGAGAGTGGCAGAGGTACGATTACAACCAAACGTCGCATCCGAGTGGTTAACTCTCTTGCTTCATACATTCGGAAGGTCCTGGTTTCATACCTCGGGCCGGAGATTGGCTATCCTGACAGCTTTGACGTTGTTTTCCTCAGACCCTCCAGGAAATTGCCAGAATAGTGCCTTAAAGTACCTCTTCCTTCCATGTCCTTTCCAGTTCATTCACCAATCCTATCATTGAACACAACCTCAGCTACTGACAGACGATCGTTAAAAGAACTGTAGGGTTATTGGCTTAAATGTAATAATTGTGCCCTCGTGGGTCGCGTCGCTTACCCTTCGTGATGAATGTTGTGGGTGACTCGCTCTCTGTCTCGTTGAAGCCGTGGATGATGATGACACTGCGTCTCCCCGGGTTCCAGCCGCCGGAGTGGAGTGAGAGGGGGTTGCGCACGTCGACCATCTTGCGGTGAGGGTAATCACTACTGCAGGGGAACCAAGAAACGAGATGAATGCATGTGGTGCTGGTCTGGGAGAGACCACTCGGGAGAATTGAGAGTGATGTTGGGAAAACGGGCGTTGCATTGTGGGGTTTCAGATTTGCACTTTTCCAAATTTTTGAAATTTCCCTCCAAAAAATTAATTTTTAAAATATTTCAAGTTTATTCTGATAAATAAAGCATATCGATTAATTAAGCCCGACCTGTCTATTTGTCTACCTGCTGTACATGAAGAACTTGATGTCCGGGTCGGGACAAGACGTGGCCTTCTTCAACACACACTTCCAGTAGCGAATGTCCATCGCGTTCCAGATGGTCGTCATGCTGTCTGCAAATCGAGCGATTAACACCATTTTAGCGTCTTATTGCAAACATTTGAAGTAATCTTAAGAGACCAGTCCGTACCGCAAAGAAAACACTATACTACACCATTACAAATGTAAACTGAGTCACGCTGTTTAAGGAAAAAACTCTGTTTACGATGAAAATCGTAGGAAACCCTCATGTACATTATGGGGGAAAAATGCAGAGTTATTGAATGTTAAATCAGGTGGTACATATAGTTACCAGCAAGTATTAAAACGTTATTAAAGCTTTACACGCAGAAACTCGTATCTTGTAAGAAGTTGAAGTTATGTAGTTCACAACGGAAGTCGCAGGCAGTAAGCACCGTTATTGCCACGAGAGACAGCTGGCAGCCATGGAGGGTCTCCAAAGGAGCGCGTTTCGATCAACACAGTTATTGAGTCGAAACGTTTCCACGTCATTGGTCACTTTGCGTTGCGACTATGTTTCACAAAAAACGGTAATTGTAAAATTGTCTGTTAATTGTATAAAATGTTATAAATATATCTTCTGTTCTGTAAAAATTTAACTCATATAACAGATTCCGTGAGAACGTGATGGTTGCTCACCTGATCAAAATGTTTCCTTTAAAGAAATCAAACACCAACTATACCTTGTACTTAGTCGCCATGAAAGCTTCAGATCATATATCCCCCAACATCATTACCAAATTATTGCAAATTCTTATTCCCCAAATACGTCTAAATAAAACACGTGTGCCCTACTTTCTTGCCGTGAGCAGAATATGAAAAACAGACGAATTTGAGACTACTCGGTTCTCACTGCGGTGAAATTTCACCTCCTGCCGTACGTTCCGCCTGAGTATCGCCACGACACTCACGTCCGAACCCGGGACTCGACAGCACGTGACGACAAATGGACCGGATCCGTGCCTCTTCGTACACGCGTGTCTTAATCGACTTCCTTGCGCTCTCCACTCCTCTTTTGTTACGGGCCTTGATCACTTAAGCTTTCTTTGTCGTTCAGCGTTCCTGTCCAATTGTCATATTTACCTTTGGTTTGGAAAGATTTTGTATTACTTAAGTACGTTCGCCTAGTCATTACTTTAGCAACTTTTCTGTCCTTATTACTTAAAAATTCTCTTGTTTTCGCCACATTTTGCTTACGTAATGTGTTTGTACATTATCAAGCTCTGTCAAACAACTTACTTACCAACTAATGCAGCTTTAAGTTCTCGCTTTTTACGTACATCTCATTCATGTCGATGATTAACATATTTCGGGGTTGTAATGTGCACTAAAAGATTTTCAGATATCGAGGAAGAGTTGCTTGTGTCTGTCTAGCGGATGCTCCAGATATGTAGGTTAACGTAACCAGTACCAGAGGCGGAATGGACGTCACAATTTACTCGGACTGACTACACGGAAAGAGAGCAGCGCCGGCTTTTCCTTTGATGGGGGTACCATCATGAAACCTAAGGGCAGGTTTTGTTGTAACTAGGTCATACGTACGTAATGCACAAATTACGAAATTTTTGTGTTTTAACGAAACAGATAACATATCCTCGTAGCATTAACATTTCTACGAATATAAAAGTATTCTTAATTTACTGCTGTGAACAAAGTAAGATCATTCGAGGGAAACAAAATGATTGGCCGCTGTATGCCACTGACGTGTATCCTGAAGATAGAGGCGGGAAGTTTTTCCTTAAGATTTGGTGATCGGCTATATGACTGCGCTGTGTCACAAAGGGACGATCACATTTTGAATTTTCCGCCACTGTGAAAACCGGAAATATCATTCTTTACGTGTTTTCGGGTTAACTTTTATTTTGCGTTGCAATGATCGGACTTTACGCCGTTTTGTTTTCGCTTTGCATGTGCGGTCTTCCTCAGTCACAGCACTGGACTGCGTGGTTTACCTTGAGTCAGAAGGAACAGTAGGGCCCAGGGCAGAAGGCGTCCCATGCTCCATCCACCCACCTGGACTCGGTGCAGGCGCTGATACTCGCTGGATCGTGTCCACTTCGGCGATCTCTTCTCCGACCTTACTCGCCGACTGAGAGAGATCCAGTTGCTGGCTCCGCTCCGCCATTCAACATCCCGTTTTCGTAATTGTTTCTTATTCCCCCTCTGTGACTCTCGGCGTGAACAGCGATTATTTCCTTAAACAGCGTTAACCAGTTGAAGTGAGGTGTTTTCTTCGCGGTACGGACTGAATTCTTACGTAATATTTATACGAGCTTCGGCTTCAAAGGATTAACCATTTGATCTTTGTAATGGTGAAGCGTTGTGTTTTTTTCGCGGTACGGACTGAATTCTTAAATGTTATTTTGGCCAACTTCGGTTTCAGAGGGTTAAAAGTACTGGCGTCATTAATCAGTTCCAAAGAGATCGAAGCCCACACAAAGTATCGTTCAGTGACAAGATTAATTAAAGCTCTTGTTCATTAACAAAATAGAACTTAGTTTTGTGCCGATGCGTGCGTTAGTTTCATCTCGCGTCCCCCCCCCCCCCTCGCTATATGCGTAAAAGTGAATCTTTTTCTATGAAATCTCATCATCTGCATAAACTAAACGTTTCTACCCTGATGATGGAGATGACATTTTTATTCGAAACCTTTATGTGCGACCACAAATATCACACGTTATCCAATAGTTTTCGGGTTTGATTTCAAAATTGTGTGGGCCGAAATGTTATTTTTAGGGCCATTCAAAATATGCTGCAAGTCTGTCGTGTTTTGTGTTGTTACAGACGTAAAATTGCACAAACTCACATAAAAAGACTGGGTTGGCTCCAGAGAATGAACCGGCATAACTCAGTCAGTATAGGGACTGGACGACCGGGGTTCGATCCCCGACGGGGGGCAAAGAATTTTTCCTATAGCCTCTGGGGCCCAACCAGCCTCTTATCCAATGGGTACCGGGGTCCTTTCCCGGTGGTAAAGCGAGGTCTAGGAGTGATGCTGACTACTCGACCTCGTCGAGGTCAAGAATGGGTAGGAGCTGTACCGTCTGCGCCTGCGTGGCTTTTTGCATTACTTTTGGCCCAGAAACAGTGTGGACTCTGCCCAAAGGTTGCTTCAGCATAAATAGGGTGACATCTTTGAAGCAGTACACGTTTATCATTCAATTTTCTGACAAGAGATGTCGCCAGAGATTATCCACGGTGAATATGTTGGCCGCAACTATAACCAACAGTAATAAAAAAGCGCCAGTATAAAACAAATTTACATTGTAAATAGTTGTATTCTTTTCTCTTTGTTAGTGTTTGTTAATCGTTTGGAAGGTGTCCGAAACGTTGGACTTTTGTCCCGAATTGATGTTTTATTACTTTCACTCTTAGTGAGAGCTTCAAGTTTATATGCTAATTACAACATATAATATACAATGCGCAAATTTGGAGTGTTTTTAGTATCGCCGTTGGCAATTCTGCTCTCTCTCCGTTTTGTTCCAACGCGTTGGATGGTGGGTGAAAATGTGAGTTCATGGGTAATTTCCCAAGATGCGTTAAATCATTAGGATCATGATGTTGTTGAAGCACGTCAACATTACTGACTAATGTTTGGGTTCCGATTTACTTGAAATGAGTCGGCCAGTAAGGCTTGTATGTATTTAATTTTGAACATCTGAATACTGTTGCGATGTCGGGTTCTGTTTGGCACTTTTCGTTTGTGCGCAGTAGATTATATAATTAATCTTGGAGTTAACATCCGTTGGTAATGTTGATTTCTTCGTTACAATAAAAGTTATTTAGTAAAATAATGCCATCTGAAATGTTGCTCATGCATAGAAAATACCCACGGTCTTTGCCTTATAAACAGTTCCCTTCTGTTTTATGTGAAACGGGAATGTACATTTGCTGTAAATTATTCCCGATCGTTGAATTTCATAATGTGAATTTAATAGTTTCCAAGGTTCGTTACATTGCTTGAATTTTTTTCGACAAATGCTGTATTTTGCATTTAAATGTTCCATGACATGAAAACAGTTTTGAGTTTGGGATTTGGCAATTTTAGCAGCATTGAAGCAAATTGTGTTAGGGGTTATGCTATTGAATTTATATACACTTATTGTAGGAGGCACAGTTGGGATAGAAACTGAAGGGTTAGAATATGCTCGGAAGAGGTAAACATGTTGAGACATATAATGTGTATTCTTATTATGCTTTGTGTCTGCTAAAGTGTAATTAAATCCTGCTGTTTGTTTTAATTTTGACAGTTTAAATATGAAGCTAGCACGCATATGATACTTTGTGCTGGCAGAAGTGATGGCCAGAATGCCCAGTGTAGGGGAGAATAGTGCTTTGCTTTGTAAATCTCTCGGCTCTGTTGTAGCTGCTAATCTTGGTAAGTTGCAGATTGTATCAGCCACAGAATGAACTTCAAACACATGGCCAACATTGTATTTCACAATCAGTACATACAATTTTTCATAACTACTTCATTGTCTAGATTTTAAAGTGAACTTTTCCTTCTGCATATATAGTTGCAGAACTTGCCATTTTGCACATATTGTAGCATTCTGATTTGAGTTGACTTTCAGTAGAATAATGGAGACTGTCAGTAAAATATACCTTGTGTGATGTCTTCAAACTATGGTACAAGGACATTCATGAAGAATTTGGATGTTTTACACTTTTACGTGGAGATTGTTTCATGTTGTGAATATTGTTGTTTTTTATATTAAAGTTACCTGTAAGAAAGGGGGCCAGTCAGACACCAAACTTGGGGTACTGGACTGCTTGTCAGATCCTCTCACTGTGTTAGTATCACCAAGTGAAGAGAAAGAGGTAGAGCAACTGCAGAGTAGTGAGGATGACGAGAGCCTCATCGTAAGTTCTGCAGCTGCTGGTGTATCTTTCAACAGCAGTACCACTCTCACAGCTGTTACTTTGGCTGATGGTACCCAGGCATTTGTAGCGGAGGACATCAATCTAGATGCAGGTAGTGTACGGTCTGATGATGTACCGAACCCCATCATTTGTAACAAAGACATCAGAATCAAAATATTCTGTGTTATTGTAACTTTCTATCTGTTACACAATTCATTTACGTGGGTTATAACGTCTGTTTGCGCAACTGTCATATAACAAAGTCTAAAAATGTGGATCCTGTAAAATACACTGTGTGAATATTTGCAACGCGTACTATCGTCAGTAAATAAATTACAGAAGACATAAGAGGATTTGTACATCTTAAAAATGGTCATTTGCCGCACGTTTTAGACACATGTCCTGAGATATGGAAACTTTACTTGTTCAGATGGGCTGGAAACAGAAACACTGGAGTTGGAAGATGGGAGCACCTTGTTGATTCAGGAGATTCCAAAATTCTTAGATGGACACACTGTTCAGCTGGAAGATGGCACCACTGCATTTGTGCATCCCAGCATCAAAGCTGGAGGTAACATTATCCTGGAATGAATATAAAATAAAATAATTTTCCCTGTGATCACTTCAGCCTTACTGAGTAACTGGTATGTGATTTTTGCAGAAAGCTTCCAGCCAGTGGAGCTGGAAGATGGCTCCACTGCATTCATTGCTTTAAATGGATCAGTATTGGATGCTTTGAGTCTTGAGGGATTTGCTGCACTGGGCAGCGAGAGCCTTAAACAGTCTTCTGCATCATCTGTTGTTGCTGGTGGCAGGGCAGAAGATGAAAGTGGCGAGCTTTGCGTGCGTGATCGCGCAAAAAGCTTCATGTGCCCCCATGAAGGTTGTGGAAAATTATACACTACACTACACCACCTGAAGGTGATTAAAAGTATGGTGACAATATACATCAGAGATTAAGCTATATTGTAGATGCTGCGTGTTTTTGTTTCATCCGTGCTTGTGATTCTTTTTAAATTCTCTTCGAAAGGTATGGATTGAAGACCAAGTTCTTTCAGTATGAAAGACTTTCTGAATAAATACAAAGAAGCTTTTTATTTTCAAAATTTCATAGCACTAAAATGATTGTAGAGGGTTCATTGGAATTTATTTGTAATCGTAATGTGTTATGGTTTCAGTCAGCTTGTGCATTTGTCTTCTGACTTAATTTTTCAGGTTCATGAGCGTGCACATACAGGTGATCGTCCATTCCGTTGCACAGAATCTGGCTGCGACAAAGCTTTTGCAACAGGTTACGGTCGGAAGGCTCATGTTAGGACTCATACTGGGGAGAAACCCTATAAGTGCCCTGAGGAAACATGTGGAAAAAGCTTCAAGACATCAGGCGACCTCCAAAAGCATGTTCGCACACATACAGGTACAATATTATACTAGGGATGTTCCAAACTATTAACTTTGCGCCATGTAGTCTTGTATATAAACATTTTACATCATCAATTGAATTTATCAGTGTCATTCAGTATATTCATCTTTCAAATTTTATGGCCAATATCAATCTGTAAGTCTGTCTTCATATATTTATATGTACATACTCGTATGTCGCCAGGAGAACGTCCATTCCAGTGTCCTATTCCTGGCTGTGGGCGATCTTTCACGACATCAAACATTCGGAAGGTTCACGTGCGCACACATACAGGGGAACGTCCGTACGTATGTCCCGAGGAAGGCTGTGATCGAGCATTTGCTTCAGCTACAAATTATAAGAACCATCTTCGCATCCACAGTGGTGAAAAACCCTATGTCTGCACTGTACAGGTATAAATGTGTAGAGGTTATCAGAAATTCCACGGATAATTAATTTCTTTGCATCGAATATTTCAATGTAAATCCACGCCAAGTACTAATTTATTGTAGGATTTGAGGTTTTCAGTTATTATTAATGGTACCATCTGTAACTAAAATAAAAAATCTGTAACTGTCATTGTCCCCGAAGTGAATATTTGGGAAGTAAGAATGTTGTATTCTGTGATCATGGATAATTTTTTACCCAAAACAAAATGAGCTCGGTACTTTTTTATTTTAAATCTAGCTCATGGTTAGCATTCTGTATTTCCTTCAGTGTATTTTTTTATTGCCTGATGAAGACACCTTTTTATAATGCGCCTCAGAACATTTCCAGCTTCCATTTCTGGAAATTCCAGGCAATGAATGTAACTCTGGATTAACCGTGTTTTCGATTAACCACCCCCACCTCTCAGCCCTGCTCATGCCGTTAAGCAACTACACTGCATATTGCCAGCTGAATTTAGTTATTTGCTTACTTTCTTCATAATTATTATGCACATAATCATTTCTAATGACTGCTGGGCATGTTTTTTATTTGTAAGGTGGGTGTTACAATTGATTGTCCAGGGATGTGTGAAGAGATTCACTGAATATTCTTCACTCTATAAGCACCACATGGTGCACTCCCAGCAGAAGCCATACTACTGTTCGTTGTGTGCCCGTCACTACCGCCAGGCCTCGACCCTGACGATGCACAAGCGTACAGCGCACGGAATTGTTGAAGCGGATGACGGTACCGAGATTGTGCTTGGTGAAACAGTGTTTGCCCTGGCTAATGCTACATCTGGTTCTGCGGGAAGTAAAAGGGTCAGCTCTCTTGGCACAAATGTAAGTATCGGCCAGAACGTAATAAACAGGTGACCTTGATTTGGCCTGTGTGTACGTCTGTCTCCATCATTTTGAACCCTTACTTCCTTTACAGAAGAGCGTTCTTAAAATTTGAATACCAGGCGAAATGATGAACTCGTGTGTAAACAAGAACATTGTAAAAATGAAACACAGATTGGTTCAGCCAGTGCTGTGCATTTATGTAAAATAATTTTTCTCCCTGATAATGAATATTTTACATTTTCGTAACTGCTAGTGTCAGTGCGTGTTTGTCATTCCAGAATAGGGAACATTGATTCATCATAGAGCATTTGATAATGTACACCTTTATTGATACACCAAGGTAATCGGGTAAGATTTAAGGTTCTCACACTGGCCTGACTGCCCTGATGAAGGCAGAAAGTGCATCTGAGACCGGTCATTTTATACGAGACTACATTGTGCAGTATCCCAGAAGAAAGTCATCTTCATATGATCATCAGGTTCAATGTTTTGGTGTTATCATCAAAACGGGTAGGAAACTTAATAAGCAGAAACAAATCTTGTTCTAAAAAATGTGCTGCACCTCTCTCATTTACCATTCTTCATACAGGAAGCACAAGTTCCCCACGAACATCATTCAATGCAGTTAAATTCCTGCAGACTTTTTCTGTTCCCCTAACTGAAAAACATCCAACAGTGTAAGGCGTTTCCGGTAGTGCAAGAGACTATCCAAAGAGTGAAATGGGAATTGAATAACATCCCAAAAGGGGGGCACTTGAAGTGCTTCAGTAAGTTACAAAAGGACTGCATTGTGCTTTGTATTCAATGAAGCGGAGATTGTTCATCTTCTAGGTTGTGATGCTCTGTGGATTTATAGGTAGAAACATGTTTCCATCTTCAGGGCTGATTGAGCTCTGGAATTTTAAGATCCATCATGATGTTTTTGTCATCCATAACGTTGTACCACTTGCAGTTACTAGGACTGAAGGATGGTAACACACTGGTGGCACTGCAGACCTCGGACGGTTCTTGTCCGCTGGAGAACGTTTCATCGGGACAGTTCCTGGTTGTTGCGGACCCGGCCCAGCTTGCTGCTTTGGAGGTGTGTTCTCTGCTTAGTTTTTCATGCATTTCTTATGGGTTCCACTTTTTTATTGTCCTTGCCTGAATTTGGTTTAATTAACGTCCCATCTGCCTGTTTGTGGCAGTTGGTGTATTGGGTTTATGGAGTATGATTCTTATAGCACCATTCAGAAGAAACGTTTCTGCCAGGACTGCTTGTTGCTATTTGCATTTGTACTGTATCAGGTAAAGCCACTGCTATATATTGATACTTTGTTTAAATGTAATTTATGGATGTTCTAGCAACTTGGAATGACGGCAACACAAGTGGACGAAACAGACGATTTGGATATGACCGAGGATGCATCATCAGATGGTAGCATATTACCAATTTAAATCCTTCCCAGCTGTGAGACATGGATACAATAAGACACATATGCTGGGGCAGAGAGTGCAAGACGTAATTCTTCTATTTATTAGCTGGAAATGGTTTGTGACTTTGTGACTTGATGTTAAACCAATGTATGTTACTTTTAGTGTTAAACTTCTGCAATGTTTAACTGGAATAAAGTTGTGCCAAAACTTTCTGATGGTTGATAAAAAAAAGTGATACATTTTAGCGTGTTTAAAATATATATGTCGGTGAAAGACAAGTTTTATCATAGCGTGTGTGTTTGCCAGGTGATGATCCTGTAATGTCCTGTTTCAAATGGCAAGTATATTAAAATGCTGATTATGTATGCAACATGTTTTTTTCTTTTAGAAAGGGCCATGACACAGAAGAGTCAACAGGGAAGATGCATAGGTACAATTTGTCTAAGAACTCTCAGCATGAGAGAGTAAAAGTGCACGTTGTTCAGAGATAGGAGACAGCAATCAATGTCTTCACTTTCTTTTAAGAAAACACTTGTCAGACAGTCATGAAGGGCTCGTATTCAAAAACCTCCAGGAAAGAATTTTGCTTATGGGGATAGTAATTTCCTCCAAATGCTCAACACGAGACATGAATGAATGGCAAATTATGCAAAAAAAATCAGTAAATGCCCATTTGGAGAATTGAATGGTGATCGGAGGATGACATTTAAATAGAAAATGTAATGATATGAATTGGATTCATGAGGAACAGGATAGATTCCAGTGTTAAGCGTCAGACTTGATGATGTTCAAGATGAGGGTGGTTTATTTTATTGGAGAATGGATGATTCATTTAATAAGAAATGTCAGTATGAAGTGCCTGTGAAATGTAGAGCATCACAGAAGTTCATGTCATGACAAACAGCTACAGCACTTAAGTGCATCGTCTGAATACAATCAACATTTAACTTATAAAGCTTTATTTTAGGATCAATAATATTTTCATTTAATTACTAATACATATAGGTTAACCATAAACACCTTTACCTTAGATTTCGGAATATTGCCGATCACACAGCATATCTGAGTGCATTACTTTGCAAAAATTAACATAACTTAATGTATAACTTACAGTATTAAATGAAAATGTCCCAGTTACAAAACATATTTGCATTTATATAATACGCTTCTGACTAGAAAGGTAACATTCAAATTTGGCTAACAGACTGAGGCAATGTTAACTGTAGCCCAAAGTTTTGCATTTTGACTGATGTATATCAGAATGTAGTAAAGTACGCAGTCCTCAATATTCTCGTTTAAGTGTGTGTTAAAGTACATTCAAAATAAAGTTCTTTCAAGTGAAAAGGGACTAAAAACAAGCATGACTGTTCAGGGAATCTTAACCCTGGTGTTACAAATCATTTCAGTCTACATGGATTCCCAATATAATTCAACCTGCAAATATAAGACCAGATCAAAAATTATATGGAATGATCAAACTCATCACGGATAAATCGTGTTATTTAAGGACATGTCCAGGTGTGTCATTCAATTGCTTCAGCCTTTTTTTGTGCCATGATTTTTACCATCTACCAAGAGCACATATGTCTCATTTAGTATTACTGGGTTTCTAAACTTTGGCCATTTACTACTGTTTCAAATAGGTCATAATGTTTTGAAAACTGCATGTTTCTCTCCTAAGATGATCAAATTTCTTAAACATGTTCTGTTCAGAATTCTAGACTATGGAGAAAGCTCAAACTAGAATGTACCATCATCATATCCCTTAAAAATGGAAGGAACATTTTCACATGCAGGGGGACAGGATTGTATGCTTGTGAAGACATGGATTGTAACGTTATGTGTGTTGTAAACTCTGAGGAAACAGAGACTCGCCAGGCTGAGCTTAAGCAGATTATAATCATTTTAACTTCTAACCGAATTAACAAACTTATAATGCTTTGAAACATGTTCAGGTGAACAGTGAAAAATGACAGAAAAACTAAAATATCTAAGTAGTGCACAAACCATTGACAAGTAAATGTAACTGGAATAAAGTCGCATGTTTATATGTTTATTAATAGCATCTTCATAATCCTTGTCATAATTCACATCATACACTCTGACGGACAACATGGCAACAATAATAACTTTAATACTCCACGACAGTGTTAAATGTTACACTAGCGACAACAAGATTGATAGATTCTCTTTGGAAAAACATATGACAAACTTGATTCTATCTGTTGCAACTCGAATAAAGATCCGATTGAAATTTATCAAAAGTTTCGATTGATAATTATATTCAGCTATTGAATTTATTCAATGATGAACATCGTATTTAAACTGAGATGTACAAAAACTGACTTCCACAATATGTATTAATTTGAGGCACATTCAGCGACTACAAATGGTTATACGTTGTTTTTTTTGGTTATCCGTGGTACAGTGGGACCACATTCTGCATCTGTGCAAGAACAAGAAATCGGCTGCTCGTACGGACAACACGTCATAGTCAGTTCACGTTTGTGTTATTGATGTGATAGTTTTTTGTTTGTTATGCTGCCACCTGTCAAATTTTTGTACTAAAACTGTTAATATGACGATCAGTCTTCGTCAGAAATAAAGGGAAAATGTTAAAGTTGAAGTCATGGAAAGGTTTTGTTGTGCTGTTTGAGATATTTTTAGGAATATCGGCGTCAACTCATTGGGTTGTTACTGAGAATGGGCTTATACAATCACAGGTATGAAAGAATGTTTGCGTTATACTTCATTAATTGTAATTTTTAGTGTTAGTGAAACAGTCGTATTGGTCTTCCAGATTGAATTATTGCAGAATGATTAAATATTCGACTACGGACTACTTTATATCTTTTAAGCTATTTTATGTGCTGTAAATTATGCTCTCTGTATTATGTACAACATGAATAAATCCAAGTAGTTCCCAAAATTGGTAATTTGATAATGCTTTCTATCTTGATGTTTCTTATTCACAGCTGGACTCAATTTTCAACATCCGCCGCCCATATGATCTGCTGGCACTGCTGGAACAGGAATGGCGAGTGAAGACTGTAGACACTCTTTACAGGGATCTGGTGTCACGCAAAACTATTATAGACAAAAAGTGGGCAGGCGTAGAGAATGCAAAAGACTTTGAAGATCGCTTATTTTCAGAAGATCCTGATTGTATTCGGGCCGAAGAACCTTTGTCTGACACAGACCTGTATCCCAGCCTGGTGGGCGATATTCAGGACCGCATTAGGTGGGATTAATAAACGTGTTTTTTTAAATTTTTAAAGGAAACGTTTAAACTAGCAGGCCTGTAACCAGTACACTTAATTATTTAATAAATTATGCCCACTGTGCATTTCTATTTTCCATCTACAGTGTGAAATGTTCCCACTTTGCACATTATACGTGAATTTCCGTGCTTGTTGTCACATGCATTAGCTCATACTTTGTTTCTACTCATTTGTTAGTTTTCATATCTGTGATGTAGATTCTTCCTATTTATTTCTCTTCGCTTACCTGTTCTGGAATAGTTGTTATGAAGTGTGTGTGTGGAAAATATGTGGTTTCTCAGGTCCTTAATAAAAAATACATCAATGCATGAAGCTGTGTGTGTTGACAGACCCAGTCCCTTTTTCATTGTTCTTAGTCGTTATAGCACTTTTTCTTATCCATGGTGTGTGAGTGTGTTTTATTAGGATGACATCAAGATATCTGAAGTTTGTTGTTTCAAGCCTCTTGCCTTCATGGAGGGAATATTAGCATAGACATGCAGTTGTTGTAATGTTTATTTACTCAGTCCATAGCCTGTGCTGATTTTTGTGTGGTCTTCGTTGACGTAACCTTCTGTTAGAACTAATTTTTTCCTCAATTTAATTTTTCAAGTAAGGGCTCCAAAATATTGTTGACGTTGCTTCAAGAGTTTCTGTTGTCGGCATACTTTGGACGATGTACATTTTCCTAAGTTGTTGA
The DNA here is from genome assembly GCF_977971745.1 of Zootermopsis nevadensis. NCBI lineage: Eukaryota > Metazoa > Arthropoda > Insecta > Blattodea > Termopsidae > Zootermopsis > Zootermopsis nevadensis. The sequence goes on along the minus strand of NW_028259164.1, from coordinate 3,672,455 downwards.
CCAGGTATTGTGTTCATGAAAGTGTACCTTTCTGCACCGCCAAGTGCATGACGGCTGGTATTTCCCTATTCACAGTACCAATAAGAAGGCTGTGACTTCAGTCGTACATATATATTAGTGCAGATGTTTGGACGTATTCCATTTGTCTTGTCACACATGGTTGGTTTACATTGCCCACACATATGGTCTTTGATGATCTTTCTGACCTCTGTTCACCTAGACAGGGTCATATAATCTATTTCTGAGGTGGTAGCACGCATGGGGCATATTCTGTTGCTTGTAACAAGGGGATCATGAGAATGGTGGTCAGCAGAAGGGATGTACAGCTTAATGTTAGCTCTGAACCACAGTGGGGAGGACTTCAGTCTGTGAACAGATATCTGACTGGGGGTCAAATTCAGATCCATCTGAATAAGAGTGCATTGTTTTATCCCCAGAGTACTGGGTTCTTCTTTCACAGGTAACTTAAGGAATAATGGAAATATAACCTAATTGTAATACTATTTGCATACATTCCTTATTTTCATATATGGGTTTTCACATATGTACAGATTTAATGTCGGAAATCAAAATTTGGACTGGACGTGCAAGGTGTCGGGCAATAAGACGCTTAATAAAATCATCAGATTTAAACAAGGGCAACAGCATAATGTCTCAATAATCACATAAACAGAGTTAAATCTCATTGCAATTCATAGATAGTACAGATGAATACGCTATTTTCTTTACACGTAGTTTATGATTGTTGTTTTAGGTTGGATCGCTACCTTTCTGTTGATATACCTGCGAATGGTCCTTTGTTGCCATTCTGCACGCACACATTTTCTTTGGATTTCAGTATGCACGCATTTGAACACCTCCATGTAAGTAGATCGTTTCACTTTGTCAATATCTCTTGGTGGTACACTTTCCTGTGCCTCTTATATTTAGGCTTTTATAGTAAGTAGCGTATATTTTGCTTGAGTGCATTCAACAGAAAACAATGTTCAGGTTTATTAGTGAGGTGTTTGTTAAATTCTTTAGAAAGACAAGTAATTGTCATAAAAAATAATGATGTTTGTGCAAAAAAATATATTTTATTTATTGTATTATTATGACGTATTCCTCATCCTATTGTCACGTGGCTAACTTATGGGTCCATAGAATGTAATAATATGCAGACACTAGCCAGGATATGTCCATTGAAAACGGAGGCTGGTGTTGCGGCTGAGTGTCTGAGCACTGTAGAGCGTTGTGTGGTGTTGACAGGCAATGGTGAAGAGAGCTAACCTGTCGGCAGGTCCCGAAGTGAACCTTGCAACGTCTCTGCTGGGGGACAAAGATCTTGCCCTCTTCGGTCATCAGGTGGCCTTGGGGCTTAAGAAGAACTCTACTTCGTGGCTTCACTATAATCTGGCATCCATATTTTGGAGAATACGAGGGGATTCACCTAATGCAGTGGAGTGTGCACGCAAATCTGTTCACTTTGCACCAAGGTAAATTTATCTGGTTGATGTTCAGCTCCGTGAAAATGACGTCTAGAACCAGTTTCTTGCTGGTGGTTTTCTTTGTTGATGCTTATTAATGTGTGCAGATCTATCCTTTACCTCTCATGTACCCTCATTCTTCACACAGACTTCACTTTTGCATGAGACTGAAGTGTCACGAGTAAGTCCAGTCAGTTGCCCAGTCATGCAGGCAGCATGGCTCCGGCCGTCTTAGTCGTATAATGTGCAGGTATTAATTATGTGTAAATTTTATCTCGTTTTCCTTCGTGTCATTTGGTTTTGTTCTTTATATTGTATACAAAGTTTTAAAATGTATGTTCCTAAGTTTAATTTGTTGCTTTAATATGAATTATTATAGTAATATATTTTATTTATAGAGTTTTTATATGCATAATGAAATGTTGATATATGAATGTATTTCTTATTAAACAGAACTCAATTAAGTTTTAACCGCATTATCATCAGTTTTCATAATTTTTTATTTTATGATTAGATATGTATCATTGTTCATATCACAGTTTTATTTATGTTTTTCTTCCTCCATACTTATTACAAGAAACTAAAATTTGCGTTAATTCATTTTGTCTTTCACGGCATCGTAAAATTTTAAACTGATCCATCAGCTTGGCTTTAGCAGAAATGGATTTAGTAAATTGTTAGTAGGATTTGAGGTTTTTTCCCTGATGATGGAGGCAGCAAGGACGTCTGAAACGTTGACAAGTTTCTATGAGAGTAATCGGTGCAACGACCAAGAAGACAGTTGTTTCCAGTTAATAGTTCTTGCTGTATGAATATACCATTTGTCCTGTTCCTCCTCTTTGTTTCTGGAGTTATGTTAGCTGTACGTGTCAATTCCGTGCTTGAGTTGTCACAGCTTGAATTCCATTCTCATACTTTCTAAAATTCACTAAATCCCATTCCTGTACATCCTCTGTTCACAGGCAGTACAGAGATCTAGCTCTACTCAATCTTGGTGCTATTTTCCACCAGGCTCGGTTTCCCGCTGAAGCAGCCATCATTCTTCACGCGGCTGTGGATCACGCTCCGCTGGTGGCCTCAAGCCACTTTTTGCTTGGTAATGTGTACGCAGTTCTAGGTGATTACAACAGGTGAGATGCTGAACATTATTTGAAAAAATTTTCTCAGAACACATAAATTTTGTAGTAACAGAAATACATCATAAATAGAGCCTGGTGATTGTAAACTTATTTTTTATAGTAAGAAACACTTCTGAAAATCAGTCAAACATTAAATCTTGGTCAAGGTTTTAACTACACAGCTTTGATTTTAATGTCCTTGAAATCCTATGAAAAATGTTATTCCTTATGTGTAAGCCATGAACACTAAAGAAATTGTGACCAAATTTCAACAGTAATCTGGCTTCTGCTGAGATGAAATCTGTTCTGATTTTAAGGAGACATTTCATTTGATGGCTATAAAGAATGTTCCTTAAAATATTTTTACATTTTGCTTCATATTGATTATATTCCAAAGAGAAACCATTGTAATTAACTGTAATAACATTTTATACGTCTTCTAGGATCAAGACATAAAAATTCTCAAATAATGTATTTAATAAGTTTAAGTGACAGCCGTGTGAAAGATTATGGAACGGTGATATATTCTCCTAAGATTCAGTTTTTAGATGTGTTTTTTGTGAGGATGATAGAGGTTACTGCGATTTCTTTTTCTGGCACAGTTTACAGGTTAGGAACAACTACCATTTTATGTATCTGAATTAGTTACGTCACACGTGCTGATGACTGCGCTAGTTCCACTCATTGTCAGCCTGAGTCTAGTACAGAAAGACTAAGCTATTTTATTTGAAATTAGTAAGAAAACTGAAATTTATTCCATTGCAGAAATTTTGGGAGACTGAATTGGATTAAAATACTGGAAGAACGAAAGGATTCCCTTGCATTGTAAATGTCTTGATGAGATAAGAAATTACAATCACACCCATAAAGTCGCTCTCAGTCTAAACCGTTTCTTCCTTATGCTTGTTTACTAAATGTGACGTCTGTATGGGGTCGGCATCTTCTTTAGCAGTTGGGCCTTAACTTGCCTTCTTGATTTAGTATTTTCATGAGGTGTCTGTCAGAGTAATGTCTTAGCTGTACGCGTCGTCGTCATCAGCTACGTAATTCTGGTATTGTGAAGTGAAGACAAATCTGTGCTTTAAATACCTTCTGCCTTACTTTTGGTTGGAATTTCTGCAGGGGGAGGGGTATAATTTTTCTATATGCAATTGAAATTTAGTGCAGTAGCGACAGTGATTCGTGTTCTGTTTATCCCCTCCATGGTTTCATCATAAACATGAATTGTGTAGGTCGGTGGCATGTTTTGATAATGCAGTGAAGCTGCAACCTGATATGGATGAAGTGACACGGATTAAATACTCCGTACTGTGCCATAAGAAGTTGGAAAGGGGGCTTCTTCATCTTCATGAGTAAGTACTGTTAATTTTCCCTCAAAGTACACACGTTTATTTGGTGTTGTCATCCCTTGGCTAAGCGTACTAATGACCCCAAGAACTGAACGAGTTTTTGTGTGATATTATTACTGTTACATTTTAATTCTATTTAATAAGGGGACCTTCAAAATTCCCCATGATGCACATCAATTGCACTGATAGATGGTGTTTCATATTCCATACCAGTCATCACATGTGTCGTCTGTCTGTGAACGTTCGGAGTACCACATAATTATATAAAAATATAAAATTAGTGTCTGTTGTTGGGAGAGAGTAAGTTTAGTCTGACGTACTTATTCATCGTTGCAAGTTGCATTGTATCGTGTGATGTCTTCATATAACACTGCACTGTCAGACAGTAGTAAATTGTAACTTCAACCAGACTACGTGGTGCTCCAACCCAGAAGACAGCCATCTTGAAATGGAATATTCATCATCCTTTCTCATAGCATTCTTTGCATTACTTCCTCAAATACTTCCCTTTTTAATTTACTTTGCACTTGGCTGGCAGATGATCACCTCTTTGGTGATTTAGTTTTTTTATTGGAATGCTGCCCGAGTTTCTTCAACAAATGTTGCAAGACTGGGATTTTACTGCATGTTTTTGTACGTTTCAGGTCCCTGCAATACATTTTAGCTGAACTTCATGACTATCACAATAAACAAGAAGAATGGTTGAAGGAACAGGAGACGCTGATGTGGGAGCAAGCTCCGCTTGACGTCCGTCTGTTGGGAGAAGATAACAGTTTTATATCGGCCGTGCTGGGCAGTAAGGGTGAGGAAGCGATTTGATCAATTTTGTGTTTTATACAGATCAGCAGACAGGAGTCAGCATGAATAATGACTCTCTAGAAAATGTGAGTACTGGCTTCACATAAGAAATAGTAGTAGTAAATATTAACAAAATAACTGTGTTGGAAGGTGATAAAATTTGCTCGGAAAAGAGGTGAGTGTAAGAAATTTAATTCTACGTGTTATCCAGCAGTCATTGTATGTTCATGTCTGTGATGTGTCTCCACAAATGAATTTCGAACTAACTGATGGAATTATATGAAATTTTACCTCCATATCATCTTTATATCAAAATTACTCGCCATCAACAGTATGAACCTGCTGGAAACGCATGTTGTCACTAAGAGCGACCTGAAATTATCCAAATAGTATGCAAATTTAGTTGGACTAATTTTTGTATTTTTGGTTGTTAATGTGAAGTAGCAGACAGCACAAAATCTGTATTTAGGGATTGATCAGTACTGAACTGCTTCTTCTTAATATTTGAAAAGAAATCATTTGGCATCTTGTATTTCAGGCCACAGCTGTATGCGGCGGATCCAGGACGGGCGCCCGGTGTTGAGTTGTGATGTCAGTAGTGAGAGTAAGTTGTTGGCCCACAGTCTGCACATTGACATCAGTCTCAGTCTCCAGATGCTGCTCAGGAATGTGGAGTTACAGGTAAGCTGGTGTTCATGAATTTCAAATGATTCTAAGAAAAACAAGTTTTGTTTCCATAAACAGCCTTAACTCATTGACTTTGTAAGTATGAAGTAACATAGTATTAGATTTGTTAGGATCGTTATTTCTGTTTATGGAATTTTTAACAAAGTTGCATTGCATTCTGGATGTATTCTGGTTACAGGCAAAGAAGATCAGCGATCAGGTGTCTCGACGAGGTCTCTTGTCTCGTGCACCGGTGGCACCGGATGGGGGTGGGGCTCAGATGCGGCAAGTGAAAGAAACGGTTGAAGGTGAGGAAGCTGCGTCTAGCGGCAGCAGTGACAGTGCCAGGTATCACACTCCCACAGTCGCACCTGTCTACCCTAATTCACCTCCAGATTCCATTCCGAAGAAGGCCGCAACATACGAACAAGAGGACTGGCCCCAGCAGGAAGAATGCACAGCAGTGACTTCGCCAGTTTACTTCCCCCCTGTGTTCCTGCCTCCGGAGAATAAGGGTTTTGAGTAAGTTTAATTTCTTCCTCTCTCAGTATGGTCAATCAAGAGGACATATTGATTAAAATTGTTTTCTTTGTTGTCTTATCGTTTGTTTTGCCAGAAGGGTTTTCCGTAACAGGTTTGTGGACTTCTTAAATTTTGTATGAATCTCTTTCTGTATGCAGATAAATACAAGTGTGTGGGTTGCATTAATCCTTGAAGTTATAATTGTGTACTGTTACATGTTTGAAGTGTTTACTGGCTGGAATTTTAATTGTATGTGAATCATGTTTAAGTTAGGCTTTGACTGGGTTGTGGACACAAATACAAACATTTAGAGCAATTTAATTAGAGGTCATCCTGTCTTTTTTTCGTAATTTACATAATTCACAAAAAATTTTATAAGTATTAAATTATTTATGATCTTGGTTACATCAGATCAAAGTCTGATCGATGTCATATTCCTGAAACAAGGTCAAGTTCTGTTGTATAACTTTTTTAATTCTGGCAGTGGTTGAAGAACTGACTTCTTCTGTAGGGTGCACTTATATTTGGGCCAGCTGATAGACTTGCCCCCTGGCACAGAGCATGACTTGCCATGGTACCCACCTTTGTGTAACATTGCCAACTCTGGCACGGGTCCGGAATCGGACTCTTACTTCCCGTCATCGCTGACAAGAGACGGTCTCCTTGATGTTCCTGGCACAGAGACCAGCCTGAAGTCACAGCTGACTAAGTATGTCACTGAGGGACGTAACATGGTGGAAGCGGAGATTGGGCAGCGGATTCTCACTGCCATCAACAAGGTAACAGATCACTGATTATTTGTCTTGAGTTACCACTGCTTTGCAGTGGTCATGTTCATAATGTCACTGGCTGATGAATGTATATAACCTTGTTCCAGAGGGTTGGTCCGAGCTGGCTCTTGCGGACCCTGGCTTCTTTGTACTGGCGTGTGCGTGGAAATTCCCGCAATGCAATGGACTGTCTCCGCATGGCTCTCACTTCAGTTCCGAAGGAGTTTCGTGATGTGGTGTTGGTGTCTTTGGGCTCTTTACTATATAAGCTAGGATATCTTGATGAAGCGCTGAAAGCTGCATCAGAAGCACTAGCTAAAAATTCTGTGGAGGTGAGAAACTTGAAGACAAGGATGTTATAATTAATATTGTAAATAATTTCATGCAGTTTCCTGTGTCTCTTGAACTTGTCTTCCCAGCTGAATTTCACAATGAAAGCTGATATCTGGAACATTTCATTAATCTTATATCTTTGGTGATTTGTAAGAATGTCAAAGTCAGTTAGAATTGCATTTCTGTCACTGGAAGAAAATGTGCCTTCTGTTGGAGATGTTTTTACCTGACAGGTTCCACTGTTCCAGAAAGTGGAAAATAATATATGACTTGGTAAACATTTGAGACTAGAAGATAGTTTTTTTTTTTGTTTTACAATTTTCTTGCATATATAAATCATAAAATGTCCATTACTTAATGCAGTAATGATGTCTCATCATTCTGTATATAATATTTGTGTGAGTTATGTAATTTTCACTCATTCTCAGGGTTTTTTATGCCACATGCTTCAGAGGTGGTTCAGTTTTTCAATTTTGGGTTTTTTTCCTTAAATCCCGGCACCTACATTTGAGGAAGTGGCATCAAGACAAGTTTCCTTTGTGCTTAATTATGTTTTCCAGAGTTGCTGTATCTCTGATTATTGTCTTTAAATTATTGGTAAATTCATTTCCTATTAAGAGATTGTCACCTTCTGTAACCTAACCTAAACTTCATCGTGTGGAAGTTTGACAGTAACTTCCTGTGGTTGACAGCCAGCGACACATTTCCTGTTGGCGTCTGTTCTGGAAGGAAAGGGTAACCATACAGGAGCCATACATCACTTGAAGCAGGTCTTGACTATAGATCCAGATTTTTTAGAGGATGGTCATGTAGAGAAATATCTGCTGGCAGTCTCGTGTCAGCTGAAGTTTAGTACTGGTGTTTGCATTCCTCCTACACAGGACAGCCCCGAGGTGAGTGTTTTTGCTGCATGTCATTATGAAAAGACTTTTGCTAGAGGCTTGGAAAAATTTTGTGGAGGAAAATAAAATAACAATGTATAATCATGAATTTTAAGTTTTATGTCTTTATGCTCCATATTGTTTTCTAGTGCTGGTGAATATCATCACAAATTTCCATTGAACCTGTTCAGCGTACTCATCAGAACTTCAAGACACCTCCACCACCAGACCATATTGTCCTCTGCTAACAAATATATTTTTAAGTGAACGTTTAACATTTGTATGAAATAACAGGGATTGTGAAGCTTAATGTCCTGATACTTATAATGTTTATCCTTCATCTGCTGTACACATGCCCTTGTTCAACATTTGCTATAGCGTTTTATGCTTGTTCATATCAACATTTTGTCACACTACTTTAATACCGATCCTGGTAATCAGAATAAATTATATAAATGTCTCTTTCTGGCACTATATTTTAATATATTAAGTGAGATAGAGATACATAACTTCTCCATATTTTACTACATTAGTCATGGTAGAGAACTGCTTTACCAGGTGCACAAAAAGATATTTTGATCAGTGTGTTGTTTACTCGTACGTACTGTTGCATGTCCAGGACATGTGTGGGGCCAGCAGTGGGATACAAGCAGCCAAGCAGTTTGGTGTGGAGGGACTGGAGGAGGGAGAGGTGGTCGTTTGCAGTCCAGACGGGGAGCAGTGCCACGCTGTCAAGTGCTTTTCAGCCAGTGACGACACTGGTACGAATTTTATAATTTTCAAGATGTTATCACATTCCATAGGAAAATTATGAATTTAATATTTCTTAAACTTTTGTTGTTGTTTGCTTCTTATCACACATTATAGCAAGAAAACAGTTCTTACCCCCATCAGGTCTCATCTTGTCATATCCTGAGCTCACAGTCATGCCCTCCCAAATTTGGAAACATTCACTCGGAATTCAGACTTGTCTTCATTGCTGTACTGTCGAACCCTTATCATACAGATGTGAAACGTCATGTACCTGAATCGAGGATTTACGCCTTGCCATGTTGCGGTAGGTATTGAGTGCGCTATTACAATTAATCAACTTACTTAAAAAATATTAGTGGGATTTTTGCGAGTTAATGTTATTTGAAGGACACAGTTTACATGCATGATTTCCACAGTGTTTAGGTCATTCCATCACTGACTAGGGTCTAGGTTTCTGACTGAATATTATATATTTAACTTCCAAATTCACGCAGCATACGCGTTGATGAATGCTGATATTCCAGCATTTTTTTTGGTTTATACAGGTAGAATTGTGACTCTTGAGCCAGCTGCAGTATCGCAGATTTTGGCTCTCGATACAGAAGGTCAGTGTGGAGGCAGGCATGGACTGCTGAGTGATGTTATTGCTTTCAAGATAAGCAGCAATGAGAAGGGTGCAGACCCTCCTGCTGCAGCAGCTGAGAAGCTGGATGAAACGGAACTGGAACATATGAATGATAATAGTGCTGTTCCCACAGTGAGTCCTCGCCATGAGGTAATCAAATTTGTCCAAACTTCAAAACCTAGAGACATTTGTTGAAGTATCTAGTTATATCAAATCATAATATTTGTTATTGTTATGTACGTAAATTTTTGTCTCGGTGGTTGAGGTATCGTGCAGAATAATTTGGCCTAGACAGGCATGACATTTGAACGAGATACATCCTGCGGCATGTACCATATCAGTGGATGCAATTTACAACATGGTTCAGCATGATCTCACGTTTTAACAAGGTTCTGCTATATTTTAAAAGCATCTGATTGTGATGTGCTGTGCATTTTAAGCGCCCTTTACTTCGGCAAATTAATTCTGTTGACATGTGTTTATGATTCCAAGACAGTATGTGTCTGAGTAAATCATATGTTTGTCTTTACAGAGATGTGTTCTTTCTGCCATATACACAGATTAATTTCTGAGAGTGGGAAGTCAATTTTTAACATTTTTTTCAGGAATTCCATCTTCAAATTTCGCAGGGTGAAGCAGCCTCTCCTCGAAATTCCGAACCACGTGGAGATTTCTACGGTATGTTGATCTTTCATATCATACTATGTGGTAGAAGTGGGTCTTTTTTGTGATAGGAAATGATACTCATTAAAGACGTTAGATTACATTCGTCCATTTTAAAAAATAAGAATTTGTTATTTAACTGAGTCAACTCCATTTGTTATGCGAATTTATCATAACAGGTACTGTGTGTTAGACCATTTTAAGTGCTGTATAAACCATTTAAAATATTTGCTCATTACTCAAGTTAAAGTGAAAGGCCAGAATGAATTTTTAAAAGGATAAGAACAAAGCACTTGGCAGTAAGAGACCTTGATAATTTCATGAGCGCAGATATTGCTCATTTAAACATGGTCAGGGTGTTCTGGAGACACAGTGGTAAGTTCTCTGTGTGTGCATGCACGTACTCAGGTACTGTCAAACCCCAAAGATGTAGTTCATATGACTGCACTGCATCAGTGACCAAATTACTACTGCTTGGTCACACTTCCAGTGTCTCTGAGAGATGAACCTGCGCCAGATACTTCGTTTCACGTGTATGACAGGAGTGGGGCTTACGCAGTTTCACTTGACGAGTGCGACCATATCCGCAGTATTGACTGGGACAAACTAGCTGCTGCATGGTTCAGTGCATCTGTGAGGCATATCCGGTGAGTTATTACTGCGTGTTTTCTGAGACAATTCTTGAGTGAACGTTGTGCATGTATAATTTTTTGTTTGATGTGTGTTACAGGCTTGATTCACATTTGCCAACCGCTCAGCGGGAGACGCTACAGCCCCACTGTTGCATGTCAGTCAATCCATCGCCAGTTATAACAGACCACATACCTGCCATCCGATTGCGCTATCGGCTCCATTTAAGTCCAGATCCCAGGGCAGCCCAGTGGCTTGGCGTCTTAGCTGGCGATGAGAACAGTTCCACAGAGGAACTGGGCACACGAATAGCACTTGCTTTGCAAGAGGTACAGTATATGAAGTATTACTGTGGAGAATCATTTGAGAAAAGGGGATTTTAATTCCTTTAGTATGAGGTTGTCAGCCTGTCTTCAACTCTGGGGTTTAAGAGTTCGGGAGTATGCTACTGTGCAAACAGCCGGCTTGACTGCACACGTGCCACGATGCATGGCTGATTGAGGTTGATAGTGTCAGACTCATCACTATTTTTTATTCAAGTATTTGTTTCTCGTTTGGGCTACACAACTTCCGAGCCACAGAATTGTTTGTCTTTTTATGAATTTTTTAAAGATTAAATATGTTAAATTAAAATTTCTTCACACTATGTTGATCGTAAGACGAGGCTTAGCCATTAAAACCGTGTTATATCTCTATGGTTAGAATGCCACGTCGTGGGTGCTAGCAACAGCTGCAGCACTGTACTGGCAAGTCATCGGTCAAGGAGATCATGCCGTCACGTGCCTGCAGCAGGCCCTTCAGCAAGCCCCCAGCCCCGTGCAAGACATTCCACTTATTAGCCTGGCCACCTTGTTTCACAGGTAACACAGAGGAAAGGTGCATTTATTTGCATTTTATTTAATTTTGTTCTCAGTAGCTGCTGGCCAGGATTTGAACCTGGGACCTACCAAATACAAAGCAGGAGTGCTAACCATTGTCATTATAATGACAGGATGGGGGTACAGCAAACTGTTGAAACATCTTGCATATGAAATGTGTGTCACGCTGTCAAATATAATTATAGATTAATGATGCTGTGCTGCTGTGTTGATGTTCCAGGGCTGGTTATTACAGTGATGCACTGATGGTAGCTAACCTGGCACTTGAGCTGGTGCCAGAGTTTGAAGTGACACACTTTACAATTGCCAATATCCACACTTCCATCGTAAGTATTTCACCAGATGCTATTGTTTTCAGTATATTCAGTGGAGCTTTTCCTTTTATTCTCTTTATTTTACTTTCGTTGACAATTTATGGTCGTGCCATACCAACGTGTGTTGCAGATTTTTGCTCGTTATTTGTTATAATTTGCAACATTTAGAAACGAATAGGTTTCGAGGTTCTCACTGTCACAAGTATAAAAATGGCTGTCTTCTGGGTTGTAGCGCCGTGTAGTCTGGTACAATTTTTACCTTGGTAACATTTCACAGGTACTTGCTGTCTCCATCATCAAGGCAATGAATCCACTCATCACTTACACTTTTCTGTAATTATAAACTTGTTCAGTTACTCTTATATTTTAATCTTGCAGGGTGATCTAGAGAAGGCAATCACATTTTATGGATCATCTTTAGCCCTGCGACCTGGTTTTGAACCTGCACGAAGACGTTTGCAATCCGTGCTGTGTTCATTGCATTTTGACAGTCACACTGTGAAGACTGGTCCATAAGACCAAGGAGAGTTGGTCTTGCATTCTCAACAGATTAAGGATTGGATGCTCCAAAGCTCTGAGTCTGTACACCATTAAATCAGTCACTGCTTTCACATCAGTAAATGTAAAAAACATAAAATATTCTGGAAATGTAATAACAATTAAAATGTAAAACTAATCCTGAAAAATATTGTCACTTGTTCCTGAATGTGAATATTGCATTCCTATTGGTGTTTGTTTATAAAATCTATGGGCTGTAGAGAAATTAAGTGAACACTATAGAAATGAGAAGAGATTGAAATTGCTAAGAGTAGATGACTCAGTTGGAAGAGCAGAAATAGGGGTCGAGGAAAGATGCGTGATTCTGTGAAGTAGTTTCAGGTTCCTCAGTGAGACAGTCTGTTGTCATGTCCTGCATGTGAAAGGAAACTTTGGTATCAAGAGGTGCAACCAAAACCATGTTCATGAAGGATAAGCTGCAGTTTGACGGTACAGGTAGAAATTTGCTAATGTCCTCGTGTTTCTTAATCGTTGTATTTGCAAGTGCTGTTCCTCCACAGGCAGTTTGATCCATAAATGGGAGTGACATTTTGATGGAGAGGGCTGACTGTGTCAGTGTTGTATGTTATTTTGCCAAATCACACTTCTGAATTTTGAAGCTTGTTCATCCTTCAAAAAACGTATTTTTGTTTCTGCTTACATAAGCATTGAAGTTAAAATGGTTGTCAGTTCCAATGTCCATGTAATAAGAAGTAAAATATAAATATGTGGCATTATAATATGGCTTTTAATCATAAGATACCAGTCTTTGTAGTCCCCATGGTGCTAGTATTGTTCCATCTGCATACTGTGTGGTTCAGTACACGCTGATAAATGGAGTGAATATTTCACGACATAGTATTTTTTGAGTTATTAATCTGACTGCTAGCGTCAGCTGTAAATGGGAAGTAGGAAGTGAGATTTGAGGTTCCAGGACTGGTGAGTATGAGGATTGCTGTTTTTTGTAATGTTGCGTTACAATCGTTTCTCTTCCATGTTTGTTTACTATGAGTGGCAACTGTTGATAAGCCTGACATCTGTCGGTAGAACTAAAATGCAGGCTTATATACAGAAGACGCAACGACCAATCACGAACAGAGTCGTTGCATCGAGTGGGGAGTATAAAGCTGCTTGTCTGCCTGTAATTCATCAGCATCGTTTTTAAAATTGCAAGTATTTATAATTTCATATTAATGCACACAAATTAAATGGAGCAAACGTTTTACAATAATAAAAATTTCAACTTAAATTGTACAATTACCAGGGCAAAATAGCATAATTACTCTTTATGATATCCATTAATATGGACGATCACTTACAAAGTTTATTTGGTATTTTGGCGCAATTTTATAATGAGACGAAACCTTACACATGTGAAATATTTTAAAGTAAGCTTATTTGAAAGTTCTCTAGGACTTGTTTGACAAATTTAAACTCATATGAAATATATTGTTGACCAGCAAATGTGCAACCCATATTTAGGTTTATAAACTGACGTCAAGCATTAATTGTCCAAGTTAGTAGACATTTTGTTTTTCCGAGATTTTGTACAGTGGCGCTATCATGAATATTCAAACTAATCTGAATTATCGATAATCGATGCGTTCTGTGAAGTTCGTAGCCTAATCACTTTTTTAAATGTATTTTTATCATCAGAAGTTTGGGGTTAGCTTTATTGTTGACCATAAATAGCATAAGCCACGTTTACGATATAGTCTACAAATTATAAATTCATTGCCTCCGTAGTAAAATTGTAGCCATTTTGAGCCTTATTTTATCGTTGAATGCCATTTGTATTTCCGGTATAGGCGTGCCTATTTTACTTCAGCAATAAAAAATCTAGGGCGTACAACTTAGACTAATTTTAATGTAAATAGTTGTAATAATATGTGCAGATGTTTAAATAATTCTTATAAGATAACTGTTTAGTGGCTGAATATCTTTCTATTCGGCTATTAGCATAATGAATAGAACTAGAGTAGCCAGTGTTAAACAAATATCTTGCTGGCATACAGAAATTGCCATTTGACAGTCACATGATCCAAAACCACCCTTCTTACATTATTTTGACTTGTCGATGACAACACGTTAAATGGTATTTTCAGTGTTTTTTCTCTATAGATTTTTAAGCTATCCTGACTGAAAGTTTTCATGGGTTTGCTCAGACGTTTCGGGACAGCATCCTTCCAACATACTTTTGTATCATCCTATCATATCGCTTCCCATTGATTGCACGTCAATCTTTGCCAGAGATTAAACTGTGGTGATCATTCCGTAACTTCTGAGTGTAATCTTTCATTGTGCGCTTGTTTGCAACGACTCTGAGTGTTTGTGATACAGTGCTGTGCCATTTCCTTGGATTTTGTCGACGTTCCAGTGGAAACAGCAGCGTCTATCCGAGGCAGACATCGAACCAGGGACCATGGCGAGAGGAGCTACGCGCAAAACGTAACGTTAAAAAAACAAACCAGTGTCGGCCGAACCCCTAGTGGTCCCAGGCTGGTCAACGATAACCACGTCGGTCCGTGCCAGGCAACTTGTATTTGACGCGGCGCCCGCCACGACTGAGGGCATGTTAGGTTAAGGTCAAGTTGGCAACCCTGTGCATTTTATACATTTTTTTATAGTCTGTAAGTTGTCCTCCCTGCCCTCCCCGATAGGCGCCCATGTTAGGTCGCGTGAACTTAGCTTTTGTGTTCATGGCGTAATGGACGTTCAGTCAGGAGGGTTTGATATTTCTGTGTGTGTGTTTTTTTTTATTACAGGGTGCACAACTTGACAGGTTCAGTCGGCACGACCAATGAAATCGGTGCGAGAGGAGAGAGGAAATAAAAAAATTACTTTCTCAGTCTCTCTCTCTCCGGTAAAAACTCGCATTGTTGGGACGAAGATTCAATAAAACTTAACACACACTGTTGGTTTTATCAGTCCTTCACTTCATTGTTGAAGACTGTTTGAATCTATGTCGGGGTCGATTCTTTACACTGAAATTGTGTGTGCTGTTAATTCTTTGTTTCAATTAGCTCCAGATTCAACATTAGAGAAAGACGTCGAATGTTGCTGTACTCAAGAAGCGAATCACGTGATCGAGTAATAAAATGCAATCGGGGTCTTGAGCATCGTTATTAATCCGTAGATTTTACAGCGACAATAAAAATCGCCGAATTGTCGTCGTCGATGTTCGATAAAACTTTACTGTTGCAATAATGCAGCTCTATTTTAACAAATTAATTTCTTAGAGATGGACTGTTCTAACCCGAAAATTGTGACGCTCTAATTCTTATTACTGAATTACGAAAGAGCCTCAAGGCGGAAGATGAACATCGTTGTTTCGATTGCATTTTCGAATGCAGTGGCCTTTCCTTCCAACACGTCAAGTTTGAATTGCGTTTTTAGCAGAAGGAAGGCCCTGCCAAGTTTTCAGTTATGCAGAGTACCGAAATTCGGCATTGGATTAAAAATTACAGTTCTGGCGTCGTTTGTGTTTTCATTCATCGCACTAGATGGCGTACAACGATTTTTAAATTTCTTCGAGCTACCTATAAATTTGGATTCATGCAACAGAAGAGGGATCAAGAATACTGAGGACACAGGTAACTTTTGTGTGTTAATTTTTTTAATTACTTCCAACTTTTGTTTGTTGCTGTTATTATATAGAAGATCGATTGTTTGTTTTGTTTGTTTCAGGTCTTGCTCATGTCCTGTGCCTTAACGTGGCGATAAGGTGAAACAAAGAACGGTGCAGTCCCTAAATTGAAGTCGTCGTTGCATGATTGTAAACTCAATTTGGTTAAACTTTTACCTATTACATGCATATGATTGTATTGCCTAAAGCAGACATTCTAACTGGCTTTCTGACAAATCAATCGTATTTCGTAAAGTGTAAACTCCCATTAGTTGACCCGTGTTTGTCGGCCAAGAATTTTTTTCTAGGTAGAACTGTCTTCCATTGTTTGTATGGACTTTAAATGGAACAAAATAACACGAAGACATGAATGCATATTTTTGTGCTTATCAAGGATTATTGTCCAGTTATGTATCCAAGCATAAAACATTTTTAATTAAATTTGTAGACAAATATAAAACATGATTTACGCTATGACAAAGTAAATGTACCAGAATTATTGTGCTATGCATATGTTTCCAAACTTGTTTCTCTAATATATGACTAACATGCAAGATGTGATCAGTAGTTGATTTATGTTTGAGTTGCGCTACAGATCCCCAGTGATTTAATCTACACTCTGGTAATTTTATTAGAAATATATTGTATAAAACTTCATATGAAGTCAGAATGAATAAAATTTAGTAATTATTACAGTGATTTTCATGAACTTGCTTTCCACCATCATGGCAGTTCTTTATTATTGCAAATAATATGCTTAACTTTATGGGTCTCAAAATATAATAATTTCCCTTCTGTTCTGATACACTCAATAAGAATCTGATCAGTATTTTATGACATATATGTATATTTTAAACTTTTTTAATATCAATTTCAGATTTATCAAAACTGCAATCGGGTACTAACGCACGATCATTATGTATTTCAGTCAGACTAAATTTATAAACCTTCACCCACTCAGACGTGTAATTCAGATAAATTACGGTTACCATGTTAAGATTTAATTTGACCGTGTTAGGCATGATAAAGGGTTAATAACTGTTTAAAGTAGTCCTCCCACACATTGATTGCTTCAACAAAATGCAGTTATAGCATATGAAGACGAAGATCTTACGTCCTACACATCACTGGAGTCTTTTTTCCGCTTCGTAAGCTTTCGTCTTTTAGCGCCTTTCATCAGCTTTTTCCTTTGCCTGTTGCGTTGTCCTTGAGCAGTGCGGAATGTGATGCACTATTGAAACAGACAAAATAATGATAAATCATGTCGGCAATAAAAAAAGGGAACAATATGAATGTTTCCAAATTGTCACGATTTACCACAAATGGCGAGATGATCCTATAAAAGGAAATCAGGTATCGAACCTAGATGTGCCTAAATTCCACACACGGCAAATGATAATGCAGTGTTTCCTTACTTGTTCATCAAGATACTCCATTAGTTGATTCGTCTTGAATTTAAAATTGTTTGCTTTCAAGTCAGCGTGCAACTTTTCTATCCAAATTGGTTCATACAGCAGCACCTTCTGGTGGAGATCTGGATCACTAGTGATAAAATTGTGGACCACTGTTGCTAAATCAGCTGATGAACACGCTGCAAAAATAAATACATATACATTCAGACACCTGAAAATATTATACAGTAAAATGTACAAAACATTTCTAAATTTAAACTGAATTTGAACTTTTTTACATTTTATAGGCCCTTCACAGGACCAGGTAAAGGATACACAATGTTGTGTGCACTTAAAACAAATGTAAATACATAGTTGACAGTAATTTTATTTAATTTAATTTTAATACTGTACACAGCAAAGTAATTATGTCAGATATTAGCTTCATAAATATTTAAAGAACTTTTGATTGAATTCTTTCAGAGCAGAAGTAAGACGAGAGATAATCTTTTAATACTGTCTTAATTACTAATGAGGTTAGCATTTGGAATATGGACATCATATTTACTGTGTTTTGTATTTGTATTCTGTATGAATGAATTCCTTTGAAACATTTTCATATTGTCTACAATGAATAGCAGTAAAAATTCACTGGCAAGGGGGAGTACATTAAGCTTCTCAACTAACTGAATGTAAAATAATTAGGTCTTTCATAAATTAAATGGAAAAAAACTACAGGTGAGAAACAGAATGTCACTGACCAACTGAAGCACATTTTACAGAAAATTTAATGACGAATCATGTGTATAAATGTGAGCATATTATCACCAAACTGCACCAAATACAATTTCTTGCTACTAGCCGTTGATTTTTCTGTCAGACTTTACATATTTTATATACATTACTCTCAAATAAGGATATTAAAAATATTTTACAGGTAGTGTAATAATGCCCTACCCCTGAAAACCACAGGTCAGAGCCACGCTGCCGCCCTGTGGGTGTAATGGGTGCAGGCGGCAGACATGCTCGGCTCACATGTGGTCATATTATATGTCAGAATAAAGAATTACAGATTGCTCTTTGTTCAGAGCTACGTGACATACATAAATGTTATTACTAAGAGTTACAAACCATCCTGTGATGATGAAACATTTCCTTGGCTCAAATCGTCAAGTTCCTCACAAAATGCCTCTTCTGCAACACTTTGTGCACTACTTGATGAGCTGAAATTGATGAAAGCCACGTGTTCATTTAAGGGCTAAGGATCAATGTTATTAATGCAATGTATCATATAAAACCTTTTTTGTTTTTACATAGCAGATGTTAAAACTGCAAACAAATATTTGCTTTCCTTTATTAACAACAACAGATGTCACAAAAATATCAAAGCCCTATCATATTAAAGTCTTGGCTTTTATGGCAGTGGCATTTTAAATTGTGGTCTTCTTAGTTAAGATGATGTGAAGTCTAAATTCTACCCTGAAATGTACAAGACAACACTATCATAACCCTGAAGATCACAATCCTACTAATGTCAAAGTTACCCATTATGTTTCATTAAGCTTACGAGTCTATCTTAGTGGTGGCTGTGACTGAATTAGGAGATAAAGGAACCCAGAAAGCTTGAAAGGAAAATGGAAAGTCATTCTTACCTTTCCTGTGACAGTAACAAGTCATCAGAATCAGAACCCGTGTCACTCTGAGATGCATAATTTCTTCTTTGTGTAACAGGACAGCCTTCGTGAGATACAACTTCTGTTCTCATAATGTTTTTCCTTGCTGAACTTCCTGACGTCCCTAAATTATTATCTTTCCAGACTGGACTCCTTGGAACCTGCGTGTCCGAGCCTGGTTTTTTGAAAGGCGATAATTCCACTTCTGACTCTTGTACGTCAACTTCAGAGTCGCTGACAGAGACGTATGGGTGCAACTGGTCATATATGTACCTCAGCATTATTTTAGCGTGTCTCTTTGACAGCGAAGGTTTTAGGCCGTATTTTTTAAGTTCTTTCTGTAAACAAACACAACCATATACCGGAAAAAATAGAGTTACACCAAATCTTCATCAAAGACAAGAAGTAAATTGATGAAACCAATGCAATTGGTCCTGTGGCTTTCACACAGGTCCAAGCTTAAGGCCTGATCAAGCAATATAGAATTTCTAGTGGAAGAGACTCTTTGGAATAGATTTATAATTTATTTAACAATACTCTATCAACTGCAGAGGTTATGTGATGTTAAAGTAGAATATGGGATGAAGAAGGAAGTCTTCTGAGTCAATAAAATCTTTTTGGGTGATCAGCCGTGTCAACTGGTTAAAAGAAGAAACTGACATTTCTTCTTTTAACCAGTTGATGTGGCTGATCGCCCAAAAAGATTTCATAGAGTTACGTTGACACAAAAGCTTCAAATCATACATCTTCCTCTGATTTATTTTGTGCTACTTGTGTCCATTATTCATGTTATTCTTTATTAAAACTGCTTCTTGATTAAACCACTGACACAAATAATTACAAATGCTGAAGTAATTAGCTCTAACATAAGTAACCATGGATACCTTCAGTTGTGGTGTCTTCATTGCACTGTAGTCTGCAGAAGGTGTTACTCTGTCTGAAAACTTAACGTGCATTTGTTTCCGGGTTGGTGTTCTGTGTTCTGCAATGTTACTGTGGTCTGAGTGTGCCGTCTGTTTCGGAGCGATTCTCAGCGTTGGTTCATTCTCATCTCTCCAAAATACAGATTTGTTTAAATCCACCAACGGCAAATTGTCTAACACATCCTTCCCTTTCAGACTTTCCTGTTCGCGAGATGGTACTTCGTTTATTTTCTCTGAAACATTCTCAGGTTTTCTAACTGGAGAACTGCTACATGAAGATGAATAATTTGGAGTTTCTTGAACTGAATATTTTGGAAGAGAAGGTGATAATCTTAGGCTTCTGGAGCCGCTGTTTTGTGAGATCCTACATTTATTTGATGACGTACTTGATTTCAGAGATTTTTTGGAAGTGGGTTGGGTTGAAATCATCTGCGTCAGACATTGAGAGAATATCTGTGGCAATGGAGCATTACACATTTCATCAAATTTGTCCCAATTATCAAGTTGTTCTACTGATGTGGTGTTTTCCTCAACACCAGATTTACTGTCACTGTCAAGATGCACAGACTTTGTTGTCTGATCTGTTGTGCTGCTGTCATCTGATTTCTTGAATAAATCATTATAAACTGTGATTTTTGAGTATTCTTTAGTGACACTTGGGGAATTATGTTCAGTTTCCATGTCTGTGTTCACTATGCTTGCTCTAATTGGTGGTGTTAACGGGGATTCTGAATCTATGCTATCCTGGGTCAAGTCAATTATTTCAGTAACATTATCTTCAAGTGTTCTAAATTTATCAGATTGTTCCTGGAGTTCTGTTGTATCAAAGAATGTTTCAACATTTTCATGCTCAGAACCATCACTGCATAATTTCTTTGTAAGAGAACTACAATGGTCACTTACAGTATCACTTTCTTTATGCTTTCTCTTTGACTCCACTCTCCCTTTTATGTCTCCCTGCATATAATTGCTGTGAGAATCTAATAATAAATGCTCGAGGAAATCAATGCCATCAGAGGCTGATTCAACATCTGCAGTATCTTCCTGAGGATTTTCAAATCGAATGCACTCATTATGCACTTCTTTGGGCTGTGATGATTGTCGATGATTCTCATAATTTATACCTGACAAATTTCTTTGTGCTCCAGTTTTTACTGGAGAAATGGTGCTTACACTTTCTGGAGTCGCGTGACTTCTTGGCACTAATGTGGCTGTAAGGAAATCACATTTATCCTGAATATCATCATGATGCTCTATGCAAATGAGATCTTTATCAGGGGATGTACTTTTCTTATCATGTGACTGTGATGAATAGCTAATGCGCGTGTCGTTTTGTGTGGACACTTCATCACTGATGGCAGTAACACATAAACTATCATTCTTTAGATGAGATGTAGAAGGATCAACACTGCTCGTATTTGGACATGTCGGCTTGTCTGATGATATTTCTGTGAAGTTGGTTTGGCTGTGACTCTGTGACAATGATGATTTACCAATCATACTTAAAAGATAATCCATGCTACTCCTATTTTCTTGTGATGTCTCAACACACTCTCCCTCGTCGTCCCGAAACAAGTCTGGAGACAATCTGGCATTGCTACATAATTTTGATTCTGCAGAATCATGGAACTCATTACTTATATCTCTCGTTTTAGAAGACACTGAACATACACTTTTTTCAGTTAATTCTGTTGAAAGTTTGTGGCTGCTAAATGTATCCTCTGAATACATTTGTTTTTTGGGTGAGGAGATAGCTAGGAACCCAGTACATTGGTTGGATGGATGCAGAGAATTCTGTTTTCTCCTGCGAGACACACTGTGGTGCGGTGTCAATACCTGTGGCAATGAGCTGGCAGAAAAGTATGTGCTTTCATTAACTCTGCTTCTTACATTATTTACAACTTGTAGATACTGTAAAAGTTCTGTGAATCGGTACCTCTGAGCCAACCTCTTCACATTCGACAAGTCATCTTCATCAAGCCGGAGTATCTCGCTTGCAAGGCCACAGTACAGGAACTCAAGGAATGCCAATGCTGCTGTGTAAGATACATCGACCCACAGCAACATATCTGACGTTTTCTTAGTGGCATCAGCAGACACCTCAGACACAATGTCCTTCAAAATAGCTCGACAACGGACATAGAACACCAGTCTGTGGCCTGGAATCTCTTCGTCTCTTTCTACGTAAATTGTTAGATCACTCATGGCTTTCTTGTTTAAAAGTGATTTCCAATCACTGATAAGCATTTCTGTGAAACTGTTTTTCCCGGGGCTTTCATCTGTCAGTCGGTCTACAGAACTCTGTCTAGCCTTCGGTCTTATCTCTTCAGCCGCCTCTGTCTCTTTCCTGTCATCTGTCTTTGTCTGGACAAGCGTTCCTCTTGACACAAGTGAACAAGTGTCTCCCTCAGTCAACAATATGTGTGATGTTTTTTCCTGTAAATAATTTAATAATACAAATAAGAGTGGAAATATGTGCCTCAGTTGAGCACACATGTCTTCCTAATGCATTCTCAATTGTTTTCTGTATCTCTTTGGCTCTTGATGTAAATCTGTTTTTTCAGAGCTAATCATAATGCACATATCACACTGCAAGAAGCCAGGAATTATTTTTCCGTTCCATTAAATATTCACTATATGCTACAATTTTGTTCAGAATACTCTGTATTCCTGTGTACCATCTAAAAACATAATTAAAATATGCAAACTGTAGTTGATTGCTTGTACTGCATGTGAGTGAATCTTAATGAATGTAACATAAACAACAGTTAAAAGATAACCTGACTTTACCGGAGTTTTACTCCTTCCTGGTATTTGAGACAGGTGTTTCAGTTTGGCACCAGCTGGTACTTTACTAGGGGATATGATTTTACTCAGCTCCTTCACATAGTGAGACAGAAATCCCTTTTCTGATAATGAAACTGAGCCCATGTTCCATAGTGAGTGTGACTGTGAATGAAACAGAATACAAAACTGTCACTGGGTTTCTATTAAAACTAAATTAATCGTTCATTGGTTTTTTAATGCAGATATTAAAATACCTCAACTTTCTGAAACAATAAAGATACTGTGCTTAAATATAACAGTTTAATCAAGAATGTAGTTCAAAATTTTGGAACTGCGGAACATCCAGAATATAATAAAACATTATAAGAGGAAAAAAGCAAAGGTATAAACAGTTTAAATTACATTCTTTTAACGTTTGGATTCTGCACAGAGATCATATTCAAAGATTTCCTCAATCTTTTATTCACTGACAAATATTCTCAGAAGGGGCAGTAATCGTTTTTCTTTGTCTGAATAGCTTTGAACACATCCAATACTCTTTCAATGGCTACTGGGACCTCTTTCTCCAGGAATAAAGTATCTAGAGCATGAAACCAACCATTCAGGTTCATCTGTTACTGAGGTCTGGAACTTTAAAACCATATTTGTTTATTCATTCACGATGACCTTGTCACTAATTTTAATTTTACAAAATGTTAATTTGCTCAGCAACAGGTACCTTATCCTCATACTTCTGCAAATTTTTATTTGTTTCAACAATGCCTTCTGCAGGCTGATTGTTCTGTGGGATGTCTGCTGTGGCAGATGGTGGTGTACCCTCCTCTCCAATGAGAATGATTGCAACTTTTTCTGTTATAAGTCTCTCCCGCTCTTCTTTGGTTCTGTTCATCAGTACTGCATTAGTGCTCTTATTCTTGGTAGCTAAAACAGATGGGATTATTAAAAATGCAATGAGTGAAGTTCATAAATTAAGAAACTAAGGCTATAACATAAAATGCTACTTAAGTTATCTCATTTTATTAGCACTTTTCTTTCATTGTACAAAACATTGAGGTTATACCTGACAGCTTTTGTGTGGTCCACTTACCTGTTTTAAACTCTGGAGCTGAAGTCAATCTGGCATCCCCTAACACAGTTGGAATCTGTGCTAATGAAAATATTACGCATGGGTCACTACATTGGATAAGTTGTTTCATCATTTGAAGCAAAGATGATAGTGTAAATCATTCCCAGAACTTTTCCTGAACTTTGTATATTCCTCCCCACGCATATTTAGCAGCACTTTCTACCTCTTATCTTTTGATTTCAGAATAATTAATCAACTAACCAACACCTCTAGAAAGAGAACCCAAAAGATCAACACCACTAATACCAAAATCCCACCAATGCACATATTTCTCCAGCTCCCATCCTCGTAACTTTGATTTCAGAGTCCGATGAATGGACGCATAGCTTAATTTCCAATAGGAGAAAATGACAATTTACCAGTTTTGTGTCTTGATGTGGAGGGAGCCAGTACAGCTGGACAAGATCTCTTGAAGCCAAACCTCTCCAACATCATTTGTTGTCGTTCCACAACCTCGTGGCCAAGACCAGCTTCCAATAAGCAGTCATCCTGCTGAAGCTGCTGATGCTCCTTTGCCTCCTGCACCGACGCTGATAAAGCCAGCGCGAGTTGCAGATTACTGTCATTCACAGTCCCACCACTCTGAAGCAACAAATAGTGTTCAGAACATGACGGCATTATGATCATTACTTTTTATTTGTTAAATCTGGGTCATTCTGGGTTAACTGTTGCTAGTGTACTCTTCTGCTACACATTTTAGAGGTCCTGCTCTCAAATCTTTGTTTATAGACTGGCTTTTCTGACTTAGAATTTTTCCTGTTTTTATTTTTCATAACTTCTTCATAAAACCATGTGACCTGCAGGTAATCACAGATTCTTAGTATCAACATCTGATATGTTGTAGGAGGACAGGCCACATCGAGATACAATGACCGTCATCATTTGAAAAAGGCCACAAATTATTTCATTACTCGAGTCTGTTCCCTAATTTATCAAAGGTCTAGACTCATATATTTGTTACGTGAAAATAAACAAAGTAAAATAAACAAAGTAATTTACCTTTCTTGAAGATTTCTTTGCTGTACAACCACTGGGTATGTCTGGAAGACCCAGCGCTTGTCTTTCAGCAGCTTGTCTCTCCTGCAGTGCAACAGCATCCAGAAGTTGTCGTGTCGTAACATTGTGCTGTGACGCACATGCCTTCATGTGCAACACGCGTGTCTGGCGCTTCTCAAAGGTCTTCCAACACAACGGACATTTGAAGTGTCTCCTTGTGCCATCTTCATAAGAACTACGAACTTCACCCACACACTTCAGTCCATAATCTGTTTTATTTCTCTCTCCAAAGGATACACACTGATTCTGATCAGAAGTCTCATCACTGCTGTCTTTTATAAGGCCACTTCCATGTTCTATTACAGTTATACATTCATTTCTAAATTCCTGTAAAGTACCTTCATCTTTATGAGCTGGATTTCCTTTGATTATTTTAATAGCACTATTATCCAATGCAGATTTATTTATGTTATAATTTAATGCCTTATGTCTTTTAATTGTTGGTTCTGAATTTAAACATGTTATGGGGTTTATATTCTGATCATTGCTACTACTGTCCTCATTAGAAGTGGTTTCAATTTGTTCACTCATGTCAGACATCTTATTTGACCCAACATCATCTTGTTCAGATAAAATGGTTTCCACACGGTCTGCCTCAAATGTTGATGTGTTTCTGCACAAACAAAGGAACAGTGGAATGAATGCATCTTAGAACAAGTGAACCTTGTAAAAGAAAATCAGAATTCCCTCTTATATAGAGCACTGACCTGCAAGTGAGGTGAGCATAAGCCATGGAAAATTACTAGCTCTGTATGTACAGCATTAAAACTGCTGAAAATTTTAATATAAAATTTTGCCATTGTAAGAAGGGTATAGAATGTTAACTCTTATCTCTTATTAAGCAGCTCATAGGAATGATGACCACTCTGAACTTTGACTGTCATAACTGAGACTAACCTTCATCATATAGGGGATTTAAAACCATGCACTATGGAGCTGGTAGCTATACTTTAGCTCTGAGGTTAGGTTAGGTTTAGTGGGATGCTAGTGTGGTGCATGGCAAGCTTGGCCATACATAAACCATGACACACAGCCAACATTTTGATCATAGTCTGTGTGTGAGATTAAGTTAATTTTTCCTTTTCAAACCTGGTTTGTTTCTGCAGCCTAACAGTACAAAATATTAGCATTCATTTGTATTTCTGTTGTTGAAGAAAATCCATTCAAGCCTCACATATCCAAAAATCTCTTTAAAGGTCATCCTCAGTCCCTTAATCCAGTGTTCCTAACGCAGGAGCCATGGCCCCATAGTGGGATGTGAAGATATCTTTGGGGATCTAATGTCATCCTGATAACAGAGGCAGCGAGTAGCTTTGAAATTAAAATATATAATAAAATACAGGTCAATACACAAAACTATATTTGGGTGTTAAAATTTAAAATTTAAATGTTAAAATTTTAAATTTTAAATTAGCGCTATTCATCACTATAAGGATGTTACATTTGCGCACTTTCATTTCTTTGTGTATTGACCTGTATTTTATTATATATTTTAATCCAAAACACAAACATGACGCATGTAAACCTTATAGCTTTGAAATGTCGGTAAACTCTGATCAGACCACTTGGCGCAAGAACCCAGAAAGCAGCCACCTCCATAATCAGCACCATGAAAACTTCACATCGCACTTAATCCTTGTTGTCTGTAATTTTGTAACAGTTTGGGAAGTCTGTGTTCTTCAGTTCTCCCAATTAAATGTCAGGGTATCATACTAGTCAGATTATATTCTATAAACTGTACACTGTACTTTTCTCTGAGTTTTAACAACAGAATTTCTTTGACAAAACTTCATGATATTTTTTGAGCAGCGCAAAATTTCAGAACCCTACATTTAATGGCACTAGTGTTAACTGTGTCTTAGAAGTTGGTATTACTTGTAGTAGAACATAAAAAAAATAAAGATAGAGTGGCCAACTAAAGCATGACATTCATACAATGTTTATAAAAAAATATGTCAGTTACTTTGAAACTTATTAGGAGACAGATGTGATGACACTATGTTCATGTTACCATATATAATAAGAAAATCAGTCTAAAAATGTTCTTGCTTTTCTGGAAACAGTTGCAACAGTAACTGACTGCAGGAAGGCTTAGTAGTTCGCATTTGATAAAAATAGGCAGTACTTATTATGTAACCTGTTAAGAAATTACTTTCATGTGCCATGTTTCAGCAAGAAATGTGACCCCACATTCTTCTGATAGACTGGTGAAAATTTTAATGAGACACCTCAAAGCAAGTTACAACCTGTAATTTTTAATTTCCTTACAGTTTTTACTTTTGTTATTTAAACCAGACAAGTTTTGGTGCAAACATGCTACATACCATACAAGGAAAGGTTTCCACACCTACCAGTACAATAAAAATCATTATGAACCTCAAAGACAATCCAGTTAAAAATGTAAAACTACATGTACATTAATTTAAAGTGTCATA
Organism: Zootermopsis nevadensis; assembly: GCF_977971745.1. Classification (NCBI taxonomy): domain Eukaryota; kingdom Metazoa; phylum Arthropoda; class Insecta; order Blattodea; family Termopsidae; genus Zootermopsis; species Zootermopsis nevadensis. Next base: position 3,645,136 of record NW_028259164.1, on the reverse strand, counting down.
TTTCAAATTAATTGTCTGTTACATATTTTGGTTAAAATCATTTATATTTAAAAACCATGAAGATACGACTCTGAACACACCTGTATTTTATACTGACACATTCCTTTCATAAAGCATTTGTTTTGTTACATGTGTAAAGTGCCCTTTTTAAAGTGTGCTCAGTCATACTCACTTTAAATTGACATACATATACTTTTATGTTATAATGGGATTAACATTGATATTCATAATGACTGTGAATGTACTGGCAAAAATGAAAATGTTTCCTTATATTTAAAAAAAAACAGTTTGTAGTGATGCGTGGATGGAAATAAATACAAAGTTGAAGTCTAACAACACAACACAGAAATGCATGCAATAAACTTCTTACAGGTACCAAAAAACAAAAATTAAATCTAAAAAAAGATCAATACCTTTTAACATAACAAGACACTGGACTATAAAGATCTTGAAGATCACATTTTTTCCTGTGTTGAAGCCTCGCGCAATGCTTGATTGACAGCTTTGTTCTTGTTTTAGGATAAGAATGGGACTTTGGTTCACTTGATTGGAAATCATTGTTATTTGGTTCCATTATTAAAATACAATAATTTAGTTTAATAACTCATGCTTTATGTATACTGGACTGATGATTTAAAAACTGTTAACAACAAAAACTATATCAATATTTTTTTGGTTCCTTTGATTCTTCCATTAATTTTTGAATTGTTGCACCCCTTTTCCTTGGTACAAGTGACATCAAAGCTTTTCTCTCCCGTTCTTCTTCTGTGGAACTAAATTTCCCTTCATGTATAGACTTCCTGAGTCTCTGACCTGGGCCAGTGAAACTGAAAAACAAATTTATAGGGTAAATGTGGTGTTGCATTCAGATGCCTTGAACCTTCAAACATCGAATATATTTAAGCTATTATAATTAACATGAATTCTAAGCAATGGGAATAAAACAAATCAGAGAAAGTTGCATTGAGTTCATTATACCTAAAAACGACACATTTCCCAGTTTTGTCCATTACATTTGTAGCTAGTAAACAACCACTAAAAAATTATGCTTATTTTCATATAGTCATGACAAATGGGTAACTTACATGACTGTAATAAACTATTCCCCTTGCAAAAGAAAGTTATCAAATCATGGCAATTGTCACAAAAGTCGTAACTAACTACTTCCAGGGAGCAGAGAAACTCATAGTATGCTTAGATAGTCAAGGAATTTCCTACCTGAAGGTTCACTGCCATGTTAACAAGAGCCACCACCTATATATACCCTTCCTAATTCAGATGAATCCAATCCACACCCTTCAGCCTCATGTCCCTATGATAAATTGTAATATAAGCCTCTCCCATCTATGCCTATGTCTTCAAAGTGATCTATTCCCCTCAGGCCTTCCCACAAAAATTTTGTATACATTTCTCATCTTCCCATGAATGCTGCATGTGATACTCATTCCTCTTGCCTTGACTTGATCATCCTAACAATATTTGGTGAAGCATTCAAGTTATGGAGCTACTCATTATGTAATTCTCTCCAGTCTCCTCTCATTTCATTCCACATTAGTTCAAATATTTTCCTAAGCACCCAGTTCTCGGACATGTTCAATCCTTGTCCACCCCTTCACACCCACACAAAACAACTAAAGTTATAGTACTTTATTGTTCATGCTAACATCTTTAAATGGAATCAACGTTAAAACGCTTCGTTGAACGATTCGATGCATTTATGACTGGAAAATACCATACTTAAAGACTACATAACTCGTTATTTATTTATTAAATATAGGTTATGTTTGACAAATTTCTCGTAGAGATCAGTTTCTGACAGCAATGAATCACACGTTAATAAATCTCATACTGGTAAACTATTCCACAGACTGCTCCAATAGCAAGCACACCCAAGCCGAAATAATTCCGCGTTCTGTATGCAACTGTGCCTGCAGTACGTCTCGGTTTCGGAACCTCTGCCGCCATCCTTCATCAGAATGGTCATAAACATAGACACCAACCTTCGTCAGTCGTCTCAGTGTTATCAACATAACATACAGTCCTTTCGATTAATGCCCATCACAGACTGTATATAACTCAGATGTACTAGAATCCTTACACACACCACAGTATCTCAATTGGTAGTTGTTTGTTGTGTTCCTTGCTTACAAGTTTCTTTTTTTTCAGATTCTGTCATTAGAGCTATTTCTGTCATATATATTGGTGAAACTGTCTCGGTTCGTTTCGCCAATTGTTTGTTATATATAATACTGATAATTTCGTGTATTATGTATACAAGGTATTCATTCCGTGTACATTCTTGAGATAAGGCCAATCCTCTTAGTGGGCTATAACTCCTAAATCATACACAGTCATTCAGTGCTTATCTCAATAGTTTCATTGTTCATCTTCTCATATGTGTTTACAGCCATTTGACAGATGACACTCGTGAGAAGTGATTGGTTGCTTACAGTTGGCTTCCATCTTTGTCCACTTAGTTGTTTGTGCGTCATTTAATATTCGGCAGGAATAATTACATGAAATAAATATGGATTTGGACCGAATATGTATACTCTGGTGTGTGTAAATTGAGAAGTATTTGTTAATTCTAGGTCTGTTTTGCGATTTTAGTATTTAACATTTGAATTTGAAAACGATATTTTTATCTATGTCGGAACGTACATTATTAACACTGATGCGATTTAAATTTGTTCACTCACAGTGCTAATGGCATTTATTGTGATATTTTCAGAGTGCAAAACAATGGGTTGTATTTCCAGTAAGACGGATATTAATGATCTCCACCCAAACATCTTCCAGGTAGGATAGTAGAAAGTTTTGAATGACAGAAAGTTTGTATAACAAGAACCTGCATTTCTGATTAAAATTGTTTTATTAAACAGGTAATGAATGTGGATGAACTAGGCAATCGGTTGAGTCCTGGACAATTGGAGATAACTGAAACTGACCTAGTCTTATATCAGAAAAAGAAAGATCCAGTTAAATGGCCATTACGGTGTCTCAGACGGTATGGATTTGAGGCAGAACTGTTTAGTTTTGAATCTGGTCGGCGATGCCCAACAGGATCTGGCATTTATGCTTTCCGTTGTCAGCGAGCAGAACAGTTGTTCAACTTGCTGCAGACTCACATTCAAGTCAGAAACAATGCTGGTGAAGATGCTGTCTTTCAGGAATTTCCAGTACCTTCAGCCCCAGGCCCAGCAGTAGCGCCTCGGTTAAGTATTGGTGGTGATGCCACCTACTTGGACCTCTCATTGTTAAGGTCAGGTGTTCGAGTTAATGCTCCAAATAGCATTCGCTTGTCATCCCAAAATGGAGGGTCAACAAGATTGAGCAGTGTTGGAAGCAGTAGCAATGGTCCCTTGAGTCCACAGGGCACTGCGTCTCCATCTCCACCACCTGTACCCAGTCCTTCTGTTCCAGTTTTGCCTGTAACAAACAACAACAATCCTGCTTTGTTTTATGCCAATGAGGAATTTTTTTTGGCAGCAACAGCATGTACCAGTACTACAACAGGAACAACAACAACAACAACAACAACAACAACAACAACAACAGTAGTAACACCAACAGAGCCATCTGAAAGAAGTGTTCAACAGCAGCAGCCCGAAAAAATGATCCGTCTACCCGACCCCAGTAGTGAGACAATTCCTGGTATAGAGGCACCCACTTTTCCAACTGATGTTGGGAACAAGACTATGTATCGGCAGAGTATGGTGAGTGGTGATGGCATCCCAACAAGTCCAAGTGCTGAACTAACATCTTGTGCCCAAATGTACGCAGCACCATCGTACATCAATATAGATCTCAGTGCAGGAGTAGAGCCATTGTCCCCAACCTGTAGCATTGATGGAGAGTCAACTTATGCCCGTCTTGAACTGACAAATGATGCTCAAGACTGTCATCTTTATATGAATATCATCCCTGGACCAGAAAATGGTGTGCCAGCTGCTCCGGATAAACCGTCCACAACCATCTGGCCTAAACCGGCAATGCCTTCTTTTGGCATGCAGCAGCAAGAATGGGAATTAGAAGAACCACGCCATTGTTATGCCAATATAGAACTGAGTGAAATTGAAGTGGCTAGAAGCCACCTTCCAAAGCGATTGTCTGGAACAGACAGAGTGCCCCCTCTGCCACTACATTCTTTCACAGTTCAGTCACAACAGAATCCAATGACCCCACCTCCAGGAATGCTCCGGACAGTGAATTATATTGTGCTAGATCTAGACCAAAATAAAACAGACTCAGTGGCGGGTAATACTAACTCTTCTCAGCAGCCAGCATCTCTCAGTTCTGCCCCACCCTCCAGTCTGTCTCTTCCACCAGAATCTCCAGGGCGAGCTTCAGAAAGGTACGCAACAATAGACTTCAATAAAACTGTGGCCCTATCTCATTCAGTGAATCCAAACGTAGACAACGACAGTGAGGGCTCTCGAAAGACCAGGCACAACTCAACTATTAATGACCTTGTTCTCCCCCCCACGAGGCTCAGCTCTTCAGAGTAAATATAGCAGCTCAATAGATTTGGTTATTTGTGATGAAGACTGATTTTTTTTATGTGGTGAAACAACAAATTTTAATAAATTTTGGCAGCAGAGTATCTTTGTTTGCAATATTGTAAACTTTGTTAAACTTAATTTGCAGAATATACATCGAACTCTTCATATTGCACTGTAGACTCTTTTTGCATGTACCCTCAATTATAAATAATAACCAAAGCAGGGAGAAAGACAGGATACTGTGTAATTATTACTGGTCTAAGACATAAAATAGATTTTTAAAATGATTGTTTAAAAGATATTTGTACATAGTAATATTATTATATGTTGAAACATGCGTGCCTGAATATATATTTTGTGTGAATAAGTATATACAAATAGTAGAAATAAATAGAAGATATATTATATAATTGTATAGCCTTTACTAAAGTCTTTGGATCCTTTAATATGCCTCTGACATATGCTTAAAGATGAAAGAAGGTTATTTTCTATAAAGAATATAATTTATTTAACTGGTGACTGGTCCCTTCCCTGGGCCAACAAAATCCAGTCACCTTCAACTCCTATCTCCCATAGATCCCGCTTGATATTATCCTCCCATCTGCGTACAGGTCTACCCAGCGTTTTCTTCTCCACAGGCTACCCGACCAATACCCGGTGCACACCTCTTGCCCCATCCATGCTTGCTACATGCCTCCCCATCTCATTCTTCTTGACTTCATCACTCTGACAATATTGCGGGAGGAGTACAAGTTTTTAAGTTCATCATTATGCAGTTTTCTCGATACACCATCCTCTTCCCTTTTTTACACCCTATTCTCAAACACCTGCAATCTATGTTCCCCCAGAGTGAGAGACCATGTTTCACACCCATACAAAACAACAGGCAAAATTATTGTCTAAGTTTTTTAAGTACAATACTAAGTTTTCAGTTCTACATTCATGGTAACAGATGGGGCTTATAAAATTAATAAATTTAATGTCATATTAGAATGGTAAATCCTTGTATGATAAAATCCAAAAATTCTAATTGGGGTTATTTCGAATTTGAACAATTTTATTGACGTAACTACGTCTATACGAAGGGTCATTCGGCAAAAAGGCGTAACGAAGATGTGCAAGGTCCATATCAACAATTTATAAATATGGACTGACAACAATGGTTATGTTACCTAAGAAACTAATTGTTACGTCATCTGTTTACTCGGCATTGTTGTGTTACATTACTGCCGTCAACAACAATGGTCAGCTTTTATATGAACTGCGTGCATTGTTGTGTTACATTACTGACGTCAACAATCCGCTTTCGTTATTGTGGAAAGAGCTGAGCTGTGAATCACTTGTAGAAGAAGTGCGTCGTAGACTTGATAATTTTGTGCTGGTAAAAACGTTTTAGAATATTACAGGTACTTATCTTATGTAAGAATTATTACATTTCATTACATTACAGAGACGTATTTACGTCAGATTCTCCGGAACAGTGGTTCCACTGTCAACCTTTTCTTTACATCGCCGCTACTACAGTTTCTCTTATATTTTATCCCATGATATTGCAAAATTGTTTTTTCCAATCGATCATTGACTTCATACGATGAGGGTGATTAACATGCGCATTGCTTGCAATGTCATAGCTGATGCTGTTTGTATTGAAATTACCAACATTTGGGTCAGCTAACTTAGGAATTTTTCTGGCCACGTGAAGCTCATTGTTTCATGAAAGGAGACTTATTTTTTTTCTCAGAAGCTGGGGCTAGTCATTAGGTCAGTTTATATTGCTTACATGGTGATCAAGAATTCATATAGTTTGAGAAATGTTTGTTATGATGGGTACACGTTGATATTATCCTAGTAGTTTTCCAGTGAGAGCGAGTGCAGGGATACCACCAGAAAATGTGTCAAACAAAGGGCGTCTGTAAATTACGTAGTAGGAATGCGTGGAAATTGGCACATTGTGATTTGTAAGAGCCCAGTCATTAACAGCATATCTCATAAGGCTTTCAACTTTGATTGATCTACAAATTGTGCGCAACTATTATAATCTTTCATTTTGAGCCGGCGGTTTCTGAATCTGGAAACAGTGTATTTCTTTCAGAACATACCCTGAGGATTTCTTGATTCCCGCTCATTTCCCATCATTCCAATAGCGTCTTTTCCGATTTCCGCTATATGTTTTGGCCATTTTGTTTCGTGAGATAGTGTGGAGTGGTTTAGTATTTGAATTACTTTATTTTCGAGAAGTAATTTGTTTCGTATTGCTTACGGTGTGTTTGGTAAGTCTTTGGTTAATGTGGCTGCATGTTTAGTGATTATAAATGTATATTAAAGACGTTTCTTTCAGTTAATATCCGAAATACGTAGTTAATCAATGGTGTCTTATTATATTTTTGCAGGATAGCTAGCATGTCGCGTTACAGGGATTCCGGTTCTTCTGACTGCAAACTTTACGTTGGTGATTTAGGTAAGATAGTAAATATCCATACTATTTTTATTCCCCATTGATTACACATATTCTTAGTTCATTAAGTGTTGCCTGCCTGACCATGGCTGGCTAGGCCGTGTCCTGAAGCGGTGGTTGAAAAGCGTTGGATAAAGAATTTTTCAGATGGGAATTTAATTTAAACTGGTGTGTGTAGGGACTTTAGGGGCTTCCTGCTTGAACGTCGATGTGCGGCTAACGTTATTTGGAGTAAAAGGTTGTAAACCTTCCACCCTTTAAGGATGCAGAAAAATTATTTTTGTTAGTTTATTTAGTGCCCATAGTGTTTGGTAAGTTTGTTTCTGAATTTCATAATTCAGTAAATCAAAAGGAATTCAATGTCTGTACCTTTGAAAAGCTTTTGCTGTATTAAGGTTAACTGTGCCTACCAAAATATTTCCCACTTCCTGTAATATTTGTGATTACATTCCATGTTTCCCATGGTGGTGAAGTATAGCAGTAGTCATTTCACATATGCTCTGCTGCCCATGAGATTTCCTTTGTCATAAGTAAGGTGTGACCATTTCCAAATTTCTTCTTTTACAACAATTAATGTGGTTTAGCCAGTCACCAAATGTAATGCTAAAAGCAGCCGTTGTGTTTGCACAGACTGAAGAGACTTCTTGCACTGTGGGTATTCTACATTCTTAACTTCCCAACCAACCAAAGGAACAAAAGAATTCATCATATGTAACGGATCTGTTTTCAGCGCAGTTTACTCATGTTGAAGCTTCTGATATTTTTATGTGAGATTGAAAAGTATTTGCACTATTTGAGAAGAACATTGTGCTAGTTGCTGGTCACAGTGGCCGTACGGAACCATGGGCCTCTTGTGCTTAGACACAGTGATCGTGGGTTTGAATCCCACTCATGGCATGAATGTTTGTTTGCATCTTTCTGTGTTGTGCTGTCGTGTACAGGCAGAGACCTTGTGATGGGCTGATCACTTGTCCAAGGAGTCCCACTAATTGTCTAAATGTATAAGTAACCTCCAAAAGAGGTGTCCAAGACCTACACTGGGTTGTAGAGCCACAGGTGATGATTGTGCTAGTTGGGAACATTGCTGTTGGAAGTGGTGTATGGGGATAATAGGGAGACATGTTCTTAAGGGGGTAGATAACAGGCAGTTAAGTCCCACAGTGGAGAAATCGTGAAAAACATTTAAAAGTGGATGGTCATAAGGCAAATCTAATGTGAATGTGGGCCACCTAGAAACAAAGTTCACCTTAGGAAGAGGGATAACTCGGACATTCCTTGATGTATTAATGGACAGAAGTAGCATTGTCAAGATAAGAATATTCAGAAAACCATTCCACATGAAGCAATACATACATACTCCTCCAGTTATTTGTACATTGCAATTTAAATAAGGAACAAGTAATGCATCAGAACCACATTAATATAACTGCATATGAAACAAAGTTTATCAACAGTGTCTTATTATGTTACTGGATATGACCAAAATTATAGTCAGATTCTTAACAGCCAGAAACAATCTCACTAACCAGGGAATCGTGAAAGGTACCTCGCAATTACTGTACTTTAGGAAGGTCAGAACGAATTCTCAGAATTGGAAAGTAACTGCCAGAAAGAGTTATGGGCTGCATAAGTGGTGTAGTGGTTAGTATACTGGCGTAGTTTTAAATGTACCTTATGGGACAATACCCCAACATAATATTGGCCTATAGGCAATGGGCTTGTCACACACTACTCACAGATGAATGCTTCAAGGACGAAGAAACCTCCCACATGGGAGGAGGCCAAGGCCCAAAATTGGGCTGTAGTGCCATTGGCGAATTGCTGTTGGACACGGCCTTCAGCGTCACTCACACAGCTGCATTGTCTGTCATGAGCAAAGTGCATTTTCAACTGCAGGGCAGGGGTTTCGAACCTTGGGCTACCCTCTGCTTTATTATAAAATTTCCATAATTCTTTTAAAATTAATCATTACGTTGTGATGCATGTAGGCTGCACAGATTACATCAGTGGCATCTGCTTTGAGAACCCCTGCTTTAGAGAATGAAACATTTATATAACAGAGGTGCAGTATATAAAAAATTTGACATGGGACTGGAAAAATGGAAATTAAACTAGTACCTAATAATGTGGAAACTGGGAAGTGAATTCAGATAATGAGGTAAGGCACTGAGCTAAAGATAGCTGGATGAAACAGTGTGGTACAATTGGGGCTGGCCCAGGGTATAGCATTACATAATTTGCTGATTAACATGGAAGTGTTCATACTGTTGCCATCTAATACTGCATTTTAGTTATTGTCTTTTGGTGTGTCCCATGTTGAAAGAAAACTTCAATAGACCAGACTTCTCCAGGTTTGATGTTACAACGAAATGTGACAATGTTCTCAGATAAGCCACATCTATTCATATCTGATGTAACTGATAACCTGAGAGGATTTTATCACTTATAATTGAGTGAAAGTTTGAAGAGACATTTAAGAAATTCTGTTGTTGTTTTTTTTGTTCAGGTTCAGCAGCTTCAAAACAAGAACTTGAAGAATCATTTTCGTACTATGGACCTCTGCGCAATGTGTGGGTTGCTAGAAACCCACCAGGCTTTGCATTTGTAGAGTATGAGGATCCACGTGATGCAGAAGATGCTGTGAGGGGCCTAGACGGAAGGTACATATTTGTTGTCACTTCAACTCATTTTCTTCTGATAACTCATAATGTACAAATGTCTTGATTTTTATTAAACTACATGGTTATAATTGTTTTACTTCTGTTGATAACTGTTTACTGAAACATTTAATTTCAGAACTATCTGTGGGCGCCGAGTTCGGGTGGAGATGTCAAATGGCATGGGAGGAAAGGGAAGTGGACGCTTTCGTGGACCACCACCACGGCGGGGAAGACCCTTCCATCCAGAGGATCGTTGCTATGAGTGTGGCGAACGTGGGCATTATGCGCGAGATTGTTATCGTTACAGGGGTAGCCGCGGAGGCAGGCGCAGGTATGTATACCATTTGCTCGTCGTGTTCGTTTTGTTTTGAAAGCTCTTCATTTTTAACGGTACAGTATTTCATTTCTGATACAGTTTGCTTTTGGGTTCTGATTTTTTAAAATAATATTATTCAAAGCTAATTGATAATAAGACTGGTGGACTAAATTGTGATAATGTATTCCTAACATTTTTTAGGAAATACGGCTGAAAAATAAGATCACAAAACACAACCTCCTTCCTTCAACTGTGAGTCTAGACAAGTCAACAAATCGGGCTGAACTACTGCCACTTCTATGAATTCTTCAGAGACGAGGGCACACGCCCACCCGTCCACCACGCGAGAGTTAGAAAAATCATCCCGACCCATCGTAGTAAATTAGCTGAGACTTCGTAGCACGACTGGTCCATCGACCGCTCCGTCTGTCCTGCCATTTTGTATTTGTCTTCAGAGCTGAGAATCAACAGGCTTGAGCCCTGATTAAAGTCTACAGCAAAATTACTACAAGTCTACGCAGACTGCAAGCGTTAATTGTCTCCCCCTTCACATCTTCTGCTACGAGCCAGTTTTTCTGTTGAGTCTTCGGGTTCTGCATAGAGTCGACACTGCACCACACACGCCCAGTTATATGACACGACTTGAGTTGCTTCAACGTAGCTTCTCCGATTGTCCGCTAGAGCTCGCCAGTGGTTCTTAATTGAATCACTGTTCATTATAATATGTGAGTTCTGTAATGGTACAAGGGAAACAATTTAGGGTGGGTTTACATAAAAATTACTCAGTGTTTGAGTGAAAGAGGAAACCATTTCATCCACATATCCAGGTCCGGTATTTTATGTTTGGTAATTTATGCTTTGTAGTCTCCAATACTGGAGCGAGGTATAAATAAATTCGCATATTGAGGGACCATATTGAAACTTGGGCTCGTATTTAAGTACACCATCTTTGTTCATTTTTTGAGTAGCCATTAGTTTTGAAATTTTGTAGGACAATTATGTACACTTTGATTTGTGATTGCCAGATGAAAATTTGCCGCTTGCAAAATGAGTTAAATCGATTTCAGCTACATGTTAGGCTGTAATTATTGGTGTCACATTTCTGATGCTATGCTCTCTTTCCTGGTGGTTGTTCAGGTCATACTCACGTTCACGTTCAAGGTCTCGCTCCCGCTCCAGGGACCGCCGCTCCAGGTCACGCAGTGGTTCACGCAGCCGTTCCCGCTCTCGCTCTCCCAGGGACCGATCTCCAAAAGACAGGTCTTCTAGGGACAGGTCTAGGGATGATAGATCACCAAAGGATAGATCACGATCCAGGGACAGGAGTCCAAAGGACAGGTCTCGCTCCAGGGACCACGGACGCTCCCGCTCGCCCCAGAATCGCTCTAAAAGCCATTCCCGCTCCAGGTCTCGGTCAAGGAGCAGGTAAGAGTGCTGCTTGTGGGAGGGAATGCTTCTGCATTTTACGCAGTCTGAAGAGTAATTTCAGCAAGAAGTTTTCCCATTATTTGAGCTTTGCCTTTTGAGTTTGCGTTTTTGTAACCGCTTATACATGTTTAGTAGCAGTTTTAACGATGTGTAATTTTGATGATGTCGATCCATGTGCTTGTGTCAGTGTGCAACCTTCAGTTGTTGGTATGAGGTGATGGTGGATTCTGATATTACCTGCTTCATATATAATCAGTCTATTTTGAAAGAGCTTCAAAATGTTCCAAAAAAAATGCTGTAATTGGCATCTGATACAGCCAGCAGTGAACCTTCTTTCAGATTTTTGGGGGTAGAAAAGTAGACTGAAAATGTGGTAATTATAATACATTTCTGTGTTGAAACTGCAGAAATAATTATCTTTTCCAGATTATAAAGCACATGTAAGTTCCTGACTGAAATTTTTGTGAAGAAATATTGTATACCTTTGGATTCTTAAGTTGTGTGTGGCATTTTTCAGTAATAAAGTGTCTTTTACTGTGGAAAATATGGTGGATGTGAATTTTGCATGTCTCAATTGTAAATTGATTTTTTATCTTTGCCGTAATTTGCTGCAATTTAGCTTCTTTTCCTGCATTTACTTTACGTCTCAACAAAACTTTTTTGAAGTGAGGCTTTTCAAAATAACTTTAACTCTGACGTACAAGGTGAAGCTTTCGCAGTGACTGAAGTTGCTGAAAGACTCTCAGGTTACAGGCCACACCAGGTCGCTGAGCGGTGAATAAACCGTATCTTCTGCCAATGTTTTCGAGAACAATCTCTGGTCTCATCCTCGGGGCTGCTGCATAACAAAATCTGATCCTTTGTAGCGTGCTCGCCGATGGGAACTCGGTTCTCAAAACTTTGGCAGATGTGGTTAATGCACCATTCAGCCATCTGATGTGGCTTGTAACCTGAGACTCTTTCATAACCTTTAACTCTGTTCCATAAATTTTCATTCATTAGTTCAAATCTGGCATACCAGTTTAAAAATTTTGTAATGTTTGAAGCAACTAATCCCCCCCCCCCCCTTATTGCATGCTGTGTGCAGGGGTTTTGTTTTCTAAAAGATAGTCAAAATAGGAAAATTTCCAAACTCAAGGTAAATGTCCTTTGTCTAAACCCTATTTTCAGTGCCTTGTGAGTTTGAAGCTGTAACAGGTATGAACAAATGTGCATCACTTTTTCAAAATGCAAAGATTTATTTGTTGTAAACTTTGTTAATGCTCGTCTAGTTTTTGATATACCGAACAGTGTGATACTCCTGATTTTTTTTTAAAAAAAAGAAAATTTTGGAATACAGACATACGTGTTTTTGGATTGGGTTTTGACTTTGTGTAAACATGCATTGCCCTAAAGAAGTTTCGCTGTTTGGTTGGTCGAAGTGTATCGTAAAGTAGTGGAAGCTGACATAACAGCATAAACACACATTTACAGTGAAAGTCTGGCGCAACACTGATTGATAACATTTCAACTTTTTACAAGTTTGGTAATGTGGATCCTATGTTCTCGTCGCACACGTACATTGATGTAGTGGCGGTTTGTCTCGGCTTGCAGGCTGTAGGAAAAAATAGATCACCGTGCACAACAGCAGAACTGTTAATCAAAGATTTTCTGCACAAAAAGGCAGGCAGCAAAGTGACCTGCTTCGCCTATGCGCGTTCTTCAACCACGTTGACTCGTCCGTCTTTGTACTCCTAAAAGAATGGAATATTGTTTCTGAGTGCTTACCATGATTTGTGGCAGGTACTTGATACATGGCACTAAATCTTTGTTTGAACCAGATACTTGACAGGGGCCATGCTATAGCTCAGGTAGTTAGTTTCTGACTTCTCACTGTGGGGGCCTGGGTTCATTCCCAGGGCCATCCATGTTGGATTTGTAGTTTTACCTTCACTATTTGTGTTATGTGCGCAGTGTGTGTTTGTGACTGCAATTCTGTAGAGATGGTCTTTCCCTTCTGCGGTATTATTGTTATTAGCGATAACATGTTCTGTACAGCTTTATGTTTTAAAATATGTATATAAAGTGATGTCCATTATGGTTGATTGCTTACTGTAGGCCTTGCTTTTCAATGTGTATGTGTGTTCAATAGTTTTTCATTTTTGTATTCTGCACTGCTTTTTGTACATTAAAACCCTGATGTAGTGCCCCTAGAAAACCACCACCCCTTGCACTGTCTACGAAAGCCTTAGAGCAAATTCAGTACATAATCTCAAAAGGGTATTCACCTGAAATTGTGCCACCCCTATTAACCTAACTTCCTGTGGAGCAAACACGCGGAGCACTGATTTCTGTCGAGTGACTCGCATCAGATTTGGCAGTGACAAAAACTGGAGAACAGGGAGATGAAGCACAGTTGGTATAACTGGAGACTGCCAGAGGACCAAGGCCACCATCATAGCCACGTTGGGGAGCAAGGGCAGCAAACTGGAACTAACTTGAAGCCCTCTTAGCTAATGTTCAAGACTGTTGCTGCTACTTATCAGGGAAAGGCTTATGCATTTTAAAATGTTTCATGCTTGTAGGGAACTGGCATTTACAGTTAAAATTAATAAATGAAATTGCTGAGCCATAAATGTGAGTTCTGTTTAGACACAAAGAATTTGTTTATGGGGCTAATGTGCTCTTTCCAGACTAACAAATGATGTAATGTGGTATAATCATTTAACACCGCTTGCATGTCATTGTGTATACGCACCCTGCTTGACAGGAAATTTAATGTCAATGTAGGTGGTTTCTTAAGCTCTAGTAATGCAGGGTGAATGGAAAGTCAATGTACTCATACTACAGTAGACAAATTTGAAATTATAAAAGTTAATTATTCTTTACTTCCGAAATAGCCTCATGTGTAGACGTTTATGTATATTCCCTATTGTTTTCATAGGCCTAACGTAATTGATCCAAAAGATGGTGTTCGTGTACTTTTGTGATGATATTTAAAGATCTTGTGCAGTCCCTGTAAATTGTAGCAGATTTATGAGAACTTGGTGCCTAACAGGATTACAACTCAACTAATGACAGTCATTTTACAACAGTAATTCTGATTTCAAAGTAAATAACTTTAGCTGTCTCAAATTCTGCAGGTTTGTGAACTGATTTCAGTTGCTGATCCATTCATTAATTGCATTGTACTTGCACATCAGAACATGCATGCATTGGTGTCATCAGATGTACTAAGAAATGAAGTTTCATATCAGAAAAGTGTGCATTATTTTGTTGTTCCTAAAGATACCTCAGCAGTGGTTGTGAATGTGTTGAAAATAAAGAAACCCTACAAGCACAGGTAATAACCACTTTCCTATTGTTCTCGGTCACATGTCCCCCTTCCTCAACTCGGAGCCTGTAAGATTGAATATGGCCCGAATGGGGAGGTGCTTTCAGTATTGTACCAGTACATCAGAGAAAGCTTCTGTGTTAACTAGTGTGGATTCGCAGATGACTTTCGCATTCCTCCTCTTCGGTGGTGTGGGTTCAAGTTGAACTTTCTGCTTGTATTTGGGCTTTGTTTTTGGAGAAAGGAGGCTAGAATATTGTCTGTAAATGTATGGATTGTATATGTGGACTTCAAACTATCCAGATCACAGAAATGCATGTCCAGAAAGAGTAACGATACCTCTGCTGATCATCCTCCATGTTATGAATTGAATAGAACCCGTACCACATCATTAGTTCAACACGATGTGTACAGGAAGTGCCTAACAAAGTGTTTGAATCAGGTTGACTGACTGAAGAAAATTATAGTGTCGGTAACAAGGTTGTTATTCTGCTGAGGCTGCTGCTGCCAGTTTGAATGCGTTTGTGATTCTCTGGCTTCATGTATTTAGAAAGATCCAAATAGGAAGAACTTTGGCCGAACACGCAAAGTATAAATGTAGTGTGTCAGTTGCGGTAATAGTATTATGCATGTAAATAGAATGCACAGTTAATTGTGGGGCTCAATATTGCATACAAAAATTAGCCATTTATTTGAATTTGTTTGGTACTATAACACCCCTTCAGATGTTTCTGGATCATTGTGAAGGATAATATAGGACACATGACTATAATTATCTTCAGAGTTTAATGAAAAATCATGTTCTGAATCTGAAGATTTTAAATGTTTTACACTTCCTGATGCTTTGTTGGGAATTCACTACTGTTGAGGTACAGTGACCATTAATCCCTCCAGTCTTCCCAATCTGCTGCATCCATAACCTCAATTTTCTAATGAACAGGAAGTAGAACCTCAATGAGTTTGTGGTTTCATGCATCCCTGTATGCTGCTTTAAAGTAGCCCATATACTCGCGTTAGGGTATAGTTTAGGGTCGTGAAGACTCGTTCCAAGAGCAATATGGCCATGTTCACTACAAATGGAATCAGTTAAATGGTTTTTAAACATCACCTTGTTTGCTTTAACAAGACAGTAGATTTTGGTTATTAGCATTTGTGGGTGAGTTACCAGTTTTGTTGTAGGAGTTGGACAGTACCCTTTCTGTACTTTTAGACGGTTCATCCAGGTCGTCGCATGTTAGCTATAGAGCACTAAGTCTCAGCTGGGTGTTAGTGCAGACATCTTGTATTTTGAGCAGCAAAAACTTGTGGGGCTAAAGACAAAGATCACCTACAGTGGAATTCATTGAAAGGTTCAGTATATTGCTGGAATCCAGCCATTTACAGATTTGGGGTGTGGTTCCTTCCAGAAGGGATGAAGGTAGCTGATGGGTCAGGGTCTCTGAAGATGCAACACTTCAAGAACAACTAATGTTCAGTGTTAAATTGTGTCAGACTCCCACACTGTTACTCAGAAAGTGGGCTTATTAAAATGGTGGATGTTCTTCGTGTGGAGGCTTAACACTACGGTTTCATCTGTGCACCTTTGGGTTTTGAGTTTTGCACAATTTGATAGCTATGTTCTCTCACTTTCAGGGGTCGCGATTCTACGGACAGGAATGGCAACACCCAGAATGACGCTCGTGACTAGCAAAACGGTTGCTTTATTTTGTGAGTGCACTGCAACATGTCAGTTACTGGCTCCTTTCTTTGTCACTTTCTCTTGATGTTTCAGGTGTTAGGCTGTTGGTGTTTTTCTTATGGTATAATAAACTAAAAGGACAAGAATATTTGTTTCACATGCCATTGTTAATTGCTTATTGATGTTCAGCAGATTGTAGTTTGTATGTTCATTCTGAACATCAGCATAGAAGCTATTCAAAAAGCCATATTGTAGAATAAGATTTTCATTCCTAGTGCACATTTGTGTAGGATGCACTGAGTAGTGTATTAATTACATCTTGTTTTTTTTTTCTCCTTGTGTAGTCTTTTTCAGGATATTTGCAAAAGGAGCAGTTTTCAGTAAAATTATAATCTGTCTGTAAATTGCAGTGTTCAAGTTAGCTGTTCCAATGTTCTGTTCATAAAATAAAAGAATTTAAAACTGTGTTGTTTTGAATTTTATGCAACATATTTAAGATTTTCTGCGTGTGTGCACGCACATGCATGTGCCCTGCATCGAAACAACACAGAGACTGCCTAACATTGCCATCAGTCTATTAAATTGAACATGCATACCTGTCGCAAGACATCTCTGAACTCTGCTGACCTTTAAGGTTGTTTGGCAATCGGGCAAGGCACAGGGAGGCAGGAGAAGAGTTACCACTTCTGATGTCTTGCTCCCAATTGCCTTCCCTTCCCCTTTTACCGACATCTCAGGCTTGTAGATATTCTGCATCTAGCTTGCAGTTTAAATTGTAATTCATTACATGTAATTTCTCTGCTTGCTGGTGTAACAGTGCGTTTGTTCGCCAGCACAGTTGAGACTTTAGAAGGGAGAAACAGTTGTAATTTCTTTGCGTGAAATGTCTTTATGTTTTCGCAGTGGGTAATATATAATATAAAGGATTGGAATGAGGTGAGCGGGGACTGGTTCTATCTACTTGTATGCTTCAGGGAGTGGTTCAGTGTGTTCGACTCAGTTGAACGTTGTAGGTGCTTTATTCATTTGTAGAGAGTTGCTACAGACATGAGTAGTAAATAGATAGCATTGTGTGTCAAGATTTATACAAACATGATTAAGAAAAAGTATATGAAGTGTTCTAGAAGGTGATGATGTCAGTGTCACATTACAGCCGTCCTAGCACCTTATTGGCTGTTGTGAGAAGGGGATTTGCGCCCTCACCACAGGTGTTACGGAAGTCTTCGGATTCCAGTGCCCATGTCATTATTCCAGCCAAACGCTTGTCTTTCACAAACTGAGCCTGCAACATCACCAGGACATGAAATAGACAAACAAACCATTAGTTGCTAGTAAGGAGGTTGGTCTACGCAGAACACACTGAAGTATATGTGCATGTTCAAGTGTCATGAACAATGCGATAGGAGAGAATAAATTATTTAGAAGTGTGCTGCGCCTTATATTAGCTTCTTTCAGCGCGTAGAGTAGCAGACGTAAAGGAAACGATCACTTAGATTCCGTGTCGAGTTACTAGTGAACTGAATACCGGAGTGCTAATACAGTAGACTTCAGTTACGTGTTTTCCTATAGACAGGACATGGTGTAACTGTGCTTTTTGGTATGGGGTTTGTGGTTAACATTGTCAGTAGTGCAGGTTTTCCCATACCATTTGTTACATTGCTGAAAACTGATTCAGGGATGTCAGTCATCCCCATCATATGCCTGGTATCAACGTGGCACTGTATGTAGGACTGAAATGGTGTCTTTAGTGAGGTCCACTAACCAGATGGCTTATGGTACCAGAAGGTTCATCACCGAATTAACCA
Source organism: Zootermopsis nevadensis (assembly GCF_977971745.1). Taxonomy (NCBI): domain Eukaryota; kingdom Metazoa; phylum Arthropoda; class Insecta; order Blattodea; family Termopsidae; genus Zootermopsis; species Zootermopsis nevadensis. Next base: position 3,626,979 of record NW_028259164.1, on the reverse strand, counting down.
AAGCCCTCCACCGGACCCTGTCCAGGGCCAACAAAATCCAGTCTCCTTAAACTCCTATCTCCCATAGATCCCACCTGAGATTATCCTCCCATCTACGTCTAGGTCTCCCCAGAGGTCTCTTCCCCTCAGGCTTCCCAAATAGTGGACCCAACCAACCAGATGGCTTACGGAACCCGAAGGTTCATCACCGAATTAACCAAAGCCCTCCACCGGACCCTGTCCAGGGCCAACAAAATCCAGTCGCCTTCGACTCCTATCTCCCATAGATCCCGCCTGAGATTATCCTCCCATCTACGTCTAGGTCTCCCCAGCGGTCTCTTCCCCTCAGGCTTCACCACCAACACCTGGTGCACACCTCTTGTACCATCCATGCACGCTACATGCCCCGCCCACCTCATTCTTCTCGACTTAATCAGCCTGACAATTGTTGGGGAGGAGTTAGTGAGGTTCACACTTGTGTTAATTTGTCTAGCAAATAGGCACTTTCTTTTAATGTCTTACACCCTGAGACTCGTGATGCAGAGGTGTGCATGTATAGTCCAGGATGTTTGATTCATGATGGAAGGAGGTCTGTTCCAAAGTTGTTGGATGAAATGTCGCTGTCATGCCACAGTACAGTCATAACAGAACATTACTGCTGTGCGTGGAAAGGTTCTTACCTTTGCTGCGACAGCAGAGATGTCATCGTAGCTGACCCAGTTGTCGTCATAGTGAGCATACACGTATCCTTCTTGATCGTTCCTCACGATATTCCACTCTGTTTCCTTGCATATCTGTGGAATGAGAAATATGTTTTGTGGTTGATCGTCTGTAGTGAAATCCATGAACTGCCTGAAGGATCGTGGATTGAGAGCAGTGTTGACAGAACAAACTTTCTAATCTCGTGTGTGTAATCTTTTTTGGGGGGTTATGAGGATTTAGTGAGCATATGATGTCACACCGCGCACATTTGGAGGCTTCAGTACGAAATCTGACTCGACACTGCTCGTAGTTTGTGCCTTGCATTTTCTTGGGTGGGTGTATTTAATTGGGTGTTACATGGATTGTATTAAAAAGGTGGTAGAACGTGAGGACCTTAATCTTTTGGTAAGGGAATGCAATGCAAATTGGTGTTTACAAGCAGTGAGCTGTATTTGAGAATTCATGATGATTAAATATGACAAGTGATTCGCTTGTCTTCTACACTGAGACATTTTCATGCAGATTCATCATCACCTTACCAGTGGGTCACGTGCGAGAGACACACTCTTAAAAGTTCCAGCAAGTACTGAGTTTACTTCTGAAGATGGCTGTATCTCAGTTTGCATTTGAACTAGAAATTATTCAGCTGAGTAAACATCTGTTTTAATAGGAGACTGAATTACCTCATAGTATGAGAGGAATCCAGGCTCTTGTGTGTATGGTCCACTGACGCCATTACCGATGGTAGGGGCACCCAGCCCGTGTTGTTCGGGGTCTGCAAGGATGTATGTTCGACCATACAGTGGTATGCCCAGGAGCAGCTTGCTTGGAGGAACTCCCCCATCGAGCCACTGATTCACACTGTACTCCTGTAAAATGATGTGGAATAATCAGTTTTACTCTTAAAAATAAGATGTATTTATTTTGAGGTCATTGGTTTTGGGGTTGACGCTGCAGTGGTTTCTCGTGACTGTCCACACATTAAATAAAACCATAATGAATATACTACATTAGTACCAGATTAATGATTATGTAGCAAAGACTGTGTAGTCTGGTAGAAGTTTTCTGACATTTCAGAGGTACTTGCTGCCTCCATCATCAGCTTTGTACTTGTTACCATGTGAACTTTAAATCCCACGTTTCCAGAGCCTCATTTGTCGAAACAGTGCGCTGTATGAAGTTGGGATTACGCTGTATTTCAGTATACAGCTACCTACTCCAATATTGTCAGGAAGAATGAGATGGGCTGGGCATGTAGCGCTCATGGATGGGACAAGAGGTGTGCACCGGGTATTGGTTGGGAAGCCTGAGGGGAAGAGACTGCTGGGGAGACCTAGACGTAGATGGGAGGATAATCTCAGGCGGGATTTATGGGAGATAGGAGTTGAAGGAGACTGGATTTTGTTGGCCCAGGACAGGGTCCGGTGGAGGGCTTTGGTTAATTCGGCAATGAACCTTCTGGTTCTCTAAGCCAGCTAGAGTGTGAAATGATTCTTACCGCGTTCAGTTTGGCGTCGTCACCAGTCTCCGACGAAAGTGCGTGCAGACCAGAGTTCAGGCCTGTCACCTTGCCCGATGAAGCCGTGTGGTAGTCGAAGGCCATGAGGGAGATGTAATCGACGTTCCTGAATTGTGACACATTTTATGAAACAGCGAACTGAATTTAAAACGATGTGTTTCATACATGCAAGTCGTCACTGGTTTTGCTAACAGATTAGGGAGAGAAAAAGATGGATGTTACAGAGACGCTAGTTTGTTCTTTGTAGCCGAAACTCACCGTGCAACTTCTTCGAAATCGTAGCTTTCCTCCGCCATGACGGGATCAGCGCACACGGCGACGGTCAGCGTCAGCCCTTCGGCATGTAACTTTTCTGACAGCGTCTTAAGCAACAATGAGAAGTTTTCCTGCAGAAATTTGAAACAATTGAAAACAGTTGATTCTTTTACACGAACCACCTGACGGAACATTTAGAACTTTTGCCGGGGCGATATGTGCGCTCTATATCCTCTGGAAATCAGAGGGGCGGCAGTACTTCGTAATGGACTCTCTTTTAAAATATCGACAATGATTTTTTTTTTGTTTACACGGTAAATGCATTTAACTCCATTTTATCGGAAAGCTAGTGACGTGA